>NC_081253.1:5910687-6567562 GCF_030490865.1 Poecile atricapillus
CCTGTGATAAGTGATAGGACAAAGGGGAATGGCTTCAAACACACAGTGGTCAGTGCAAGATTCGGTATCAGGAAGAAATTCTTAACTGTGAGGGTGGTGAAGCTCTAGCACAAGTTTCCCAGAGAAGTTGCGGCTGTCCCATCCCTGGAAGTGTTCAAAGCCAGGTTGGATGGGGCTTGGAGCAACCTGGGATAGTGGAAGGGAGCTGAAATGATATTTAAGGTCACTTCAAACTCAAACCATTCTATGACTGCAATGAACTGCGTATCACAGAAATTGGGAGAAAACACCCAAATGGAATGACAAATCCTGCTCTCTCTGATTTTATTTCTGTCCTCTTTCTGATACAGGCTACTTGATTACACAAGAAATACAGATGGACAGCATCCCAGCAAGCAGTGACATGAAAATATACTCTATGAATTTGAGCTTAACACTGGCACGTAACTGCAAGGAGGAGACCACTGGCTGTTGAAGCCATGTGTGCCTGGCATGAGGGACAGCAGGTGACATCACAGGCATTTTGTAATTAAATGTAATTATCTCTAGAAAATTGCAAATTCCTTCATTGAAAACAACCATGAAAACCTCCAAACTTAGTGAAAGGGAATAAAAATTTCTAAACAAGAAAAAGCAGAAGTAGGAGATATCTTCAAAGAAAATGCTGATTGAAATAAATATACCTCCTCTGAAGCTTGTACTTTTATGGGATTTTCAGGAAAATAAAAGAAATGCCTCTGGTATTCTGGCAGTGTAGCCAGCTTTAGCCTTCTTGTGCTTCATTTCCATTGCAGAACTGCCAGCAGATCCTTACACTGAGGAAAACCTCAGCATTAAGGAGCAACAAGAAAATATTCAAAGAACACCCACAGCAAACTTGTGAGAGGTAGTCCAGCAAGCACACACCTCGGATAAGCTCCACAATGAGCCACAGAGTGCAATTCCCACTTGTTGGGGGCTGTTTGATGTCCTTACCCGAGCTGCTACAGTGAGATGGCTCCACCAGTGTGCCGGTGTTGTCGTAGCAGGCGATGGCTCGCAGCCGCACGCCCTGGCCGCACTCCCTGGCCGCTCCCTGGGCCGCCATTCCCAGCTGCAGCTCCGAGGGACCCCCTCTGATCATGCAGTCAGACCAATTCCCATGGGGCTGGGAGGTGAACGCCTCGCAGGGGCACGGCTCCGTTTCAACTTGAGGATAAACTTCTGTGTTCTGGCATTTGTCTCGCTTTCTGCTTCGCCCTGCTCCAACCACAGAAAGCTGCGCGTTAGCTCAACATCTGCTACTCTTGATAACAACACGGCGTATTATTTATACTTGCATGAATTCAACACATTAGAACCAAGACAATCTGAATGTTAATATTCAGGGATGTTTCTGAAGCATCTATTAGCTGCTGCCAGTGCTCTGGCATGCAAGGACAAAGTACTTATCTCCAGGGGCAACCAGAGAACTTGGAAATCCCGTTCAGATGGGTAGATCAAGGAGTAAAACACAAAGTCTTACTCTAGGAATGGTCTGCCCAGAAACAGCTTTGTAATTTCATATAATATCATTTTCCTCTAATTATCTGATGGAAATAAATTGTTTTGTCTCTATTTGTTCACCATCAGTGGTTGCCAGGACAACTTCCAGAGGACCCTACATTAGCTACAACTTCTTTGAGACTTCTTTACAAATTAGTTAAAGATGAGCTGTGCACACAAACCATGCTTTGAAGAAAACAGAAAAAGATAATCCTCAGTAAATTATTAGGGCTGGAAAGCATTTCAATGGTTGTGTTTGCTTTTATGCTTTCCTTTGCTCTGCTCCTTCCACAGGTTTTAAAAGAAGGCTCTTCCAGTAGTTTTAGGAAGCCCCAGCAGCATCCAAATGAGCCCACAGTAGAGCTCTGTGCAACTGCACTCTCCGTGCCCTCTTCCTGCAGGACTTCAAGGCATGAGAAGGGGTCCCCAGTACAAGAAGAAATAATGTGAAAAAGAGAGTTCAAGCTCCCTGCATCCCTACAACTGCTCAAGGGAACAAATGTCTGTACACAGCCTCTAAAGATAAAAATCAATGTTTTTCTTGGCACAGGTCAGCCAGCATGCCATGGAACAATCTTGATGCTGGCTGAGCTCAGGAATGTCTTTGCATTTGGCATGCACAGAGAAGGGAGAATTCATCTTCAGCAACAAACTGCATCTGTATCCCATCCTCAAAACATTCCTTGGGGATCTTGGATGTACTAAAAACACTTTTGCAGAAGGTTTTTAAAGCTTTGATCCCGGAAGAAACATTTTCTCTTCACTGCACACAAATAAGATACTACAAGCAAAAGATAAGTTATATAACTCAACAGCCCCCTTTCCAGTCTGGAACCAAGAGCCATTTCACCACACACAAGCTGGGTCTTATCAATGCCTATTTCCATACAAATCTGTACCTCCAAAGGAAAGGGCCCCGACTACAGACCCTTAATATCACCATCTTTCAAGCCCCAGCTCTTCCACAATTGTATTGCCAGAGTTCTGGGGAATGTAGAATTTGCCAGCACAAAGGAATGCAAAAAATAAAAATAAAAAATAAAAAAAAAAAAATAAAAATCAATTAGTGTCAGCATCTTTATAGTTTGGTAGATAAATCTATGTTTATATTTTAATGTATATATTTATGAGGAAATGCAGGTGCAACTCCCCATATTTCAAGGAAAGTCTTTTAAAAGACAACTAGATTGGGAGCTCTCTAATGGCATTTCCAGCCTTTTCTGTTTGAGAAGCCATGAGGAGCCACCAACTCTGTATGTTCAGTTGTGTTCTGAATTGTATTAGCAAACATGGGAATTGGGGATTTGCCCATGTTTTGCCATCATGACACGAAGCACAACAGACTGAGGTAAGGATGCTAATAATCTCACACTTATGTGACTGGGTTTTTTCCAACTTGCCCTGCCATCTGTTTTGTTGGAATCTTCCCCCTTAATGAAGTTGCTATGAAAGCCCTATTTTAAGGGAAAAAGTGACACTGATCCCATACTCTTCACAACAAAATATTTTTAGAATTAGTGGTAGTGATATTTTTGTCATCTTCACAGACTGCTTAAAAAATCGCTGTGTTGCTAAAAATACCATCTCCAAATTTTTTTGAGGACACAAACCCATCAGTTAAACATTATTTTCTTCTAAAATTACATTTCTGAATACTAACAAACATTATATATATTAATACTATCAGGTAATACATACTATACATAAAAATGATAGGAAACATTAAATATACAGGAAGGGCTTTGTATCCGTAATATGGTGAATTAACTGACTGTATTAATTAACTGAAGACTCAACTAAAAACTCTGTTTTCATTATAATGACTTTGAATTTTGCTATGTTCTGTAATAAGTCTTTCACTTAAGTAATGACTAATTTTATATGTAGAGCCGATGATGAATTACAAAGTAAAATGAATTATACTATTAAAAATTGAGTGGAGGGCAAGCAAATACTTAGCAAACAATTAGAAGATTTCCACTAAATGACATTATTAATGAACTCCAAAGCATTCATTTGAGCATAGGCACACACAGTTGATGAACAAGAGGAACAATTCATGCACACTTACAGAGAGGTGAAATGCAAATGGATAAAGGACTCTTCACATCACAAAATATTTTTGAAAATTGCATTTTCCTTAAATCTTTGGACCAAGTTCCTGTGGATGAGATTTTTTCAAGTCCACCTCTATTTTTCAAGAAGTATTTATGCAAATACAAGTTGGCACCTATCTCGCTGACTTCCCCTTTTCAGAGGGGGCCAAACCAAACCCAGTGTCTGATTTGGTTGTCCCTTGCTGCTCCCTGGGGTGCTGTCACATCCCCACCTGGGACACTCACTGCATGTTCACCTCTTGTTTTTCAGGACACCTTCACTGGCATGGGCTGAGACCATGAGCTCCATCCTGGTATGAAAAATGGAACCCAGCAAGGTCTGATGGGGAGAGACTCGTGTTGGTTGGTCACAAATGCAGTGCAGGTGAGGAGACAAGCCAGTAAAACCTGGGCATTACAAACTATTTTTGATCCACTCACTTGAACAATCTCTATTTGATATAGAACAGGGTAAGAAAGGGGATAGGTAGAGCTGGACTGTTTTGTAACTTGCACAACATTCATAAAGAAAAATCAGATTTAAAACTATCTGTAAGTAATTATTCATTATTTTGTACATATTTTTTGTAAGATCAGGCACCTATTATTTTGCTGGAGATCAAGCATTTCTCCTACTATAAACATACAGGCGTGGGTATAGAGAACACTTTAGAATGTGCTCTTTGCCAGAAACCACAGAGCATTGTATAATACTGGGGTTTCATGTGAAAAAGAAATATTTATCCATTAATGAGCCACGTTGATGAATGGCAGCTTGAAATCAGTATAAATGTATGCTGTAACTGTTAGTCAGTAAAACACACAGAACATTCCAGCAGTAACAAACAGACTAAGAAGACAGCCATGCAGCCAAGGACAAGTGAGTCTAGGAGGAAGGAGCAGTGGTGGCCACCACATTTTGCTGCCCTTCAGATCCCAGCTTTTATCTCAGTAGATATTCTTACAGAAACTTCAACACTACTCCACAGCCAAAATCTTTGAAGTTTCACCTCTATTAAAGGAGCAAACTCAAGCCAGGTACATATTAGCTCTCACACACAACACAGACACAGGAAAACATGTGAGTGTTGAAAAAAACAGTAACAGAAAATTTCTTGTAAATCATGTAAGAACAGTGTAATTAATTTTTATTTGATTTAATTATGCACATGGGGTAAGACAACTCCCAGCAAAACATGCAGCTCCAAACTATTCATGCTAAGGATTTATAAAGCTTTTAAGTTTGGTCAGCATTCAAATAACATAATAACAAACCTCAACAGCAAGTATTGGAGACTGCTCCATCAAATGGCTTGAACCAGTGAGTTTAAATGAATACATGTAAAAGATCAAACAAAGCTGTTCTAATGGTACTGGGTTTTCTTTATTCATGGTATTAATCTGCCCTGTTGAACTGGGGCATACTGCTGAGCACAAAACTCCCAGTTTGAAACTTCCTCCAGAAAATCCCACTGATTTGTACTCTTGCATATGTATTTTCTGCATGTTTCCCAGATTAATAGGTCAGATAAACTTGCTCAAAGACTGGTCATTGTTTCATTTAGTTTGTATCTAAAACCTTTTCACCAGTGAGTTTTTCTGCACTGCTCTTGTACTGGAATGTGTATAAGGCTGGCAATGATCAGTATCAGATCAAAGACCAGTTAAGGATGGTAACTGTTCTGTGTGGATTTTCCCACCACTCCAACACTCAAGCATTATCCCAAATCAGGCAAATATTGAAAAGGATTATACCTGTGAGCGATCGCCTCCTGCTCCTGGTTGTGTCACAGTCAGAGGAGCAGGCTGTGAATTTAGACCAGGGGGTAAAAGTGCAGTCATCCTTGCAGGGAATGAGGCACTCCTGGACGAGGGCTGGCATCGCTCCTGCCCACCGCACGCAGTCACCGACGGCAGCAGAGCCGCCCTGCTCCGACAGGCACGTCACAGCTGCAAGCAATGGGACAGAAATCTTTATGTTCTTACAGATATATATTGTATTACACTCTGGGCAGTCAGTCCTGGTGTTCTATGTGAGATTCACTCCCCTGGATTAACAGAATAAAGCTGATTTGGTTTTAGGGCATGGTTCATGTGTCACTCAGTGATGTGCTGGAAGCTTCACAAAACCATAAAGACACATTCTTATTTGACCAGTGTGTTATCTAAATGATGATATAAACTCAATATTCTCAAGGAGGCAGTCATTTTAAAGGTTGTGGGGATACTTTAGCCAATAATGGATTGTACAACCAAGCAAGAAAACAGGTAACACTGTGGCCATGTGCTAGAATACATATTTGGTGAAGGCCAGGATTCACAAGCTGTGATGAACTTGCTACTCATAGAATTGAGACTGCTTTAAAGTGGTAAAAAAAGCCCCTAAAAAGCTTCCTTCTCCAAAACCGTAATTTTCTCAGTATTTCAGATGAAGGGAATGACTGAGCAGATGCTACAGCTGAATGCTTCTTGCAGTGAGGTGTAACTACCAGGTCTGGCCCCTCCATATTGAGCTCCCTAAATATTGTGATACCTCTTGTACTCTACCACTTTGTCTGTTCTCCTTTTTTAGAACTAATAATTAATTTTTCACAGTGGATATTGGTACTGTATAGCCATGACAGAGAACAAAAGTATTTAATGTATGAATCTGAGTCACAGGAAGCCTGGGATAAAACTTGCTAAACTCAGTGAATTAATAGTAAGTCATTATAATAAATAAAAATAGCCTGCACATCATGGAGTCTTTCATTAATAATAATTAATTCTCACAAAATCTCCAAGATTACAGGCTATTTATATCCTCCAGTGTAGGTTAAACAAAGCAAAGGTAGGTCATGACTTGATTAAGGTAATAAACTCAGGGACAGAGTAATGAACTGAATTTGGCCGTGAGAGTTTAGTCATGTTGGGCTCTCTGATTCTAGGCAAATCCACACATTGTATCATAAAGCTACTAAGGATGAAATTATTTAATCCAGATTTTATTTTTTAACTTTAACAACCTGTGATACCATTTTATGACAATTGCTAAATAATTCATGTTTTTGAGGCTGCATATATTTTCCTTGTTGCCAGCATTTAATGTGAGTAATAGTGCATGAAAAGAAAGGTAAAAAGAATTCTGTTTTCTTACAGTTAGAGAATTTACTGGGGTGTAACTCTGCAATGAATACACATGATTTTTTTGGTTTTAACTACAGTACTGTATAGGAGAAAGGAATGGCTGTATAGGAGAACTGAATGGCTTGGCAATCACCTGGAAATAAAAAATCCATCTTTTAAAATGTAATTAGATTCCATGCAAAAAAACAGCATTTTCAAGAGCATGCAAAAGGCAAGCAATTGTTAAAAGTCTCTTTAGACTCAAGTGACAGCAAATCAGCATATTAATAAGCACCTCTAAATTGCTGATCCTTGCCTTTCACTTGCAATCCTGTGACCCTTCCTGGCTCCCAACTCCAGCCGTCAGACTGGGAGCCCTCCCCGTCCTCAGGTACAGGACAGAGGTCACTGCTCTGTGCAGGGACACGGCGTAATTGCCCTCTTCAGGAAGGTTAAACAAGTGACACTCTGGTGCCCAAGGTCTGTGCAGCCTCATTACCTTCAGCAAGGACACCCCAGGTCTGTGAGCACCTGAGGTCTGGCCGGGGGGATGCAGAGCATCTCCTCAGCATCGCGCCAGTGGCTGCAGGGACACGAGCATCGTCCTCCAGGGCCAGCCCCACTCAGCAGGAATTGTGACTGCAGAGCAAAGCACCCTGCTGCAGGGCTCACTGGGAGCTGACAGAAAAGCACAGTTCATTCCTGACATTTATTAATAATGTCAGTACAAGTGATGGCAGTTCTAGGTATCGATGTTAAACCAGACACCCCTTTGCTGTGCTCAGTTATTATCTAACCACCCGATCTCCTGCACAAACAACCACAATTTTAAGCGTAGAAATAATTCACCAAGTTCACTCAGCCTATTTGGATGCTAAAATAGATGGATATATATATATGGACATATGAAATCAGGGCAAATATTTGACAGAGATCATGGAGCTTAAAGAAATTATTGACAACAGAAACATGAGAGGGGAAAGTTAAATTAAAATAACAAATAGTGGATTAGATGTGTATAATCATGGAGACAAGAAGGGGCTGAAAAGAATATTTAATGTATACTCTAGAAAGAGACATAACACCTAAAGGAGGGGAGGAGGAAGATCTCCTGTGACTTTTGCTACACACTTAAAACCTGGCTTGAGGTGAGCTGCATGAACTGCTAAAAGAAACAATGATAAAGCAAAAGCCCATCAGGACATTTTAACAGTTTGGGAGGGGCAGACAGAAACCCAACTCCAGTGGTTCCATCAGGAACCAATCCCCTCATTTCTGCTTCCTGCAAACTTCCCAGTTTACTTAACTTCTAAGAGAAAAATATTTTCATATACAGGGACTTCTGGAAAGAGAATGACAGAAATTTGTTTTCAGTGAACCTTCAGGAAAGTAAAATTATTTATCCTCAGTGGTTTCAAACTACTGATTGGTTTGGCTCATATATGGTTTATGCTGCATAAAAAATATTTCCCCTTAATCCTCAGTTCTGTCACAATGGTTTTAAATAAACTCATACCACAAAGCGATTTCTATTATGTCAAGATCTCTTTTGTTTTTTCAAGTGGGATACCCCCGGAGAGCAAATGCAGTCCATTTGCAGTCCTATGCATTGAGAAAAAAAATCAGAGTAATAAATCCCTCCTAGGCATAATGTGTGATTTCTACTGTCTCTGCAGCATTTAAAATGGGCACAAACATATGAATAAAACAGCTAATAATAGGACACTGCCAGATAAAGGCTTTCAAATTATAATATTGATTCCCACAAAGAGAGGAAATGCAGGATTTCCTTTTGAACTCCCGCTATTCTTTTTTATTACCACCAGTCAACCCCACCAAACTGGAATTAAACACTTGGGGCCAAACTGTGGGATGACATTTTAATGCAGTTCCACTGATACAAAAAGAACTGCTGTCACAAAAAAATAAAAACCAAAACACTTTCTCTTGTAATGATAAACACGGGATCATGAATTAAACTGAAGGGCAGCCAGGTTTAAGAGGCTGAAAGAAAATACCTTTTTTCAAGGAAGGGCTGGAATTGTTTAGCAGACTGTGTGAATACACCTGTGAAGCGATTAATATGAGCAATGAAAATAGCTGCAGATGCAACTGCCTTGCTTCAAGGCTTAAGTCAAGTGTTAAATGTAGAGCTTAGGGAGCAAATTTCCCTTTCTGCTGCTACAGAAAGGAGTCTCCCACCAGGAGACTGAGCAAGGACTGCTAAGGGGATATTCAGTGTGACAGTCTCTGTCTTCTGGCTTTGCATTCCCACCCACAAGAGCGTGTCTGTGTGCCAGCATCTCAGCATATGGCACACACAAGCATATGGGAGCTACATTCTGTAACTACATTTCTCCTCAATTGAAAGTAAATAACAGACACTTCTCCTATAAACTTTTAGATGGTGAAATCAAATGTTTGTACACTGTCAGATTGCAGAGGCACTGAAGGCATCCTTGGATGGTGTCACATCATCACCAAAGATGTGTGTGTGTGTGTGTCAGCATCAAACTGAGGGAAGTCAGGTGCTCTCATGTGCTCGTGCCTGACTTAAGGGCATTGGAGATGATTCTAACAAAAGGAACTGTACTGAGAATGAAATATTACAGGCACAGCATTGCCTCCAATAAGGAAACATAACCTAAGTTTAATTCCTCTTAAGTAAAAATCCAATTACAGACAGCCTCTGTAATCATATTCATTTACTGAAGTTACAATCAATTCTCCTCTAAAAATGCATTCCAACAGATTCCAAAGGGTAAAAAGCTAAAGACTGAGAGTGTCAACTATGAACCAGTAAAATTATATTGTACCATGGCACTTTCAATTTGAGAAAAGTAAATTAGTGTTTTCAAAACTCTGGAATTAAATGTCATTAGAACATCTGAAAACAATGACTGATAATTCCAGGAAGGTACACTCAGGCCAAACACAATAACTAAAGCTATGCAGTAGTGCAAATCAAATGACTGGAATTAGTACAGGAACAATAGGATGAGCTATGAGGCTAGACAAGAGCTTTAATGCCAAGAGGTGTAGGCAAAATAAGGTCATAATCTTCCCTGTCTTCAAATTCTAAGAACGGCTGAAAAATCAAAGCCAGCATGAAAAGTTAAAGAAATTATTAATATAGCTGTTTATCCTCTTGTTCAGAAAAATCCTCACTTCTGCTGCATATTTATTCTTGGTATCCCTCAATGTAATGAGATAACACATCATTTCTTACACATATCACTACTGGTAAGTGAAAAAGAAGTTAAGGGATAATATATTAGAAAATTAAAGGATAAAATAACTATAAGGGTCTAGACTTGCTCACTATAAGTATAGTCCCATAACTCATGAAGACCTCATTTATTTTCTATATTGATGCTCCTTCATACTTACAAGTTTCTTCAGAATCCCAGGTGGAACATTTACACTATTACTGGTATGTTAATGCAACCCCTAATTATAGCAGGCCAGAAGCAGACCTAATAAAAGACATAAGATAAAGCTCTGCTGAGACTAAGGTTGAGGTTTAAAGCCCTGATTCTACAAGGACATAAATATACACTTAACTCCATCCCCATGGCAGCCTCCTTGGATGCAGCAGCACTCCCTGCCATGAAGTGTGTTCAAAGTCTGGACTTATAAAAATAAGCCATAAGATAACCATTAAAAGTAAGTCTGAGGAAAAGAACAAATGATGCCAGGAAGGGCATCACAGACACCAATCTTGTACAAATAACTGAGGAAGAGCTGGGACAACTAGTTATTCAGCAGGAAAACTGTCTCCGAGGCCACCAGTTTCCCATTTTGTAATTATTAATGATATTGACAATAGTGCTAAAGGGCTGACAAATGCCACCAAGCAAACAGAGCGCTGAGTAAACACAGATCCCAACCAACACGCTCTATAAACAAACAAGGGGAGCCTGAGATGAGCTTGGGATGCAATAAAGATGGTAAATACCAACAGAAAAGATAAAGGAAAGCAACTGAAATGATTTGCATGAAAAGGGGTCAGGGAAGAAACAGGCAGAAAAATTGGGTGCAGAGCATTAGCATGGAGAAGAGATTGTAACGGGGAAAGGAGAAGTTTGGGAGAGAATTAGAAGGGAGGGAAAACCAGCATGCAAACTGTGAATGTCCTTCTCAAGCTAAAGGTCCATGTTGCAGCTGTTCTTCAGGCTGGTTTCTCTGCAGCCTTCCCACACTAAGATGTTCATGGGTTATTGTAGACACAGAAGCCTCAGGAGTCCCAGGGCCAGCAAGGTGGGAGGGCACCTCCAGCACCATTTAATGCCTTCAACTGGACTCATCTCAGCTCCATCTAAAATAACTCCTCAGAGTGCAATTTTTCTTTGATACTCATGGATGAGGTGACCAATTATTTGGTTTGGAATACAGGATCTGAATTGCTGCAAGAGCTGAGCTGCACATGCCGATTTTGCCAAGCCGTGTGACTCAAGGTTTCATTTTTCCTCATCTGTGAGCTGAAACTGCCCAGTGTTTGAGGAGGAGCAGGAGAGAAGCACATTGCTTTAAAGCCCATTGGGTTCCCACCCACTCACTGAATGCAGAACACAGGATTGATTATATATATATATATATTTTTATTTTTTTTTTGAGCACTATTTTCATACAAAATTTTCTTATTCTAAGTGGCTCACACTGCCTGGCCAGGAAGGCAAAATAATATGAGCTTTTGTTTCAAATTTACTTTGTCCAGAGAATAACTGCAATCTAAGTGCTTCTACATTATGCAATCAGTCTAAAGAATCCTTCAAAATTTTCCCCTTTTCCCCCTAACATTATTATAGGTTTTGAATTCCTTTTACTTTCATTTTTTATTAAAAAGAAAATAAATGGAAGCACATTAGATGATTAATGATAGAAATTATGCTCCTTTCAGAGAACATAAAATACAAACACATGTTAATTTTTTGCTCCTTCTGTGGCCCACAATTACCAAAATTACTTGAGTTCAATTTCTTTGTAGCGCCTATCATCAAGTTATATTTAAGATGAATTATTTATTGCACAACTTGAAAATAAGACTAAGCCATCCTGCTATAAATACAAGCATTGGGATGACAGTAATCACAGAGAATCAAATATGCCAAATAACAAGAGAGAGAGAGAAAATGGAAAACAAACACAACATTACAGTATTTCTAGTAACTCAAGTTGGAAAATTACTTAGCTGATTAAGCAAGCACTGACTTTCTTTGCAGTGAAGCACAGATACCAAATCCAGAACACAACACATCCACATATTCACAACTGCCCTAACATTAGATTTAAAATATGATGGTCCAGACTTGAGTGCACCATTCCTCCTCAGCCCCCCATTCCCCAGCTCTGCCTCCTCTCATTTTGGTATTTCAGTTTCACACTGTTCTTGCCCTCCTTGGTCAGGGACCAGCACCTAAAGCTACTGGGACATACACAGGCCCTTCTACAGCTTTACAACTCATCCTAATCTATATTCCTCTCATGGACACTGCTCTCAAAGTTTTCTGAAATACCAATGGAATTTGTATATATGGTCCTGCATAAAACTTTCCACTCTAACTATCACTTTTCTACCGTAAAAAATAGATAAGAATACTAAATGCTTTGAGGTCTGAAGTCTGGCTACTCATCTCCAGCTTAAAACTGATAATGCAACTGAAATTACTCTGACTGAAGCTAATAAAAATGCATTCTCAAATAATTCATGTTATCTAAATTAAGTATCTTTCAGCCATCACACAACACTGTCCACCTCATGAGAGAAAAATAAAGATACTGGACTTGAGATTCAAGGGTCAGCACAGTCTAAGTAGAGTAAAGACACTGTACTTAAAGGTAAGACAGGCAGAAAGAGATTGTGAAAAATTTCCCTCCCACAGCCTTGAAAAATGAAATGTTTGAGGGTTTTCAAGAGATTTACCCAGTGGGAAAACTAAGTACGTAGATTGGAATCCCAGTAAGAGCAAAGTCACACTCTGATGTGTGGGAGTTCCATACATATATACATAATATATAAATCATCCATCCAGAATGGCTTTTCCTACTTTTTCCCAAACATTCCTACTGTGCAGGGGAAAAGCATTTTTTTTTGAAACCTGTTAGGGCACCCATTTTTTGGCTGAAAAAAAAAAAGACACAAAACAAAACCAAAAAAGACACCCAGAAGAGACTAAGAGTCCAAGAAGGCTGTATGTCTAAACTGGGCATACAAAATACCCTGATTTCCATAAGTATTAGGAGTGGTATTTCCCCTGGCTCGTGCTAAGTGAACTTTTTCATGTGTGAATGAAGCAGATCCAATAGCTTTACCTCTTAAAAATAATAAAAATAATTACACCCATCTTCCCATAGGTTTTCTGTTCAGACCATTCTAACTGTCAGTACATTCCTTTTTACTGCTCTTTTGAAGCTAACAGATCTGAAGGGACTATTTGTTTTTTCCTTCTAGCCTCTTAAAAACAAGGCAGAAGATCAGAGAAGATGCAAAGGGAGATATCTTACAGGACATTGTGATTTTCATGCAGTGATCTTCTCTTCCTTCCAGGCAGAAGAAAACAGAAACATTTTTTTATTTGGCTGCTGCTACTCATCTTAAATTTGCACTAAATTGTTATAATTGGGTCGGGGGGGTTATAAAGTAGATTGTATTCCTGCTGAAACAATGGGAAAAATCACAATTATTTCAAAGGGAAAACAACAGACCCTATTATGTTTTCTTTTTCATGATTTTTCTATGAATAAACCATTTGTTTGCAAGCATTTGTTTCCAAAGAAATTACACAATCCAAACAGTGATCACAATAGTATCATTCACGTCTAGCAGATACAACATTTGGACACAGAAAGTTCTCTATCATGACTCCTTTACCACTGGTTCAGATTTTATAATTGATGGTCTACTTAACTGAAAAAAAGCAATCAAATGTGATAAAAAAAAAATTAATACACTAGAACATAAATTGCATCAGACCCAGAAATAGTTTCCACCCTGCTGAAAGATTATTAGTATTAGTAATCTTCATTCCAGGCAACAACAGGTTGGGACACTGCACTATGCACTACACTGCATTTTCTTTTATTACAGTCTTTCCAGTACAAATCATTTTAATCTTGGCTATAATAAATCACCAGTTAGACTCTCAGCTTTTACCCTCTTTTCACCTGTGAAGTTTTGTTCATCTTTGTTGGCGCTCAGAGCAGTTTCTCCCATAAAATTGCTCTCTGTGTGAATCTTTCTTGATGCAGAAGGTTTCTGCCAACTGTCATTACAAGATCAGAGGTTCAAATTGAGGAGCACTTAAACCAGGGGAAGGTCATCTTTGGAAATTAAGTTGGAATAAAATTTTATAGAAGTGGAGGTGGCTATTCATACCGTGCCACTGCAACAACAGCAGACCCACATTTACCTCACAGGCTTATTTGAGAGTGGCTGAGCCACAATGATTTATCATCATTTTCCACCTCCTGTAAGAGCAGAAATACCCTTCACAGACCACACACAGAGCAACAGCAGGGGCTGAGCTCCCCAGCCAGACACAGAGGGCATCACTGAGGCATCACAGCAACGACCCCAAGCTGAGGCTGCCCCAGTGACACCAAGCCCAGAGGAACATCTGACCCTTCCTCCCCTGAAGAGGGAACAAAGTTTGTCTCCAATCATGTCCGGCATTACCACGACCCTTAAAACCATGGGAACATAACCAGAGGGACTTCAGAATTTCCCAAAGCACTAATTATTTCTTCCATTTTAGAATAAGTTATTTAGGAAATAAAACTCCATGCGAAACCAGCTCAATACTTTGAAAATCCATCAAGATTCAAATCACACTTCTTTTTCAGAAGTGAGAACTGGTATTTGGAATTTTAAGTGTGTATTTCAAAGAAACAGTAAATAGCAGCTTTTTAATTCATCAGAAGCCCAGAGGAAAGGGAACTTTCCATACAAATGTGCTGTACTTGGGAGACCAGCTCTTGCTGTTGCTATAATGAAAGTATAAATACAGCATAGCAGGAATTCATAGTAATTTGTTTCTATGAGCAAGTTTGACATGGCACAGGCAAATAAATTCAGATTGTACAGCTACACAGAAGTGAGACATTCTCTGAGCTACTGCACTGGCATTTTGCCTTTCCTCCATCATTCATTGCATCAGACCTTTGTCTCAATTTCTCTCTAAACCTTTGTCTTGTCCTGTCTGAAGGCCCACGCTCCAGGGTTATATCTTATCAGTTAATTAACTTTTAGAATGGAAACGCAGCAAAAATGACTATATAAACTTTTTCTCATATATATCAAAGCCAATGTTAACCAGTGTGGTTCCTGTGTACCTAATCCAGGAGACTTATTATAAAATCTCATCTTCCATTTACAGCCTGAGGCAATAGTAGGTCTTGCAGAGAGAAATGCGAAGTGATGAGGTTTAGTAGAGCAATAACGTTGCTCAACAGTTTAAATATTGGTCTAGCTACTGAACTTTATGCCAGGAGGTTCTGGCATTACATTATTAAATGCCAATATTTCATCCCCAGTTTTCACTTACTCAGAATAATGCATAATTCATTTCAGAAAAAAAACCCTTACCATTTAAGATATTTTTTCTTCCCCCCCTCCAAAAAAAAAACCACAACAAACCCTTGGCTGTATCACTATGTTTCAACAGATCAAGACAGCACTAATGAGGAAGAGTATGGAGATTGCATGTGTGTGTAATATACAAATTCTTCACTGCAAATTAATGAACAATTCATCAACAGGATCCTAGAAGCAATGAAAACCATTGCCTTTATTCCGGCCTATAAGATCCGTGCCAACAAGGAATAAATGAGAAATTGATTAAGCTGGAAAGCTTCAATCAACAAATAAGGAAGAGGAAGATCCTCGGAGGCAACTTTGATTTTTATTTTACTGACTCTTCACCTCACATCAGCAGATCTCACTGATGTGTACTTAAAAAAAATGGGTTAAGAAGGAAATGAACAAAAGCCAGTGTTTGAAAATAATTTTGCCCACAGTTCAAAATTTCAGTGAAAAACCCAGTAGTGGAAAGGATGAAACACAGAAAAAGAATAAAGAATCTGAGTGGGAATTGTAGCCTGACAGGCTGGGAGCATCCAGAAGGCCCTTGCTCAACTCCAAGCACACATTTTCCACACAGAGAGGATTACATCCTCAAGCTCTGGCATCAAGATATATATAGATATATAGATACAGATATAGATATATACATCTTATAATTTACTGCCATTCTTGATTTCTTTCAATTTATTTAAGAGCATTTTTAAAATAGGTTTATTAAGATGCTTTCTAAAGAAAGTTTCACTAAGAACAGTTCTTAAAAGTCAAGAAAACTTCTTATCATTTTGTTTCAATAAAATGCAAGAGAACACACTGCAGATTACCATATCAGTATTTTTGATTTACTCACCTTTTCAACGTGAAGACAGGCAATTCCCATATATAACTTTATTCCAAAGCTGTGACCTTGACTTCTACCAAAAGTTCAATTGTATGGGTATTGGTTTTGAGGCAAGATGAAGGAAGAAAGGAGTTCTCACAGATAAGATAATAAACTGTCAGCTACAGTTTATGAAATAAAACTGTTTCAAATAGATAATCTGATTTAATCTATGTTGACTGTCAATTCAAAAATTATGACTCGGTCATTACATAGCACGGAGACTACAGAGCTTGAATTACTTGTTTGTCTCATAAAGCATTAGGTGTGTGAACCAAAAACATCCTCATAGACTTCCATGTACGTTTCCAATGTAAAAAAATAATCCTAAATTAAATTAAATACCACATATTGAAGGGGTCTGGTTAACATATACAAATTTGGACTGTGTCTAAAGGTGAAGAAAAGGCATTGAAAAGTACTGTTGGTAGAGTTACTGATTACATGAAGATGAAAAAAAAAATGTTTTTCTGTAGTTGTTGAAAATAATAAAGAAATGCATAAAATGGCTATGTTTAACTATCACTGTCCTAGGTACTCATACAACTGTAAAAATAGAGTGAGGTTTAAAAAAACGCCACCCCAAACCACATTATCTCCTGGGAGTGATGGGAATTGTGTACTTATATAAACTACATACACAGGATGCAATCTCTGTATTTTTCTTTACTCAAATTAGTAAATGCAGGTTTTTTCTAATAAGAGGAAAAAAAGATGAGCTACTAACACTGATGTGTAAATCAATAAATGAGATGTCTTGATCAAACTCCCATGTTTCCTAACACAGTAACTACACAAAAAACCTGAGATTCATATGGTGCTTTGAACAGATTCGTGCACCTACATTGTCCAATATAACAACAGCTTGTTTCATACTGCTACACCAAATTATTCTAAGAAACAGAAGGATTCACTGGAAGTAAGGATATGAGTTACATGTAAGTTATAAGATGTAAGACTGGTAGTTCTCTCATAGCAAAAGGATGAGCAAAGGTTGTGAAGAAATGAGGAAATGTTTGACTCTCTAATGTTTCAAATGCTTATCTACCTTTCTATTAAAATGCAGTTTAATACACTTTCCATTACAGCTACAGTGTGAGTCTGCAGCAGCAACCTCTAACAAACACGTTATATAAAATCACCTCCCAAAATCAAATTATTCTTTATCAACCTAAAATCTGCCACATCTACAAAACCACAGAATAAACAGCAAACAACAGTCACATGCTTCCAGTATTTAACAACTCTTCTCAGAGTAACTTACATGAGGAAATAAAAAAGTGGGACCTGATTTTTGTCCTCCCACTGCTGCCCAATGTACCTACACTGTGAAATACAGAGGCAGTGCCAGGTGAGACACCTTAATCCCTCTCCCAAAATGTGATGGCTGCTCCATCATCTTCACATCACAGTTCATCTTAGATAACTAAGAATATATTATAAATATTAATATATTTACTTAAAAACAGACTGAAAGTATTTATACAATTATCACATTAACATGTATTTTGGGGTGAAACTGTGTTGTAGCAATATTTAAAAGGTGAATTCACATGACTGGAATAGTAACATAAGGGGGTACAGCACTTCTGTGGGGGTATGTAAATGATGGTGCAATCTATCTTATCTATAAATTTTACATCTTTTCCATCTTTGAAGCAGTTTATAGAGAATGACTGGTAAAATTCAGCGTGTCAGGGGGGAGACAGAGTAAATTCCCTCAGCCCAGAGCGTAAGCCATGAGCAGGAACCAATGAGGAACAGCTGGAATGGGCAGGTAGACAAATACATTCACAGAAATGTATTTGCATTAAAATTAAGCAAGGCATGCTGGAAAGCTGGGCTGGCAGGGAAAAGAAAACTGAAGAAAGGTGCGGCTCAGGAAAAAATAGAAAAGCCAAAGTGAAAGCTCTCCTATGAGGGAATGGGCATGACCACAGTGGGGATAATCTGGAGTATGAGAGATCAGCTGAGCTCAGTCAGAAGATATCCACTGCCCTTGGAACTACAATAACAAAAAAGGTGAAAATTTGGGTGTTTCCTGTGGATTTGCAGCACAAGCATGCAAAATCAGAATTAGCAACAGGCATTAAAGGTAACAAAAGATCCTCCTGCAAACGTCCTGGCAAAAACCAGACACCCTCCACTCTGCCAACCATCCCCTCAAAGCCTGGCCCTCACCACCCTCCACAGGCTGCATTCCTGGGAGTGGATTTCCCTACGGGGAAAGGGCTATCAAGGATAAACCAGCTATTTCAAAAGTGTCTGTTCTAATGAATCCTGTCTCTAGCAAACTTAGAGAAACTGATCTTGATGCGTCAGAGGTGAACATCAGCTTATTTTTGATTTGCACAAAAACACTGGATCAAATATTCATCCAATAGGGACAGCTATACCAAAAAAAGGGAAAAAAATTAAATACATCAACCTTCTTTCTGTACTAAGTTGATGGACATAGTGAAACAAAAAGAACAATGGCCTTATTTTAGAATAGTTCGTTTCCTTGAGGACAAAAATCCAAAAAATGCTCAGCACCGTGAATCCTAAATGACTTCCTTAGTAATTAAATTATATTGCATCAAAAAGCACATGCCTCCAGCAGTTTGATTCGGATGTGCACACCCTAACCAGGAGTAACTGGGTAAGCAAAGATTGGGTGGAGTTGACATAGAAACACATAGAATACTTAGCACTAAAGAAAATCTCTGAAATGGAATAGAGCCTTTTGCTTTATGATAGTCTCTGACTATTCACCACTGTTTTATTACTGACTTTTGTTATTGTATCTGAATACAATTTGATTTTATGAGATCTTAAATATTACCTTTATAAACATTTCATGGGATGTTGACTCTCTATCTGCAAATTGCTTATTTGCTTATTGTATCTGTTCATTGATGCCACTGCAATAGCTTATTTTCGCATTAGCTTCTTTGTTGAGTCTAGTTTATCTTCTGAGAAAACCCCGAGACGAAATTTTTAATAAGAAATTCTAAAAAAAAAAAAGATATAACTGTAACTGGTAAAGACATTTTCCCTTATAGTGTTCTGTTTGCAGCATAATTCAATCAGGGTGTTTATGCCAGTTAACTGAGATTTCAAGAGAGTATTTTGTTTATCATTTAATCAATATGATTTGAGCAACCTAGAAAGATTTTTAAATAGTAAGCTAAATTCTGTTCACTCTTCCTACAACTTTATCCAAGTTTCAGACTTCTGCTCCATAAAGACTCTCCACACATCATTTCTCTTGCTTCTGCCGTTCTGACTGTGCAAACTGAACACCAATAAAAATCTGTGGCTGAATTCCATCTATAGAACACATTAACTCGTTTGCAAGTAATGGAAGATGACGATGACTGCACTGGGAGAAAATACAACAGGATCATTGGGCTTCCCTCATCAACTTTTTTGACAGCTGTGCTCACATACCCATCACTTATTCCACTGCAAGCCTGAACACTTACATTCCACAAAGCATATAATCAAATTTTATTCAAATACAGCCCAAGAACTAAGTGTATTTAACTTCTGAAAACACATTAGGTGATTATTTCATTCATAGTAAAAATGTAATACTTGCAAAACCACAGAACCAACTGCAAATTGCTAATATGTTTCATTATTATTAAGTCTGCCCCTTGGAAACACCAGCAATTAGGGTCAAATGAAACTCAATAATCCTTCTAAATTTCTTTCATGGTTGCCTCCAGTATTTACAGTTACCTGTGAAATTCATCTAACAAGGAAAGACGGGCATCTTTGAAAGGCTTCAGATAAGACAATTTGAGCAGACACATTTGGCCCTGTTTCTCATCAAAGCATTTAAAATTACAGAGTTTATGCTTTTATATCGGATTTGCAGAGTATTAACATTTAAATAAGCTTTAAAAAGGGGCCAGATATATAATCTAAGCCCAAAAATTAATAAAAAGCAGCCATCTTCCTATAAACGCTACAATTAATCATTGTGATGAACAGAGAGGAAGCAATCCATCTCACCACGCCAGAGAGCTGATGTAGCTCTTCTTTTCACACACCACACAAGTTAATTATTATGAGCAGATGTGCTTAGATTACAGGAAAATTTATACTCTGTGAAACCAGGCACTGAAGGTATCTATTTATCTTAAAGGACAAATTTGTCCCTGTTTGTTTGGAGGTTTGCTCACATGCAACTACATCAGCAACGTGGCCTGCGCGAAATCTCACAGGATTTGAGTTTTGCACTGCTTTTTGTGTGCCCCACTAAGGAAACATTTCAAAAAGGTACTGAAAAAACACCTGCTGGTCAAAGCAACTCATCACAAACAGGGCAGTTGTGATCTGTCCCACAAATTCTCCACCGTGCCCTGAACAGGGAATGTCTGTGACCGCATCCTGCGCTCTGGGGGTTAAAATGCAACAGAAGAGATAATACCCAAAACGCCCTCTGAGTTCACATCTGCAGTAGCTGCTCACTTCTGCAGGCCCATTTACGCTTGATTTTCTCAAATGCTGTTAAGTGCCTATTATGAAGATGCCCTCCAGGAGCAGAAGGAATAAATAAGCAGCAGAGAAGGCCGTGGTCAGCGAGGGCAGTGGCCGCGGAAGGCCACGTGTCCCAGCCGCGGCTGGGAGCGCTGCCCCGGCAAGTCCCGCATCCCCGAGGATGTGCTGATCTCCTTCACCCTGAATTAAATGCAGGCTGAAGTAGATGGCCTTGGACAAGCCTATTACATTTTAATAGGTTGGTAAGATCCCTTCATACTGCATACTTTGAGTTCAGGCACTTCCTCTGCCTACACAAAGTCCGGGATAAAAACTAAGATACAGAAAGTTGGTATCTAACAGACAGTAGGAAAGAGAGAACTCCGAGAAATTTCAATCACCTTGGGGCACATCAAAGAAAACAAATATATGATTGCAGGGCTGAAACTTCAGTGAACTGTCAAAAAGAAACAATAGTACTGACCTGAATTGATCAGAAAAGCGGTAAAAAGTACCATTTGCTACAAGGCTTCACATCCAAGATCCAAATTTAACACTACAAAATACCCTGCTTCAGGAGAACTCTATCAAATACCAGAATATATTATTCAAAACTTTCCTTATTTCACAAAGCCAATATCAGCAATCCTTTAATAAATGATGCAAGCACCTGGCAAAACCAGCAGCTGCCAGCAAAAAAATTGACTTTAGAAAAATCTTTGTTAGAAGGTGACATATTTTTCATTACTATCTATTGCCATCAAGGCATAGAGATGGTTTTTTGTTGTGTAGTAATTTTATTCCAGGGGAATTCCAATTTTTTGGATGAAGTTCCACTTGATTTATTATAAATAAAGAAGACAGAATCTTCTCCTGAGTCTTTTCAGAAGCAAATTGATGACAATAAGGGAAGTAGAGAAGGGTTGTTTCCAACAGGAAAAATGTTTGGAAGTATTACTAATGCAATCATCAGACTCGGTTTTAAAAGTGCTAAACATGCCACTCAGAATTTTTAATATTTCTGAACATATTTAGAAACTGTGTCAGCAGAAAAGAGCATCACTGGACACCCAAAGCAAATGTAATATCGACCAGTTCACAGGCACCTGCTGTATTCTCACAAGTGCAAGCACTTCATAAGCATCCCTGTCACTTCCAGTTACTCTTCTGTCACTTTAGTGCACCTGTTTGAAAGAGAGATGCTGGGAATTTTGAAAGACAGCTTGATTCAAGGTTATTCATTTCTTCTGAAATTGAAAATTCATGTCTAAAACCTCTACTGCAGACATAAAGCATTGCAGTAGCATTAATATACAAATTCAGAGTCAACAAACATGACATCAGGACTCCTTTTACATCTTTGTGGCATGCCACTTCATAAAAAAATCTTGTGCTTGAAGATTTTTGATAAGCCAAATTGATGAGCTCTGCCATTTAGGATGCTAATATTCATGGTGAGTATTAGCTCTTAATTATTGAAAGAAACTTTACTTAATTTCCATTAAGAAGTGCTTTCTAAGTAATACAGCAAAAGGGAAAATGCAAACTGAAACTTTTATCGTGTTCCTCTGAAGGAAATTCCCCAGACAGGTCAAACCTCGGGAGTCTGACAGTGAACAATATATGCTATAAATCAAACTCTGCATCCCTCTCAACACCTCCATTTTCCTTTCACCAACCTTTCAACAAGTTGGGTTTGTTTGTTGATTTGTTTTTCTGTTTGCTGGTTTGGAGTTTTGTTAAGAGTTTTTGGGGGGGAGGAGGTTGTTTGCTTGTTTGGGTTTGTTGTTTTGGTTTTCTCCCAGGAGGTAAGAAGGGAAGTACAAACAATTGACAGAGTCCTTGAATGTTTCATTGATTTAAGCAGGATCGGCATTTCAATCCAGTATTGTCTATTTCTCAAATTAAACCCCATTGGTTCTACTACACTGTGAGAATAAACAACTGGTCTTCATCCTTCCAATTAATGCCTCTGAAATGTCTCACAAGCTGATAATCCACTTGACTGAGACCATTATGGACAAGAAAGAGGTTATTTGGGTAAGGATTGTGAAAGTAACATCTCTAGTGTTTTCCTGACAACTAATAGTATAAAAGCTTTTTAATAAACTTGCTTATTTTTGGTCATGCCTTAAGCTTTCCTCTTTAAAATGTCTATTTGAAGAAAAGTTCTCCTTAAGGCTATTTTCAAGAGAACCTGGATCTTACCCTGCTCAGCTCAGATGAATTCTCAACAATTTCCTTATGAACCGCAGCAGCTTTGGCATGAATTGTCTTTGGAGTTATAAACAGCACAACTGTGACATACAGGAAATTAAAATTTTATAAAAGCAAAAGTAGATTCAAATCAGTAGTGAATGAGCCTGCCTTCACATGGAGAGGTGAACAAGAGGGATGTGAACAAGAGTTATATAAAATAGCAAACAAAAAAGGAGCCCAACCAGGACACAAATGCCTCAAGAACAAAGGATGATTCAATTAAACTGAAAATCATCAAGAAACTAGAATAGTTTTCTCACTGCAGGGTTACACCATTGAACTGAGGTACACCAGACACACACAGGGGCCAAAAACCAGCAACAGTTCTGTGAGCTCCTTTAAATTATTAAGGATTAGAAACCCTTGTGTTTCAGGCTCTAAGTGAAGAGTTTTAGGATGAAACTGCTCCTGTATTTCTGATGAAGAGCACACACCAGACTGTGTGAACAGGTCTGCTTACAACCCACCCATGGCCACAGAAGAGATTTCTGCTCTAGTCTGCAACATCCTCCACACAAACCACGACGTGTCACCACCCAGGCTTACTGTTCACAGAATACAAATTCCTCAAGATTTGTGTGCAAAGTCTGAATCAACTGCTCATAACGTGGATTTTAAATCACTGGGAGCTAGCAGTAAAAACAAGTCGTAATTGGAAGGGCCTGTCCCCAGTTTGAGGGAGAGATTGCTCTTCATTACGTCCCTCATTATGCCTTTCATCCTCCTGAGTAAGTCTCGGCACAGTTTGGATCTCCTTGGACCTCTTTCATCTACTATACTCTGTTTAATGACAATCCATCATTTAAAAAAGGACCCCAAAAACGACTTTCGCCAGCGATACTTGCTTAGATCATACAGACTCCACACTAGATAAAAGAAATCTTGGGAGGACCAAAGAGAGCTGAACTTAATCAGAGGGATGAAAGACAAAATGAAAATCTATCTACCCTTACATTTAAAAAAGGAGTTTCCTTCAGATAAGACGATCTCGACTCTCTCCCTCTGTGCCTGTTAAATATGGTGTGAGCACTGTCAGATCCTGTGGGACTTTTATGACTGAGATGCTCCAGCAATTCCTGTAAATTGTACACATTTGGATGGTGCTGTCTGAGGTGACCAGGCCACTTCCTATTGATCTAAAACTCTTTTTCCCCCCTTCTTCCCTCCTTCCTCCTAATCAAGGCAGAAATACATAGCCTGGCAAGCTTTGATGTCCCTCTGCTTTACTTCTCATTATTTTGATCTTTTAACAATCCCTCTATTGGTACATGCCCTAAGCATGCATCTTCAGGGTCTGTGCCTTCTGGCTTCAAAAGACTCTTCTAGTTGATTAAGACCTTTTATTCCTTTCCCCCAGAAAACAAATGCTCTGTGTGGTACAAAGAGGCTGATATTTGTTTTGTTTATCAGATAGGAACAGTATATATAGTTAAGCTAGAGAGCCTGCTTATTCCCTTCTGCAGAGTGGAATATACTGTCCTGGTTTTGAAGGAAATCAAATACATGGAATTTATCTGATGCAGTCTTCATCATCTTTATTTTACAGAAAGTTTACAGATCATTGAGTTGCCTTTGGATAAAATGCTGCACTGTAGATTGCTGTCAGGACAAATTTGCTAAGTCTCCTCAATTTTTATGTTGCTGGCATAAGGCTACAGTGACAGAAATGAGTCGGAGTCTGTCCTGCTATTAGTCCACGTCTATAAAGTAATGTCATGCCAATTCTCCTGCCTATGAAATACTCTTGGAGCAGTGGAAGAGGTGGAAGCTGGGCAGACCCAGGCTGAAATATAGTTTTAAGTGTCCTCTGATGCCTGCTGACATCCCCCATTAAAAACAGGAGGGCAGTCCACCATCACTCTTCTGTGAACAACCTGTCACTGGCAAACCAGTATCAATCTTTCTTCCCCTTGTCCTATCAACTCACACCCAAAGGAAGAAAAATTGGTCTAGGGGAGCACATTACCTGGAAGATCAGTGGGATGTAATACAATATGAGGACAAATTTCCATGCCCCACTGCAGTGCCCAGCTGCAGATTCCAGCCGTGCACATTTGCATAGACACCTCCGCTACAGCAGCAGGTTTTAATAAATTGGACCAGGATGATTTCAATGAAAACAGGTGATTTTATTTCTCATAAATTAAACTACAGGAATATCAAAGGCAGCTGAAATGCTCAGAGAGATTGATCCACTATACCTCACATAACCTCATCTGTACCCTCTCCTCCTGCTCCCAGTCAATTCTAATGCTACAAAACTGAAATTAATCCCATGAAGAATCTCTCTGGGAGAGGGTATCTTCCTCATTCCACTGGTTCAGGGAAGGCTAAGAATGCATACATATATGCATACATGATATTAGTATGGCATTTTTGTCTCCTCCTCAATTTTTCCCTATTTCCCCCTTTGTGAAACACTGCCACATGTTTCTGCATGAAGCAAATCTATTTTCAAATCTACAGATAAAAACAGCTGAAAGCTTATAGGTAAATGATACAAATCTGACACCAGCAACCTGGACTCATGTATGCCACATCCATACTGCAGTGAGCATTCTCTCCATCTCCTGTGTGCAGATTATACTTAGTTCACCAAGAATGAAGATTAGTTTTAAATGCAAAACCAAGGGTAAAGTTTCATTAAGCTCAAGAGATTTTAATTTGTTCAGTGCTATTCATCAGAGGTAGACACCTAAATATTTAATTTATTTCTGTTAATGAAATTTGAGTATTTTGGAAAAAACTTTCCTAACCTATTCTGAATTTATTGGCAAACGAGGAATTGGAATTACTCAAGAGAAAGTTTTGGTGTTTTTATCTGACCTCAACTGTTTGTCACTACTTATAGTGGCAGAAGGTGTGGAAAAAAAATAAGAGGGAGTATTGCCTGTTAAATATATTCTGTTTTATGAAAAAGAAGAACAAATTTCAGGAACTTGGAGATGAGAAAGAAAATGTAAGCAAAACATGATTTTATGATGTGTGCTTTTTTACAGCAGGATAATGCCACTGATAGAAGTCCAAATTCCAGACTTTCCTCTACAGTACTGCTGCCCACTTTTCTACAGTGCAAGTGCTGCATTTGACATTTTTTTTCTTCAACAAAAATTACACTTCTCTGATTTCAGAGCATGCTCAAATTTAACCAACATGTATCTCTGGTCTGCCCTTCCGAGTACTCACGATTTGCTGTTACCCAGATGTGTTACAGATGCTCTCTAGTTCATCATCCACACTGTCAGTGACAGCACTGACAGTCCAGGGTGCGTGTGCCCCGTGGGAAGCTGTCAGGATCTGATCAGAAGCCATCTGAAATAGCCCTCCTGGCTGACAGAAAATAGCTGATAACAGAGCTTGGAATGGGTTTTTTCAACAAGTTTCACAACCACCTTGCCCTGCATTTCTCTAGGTCATACTTTTATACTGCACATGGGAGGGTGTCACGTGGAACTGGACTCAATGTCTTCCTGAAGTTCAGAGAATATTATCTGTGCTGCTTTTCACTTACCTTATTGCCTGACCTCCAGCCAACTGCCTTGTCAAGCAAAGAAATCAGATTATCAAAAACAATAATAGCAAATCAATTCTGGTTTGGTTGTTTCTTACCATCTTAGTACTCTCCATGTGTTTTTAAGCTAAAAAGGGCACTGTTAGTGACAAGAGGAAAACAACATAATACATGTTTGTGAATTTGCAACATGATGTAGAGTAATTGTATCTGTAAAGTGTTGCTGAAGCCCTGGGCAGACATAGCTCATGAACAGACCAAGGCTCTTCATTCTGGAAAGGCAATCTCCTTCCTCAACCTCAGTGCCATCCTAGACAAACTCTGCTTCACGTTCTTTTCAAAAGTATCATGAACAAGACTCAGTTCCTGTCTTTACCCTGGTTATTATTTTTCCCCTCAATTATTTGCTCCCAATGCTACCAGCTGCCAGGAAGGTGTCTTCCAGACCAGGACTCTGGCTGGGACCATTCAAGTTCAGCTCCCTGTGCTGTGTCCCTGTAACCACCAGGAAGAACACTGACCAACAAATGAACACTCAGCTTCACTCAGAATAAGGCTCAAGGTGCCATTGTCCTGCCTCCTCTGTAATACTGGAAGGAGCTGCTGATGACAGGTAAGCTGCTGTCAGCTGGACACACTGACACAGGACTGCACCAACAGCCCTCCCCAAAAAACATCACCAGCAAACTGAAGCAGTTGAGTCTCTGCCACGTTTACTATCATAATTGCATTCCTTGTAAACTTCAGGTTATCACATTGCCTTCAGCCTGTAAATTGTCACACGATTCTAATATGTACCTCCTGAAATTGGTAATTCTGTGCAAAAACATTCAACAACTCAAATCACAATGATGTGTTAATTTAGCTAATCAGCAGTTATATTAACTATCTAGAAAACAGAAAACAAGAACTGTTGGATGACTTCTCTTATGAGGGAAAAAAAAAATTACACTGACACTTTTTTGATGGCACATCTCATTATAAAGAGGTTACCATAAAATAATTGCAGGAGAAACAACAACAGTATATATGGCCATTACTGAATTACTGATGGACAATACATAAGATAATACAGCTAAAGGAAGCATGTTTAAAATATTTGTGTAGATACAATCTTAGACTATATCTAAACTCATCCTTGCATCTTGCTTCATATGATGCATTAACTTGGTCACTATTAGACTTGTGATCACAGTACTGCCTATGTCTTATATAAGATTTCACTGGAATTATCACTGCATTTAGACACACTCAGGAAACTTAGATAGCAGATTGCTACCATTTTTTTCTTATGATGATAAGCTCCTGGTCTGAATCAGTCTAAAACCAGTCTTGTCTGCAATGTCCCTACAGCTATCAGAAAGCTCCAGAGCAAGAGCCAGAAGCCTGCAATGAAGGAGACGGGAATCTTAAATGGCCCGAGTCTGGTGCTGCCTGCATCCCACGTTTTCACTGTCAATTCATACATCAACTTTTCAACTGTAACAGATTATATTTAACACTAACCATCTTAGCAAAGTCCATGTGATGTGAATTTACAACCCAGCTAAAGCAGGAAAGGAAATACATCCTGTGTGGTCTGACAGCAGAGCAACCAAAAGAAATACACTCCAGAGGTGCTCGATGGGGCTGCCCAGGATTGATCTACCCCAAGACCTCCGGTGAGACAGGGAGAGTTCTGCTCTCCAAAGCAAAGGAGTAGCTTCTTATTCCTCCATTGGTGAGTCTGCACTGTTGTTTTCCTGTACATAAATCAATAAACTATCTCTAAAAATATTTCCTGCTCTGTGTCACAACATTTCTGTATTCTTGAGATTGGGACTACAGCTCTGAGAAAGACTTACTGTCTCATTAACAGGGGGAAATATGGTCAAATGAATCAAAGCAAAGTGGCAGGAGCAGGAGAAATAAGAGATGGCATTTTCCATTGCTGCAGCCTCCCTTTGCTTTTGGAAAGTAACTCGTTTTTTCATAATCATGTTGTCAGTGTATTTCCAGGACCAGTTTCTAAAGCAGAGTCTCATTAGACCCATCTGGTCTTTAATACCTGTCTATTTACACTACCAATGGAGTTTGAAGCAACCTTCAAAGACACTTGCTTGAAACAGGCTTTCGATCCACTAATTAAACCTTCACAATCCCTAGTAATGAGCAACACATTTTTTTCCCAAAAACTGTGTATGTCCCAGGTGGCTCCTCATGTCAGCACTGAAAGGAGAGGCCACTCCTGAAGGATCCTCCATCACAAACATCTGAGACCAGGAAAGTCACCAAACAGCACCTGAAGAAGCAGTGATTCCCATGAAATCATGGAATGGTCTGAAGTGGAAACCATCCAGCTCATCTCATTCTACCCCTGCCATGGGTAGGGACACCTTCCACTATTCCAGGTTGCTCCAAGCCCCATCCTACCTGGCCTTGAACACTTCCAGGGATGGAGCAGCCACAATTTCTCTGGGCATCCTGTACCAGGGTCTAACCACTCTCAAAGTGAGAGAGTGTTTCTTCCAACTCTACTTTTAGTCAGTTCAAAGCCATTCCCCCTCACCCTATCACTCCATGCCATCTCCAGCTCTCTTGAAGCCTCCTCAGGGCATTGCAAGGGGCTCCAACATCTTCCTGGAGCCTTCTCTTTTCCAGGCAACAACCCCAGCTCTCAGCCTGCCTTGACAGCAGAGGTTCTTGAGTCTTCTGAGCATCTCTGTGATTTCCCCTGGACCATCTCCAACAGGTCCACATCCTTCTTATGTTAAGGACCCCAGAACTGGATACAGAGCTCCAGGGGGGTTCTCCTCATTTACTGTTAGTAATGTTGTCCTCTGTAACATCCTCATCCTGTTTTACTTGAGTGCCCTGTGTTGGGGGCTTTTTGCCTCAACTAAGTTTAACTATATTTATTAGTTCTAAAGGCTACCTTTCTCTTTCCTATAGCATTGCTTCTTGAATAAATTAGTCCACTGAAGGTGACGTAAGAAATGAAAGGCTATTGTAATTAGTGTAATAATATCTTACCAAGATAAAACCATAAAAACTTCAGACAGCTGTCATCTCCTTAGCTATTCTGCTTATTATTCACAAATTCTGGTATCTTCTGCATATTACACAGTATGTTTACATGCAATTTCAGTGAAAATGCTCATGGAACAGGATCTCTAAGTATCTTTCTCAGAATCTAGCCGAGAGAAAGAATGGAGCTTGAAAGTCATTTCAGACCTCATTTTCCCTCAGTACAATCATTGTCCTAAATAGGTACACATAAACACATACTGGTTTTCTTTAGAAATAATTCATATGAATTCAATGTCCTTATATAATTGGCTAGATATGACAGTCACTGAAAACTAAAATCCTCTTTTTTATACTACAGTCAGGGTATGGACAGGAAAAAAAAAAAATCTAAGAAATGGATGCTCCAAGGGACAGGAAGACTGATTATGTTAGAGGTAAAAGGGTAATTGCTGTCACATGGTAAAAAAGGAACCAGGCAAATTCATATGAATACTCCTTGGAGAAGAAGCACTTACTGGCTACATTATGTAAGGCAATTACTCTGTGGAGGGGTGGTGATACCTCGGATGCAAGCTCATTCACAGGATGCCTGAATATTGCAGGAAGGCAGCATCTATCTCTTACACCTGGGATTCTTCTACTGATGGCACAGATTCCCCTGAAAACACCCACAGACTCACAGTGTCGTAAAACATAATTTAGGACAGAAGGGACCTCTGAGGATCCGATGCCTGCTCTAAGCAGGGTCAATCTCAAAGTTAGAAAAGGCTGCTCAAGACCTTTTTTTTGTTGAGTGTTCAGTATCTCCAAGGCATGTAAGGAAAAACCTCCCCTGCCTAAAGGGCTGGTCCCTGACAACACAGGGCACTCTGCACACTCCTGAGTTCAAGTAGCAGCAAGAAGAGGAACTAACAAAACCTTTATGAAAGTTTCCCTTACTAAACACTTCTACAGATAAGATACAGAATTGCTGAAAACCCAGCAGCTTCTTTTCCAGACACAGTATGGTCAGGGTTAGCAGCTGAGTTTCAGCTGCCTTCTCTGTGGAGATCACTCCTCTTGTTCAAACAAAATATCTTTTAAAATCTTCTTCCATGGGTTTCATCTGAGATCTCATTTTCCTGAGACCCCACTCATCTTTAATAATACCCAGCAGAGTGGTTCTATCACTACATGTAATTATGAAGCTGTTACAAAGCCACAGTTAATTACAAAAAGTGAACGTGGCATTGAAATGATTTTTGCTTAAACTCACCAAGGTAGGTTTTTCACAATTATCCTAGCACAGCACATAGTCTAGGCAATTATTGGAGGGCTCTCCACAGAGTAAAAGCAAGTGTGATGCTCTTCTATTACACTTCTAATTCTGTCAGAGTAAGATTAACAAAGTTCATGCACCTACTAGAACATAAAGATTACCATCTCTTCACACAGACTGAACAATAAAATTTACAGATTTGAAAACTTTGTGGAAAGGTTTGTGGTCAAAACCTAGTTAAAGATATTTACTCCTTTGAGTTTTAGTTTAAAACAGATTTCTTCTTTCAGATACATCCCACATACTGTCAGGGCTTTTCTTTCTTTTCCTTTGTTTCCAGATTACATAAGAAATTCATTTCATCTTTAAAGAATAGCTTCTACCTTTGTGAAGGAGTAAATTATTATGTCAAGTTTCCTCAGTTAGCATACCTGTATAGCAATTTTTTTTCAATAAAAATAACCTTTTGTTAAAGGTTTCATTGTATTTCCCAGGAGAATGATAACAGCCACATCTCCAGCCATCTGCAGGCACCACTACAGACTGATGCAGACTCTGAACATTCTTCTCAACACTTCTGTTCAGACAATGGGACCACTAATTTCTAAGTGCTTAATTATGCCAAGGGCAGGAGCCCAAAGCCTTTACCCATGCTGAACTTCTTCAACAGTCTTAATGAAAATCAGGCCTCAGGCAAATCATTAGTAAAATTCAAAATCGTAAGGAAATTACCCTTTCCATTTTTAGCACAAAGAATGGATTACTTCATAAAGGCCTATAGATAATTCATTTAAAGCTCACATGCTTCAGCTTTGGGCAGAAAAGCAGGTTAAGATATTTGAACATCAAGCACAAATCTCCTCCTATACTCCAAGCTATTGTGTTAGTGGTACTTTAATGCCCAGCACAGCAGAACTATAATGGAAGCAGCTCCCAAAACACTTTATTTCATAAAGTACTCCAGCTAGTTTCCAAATTACCTACTGCAAAAAAAAAGCAAAGACCCTACTTCAATGCCATATCCAACACCTCAGACACTGGGGCTGGATGGAGGACTCTTACCCCTGGACTGCAGCCCGTGCCCACACGCCTCGCTCTGCCCGGGCAGGGCCTGTCTCACTGAGTCTGGCACCAGCACACAGGGGCTCCAGCGGTGGCTCTTCCACCTGCACAGGGAACAGCCAACAGTGACATGCTCACAACTGGAAAACAGGGAACAAATCTGAGCACAAACTCCAGTTACCAAACATAATATGCTGTGGGGACTTTGGAATCACAGAGCAGTAATTACTCCTGACACAAGCGCCGGGAACTGGAATTCAGATGCCAGGCTCAGCACATCCTTATCCAACAACGTCCCCCTTTCTCATTTTGCAGGGCATGCTTCAAAGTTAGGTAAGATACATATGAAATGGCTCCAGTGGGCTTTGTCACCAGGCTCTCCTCCTGCTCTCATACAACTGATGTTGTTCCCAGCCTGTTTTCTGTGCTCACAGGTGTGCCAGCCATGGGAAGCAGCTTTCCATGGCACCAGGCAGAGCAGAGCGTTGTCCCCTGCCCGGCACTGCCTTCAGCTCCACACTCTGCTCCAGGACCATCTCCTGTGGGATGTGCAGGCTGAAGATTTGTATGCAAAGATATAATGCTTTTCTATTTACTAATATTGCACAACAGATGGGCCACGGAATCTTAATGAAGAGCAGTGAGTAACTGCTCTATTGTATTATTTGTCTAATCAGAACTTTTTAAGTGCGTAGTATTCACTGGAGTGAGAGTACCAGGGGAAAAGACAAGAGTTTCTGCAATAAGCATGCAATTATGATTAAGGCACTCTAGGGCTTGTGGTCCCAAAATAGCTCACATTGATTTTTAGATACAATGAGGGGGAAGTTCCCAGTAACAGCTTCCTTACACACATCAGACCCTGAGGTTACTATTCCTAGGAGCTGTGTCTGTTGGTGCTCATTCTGATGATGCCAGATCTACTGAAATCTCCAGTTTGAACTCCACTTTTACACATTTTGCAAGGTACATTATTTGTTTTAAACTCTGCATTTTCCAACATTATGTTATTTTCTGGTTAAAATTGTGCAGGACAGGAGTCATTTCTGGAGAAGTGGACACCCACTAGAGACTGATTCCAAGCTAACAGTTTTTACCTATACACTGGACAGATGGGAACATCTTCACATTCTCTTTCCTCATACAAGGTGTCTGGACATGCCTGTCCCCCACTGGCAGAATCCTGAATGATAATCCTGTACCGGGACTGCTTAACTGCAGTGGCATTGCCTGTAAAGCGAAAAAAAAAAGTTGTTTTTCAGACATGGTTGTCAACCCAAGTTAGCTATATAGCTGCCTTGGTTAGAAATATACTCTGTGTTTCATTTATATTTTGAATCTGTGAGCACTCTGTAACATTGTTTCCTTTAAAATTACCAGTAGTTCAGCAAGACAGCTGCTGGAAGGATGATAAATCAACAGCCTAAGAAATGCATCAAAAATCATCTATTTAAGAGAACACCAAATCAAGTGAGAAAATAAATAAATAAGAAAATAAACACCTTAACGGGAAAAGAATAAAAAGCAAAGAAACAAAATGTCATAATGGAAGGTTTTGTTTCTGAGAACACATTCTGGTGGTCTCAGGCTGCTACAAATAACCCATCTTTATGGCTCTAGAAATCAGAGATGATAACTTCCTGATAGGAAAACCATTGTAACCAACTGAGGCTAACTCTCTACTTAACCTGAGTTGAAGCAAGACCAATCCATCTAGCAACACAGTTCACAAAATCAGTGGTACAGAATGCAACAGGAAAGACAGGAGCAAGATTTATCTGTTTGTCTCTACAGCTAAAGCAAACACAATCCTTGGCTGTGTAAGTGGTAAGAGCAAACAGAGCTGGTTTAACCACTGTTCGTGGCCCTTGTCCTTCTCTGGGTACCATGCTCACACTCCAAAAACAGGTGCTAGAAAAATAAAAAGGCATCTCAGGAGAACTTTTTAAAGGACTGCAGACCACGTAAAAAGCTTTAAATAAAGGACTTCATCAAATATGTCTGAAATTGGAAAATAGTGCAAATAAGCCCACTATGAGTATTATTTTCCCAGCTCAGAATAAGAGCAAAGCTGCAGCAGCAAAATTACAATGTAGTAGAGTAGAAGGAAAACTTAGAATTCACATCATGAACACAAAGTACAAGCACAGATCCAAGAAAAATATTGCCTTTAAAAATACCAAGTCATACAAGCCTCCACTGGCAGATGTGTCACCACTGTGAGATCACTGCAAAAGGACACTGGACTGGCAGGAGGCTGCTCACCATGGATGCTGCCCTGGGGCAGGAAAAGCACATCCAGAGAGATCCCTTGTCTGCTTCTCTCACAGCCGCTACTGAGACAGCTCTACAGCTTCCTGCAGTCTCCTTTCACATGCCTGATTTGGGCCTGTAAAGCCTCAGAAAGAGCCTTTTCTTAAAATCTAGCCTACACCATTACGCTGGAAATTAAACTGCTTTATCTTCTGTCCACTACCTGAAGAGTTTATCCCTGTCACCTAATGCATACAATTTACAAAACTGTAAGGGTTTGCATCCATTCTAAGTCTTCTCTCTAAATTAAGCAAACCCAGTCCTTTGTAGGTCCAATTCAATTCCCTCTCCCTGCTCCCTTTCTCACAACACTGTGCCCAAGGCCCTGCAGCCTCCCCTGGGCACAGTACAGTGACCCCTCAGGGGTCTTACATACAACATGCCCGAGAATTTGACAAGCCTGGTAGGAGTTTTAGCATTTCTAACTGCTGACTTTCATTCATTCTGTAGTCCATTGTATCTCCAGAAGTGCCTGAGGCCACAAAAACTATTTAGGGAGCAGAGCACTTGACACACAGAAGAGACCAGGAAAGTTGGGACTCTTCTGCTTGGAAAGAAGACTCACAGCATCTTATCAGTGTGTATCAATACACTCTAATGGGCAGTAAAAGAGACACAGACAGACTATTTTCACTGTGATATCCACTGTGAGATTTTTCAAGCAGCTGAGTACCCATTTAAGAGTCATTTAATTTAAGCCACTGTTCCTCAGCTTCCTGATAAAAGTTTAATGTGTCAAAATTCTACCACTTCCCTTAATTAGAACAGCTACGCTGTCAAAAAAAAGAGATTAAATTTATTGGGCACAATTTGTTCTCAATAAATCCTTACTGGCCAGTTTATTACAATCTGATTCTTGAAATGTTTATATCTTGAGTAATAATTTGTTCTTGTGGCTTTCTACATAATGAAGTTAGGATGAGTAATCTACAATTCTCCTGACCTTTCTTTTTGGAGGAGCGGAGGTGAAGGGAAGAGTTTTAGTTTGGTCTACCTTGGTACTGCTGAGTTTTACTTCTTTAAGACCTTATTTCTCACCCATAGAAGAGTCACTTGATGCTCTGGCATTACTTTACTACTTATTCACACAACCTCACTGACATGGGAACAGCTACTCAATGGAAACACTCCTTAGTACATTCTTCTCATGGCTGCAGACAGGAAACAACAGCAGCAACTGCACACTCCCCATGTCGTGCTTCCCCCATATCTCAGGAAGTACATTTCATACAGCTTCCCCCTTATTTTTAATCTATTTATGCGATTTTCACTAATATCCTCTACCTTAGTTTGCATCCTTGATTTCTTGTTTCTAATCTTTGTGAAACCATATGACAATGCAAAAGGAAACAACTGATCCTGAACAACTCTGACATAAGATAAAAAAGAGCTTCTCTAGATGTGTGTGATGCTCCTCTTCGTGGTTTGAACCTTGAACTTGCAAATTCATACAGACCTACACATGCCTCGCTCCCTAGTGCTACTGGCTTGCTGTTAGCACAGGTTCAGAATAGGAATTAGAGTCCAGCAGGGCTTCAGCCCTTTGGACAGGTTTTCTTGCACCCTCCAGGTCTTCTGCACTCCTGACTGCACAGAACAAGTTCCTGAGAGGTGCAGATAGCAATTCCTGCAGTTTGTTAAAGTCTTTTTTTTTTTTTATTTTAAATGTCTTGTGATATTGCCATCCTTCCCTTCCAAGAATCATGAACTCTATCACTTTGTGATGATTTTCATTCAAATTATCTACCACCATTAGAATCTTACCCATTTCCTTCCTATTAATCAGTACCAAATCTAAATGAGCTTCCCACAGTAATTTTCTCCACCTCAAGAAACTAAATTATCCTCAACATTTATTGCACCTTACTCAAACCCCATTTTCAAAATTGAATTTCCTCACTGGCTTTTCTATAGCATTCCTTACAAATGTTAATGAGCATAATTTTTGTATTTCAGTAAAATTGCTATAGCCTAATTTTTCCAGAGTACTAGCAATGTGGAGGACTGTCCTTTTAAAGCCAAACTGATTTCCAGCATGGAAATATGACCATTTGCCCTCCTGAAAAAAAAGCCTCAAGATCTAAGGACCATCTTAACTTCTCTGTCCTTGACTTTGCAACTCAGATAATGCTGTTTGAGAATTTCAGGGGTGCCTTACCTCTGTTTCCACTCTCCACTCCTGTGCCACCAGCCTCCATTCTCCTCCCTTACAGCACCATACAATTCCTATCAACCACTCTTACTCCTCCCTGTATCTTGCATCCTTCCTTCCTCTGTCTTTCAACCCAGTGCTTCCATGCCCAGGATTCAGAGAGCTGCACCACCATTCCAAGGTGAGGGACAAAAATCCCTTTTCACTCCTGGAACATGTGCCTTTTCAGGTCCAGCTTCCACAGAAAACATCCAGCTTCCCTCTCTGCTCCTGCCCAGATGGAAAGCCAGTCTGGTCAACACAAGACTCTGCTCACACAAAAAACAAGGACAAATTTTCTGAGATTCACCAAAATCAGTGCTATCAATACTTTTGTAGAGGTAAGAGCTCTTAAGTCTTTCACTTTGACCAGCTCTGGTTGTGTGTTTATGAGGATTGGAAGTAGCAGATCGTGTCTGACACAAGGTAGAAGTCATTGGAATTTCTTAGTGTGGTACACCATGCATTTTCTCCACTTTCACCCCTTCTCATTTCAAATCTGATTTAAGGCATGAAGAAAAAAAAGAGGACAGCTACTATCTAACATTTCATGTAAACTTGTTCAGAAAATTAAGTAACTATTAAATTTCTAACCTTCCTCCTGGACAACCAAAGCCCAGAAGAGAAGAGGTACTCACAGGCACCATCTATTTTCAGAAGGAAGATGAAAAATGTTATTTATTGTTAGTTGTTTTCTTTTTTAATCTCCCTGTTTTAAATCTGTGGTGACAGACCAGGGAGTACCTCATCCACACTGAAAGTAGTTACCTCTCCAGGCCACTTTCACCCCCAGGAAAGCAGGTGACAAGAGGAAAATCTACCTGCTGCTCATTCAGACCATTTCTTACCCTGAACCCACCTTACTGATTCTTTGACTCTTTTTTCAATCCATTCTCAAAGACCAGGTAAAACAGATACATTACAGAAGACTGCAGTAGACAGTTGCCACCTTTAAATATCTGAAATGGCAGAGAATCAATAACTTGCAACAACCTCCCTGCTCCTGCCTCCCCAACAGGTGCTTGGATTCAGTGGCACTTCCTTTGTGAATTATGTTGTCAGTCCAGCTGTTACTGCCCTAAGCTCAGTGCTGTCTGCACTTCTGAGGCAGGAGATAACCTTCTGCCAGAAGACAGACGTTTGTCAGATGACATTTAAATGTAGGGAAAATGTCAGCTTTTTTATTGTGTGATGGTAAACTCAGATGTATTTCCTCAGATAAACTACAAACAGCTCAACTGGTAAAGTTCTGTGTAAAGCTGATTTAGTGATTCCGTGTTTGTCTAAGTTCTGATCTTATGCTGGTAGCAATTAATTTTAAACCTGCCAGGCAATACCTGCCCCTGCTTGATCAGATTAGTAATTCACCATCTGTATATTGCTTTCATTAAATACAACTTTTCTATAAAAAACCCACAACACCCCTAACAACTTACGTATGTATAGTGGCTTTGAAATTTCATTATCATGCTGAGGTTTTAATTGTGCAATGCAAATTTAAAAAAAAATAAATAAAAATCTTACAATGCAGCCATATCAATAACAGATTTAGCAAAAAACAAACTCCCTCATCTAAGAAGTTTTAATTTAGAATTATATTAAAATGATAACACTGCCAAGGAGGTTAAATAATTAATTTCTTCTCATTTTAATTGTAGACTATTATTTAATAAACAAAGTCATTTACCAGGTAATTTATTCTACTCCTTCATAGGCAGCTCATTTAAAGTCTAAAAATAAATTGCTAATTAAAACAGGATTCACTGTTTTAGAAAGCAACTCATTTTCCTGTAAAATCTAACAAGGACTATGCTAAAGCATCCACTGATAAACTTTGAAGGGCAAGGAAACTACCAACAATAATGAAATATTCTGATAACTGAGCAGACTTTCATCTGAACAATTAATGAAACACAAATTTGTCAGAAAACTCAACACTAGATGATTATAAAGAAACTTTGTTGTACACTCGTTGCACCTCAAAGTTAACCAACAAGATCAAAGACATGTTTGGCCCCTGAAAATCCAAAAGCAGAGGAGGTACCTGCACAACCCTGTACATACACCCAGGCTGATCAAGAAAATTATATTTCATATGTAAGCAAGTCCATGTGCAGCCATACAGCACAGGGGCCTTGGAGGTCTAACTCTGAAGGCAGAAACCCAGAAGGAATTTTTTCACAGACAAAGAGAAGTCACATCTCCAAAGCTGCTCACAATGATCCCACCCTCCCAAGAACACCAACTCAAAAGTCAAGGTCCAAAGTCCTGAGGTCCAAAACTCACACAGATGAATGCCCTAAAACTTATTAGACGGGTGTGAACTTCATCTGCCACATGTTTCTAGGCAGATGTATTAATTTTTCCCCCAAATTTTGACTTCTTAAAGTCTTACCAGGCTGACAGGCTGTGGGACAGGGTGTCCACTCACTGAACAGAGTAACAACACAGTCCTTCCTGCAGGGGAGGAGACACGGCCGCACCGACTCAGGCCGGACGGACTCCGGACACCTACGGATCCAAACACGGATAAAACAAAAGAAAAACTTAAAACTATGGAGAAAAATTTTATTCCTAAGACTTTCACAGGCCTGTGAGCGTATTGCCAAACCAAAGACACTACTCCTGGCCACAGCAAGCCTTATTTTTCTTTTCACTCATGCAACCCAGCTGAATTTAGTACATTTCAAGGATTAAAAAACACTGGGTTTTTTTTTTAAAAATTGGGAGCTTGGCTTGATGACTACAGGCTAAATGTAGCTCTGTCTGTGACATCAAAATCACAAAGCTCATGGGAGTAAAACAGATATATTTATTATTAAAGAAAGTGAGTAGTTCTGTTTATGTAGTCCTGTTTTAGCATGACATGCAACAGCCTTCAAACCACCTGTCTGCAAAGGCTGATGACATATTCCTCAACTTTCAACCTCCAAGGAACACAAAAATAGTTTCAAGTGTAATACAGTACAAAGAGCTCTGTGATGCTCTTCATTCATTTTTAACTCCTACATGGAAAACATGTCATACACATTCTAATAAAAGTTTCAGACACAGTTAATATATGAGGACTTGAAGAGCAGAAAAGGGACAATTTTATGGGATCAGTCAGATCTTCCATATCAAGTGGGTGAACAGGAAGGGAATTAATCTTTCTCAGTCCTTATTAATTTCTATTAATTATAATACTTAGCAATGCATGCAACCCAAAATGAACCTACGTGAAGGAGGAATGTGTCACTAACCCCTACAAGAAAAAAAAGAAGTTAAAACCACGATTCAGCTACTTAAGTGTTTACTTACCCCGTTCAGTTCCATTTCCTCTTACACCAGCTCAAAAGTGGAGGGGGCAAACAACTATTTTAGGCATTACATAGCTCTATAAACAATGTTTAATTAGGTGAATTTCGAGCATATCAATGCATTTGAGACATACATGAATACCAGATTTCTTTCCTTTTATTTAATTACCCTCATTAACCTCAAGAATTTTAATAAACTTTACTGAACTCAGCACAGTCTGCCTACACAAACAGCATTGTTTTGAGAGTTACAATAGGAAAGGAAACTCAGTTCTAAGTCTCCATACTCATTAATGGTGTGAAAATAATCAGCAATGTCTTGATTTCTCAATATTAAGGAAAACATCTGTGCTACTTATTTTCCTCATTTAGTAAAGCAAAGCAAAATTTGGAATATTTCTGCTGCAGATTATGTAATTTTGCTGTGCTGCTAGCACATTATGGAAGTTATATAAACCAAGCGAACAATATAGAACACACATATGGTACTGCCTTATTGGAGTGTAAATATAATGCAAAATCTATTTACTTTTTCTATTTTATTAGAGCACTGCTAATAACGTGTTGCTGAACATTATATTCAAATGTGTTTTACATTTTCCTCACACCTGTCCTTCAGGGAAAATATTTGCAGAAAACTGTAAATTAGAGTAGCAGAGGAGCTACAGCAAAAAATCCCCACCACTGAAAGCATGCTTTTTGCCTAGATTTAGATGGAAAGTTAGAATGGGCTGGATATTTAGTTTCTTTGCCTGTTACAACAGTGATGGAGTAGTACCTGGAGAGTTAGTCCTGAAATGAAATTACTTCAATGCTGCCAAGTCCATACACTTGCTGAAAATGCCTTCGTACAGCAAGTATTTTATAAACAAACACTAACAAGCTTTCTTTAAATACCTTTTGGGAGCGACCTGGCCAGAGCTGCTCTTCCTGCAGAAGATTTTCCTTGTCTGGATGCCCACCCCACAGGTGGCTTCCCCGCTCCAGCTGGCGGTGGCGTTGGGCGCGGCGCCCGGCACGTGCTCGGAGCAGGAGCTCCAGGGAGACGCTTCCCAGAAGAAACGCACGCACAGGTGCTCGTTGCAGGCACGCTGCTCCTGCAGGGATCGCTCAGGGGGACAGGCTTTTCCACCTGGAAAGGGTCAAGAGAACACCACATCCTCATCTCACGGCGTGTGGCAAAAGGAAGATGCGGAAAAATTAAAAAAAAAAAAAAAGTCAGGTTTGCACAATACCTTCCCTTTTCACCCCTGTAAAAATAAAATAAATAAATAAAGCTTAAATAAAGCTGTTGACCTTTATGGCTGCAATAACAACCTTCTAAAATATTGTTTCCTCATTAAACTAGCCTTGCATAAAATTGTATTCCAATGCCTAATGAAAATAGAAATAGGAAAAGTATATTTCTCACTTACTTTATCAATAACTCCTACACACAGCAAAGTTAATTCCATTTAAATGCCAGTATCACTCAGCAAACATGCAATCATGTTTAAAGACAAATTAAACATTATTTTTACGTTCATTCTCTTTGCTAATCTCCCAAGAAGGAATATCCCTCTCTCGTATCTGGACTATATTCATTTGTTGCCTTAAAGATTTGAGCAGTAGAGGAAGATGAACTGTAATGGTAGCAGGATGCATCAAATGACACCCACGTCTGCAAATCAAGGAGGGGAAAAACCTGAAAGACACGTTTTGAGTATGAAGCCTTCACTTCACTGAAGCACCATCCTTCAAACTCATGTCCAAAGATTTTGCTAAACTGCTTCACTTTGACAACAACTGGTGACAAAGCCCCAGAGCACAGGAGTTTGAAGAGCCTCCTCCCCAGAAGCTCTAACACTCCAGCCAGCAGCTTGAATTTATCCATAAAAGCAGATGATCATAGCTCAAAAGCTACAGAGTAATGCAGTGAAATTTAACAGTAAGCACTGTTATCTTAGGAAGAAAGAAGCAAAAATTACTAAAATCAAAATCATTTTCCTCCAGGAGGGAGAACCCAGACAACTTGGGACACAGCCAAAGTGCTGAAGGTTTTGAAAGAACTGAACTGTTGGGGACAGATACCACAAGGTTCAGAGCACCTTTACACCCCACTAAAATCAACAGGAGATGAAGAGATGTCAAAGAGATGCCTACTGCCTTGCAGGACTGACCCTCCCGGGAAAAGGTAAGGCCCCAAATGGCCACAATGAATAGCAGTGAGGAAAGAAAAAGAGAGAAACTACCTAGCACACCGGATAATCATGTCACATTACCACTCATCTTTTCATGAAAATGGACCGATCCACATAATGTTCAGCCTCAAAAATGCTTAGCATAATGATGGAGTAGAAAATGCCCCAGGTAGCTTATTTCCTGAAGAATTTGACTTGGCAGGAAAAATGCAAACTAGTTATTTTTCTTGTGTGTTTGAGACATATCTTTAAAATAAATAATGGTAACAAGCAAATGGCAAAATGCCTGATCCATTTGTAAGTAAAAAAACATTAAAAACTTAAGAATATATCCAACTCAAATCTACAACTTCCCAGGCAGAAGTCAGGGTGGCTTTTTTTCAATATTATTTTAGTTACAATATGTTAATGAAGCTCTCCTAAACAAGTCAGATTTAACTTAACATAATAAGAAATGACTCATCCAAACTTGCCTGAAACACTGCAAGCAGGAGATGCTGTTTTCATAAAGAGCACAAGGGCCTGGCCACTTTCTGCATTTCATTGACAACTTTTGTACAAAGAAAGCAGGACAACATGCCTCTGCCTGGCCATTCCAGTAGACATTTAGAGACGTTTTTATGATGTTCAGCAGTTCTTATAATTCATTTTACACCTGCTGGAGTGCCTGCTCCATGATCTCCTCTTGCACCAAGTTTCAGACAGTTGCTATGTAAAGAATTATCTTTAAAACCTGATTCAAATCAAGTCCCCCAGGTTTCATCAACAGCTTCCTGGTTATCATATTCTGGGAGCAGGTAAAGAGCTTGGAGAAAATGACTCAGAATTTCCTTAAGTCCTCCAACAGCAGAGCCACAGCTGACACTTCCTCTGTTGACAGAGGCCAAACAAAACGGCCCTTGCAAAGGTACCAGAGCTCTGTAGAAGTCAGGTGCTCAGCGGTGAGCTGGGTATGAAAAAGGTAGAGAAAGCAGGTAATTTAAAATTGCCTTAATATTGCAGTGATAATGGTATTAACTGCACTTCCACTCTCCCAAATTTCAATCACTGTCTGCACACAGATGCGTGATGCTGCACAGCAAATTGTTACACCATTGCTACAGATGCACAGAAAAAGGGAGTTTGAGTTTAATAGTTAATTATTTTTTCCTGAGAAACTTCAAGTATTCAGCTCAGAGTACACTGTTTTTAGGTTCATGCCTTTCAGGTTGAGATGCTTGTGGTTTCTGTACTTCCAGAATTCACTCCTTCACAGTTTCACTCTCATAATTCCATGTTTTATCTATCGTTTGGATTCGATACCTCCATGGAAAATATGAGACAAACTATATTTTCATTTTAATTACTCTCTTGGTCATAGACTTTTTAGTAGTAGTTATTATCATTCAATCAACAATTATTTTCATCCTGAAGGGTCCCAATTTTCTCCACAAGTGCTTATGAGGATGTTTATGTGAATACAGACCTTTCACATCAGTAAGGGTCTGCAAGATCAAGTCCTTACAATAGCCCAGAAACAGCGGGTGGCTTTAATGATAATTTACAAAATAGCACTTAACAGAGCTCATCCTGGACTAGATTTGCATCTAAAAGTGTTTTGCTGCTGCATTAACTACACCTAGTTTTGGCCCTAACAGGTATTTTGTATCAACAAGGCTTTAGTCTGTTGGACCTCTTCACATTTTATGAATTTTCATGCACTTGACCCAAGACCTTTCAAATCCTGTGTGATAAACCAACACATAAATTAATTACCATACGTGTAACTGTATTAGAAGACTACACTCCTAATACAAAATGGTTTGCTTAAATAGCTGGACCACTGATGTTAACATGTAAAAAACCAGATACATGGTATGTCCATGAAGATCCAAAGGAAATGACATGTATTTATCAAGAGCTATTTACTTACCATAACAAGCAGGTAAGCACACTCCAGGTCTTACATTAAAAAAAAATAAAATAAGCAAGTCCTTTTCCATTTCCTCATTTTTCACAGCTCACTGGCTTTAAATCATTCCTGGTACGTTCCCATATAAAGATACTTGCATGATAACTCTGTCATGCAGCAATTTTACTGGTAGAGAATGAAGCTCTCCAGAACCAAATTCACACCCAGACAGGCCCTCAACAGACAGCAATTCAGAGGCTGAAGTAAGTAGTTTTGAACTGTGACAGAATTTCTCCAAGTGACACATGAACTCCAGTCCATCAAGGCAGAGACAAGCATCACTATTACCCCTGGTTCCTGAGGAACTGGGATCAGCTCTGCTCTAAACAGCTTGACTCAGGACAGGAAGTCAGTGCATTAAAGGAACAGTGACTCTCCAGAAATGTTCAGCACTCACCCTCGGCTGGAAGGGCCAGGATGGACCTGCTCCTGCTTTGAGTGCCCTCGGCGTTCTTGCTGGAGCAGGAGTGGGAGCAGGGAGACCACGGGGACCACTCGCTGACAACGCAGTCCCTCGCACAAGGGACTTCACAGGCCACCACCTCGGGATGGGGAAGCTCTGAGCAGAGGTGATGTGGTACTTCTTCACCTGGAACAAATGAAAAAAGATAGACATGGAGGGAGGCACAGCTTGGTTCAACACCCACAGCCTGCAGCAAACAGACTGACTTCACATCAAATGTCCACCTGGCTGTGCAGGAATATGCTACTGAACAACATGTGGTGAGGCTTCAGGCTGCTAAGTGTAATACTTGAACAGCTATCTAAAAAATTTATTCAGGAAAGCAAAGAGGACAAAAACGTGTTTCAAGCTCGGTGTGTGACTTCTTGGCTGCAGTCCACTCTCTGAAGCAGGTAAGAGAAAGGAATGTGATAATCTCATCAGTAGAAAGCTGTAATATATTAACAGAACAATTGATACAATACTATATCAATATCAACAGGAGCAATGATAATTCCCCCATATTTTCTAGCAATCTCTACCTACAGAACTTATTTCCCACAGTACAGATTGTGCAGGTCCCCAAAGAAGTCAGATTTTTTTTTTCATGTAGGCCAGATTAGTATTTGGCAGATGATTTAGTCCTTCCCCTTCAGCCTCAGTAGAATGAGCCACTCTTATTTCTAACCCTTGCATCTCATCAAAAAGCTAGATCTAAAATTACAAATCTATTGGGCCACCACCATCCAAAAGAGAAATACTTTCTGCTGCAGATGAACCAAGGGACCTGGACCAAAGCAGACCTCCTGATGAGAGGCATCTTTCCAAAAGCCTTTTCAACAAGGACAATGGGGAAAAACCTACCAACCAAAAGAACTACTGCCAGAATGAGCAGCAAAAGAAGGGACATGAGGAATGCAACATGTGGAATACAACACAGGAAACTGTTGTTTTTAGAAAGGAAAATAAAAGAAACTATTTTTTTTAAATAAGAAATTTGAGTAATTCATAGAATTTACAAGGACGTTATAACTCATAAAAATTCTTAAAATAATACTCCATCAGTACTCAATTACACCCAATGTCTTACAAATGTATTTTAAGCAGTGAACAGTCATGACTGACCTTGCTACACTGTTCTATTATTTAGTACTTCTGAATCCTCAGGAAACTTCAGCTACATATCTGAAGTTTCTAGAAGCTCAACTGTTTATAAACAAAAGGGTCGCACCACATGTTACCTCCTCTTTTGGCCTTATAATGGTTACAAACCTCTCCTTCAAGGTTTCTTTAATTATGAACCTTGGAAAAAAAAAAACACAATGACTTTCCAGGCTTAATTATACACAAGAAAAAAAAAAAAAATTATAATGGCAAAAAGTGCCTCTTTCACCTCACGCTCCAGGAACAGGCTCCATAACAAGGCAGCCCGGGAAGCAATTATAACTGGGAGGGTAGAAAACTGTGCTGCTTTTACAAGAGCCCACATCTACAAGTGAGTAAATAAGAGAGGCAGGCTGTGAGCACATAAAGCTGTCAACAGCACAGCACTATTATCTGCAGATGCATCCCTAAATGAAGACAGGCTCATCGCCCTCGAGGCACAGATAAAACTTTTCATGCGTATTATGAGAAGGAACAGCGGATCCAGCAGGCAATCAGACTGCAAGATATGGTTAAAAATACTTTGGTTTTATACTCCCTTTCCTTTTTACTCACCTGGAAAGGCTCGGTGTGCCCAGTCTTTGCACCACCCCCCTACAGAGAGCCCCCATCCATCGGTGCTGCAATTGGCATCCCAAGGAAAACCAAGCTGAATCCGCTTTGACCAGCCCCTGTATCACCACTGCTGCTTTGCATGCTCACCTAATGCTGAGAACTACCTTCAGAAAAAAAACAATGTGAAAACAGCAAATAAACCTGTAAGCCTTATTCCAGCTGTCTTCCCGAGTCATTTAAGTGTCAAAATCCCTGCTAACGCTTTGGCAGCTCGTTGTACCGCAGCAGGTAAAGGCAGGGCGGCTTGGGCGTGCTGATTTTAGGAGTCAGTGGTACAGTAGCATCAAGAAATTACACTGTTTGGTGAAGCAGAGTGAAACACCTGTCCTCCTCTCCCATGACTCACAGGGAAGCACGTGGACAGGCTGGGACAGGCTTCAGAACCAGACAGGATGAGATGGGACACTGGCCCTGAAAGCACAAGCTCCACCCCTGCATCGACAGCACAGGTTATCTGTTACATCAGGACTTCATGGCCACAAAGTGCCATGATGTTCACCAAATTCTGAATTTAGCCCAATTTTTTTCCACGGATCAGACTGTGCTCCAGATCTAAGAATCAGAGAAGAACTACTTGTTGAAAGGCAAGAGAGCCTTTCCACTGATTTAATCAGACTTTAAAAAACCCAACCTGCTCCTCTCAGAAGATGATTTAAATCAAACACTTGGGGCCCCTTTGGAGTGGCTTTTTCTACCCAATAGCTCACATGGCACATATTGTGGAGTGACCACCCTGTGGGGAAGGGAGGCAAACACACTTTCAACTTCTTCCTTCCACGATTTCTTTTCACACTGGATTTACAGCAGGTGACAGCAACAGCAACACTGCAAAAAGAGGCTGCAATTCACAGTTCTTGGGCAAAGAAAGGAAGCTTTGTGCTTTGTTAGAAAGAGTTTACCACCGGGTGCATGAAGGTACAATTCAACACTCACTTTGATTTACTTTATAGCTCCATTCACCGTGTTCAGGTTTAATTACTGCCTTCTATTACTGCAGAAGGGGAATTTCTTCTGTACCAGCTGCCTGGCAGAGAATTCTCAGAAAACTCCTGTATACTACAAAGGGAGGTAATAATCTTTCATTTTCCATGAAAAATACTAGAACAGGATATAGCTGAAGCGTGCTTTATGCATTGTCGCAGATTTAAAGGGAATATTAAATTCTCAAGAGCTTCCAAACTGTCCACTCAGTGCCTAGAAGGTGTAATTCTTATCTCACATATGGCTGAATAATCTTTCTGGATCTTTCCATAATCTTTACATGCACAAGCATGTTCTATGGGGCCAGATGGGGGAGCCACCCAAATCTCCTGATGGAGCTGGCAGAAGGGCTCACCACGCCACTCTCCATCTTTTACCTGAAGTTCTGGCTATCCAGGAAAGTCCCAGAGGTGACTGGTGTCTGGAGGTTAGCAAATATGACACCCAGCTACAAGAAGGGCTGGAAGGAAGACCCAGGCAACTTCAGGCCTGCAGCTTGACCTCAGGACCAAGGAAGGTCATGGAGTAGATCATCTTGAATGCTATCACATGGCCTATACAGCACAACCAGGGAACCATTCCTGGCCACCATGCATTTAGGAAAAGCAGGTCCTGCTTAACCTGATCTCCTTCTATGAAAAGGTGACCCACTTAATGGATGAGGGAACAGCTGTAGCTGTATCTATCTGGACTTTATCAAAGCCTTTGGACCACTTCCCACAGCATTCTCCTGGAGAAACTGGCTGCTCATGGCTTGGACTGGTGCAGTTTGCTGGGTAAAAACCTGTCTGACATCCAGTCCCAGGGAGTGGTGGTGACTGGAGCTCCATCCAGCTGGGGCTGTCACCAGTGGTGCTTCCCAGGCCCCAGCACCGGGCCCAGCCCTGTTTAATGTCTTTACTGGTGATCTGGGGGGTCAAGGGCACTCTCAGCAAGTTCATAGACAACACCAAACTGGGCAGGAGTGTGGATCTGCTGGAGAGCAGGAAGGCTCTGCAGGGCAATCTGGACAGGCTGGATCAAAGGGCTGAGGCCAATTGTGTGAGGTTCAACAAGGCCAGGAGCCAGGTCCTGCACATGGATGACAGAAGCCCCAAGCATCTCTCCAGGCTGGAGGGTACCCAGTGGAAAATCACCTGTGGGTGCTGGACAGCAGCAGCTGAGAGCAAGAGCACAACCAGACACCATCACCTGAGAGCACAACCCACACGACCCAGCTTCTGATCTGCCCAAGGTGAGAGAACTGAAACAGCACCCTCAGCATGCCCGGAGCCCTGATCCCTCTCACACGCTCTTTATTTCATGCCTTAAGCACTGATTGTTCCCAGCCTTGCTGAAAGCTTGCTTTCCTAAAAGAAGCTGTAGTTAAGAAAAATGTTACAGTTTTCTATTCAAAATGCTTTATTGAAAGCACCCTGGCCAACTCTAATGGCATTTTTTTAAACTGATTGCCTTGTACTTGAATAGTTTAGCGACTATAAAGCTAAATACTCAAGATATACCAAACAGATAGGATTTTACAGGAAAGATTTAATCCTTTTTCTTTCATGTCAGAGTGTAATAATTACAAAAGAGAAGACAAGCATGGCATTTTTGTAAATATATTTGCTAACAAAGTCGCTCATTACCTAATGTACTGGTCCCTCACTTTAATTCTTTAACAAGGTAGCAGAGAAGCACCATTCTGAGTGGAATTTTTAATTTGCCTAAAAGCAAACTAAATGCTTCCCAATGAGAGAAACAAAATAAGGAATGACCTAAAATCCTCCTTGAAGAGCTTGGGTTTTTTCCAGAAACTTAATTTTTTTTTTCATTGTGTTTTGCATTCCAGAAGGAGAAGCCACTCCCACAGTCCTGAGTAATGCACTTCATGGTGAGGCACTGAACCAAGAGGAATGTTTTGTTTGGAATCAGTCCAATAATAAACTGCACCTGTCTGTTTTACACCCTGCCTTGCAGCTCTGGTGCGTTGTCTCCTTCTTCCCAGTGACCTGTTGTGCCCATCTCCCATGACACAGTTTTTAATTACTCCTGCCAAGGACATCCCTCCTGGCTCAGGGAAAAGGGAATGTCCACTGAACAGGAGACAACTAAGGCAGCAATAATAAAAATCCCATCAGCCAGCAGGAATCAAAAGATCAACTCAATAACAAACCAAGTGTTCTCCTTTTGACATTCAATAATATAATACCATGCTCATTTTTTAGAAAGAAAAATTGCAAAGTCATTTTGAAGTTTTTAGCTTTGAACATGTTTGGAGCCTCCAGTGACCTCCATGATGGGAAAAGGCCCAAGACAAAGGAATTGCACTTCAGACTGTTCTGGATTGCTACCTAGAAGTTCAGAAAATTTAATTTTTGCACAAATGACTGCTGCAAAAATGCTGCATACTTAATGACAATTACCAGTTTGCCATCAATATTTCTCCTTGTAGTATTTCAAATTATTCAGTGGAAATGATGAAGCTGTCACTGAAAATACTATACGTATCGTAAAATTTTACGTCCCACTTAAATCTCAGAAAAGAATGACAATAAACTTTGATTAAATACTTGCCTGTAACAGAGTAAGATGTCAACAGGCAGCAGTAAATTCAGAGGGATTCCTACTGACTGCATGCCAGTTTGCTGAGAGCAACTGCATGCAGAGAAACTGTGCTGGCAGGATCCTGACCAGGGCATCTCATCAACTAAAGAAAATGTCACATTTAAACACAGTAACAATCAAATTACAATAGGAGAAATTTCTTATAACCCTCCTGAATGTCTTCATCTCATCACAACATCACAGATTTACTTTTTTTCCCAGGCTGCACAACCAGCTTCAGAGAAGAAAGCATCCAGGGCTTCCCGTGCTCAGTCATCTCCAAAGATGAATGTCACACTCCACTGAAATCCTGGCTCCTGCCTGACTTTGCTTAATGCCAGTCAACAGGTAAGAACATGGGAGAAGAGACGTGTCAGTTTGTCAGGGAAAGCAGTGGTGTATGGAGTAAATTTAATTGCACTGGTCCATCACTATTATCAGAGCCCCACGGAGGGGAAGGGGATGCAAAAGAGATTAAGAGGAAGGGAGGTCGAGAGCGTGAAAGAAGGTGAAGCTGTGAAATAGAACAAGCCACTCATGACAGACAAGAGGAAACAAACACAAATAAACCAGGACATTCTTTGGGGGAAAAAAACCAAAAGAGATGAGACAATCTTTAAGGTTTTGAGTCAGAAGACTTGCTCAAATGCCACTACAAAAACATTTTTAATCACATAATGCACAACAAAGAAAAAGGGAACAATAACGCAGGAAAGTATAAGGAAAAAGTAAATACAAAAAATACAAAAAAGGAACAGAGGCAATGATAATTAATATGGAAAAGCAACGTATGTCTGGAAATATATTACAAAATCTCCATAAAATCAGAAGTCTCAACCAAATCCCTGCATAACTGGCCACAATCCTGTCTGTTACCTACGTCCAAGTGATCAGTACAGAGGTTATGAGAAAAAGATGATGACGAGTACAGAAAAAAAGCAGTATCTGTTCTTCTTCCCTATACATCCTCTACTGCAATTTGGACTGTTTATCCACAATTCTTTTCTCTCTTTATGTAAATGCACTTAAGAAAACTCATTTGTGGCCCCAAGGAAGCTCCACAAAAGCTCAGCACAGGAGAGGCACGTCAGTGAGCAGCTGCCAGGCCTGCAGAGAAGGTCCCAGAACACCTCAGTGCTCCACACTCAAGGTTAAAACAACCAACACACCTGCAGGAGGTTACCCACAGAGAGATCAGCTCTGCTGTGTCTCCTACCCCACACAAGAAAGACAAGTTGTCACTTCAAGGAATTTGCTGCACCTTCACCTGCTGAGCTTGGGCATAGAAGCAGAATTAGTCCCACCTCATGACTGTTTGCACAATCCCTCCTGAATGGAAGAGAAATTGCTCAAGTGGCAGCTGAAAGTAAACATGGTTCACTGTATTCCCAGAGAAAGGATGGAAATTAAGGCTGCTCTTTGTAATAATTAACACAGCGCAGCAATCTGAAAACTTAAAAGTATAGGAATGTAACATAATCCATATTAGTGTTCTGCAGGATATTTTTTCTTTTCTTTCCATTTTTTCTTTTTTTCTCTCTCCATATCATTCCTCCTTGTAAATGAGGGAATCTACACAGGTGGGTTGATCAAGACTGATTGCAATTAAGATTTATTGTTGAAATTGCTGCTATGGTATAATTGAAACAGGTGTCCTTCTATTTCCTTCTGTGTACTGCTTTGTTCCAAATGCTAAACAACACAAAATATTGTAGAAACCAATTACACAAATAATTCCAATGTATTAAAATATTATAAAATATACATATACTCTCAAAGCTTTGAGGAAAAAAGTATTAGTGGACTTGTTCATTCCAATAGTGTGCAAAATCCACTGCATCTTATATCTTTGCACGGGGCAGAATACTTTTAGTGGAAGAATCCAGGCATTTTAGTTCAGAAAAAAAGAAGCCAGCATTTTACACCCAATGCATCACACCTGTGAATTTCCAAATATTTTATTTTTGAAAACTTAAAGTGCCATCTTCAATCTCAAAACTTGAAAAAAAATTATAAGGGACTTATTACAAAGAGAAAATTAACTGTGCTCTCACACAGCCATTGACCCCAAAAAGAAAAATTTTGTGTTCACACATAGAAAAACACAAAGCTTTTGTACCCTCTGGCTTGATTATTATGACTTTTCTTCAGATTATGCTACTCTTAATAATGACATGCCTTGCTCATTTCCTCATAAGCATGAGAAACCTATCACTGATTGTTATCCAAGTGATATTCCCAAAGTAAATTGGCAATTTGCAATGTATTGGGAATAGCAGACCCTTTTTCTCTAGTAGCCCCAGAAACCATCCCAAAAATGAGTTGGCATTAGCATAGGACACTGAAAATTTGTAAACAATAGTACAGCAGATGAGGTTGATCTAAGTTGGCAAAAGTCTTGTTTTCTGATACAGTGAATGCTAATGATAATAAATAATTGGAAATACCATCTGGACTCTTTAAAAAACATCTTTCTCCAAGTCTGCAATTGAATCTCTACAAAAAGAGGATCAATGCAAAAGAAAATGAAAACAGTAAATTAAAATTAGATTTATGCCAACTACTTAAAACTAAGAGCTCATTTAGAAGCAGTTAACACAAAAATGTGTTCTAGTTCAGCTGCAGAGTCTGGCCTAAGCTCATAAAGCAACTCTGAGAGCTCCTGCTATCCATCAGGAAATGTTCAGAGTCTGCAGGACCAAATACTAGGCTATTTTTTATTTTTATTATTACTACTATCTTTTTCAATTTTGTCTCTAATTGATCCACAAATCTCAGAACTGAGCTTTTAAAAATTGCAATAAAGAAAATACACCCAGTACCAGAGATGATCATCAGTCAAGGGTCTAGATGAATGTCTGAGAACTGTTCTTGACCAAAAACAATACGAACAGCAAGCCATGACCTTCGGTTCTTGAGAACTTCCCACTCCACACCCAGGTTTAGCCAAGTAGCAACTGTGCATGTAAAGTGCATTAGACATTCTTCAGCTGAGTTAAGTTACTTCTGGCTAATGTACCCTGACCTCTGCTTGAACCATTTTTACATAATAAAGCTGTGAATTTTAGACAGAGTGTTTATTAATTCCCACTGTATTTTGCATAGATCATTTAGTACTTAAAATGGGGATAAATCAAATGTAGGAAACACAATATTAACAATATTTTCTGTGTGCTTTCACTTTGCCTAGGAGGTGGAACTCTAATTACATCATTAATAACAATGCCTGCATTTTCAGTCAGTAGTGTATCATTCCTCTAGTGCCATTTAAACTGCATTTGGTCTCTAAACTGCTCCACCCTCTGGAACTGGTTCACTGATTATACTGGAATGGTATAATCCTCCTTACATCTCAACTACCCTGGCATCAAGAGAAGAACTTAAAGGCAGGAACCACTTATGACCTAAAATGGTTTATTTTAGATAAGTTTCCTGATATTTTCTCTCTCCAGAAGTTTCTATAGATTTAAAAGTGACAGTTGCTTTCAGGAACAAAACAAAACAAAAATCTACCAATGCTTTTCCCAATTATTCAGCATCCAAACTGTTTAAAACACACTGAAAAAAAATAGGGTGTGTGTGCACCAAGAGCTGCTTGGTTTTCCCAAACTGAGTGACAGAGCTAAAACCTGAAGACTATACTAAAAAATGTCAAAAAAAAAAAAAGGTCATTGCCAATGCTTTTGTATTGCCCTCATGGTGCACCCTGGGCTCACAGGAAAATAGAGGGAGGTGACACAGGAGAACAAAAAGGAAGGTAAGGGAAGAAAACCCAGGAGAAGGAATAGCCTTTGTTGTCAAAATTTCACTGAACTGGGGCTGTCTCAGGGAGACTGAAGGACCATGTGCTGAGGTGGAAGCTCAGACAAATGATGTTTGCTGGGTTCAGGGCCAGCAGCTGACCTGGGGCCTCCCACACTGACCTGGTCCTTATTTACTCCAAAGTAGAAAAGAAAAAAAAAAAAAAGAACCCCAAAGGGTCCAGATTGACACCAACCACTCATCCTCTAACAGATTTTCCAGCTCCTGTAGGAGAGCTGCTATTTTAACTTTGCTACCGGATTAAAAAAAAATACAGAATCAGTAAATGGAATCAGATGAGCACACCTCACCCCATTTTTAATCACCCTGAAGTGTCGAAGCTGTCAGGAGACATTTGGACACGCTTTTCACATATAAGAATAGAAACACAAAAAGCAAAGAATATCCGGCTAAAATTTGGTTTTCCACCACTAAATTTCTTTGTGTGAAAAAAGCAATAATCTCTCTGCAACTTAGAAAATATTTTTGTTCTGATTATTCAGCTATTAAAATAGGAAAGTGTCGTTTTATGACAATTGCTTTCGGCAGGAGATATTTTACACTTATATTTGCAAGGAATAGGAATATAAGGAAGAACAATATTAAAACCTTCAGCGTTAATCTGTATTTTCAAAGCTAAGCACATTTTGACAAACTTTCTAATAGACACTGTTCAAAATTCATAACATATATGAGCATGATTACATTATTCTAATTTATTTTCTCTCCTCTCATGCACAGCAATAAAATTTTACCTTTGAACTTATATTTATTACAACTTTCACTCTATGGAGGGCATGCAGGCACAGAAATATAATAAAGCTCTGCTAATTCCATACATTATTGAAATCCTAACAGTGCAAATGGTATCTTACTGTCTTCATGCATACTTAAAATTTCAATCCAAAACCTATTCCATTAAAAGAGATGGTTAACCAACAGTATGTGTTTTTTATACATTTGCAAATTACTGTAGCAGAATTATATCTTATATATTCAGAAAAAATTATGTAATACCAGTGTTTGTTTTGGTGCTGTAAGCAAAAATTTGATAGATGCTAAATAATTGAGAGCTCCATCCATCAGGGTTCTAAGCACTATAAAAATGCAGAGAGGGGAAATGCTACAGAATAACCTTTGCTCTCTCATGGGCTGCTGTAAATTGTGTGTAATTCCAGCAGTAAAAATCCCACTGACTTCCCCAAACTGTGAAGTGTACAGCTATGCAGGATCACTTTGACCATAACAAAGCACAACAGGAATTTGGACCAGGAGGATCAGGGGTCACCCATCAAACAACAATACCCAGCCAAGGAAAACATCAGGACTAACACACAAGAGAAATTTGGGGCATCTCTTAACTTGGTGGACAGAACAACAGCTGATCCAGCAATCCAGGTGAGGGAGGAGCTCCTGCAGTCAAGTAGATGGCAAAGTGTAAAAGCTGACTCAAACTGCAAGTGCAATATTGGCACGAGCTCCTTTCTCCTCGCAAAGGTCAGTGCGCACATTAGCTCCAGCTCCATCGATTAGCAGCTGAGATAGCAGCACTCACACACTCCTAGGAGTCATCAGCAAAAGAGACAAGGGGGTGACTTTCTGCATACCATGTCCTCATCACATTCCAGGTAATTGTTCACTCACAGATAAGGCACAAAAAGAGAAAAAGCAGCAGAACAGAGTCCTCTGAAAACATTAACAGAAACAACAACCTTTATGTTTGGCACTGAGGCATCAAAAATGATAGCTATTATTATGGCTGTAATTACATGGCTGGGACTCAGAAGAATTCCATTTTGCTTCCTGGGAAACAGAGCCACGTGTTTGACATCTGAATCCACAGGAATAGGTCTCCCCACCACAGCCAGTTTGCAGGTTGCCTGCAGGACCTGAAGACACGCTGCCAGAAATGCGTGCAAAGGGCTCCCAAACTCATGGGGTCCTCCTGAGGCAGATGGTACCAACTCTCAATTTCAGATCAAATTTAAGCTACCGAGCCCTTCTGTGCCATGGCAAACCCAGACAAGTCAAAACTCACCTTTACATGAATTCCCAACAGCAAAGAGAAATGCACGGAGCAGTTCACCACAGCAAACTATGATGGTGTGTCTCTCCTACATGAAGGTGAACTTTCAGTATCAGCTATCCCAGCTACAGAGCCAGAATTCGACAAAATTCTCAGAAATGGGGTCTCAACCAAGTCTGGTTTAGCGAGGAATACTCACTTGCACAAAGTAAGGAGAAAGATTTTCCTCTGAAACCAGGCAAGTAGAGCAAAATTTTTACCTGGTCTCAAGCAGTTAGTTGGAATGTATTCCATTAAGGACTTTAAGTCACCTCACTGGCAACACAACCGCCCAACATATTGAAAACCAGCAGGAAATGTTGAATTAATACATATATGCTAACAAGAACTCCTACAGCCATGAATGTTTAATCTGGTTTTTCACTAGCTGACACAGTCCCCCATGGCTGCTCTGTGGTTTTGAAGCTTTGAGACGAGGGAAGAACTAGAAGGCAAGGGCTGCAGAGCAGGGAACCACAGGAAATCAGTCAGAGGGAAAAGTCTCAGGAGAAAGCCCAGAGCAGAACGCTCACAGCAAAAGAGGTAAGGCAGAAATGTTAACAACTGGAGTGGGATGGAGGGGAGAGAGAAGGGCAGGAAAGAGAGGACCCAGGAAATCAGCCTCTCTTCAGTAGTTGTGGGGCTACATCTGGATCATGTGTAGAATACTTGCCAGCAATACAGAGGATTTTAACACTTGTGTGCTGTGTATACAAAGAGATGCAAACAGAATGAGTTTTCAGACAGTGCAATACTGGCTGACTGCACAGGATAACTTATTACACACTGGAAAAAAGGAAGTTCTACACACCTTTGGGGTCTTACCAATACATCTTAATGTTCTGGACCATGACAAATGATTGGATAACAACTCTTACTCCCCTTGTCATCATCCATCTTCTTAGGAGGCTTATTTCTTCAAATCCTGATGATGAACCTCTGTAGTCACTTATCTGAGCAGTGAAAATTTATTGCCTTTACTAGAAAATGAAATTCTCTTCCAAGAGAACTGCACTGGACACAAAAGGGCAAATTTCCACCCTGGAGTATATGGATGCATTTCTTTCTCCTTAGTGGAAACTATATACATTTATCCAGTGTCAGGATTTGGACCAAGGGCTATCTCCTGTCTTAATAAGAATGGCTAATTTCCAATTAAATAAGCTTGCAGATCATAGAGATGCCCTAATGAGAAAAAAAAAAAGAGATGAGGCCACATACTAATCCTGCTTTCACTGCACATATTTAATAGGGCTGCCAAGGCAAAGTCTCCAAAATACTTACTAATTACACTGGACTGCCTCCAGCTGCTGTCACTGCCAGGGATTGGGCAAAATTTGCAACAAACCAACCCACCAAGAGTTCAGAGATATTATTATTTTGGAAAAGCCTTGAAGGGGTCAAGAAACAGGAGAATAAAGTAGTTCAGGGCCAATTTGGACAGAAAATAGTCTGTGAACTTCATAAGCAGCTGCAGAAAAATATTTTGGCACAGCTGGGAGCAGCTCCCAAACTGGCATGATACAAAAGTGCAGAGTAGATACTCCACAGCATTGTGTTGGAATTAAATAAACACTGTCCCCAGCAGTTACAGAACCTGTAGTGCAGACTGGAGTGGAAAAAAAAAAAAAAAAGAAAAGCCATAGGGCAGAAGTCCATAAACTCTGCTGAAATAATCTGTAAATGTTGTCCTTTTTGTGTGTTCAGTTGCAAGACATGGTACCCCAAGGGTGGTTGTTCCCAACACAGGGAGAGCCCAAACACCAAAGGATGGCTGGAAGACCTAAAGGCACATCTCTAAGAAAATCAAGTTCCTACTTCTGTCAATCAATAATGAGAACTGGCCAATCTGTGCAGGTGGAATGTGACCCTCAGGAGAAACACTACCAGGAACAGTCTCTGCAGCCTTCTCAGCAAGCTGCAGTAGAGCCATCAACAGCTCGAGTCAGGAACCTCCATTCCAGCTTTACAGTGCAAGAAGGGTTGAAAGAACTGCAGGTGCCCAGAGAGACACCATAAATATTGATCACAGTGCTCATTCCACTTCATTAGCCATGGAGCACACAATGGTTCCCGAGGGAGAGGAAAAGGCAGGACCAATTTTAATCACACTGCCATACTAAAATGCAAACCTTGTGGAATATTATTTTAATTACTGCTGCTTATTCATGCCAATTTCAACCTAATAAAAAAAAAAAAAAAAAAAAAAGGTGTTTCTGGACAGTCGAAACTCAGCTGCCAGAAAGGTACATTCACACTACCTGAATCAGCCCTGTGTAATGATACACAAGAGAGCTCTGCAGCCAGCAAAAAGCAGTTTTTCAGCCCAGCACCTCACCCTGGGCTCCTCAGAAACACAGGTCATGAACCAGCAGAACTTTTGCTGCTGCAGCCGTGGTGTTTCTGAGCCACAAACTGGTGTCTGGCAGTGAAGGGGCCCTATAAACTCATTCAGACTTTCTCACTGTGGTGGGCTGACCCTGGCTGGGCACCAGGTGCCCACCAAAGGCTCTGGCCCTGCCCTCCTCAGCTGGGCAGGGGGAGAGATTATCATGGAGTATCATGGAAGGTTCATGAGGGCAGGAAGGGATCACTCACCAGTTACAGGCAAAACAGACTCCACTCAGGGAGATCACTTTAATTACCAGGATAATGAGAAATAAACCCAAATCTTAAAAGACCTTCTCTCCCCTCCAGGCTTCACTTTAATCCTCATTTTCTCTTCCAGAAGCCACCCCTGTAGCTCACTTGCTACCAAAACCTTGCCACTCAAAGCCAGTACACCTACATCATACTGTACATAAATCCTAAACCATTTAACCTTCAAAAATATATGTCTGGGAACCCTGCCAGAGAATATTTGAAAGGGATTACAGTAAATGTATTAGTTGTCACTTAAAATTAAAATATGGATTTCAATTGAAACTCTATACAAGGGGGACTTTTCCCCCCAAAATCCGTTAGTTAGCAACCATGCTGAACGAAGGCAAAATCGTACAGTCAGCTCAGACTACACAGGGCAGGCCGATATATTTTAAAAGCCACATTTTTATCTACTGAAATAAAACATTTTACTTTTTTATTTTTCTACTTTAATCAGAATATAACCTCATTAAATGACAGTGTGTGAAAAGAACATATAAACTAGAAAGAAAATATAAAAACTTTCTGAATAATTTAATGTTTATTGCTTTTAGACTTTGATATTCTGGTCTTTACTACTTAAATGCAGTTTAAATGTATTACTTGCCACGGCCTTTACGTTAAACCCAGTAAGTCTGCAATTTGTGATAAAACTCCTTATCTCCCTCTTTCTGAACCTCCTCAGAGATCCAAGGTTAATTTGCAGATAATATTACTTCATGAAATAATTATCTTAGTCCATAGTACTTAAAATAGCTAAATTCAAGAAAGATAGTTTAGCAAATGAAGCTGTTAGGGCAGCAGGATGAGGCTGCTCCCACGGGCACACACATCCCCACCTGGCAGCACCAGGGGGGCACACCCTGGGTACCCCACACCTGGAGCAGCCACTCCCACAGGAATTCAGGACAAGGATGCTCCACGGAAGTCAGGGATCCAGCTCCACCCAACCTCCTCCTCCAAGCCCCCCAAATGCCAATGGCAAGGCAGCCTTCCTCTTCACAGCCCCAGCACTTGCTGAAAAATTACTCTCTCCAGCCATTCTTTTTCATCCTGCTAATTTTTCCAAGCATCCTCCTATTAAACTACACAAATATATCCATTTAGTAAACATCCCATTAACCAGGTCAGCATACAGTGTTCACAACTTATTATGGAGCAGCATCAAATCAGTCACAGAAGCAATTATGCAATTTTAGAGCAGACAACTCACTTTAATCTTCATATGGGGCCGGGGATGTACATGCCAATGTTCATTCACAGGACTCATTCATTTCCAAGTATTGTATTCCATTTGTTTCACTCTCACTTACATGGCACTCGTGTCTTTTGATTTGTAAGTTTTGTGGGCTGTCAGAAAATATGAGCTCAGTGTTCCACCCCTCATGTCAGTGATTTTTTAATTGAATTTAAGGGTATTTATACACTTCTAGTGCCTGGGGGAAGTGTGGGAAGTTGGGCTAGGTATTTAGAACCAAGACATAAACTGTTGCCGATAGGTAAGGCTTTATAAAGCCTTACCTATCCATAAAAATAAACAAGCATTTTAAAAAAAGAAAAAGGAAGAAAAAAATAAAAAAATACCCAACAACAAACAGTAAAGAAGTGAAGATCTTTCCAGAACTATTTAAAATAGGTGGTTGTAGAGAAGAGACATCAGAGCTAAGAATCTGGGATGCTACAGTTACAACACAAGGGGAAAAAAAATGCCTCTTAAAATTCCAGCTTTATTCAAAGACATGCATTTATTGAAGCATCTTGGGAAAACAGGATGCCATATAATATTAACAAACAAGAACATGCTCTGTCAACCACATGCAGCACCACAGACATTTTGAAGACCTAAATAAATAATGTATTAGAAAACCTAGCCTAGGCTGAATTAATTCAGACTCCAATGATATAAATGAACAGCGGTAGTGGAATTATTTCCCTGGGACTTTAGTCATATATAGCATTAAAAGTAAAGGCCTTAAGATACTTATTGATAGGCAAGAAAGTGCTATCCTTAGATCTATGCATGCCCAGGGAGCACTCTGCCCAGCTTAGAGTCTCAGAGTTTCCAAGAGAGTTACCAAACCACTCAGCTTTATTTGCAAGCACCATGAAATAGAACAAAACACCCTCCTGGCTCTAGTCCCCCTTGACACAGCTGTGAGTGTACAACAGTGCTGACTTGGTATTATATTTGGAAATCCACTGAAATCAGGGCAGTGACGGGAATTCTGCACCTGGCAATGAAAAATGGAATTTGAACCTACAGGATCATCTTGGTTTTTACAATATACTATGGGTAGCCAAGGCCCACCTGCTTCAAGCACTTATGGAGCCTCTCCTACAGAACTGCTCAACACTAATTAAGTTCATGAGAACTTCCCAGTTCTGCATTTTCAGTACAAAATGATGTACTGAATGGTTTGACATGGTTTATGTCACGACCACATTTGCCAGTTAGGAATGGAAATAACCCCCAGATCAGGTGCAGTACCAGAGGAGATGTGGAAAGGGGCCAGGTGAACCTCACACCAGCTGGAAGCGACTCTGTCCCTGCAGAAAAGCACCCTGGGCTCAACCAGACCCAGCAAATTCCCTTCTCACTTGCTAACAGCAGATAAGGATTCTCCCTCCTTCCAGGAAAGTCACTTTACAACCATCTTACTCCAGATGCAGTGCCTGAATCCCCATGGAGAACACTGGCCACAGGACCAACCCAAGAACTTTGTGGGATTATTTTTTCCTTCTCAGGAACATGAAAGGAAAAAGCAGAGTTGTCTGTGTGCTACTGCCTCAGTCCATGTGAGTGTGTTGGCTAATTTTTATCAATTTTTTCTCTTTCTGGTCTTGATATTTACAAGGTCTATGTGAGGGTTCACTGGTAACAACAACATCAGGCAGCTGATTGCAAAATATAAACCTCAGCTGTCAGAAAGGAGCTGGGCAAATTCATGCTTACAGTCCTACCTCCATAGGAAATTTTTAATAAAACATCTATTTTAAGAATCATGACAAAAGGCGACACTAAAAGTATACAGTAGGGGAAAAACCAGGCTTCAAATTGTAAAATGCATCCCAACAATCCAGGATGATTCATTTTCTAAGGAAACTCCACCTCATATACATATGTTCTCGCCACAAACTTGGCTCTGACATTTGCAAGCTGCCTAAAGATACAAACAGAACAAGCTGTTTATTTAGAAAGGAACCATGAAATATCTTATCCTGTTACTTGTTTAACTCTCCTCAACAAAGGTAGTACCTAATTTGAGGCAATTACAGCCGTACTTCATGCAGACAGAAAGAAAAACACCGTACAATGGAATTTTAAATTGTTCTCAATCTCCTCACAGAGCTAATCTTTCTCAACTCACTAATTCACATTCACTCCAGCACTTCACAAAAGCTCCCATTTACTAAATGTGAGATTTAATTCACAGATAAACAATTCAATAATGTAATCTACACTTAAAATAATAGCTTGGCTTCAAAGTTTGGGAGGAATTAGGAGTTTTCCCTCTTTATAGCTGTTCCTAGCATCATTTCTTGTCACAACTTCAGAGCTGAGGTTGTGTAATCGAGGTCCTCTGAACTTGTGTTTCCACACGAGGCAGGATCTATGTGAGGATTGAATCCTGTGCCTCAGAACTCACAGAATTCAGTGGGAAATCTGCCAACAGAGAATGCTGAAAAGCATTTAGGAGCCACATCTTACAGCCATTTTCCCTGCTCTCCAACTTCTCTACTACTTCATTACATGTTTTTCTCCGTCCATTACTGCCACCTGACTAATCACAAATTGCTGCCTAATGAAGAGTGCTGGCATTACAATACTTAATTAGAATTAAGAGGAAGATTTACTTTAAAAACCTGACCAACCAACATGCCCCAGAGCCAATCTCAGTAGTGCAGAACTACCCCAAAATTTCCATGTTCCAAATTCTTAATTAAAAGTTTGTTAAAACTTCTTATTTTACGGGGGGAGCCTTCCCCTCCAGTATCCATTAACCTCAAAACAAGTGACTAAATTGTTTTTAAATCAGCTCTACTTCATAAACAGCTTGATAAAAAGAAACTCAAAGAAAGTACAAGACTTATCTTTCATTTCCACTCAACAGCCTTCAGAACTACTGTACAAAGGTGGCTCTCACAATCACTCCTGTCCAGCACTGAAGGAATTTCAGCTACAGAAAAAGCTTTCTGTAGGGCCACCCAGCAGGGAAGGATTAAATTACACAAAAAAAGCCCTGCTTTTTTCCCTCCACTCAAGGGCTGCGGTCAGAGATCAATGTGAGAAGCTGTCTATTGAAGTTACCGCAATTGTTCCCTTATTTAAGCCTCGGAGAAGGTTGGTGCTGACACCCAGAGCACGGCACAGAGCCAGACCCAGGGTGCAGCTCCTGCCCGAGGCACAGGGAGCTCTGAGACCTCCTGGCTGCTCCCAGCCCTTCCTCCTACCCTCACATCCCTCCTCTCCCTCACCCCAATCCCTCATCCTGCAGACTGAGCTGCAGGGCAGCCCCCAGCCCCACACCCCCACTTCTTACAGATATTCACTACCAGTCTCCTGTCTGCAGAATCAAGTTTAGTTTATTTCTACTTCATACAGAACTTAACTGGCTTATTGTGAAACAATATTTTTCTTCCATGAGAAGAAAATGAGAATCACATATCATGTGATTTGCACTCCATGCCATTAAACTTCATACAAAGACTGCAATAAAACACAGCCTTCTTTAAAAAACTAAACTTCTTTAGCCTAATGATCTCCTGTTTAATTTAAGCCTTTTATACTGTTCTGACTACTTCTCTTAGGAAAAAAAAAATTCTTGGCTAAAATTACTTTGAAATGTGAATTTGGCAATTTTCTCTCAAGATATTGATAATTTGAAAAATATCACACATGCCAAATATTAGTTTCTGTCTTGATTCAGCCTGGCAACCTAAGAAAATCAGAATTTGCCATTGTACAGTTTATCCACCAGCTAAACACCAGAAAATTTTGAAACATTTTATTAATGTAAGCAAAATGCCTTGGAGACTCCACCTGGGATATGGAGGGTAAAAAGATAACATAAAGCATCCCCATTACTTTTATTCTCCAAGAAGCTGTGAGTTTTAAAGCCTTAACACAAATGTTACTAAATCATGGTCAAGGAGTGTGGTATTCCATCTATCATACCTACACACAAGAAACCCTTCAGCAGGAAAGCCATGAAATCCTTAACTCCCTTTGGAACCCACTTAATCCAAGAAAACAGAACTCTTATGCATGAGATGAACCCTCACTGTCACATCTTCCACTGCTCTTCCAGGTACCTTCAGCCACATTTTGGATCACAGATGCAGAATTTTGTCATTAGTAATACTTTTCAAACGGATCCTTCCAACTTCCTTCCTCTTTCATCCACTTAGTTAATTTCAGAACTTGTTATCAACCTACCTCTTTAACACAGTTCTAGAACAATCCTATTTTGCTCATATCTTCCTCTGAATCAGAGTTCCCTAAGAAACACAACAACCCTCCAAAAAGAATATGAATTACATTCATGTGAAGTTCTGCTTAGTTTAAAGAAAACAGCCAAGCAGGTATTTTATGCTTCATTTCACTAAGAAAACAGGAATTCCTGTTGGTACTTAGAGGTATTTTTCTACTTCTGTACTGAAACAACTTTGGGTTTTTGTCTACAATAGGGACAAAACCAAATAGAACTATTATACTATTTATTTTCCAGACTTAAAAAATTAGCTGTACTTCTGGACTTCAGCAATTACAAAATTTAAAAAAAAAAGACTTATTTCAGCCCCATAATCAAAAGGTTATAAAGCATCAAACTCAATAAAGGCTTCCTAGACATTAAAAGCAGCTTATAAAAAAAAGTTTAAAACTATACATATGCACTAGCCTGGTCTATAAATGCTAATCCTTCCATGAAGTTTCTTCAAAGCACTTGCACCAAAGTAACAGACCCACAGGTCACACACACCCCCCTGCTCTTTAGGTAACCTTTACCACAAGCTCAGATCAACGCAGTTCAAACTTATTCCTTAACATTTAAAACAGAAAGGGCAATACAGATCTTGCCATATTAACTGATGCTTATATTTTTCTTAATGTTCTAGCTCCCATTTCTGAAAGGGCTTCCTGGAGCCTTTGTTCCTAACCTACAACTGTTTGAAGCTCAGGTTAATTTTTCACAAACATCAGCACCTGTTACTCCCTCTCACAGTGCAAGTGGGAGCTGGGTATTTGAAAATCCATCCCCTCTCTGCTGAAATGGCCATAGGGAAGAAGCAGCCTTTGCCCTCACCATTTTAGCACTGCTCTGAAGTCTTGTAAAACATCTTTTGGAGACAGAGGGTATCAAAAGGGAGCACTAGATACTGAAAGCAATCGTGGTTTTGCATACCAATTCATTTGAAGGCGTTCTGCACTGACCACAAGCTCACACTTGGCTGATACAGAAAAAAAATAAGTTCACAGGTGGCTGTACTACCTTATACTGACAGCACAGGATGGATGAAAGCTGGCTTTATTACTGATAAACTCCACTGCATCACCATCAGCTGAATATGGGGAGCTAAAATCACCACTGGATACCAACTGCAGCTGCCTTCTGGGCAACTGACACAAGACACACCACCAGCATTTGAAAAAGCATAGCCACAGCTTAGCTGGAAAACATACAAAATTCAAAGATAAAGGAAGTAAATCAAGAGTAGGCTTGAATTTAACCTTAAAATTCCAGCCTACAACCTTCCACCTGTCCAGTACTGATATTTCAACCTGTACTTTACAGAAATATTCCTGACTGCAAGACAGTTATTTACACACACATAGCTACTACAAGAATCATTGACACTTTTTTCCATTTCTGTCTTCCTTGGCTGGTGGGCCACATGTTTGCAATAATCTTGAATGAAGTAAAACTGTTAAAGTGTGACTAAGCAGAGAAAGCTCTAACTTTCCAGGAGCTTACCTTAAAATTAACCTGAAGCTGATCTGCTTCTTTTGCAGACATCAATTTCAGCAGAGGATTCAAAGACAGTAAATTCTCCTGAACACGGCACTGTCTGTCCTCACACTGCTTGTGCACCAGTCCTAGAGCATGGTGCAATTTGCATTTTGATTTTTTAAATGTTTCCAGCAGGAGACATCAAATATTTGGCATGGTACCAGCTGCTGGGTGGTAAGGCTTGATGGAGGTAACTAAATCCACTCCACCTGGCTCGTTAACAACCAGCCTGCTCGAAGAGAACATCAATCTTTATGAGTACAACAACACAGGTCCCAAATCTACTGAACAACTCACATATCATGCTTCAGGATTCCTCAAACGCCTGTAATACTCAGCCCTGCTACATCCTTCATATATACACTGCAACATCCTTCTTCCTCCATGGCTGCTAAATGAGAAATATGGATCTTACCTAATTGCTAGAAAGATTTCCATGTTGCCTTTTTGAATCTGCGTTTTTGAAAGTAAGGAAAACACACTGGTTTGGGATCAGCAGCTTCAGTGATGGGATATGGTGAGATACACTCAGGAACTGAGAGGAAAGAACTTACTTCAAACTTATTTTCAGTAAATTGAACATGGTAAATCTTTTCTCTGAGAAATTAAACAGAATCTGCAAATTAATTTTATATCATCGATCCAATGCAAAATGAAATATCATGAACTCTACCCAGAGAAGAACTTGGCTTTGCTGAGACTGGACGCTAAGAGATCTTTTCCTACCTAAGTGATTCTATGACTTGTGTTAAAACAGGACTGGTCAGGTGGCTGCTTCCCTCATGCCCTGAGGGAGGAAGAGAAGTAGCTGTCCTGTGCCCTTGCAGCCCCTTCCTCCAGCAGGATTCGGTGGGGATGCTCCAGCCCCTCAGGATGCTCCAGCCCCTCAGGATGCCCCTGCCCCTCGGGATGCTCCAGCCCCTCGGGATGCCCCTGCCCCTCGGGATGCTCCAGCCCCTCGGGATGCCCCTGCCCCTCGGGATGTCCCTGCCCCTCGGGATGCTCCAGCCCCTCGGGATGCTCCAGACCCTCGGGATGCTCCAGCCCCTCAGGATGCCCCTGCCCCTCAGGATGCTCCAGCCCCTCGGGATGCTCCAGCCCCTCGGGATGCCCCTGCCCCTCGGGATGCTCCAGCCCCTCGGGATGTCCCTGCCCCTCGGGATGTTCCAGCCCCTCGGGATGCTCCAGCCCCTCGGGATGCTCCAGCCCCTCGGGATGCCCCTGCCCCTCGGGATGCTCCAGACCCTCGGGATGCTCCAGCCCCTCGGGATGCTCCAGCCCCTCGGGATGCTCCAGCCCCTCGGGATGCTCCAGCCCCTCGGGATGCTCCAGCCCCTCGGGATGCCCCTGCCCCTCGGGATGTCCCAGCCCCTCGGGATGTCCCTGCCCCTCGGGATGCCCCTGCCCCTCGGGATGCTCCAGCCCCTCGGGATGCTCCAACCCCTCGGGATGCCCCAGCCCCTCGGGATGTCCCTGCCCCTCGGGATGCCCCTGCCCCTCGGGATGCTCCTGCCCCTCGGGATGTCCCTGCCCCTCGGGATGCCCCTGCCCCTCGGGATGCTCCAGCCCCTCGGGATGCTCCAACCCCTCGGGATGCTCCAGCCCCTCGGGATGCCCTGCACAGTGCAGAACAGGGATCACAGATGCTCTTGGGGACCACAGGATACACTGGGAATGACCTGGAAGCACAGATGGGAAAGCTGAGCACACCACTGTTGAAATCCTACCCCAAAAGAGTCCTCAGTTTCTCCAAGTGCAGAGCTTCACTGTCAACCCCTGGCAGAATGTAATATTGGATCTTAAACTAACACTGCTTTGATTACCTTATTTCCCTTTACTCCTCGCTTCAATTCAAACAGGATTTCAGTGTCTGCTCTGGAAATTGAGTTGTGTGAATAACGGATTTCTGTTTGAGCACTGAAGCAAAAAAAAAATAAGGAGGAAAAAAAAGGAAAGGGAAGAGGAAGAAAAAAATTATGTTTAAAGTAGAATTGAAGAGAGACTGGGGGAGGAATTAGGAAAAAAGTCATTTCAAGGTAACACAAAATGTTGTTTAATCTGAAAGGAATATTTTGCTTTTGCTAACAACCTCTTAAAAATACTTTGAATTTTTAATTTTAAGACTAGTTCATTTACCAAAAAAAAAAAAAAAAAAACCCAAATCATTAATCATTTAATCTAAAATATGCTGAAAGAAAACATTTTCTCTCTGAAATACTATTCCCCAGTTTTACAAATAAAACTTCCAGATGGAATAGAAACTTGGAAATAGATATATTTAAACCCAAACATAGTAAGTGAACTTATTAACACTGAAAAACAAAAATCCTCTTATCTTCTTGGCAAGTGCCAGGTTCTAGATTCCAACTGCCTAGAACCAAAGATATGGCACAGGAAAATAAAACAAAACTGCTGTGCTGAAGTTCCTCTCAGCAGTACTGCCAGAACCCCTCTGGCAGGAGTGTTTTATTACTAAGCTATAAGAATTTATAAGATTATGAATATATATATATATTATTTTTATAATATATATAATATTTTACAATATTACATAATTTATATATATAATTTGTAAGATTATAGCTTATTCCTAGGCTATAAGATTTATAAGAATAAAACACCTTAAGTGTTTTACTCCTTCCCCACTGGCAGATGGTCCATTGCAGGGAGGTTCACCCCCCACCAGCCCTGAGTCCTGAGACCTGCCAGGTGTGATTCATTTATCAGCTGAGGCTGGGAAGGATGCACAGACACCCCCAGGGTGCCTCAGAGCTCCAGGTGAGGCAGAAGGTGCTGAGGATGGATTTTTGTGGCAGGTGCCAGGACCAGTCCTTCGGGTGCTACAGGGGGACAGAGTCAGCAGCATCCTTGGCCCCTCTGGACTCTGCTCCTCTGGCTCAGCACCTGCATCTGCCTGGCACTGCCTCAACTCTGCAAGCATAAGGAACAGAGAGGTTACTCAGCACTGTTATAAATACTGCCCTTACACTGAAGACACCTCTTATAACAAGTTTGGATTGCTAGGTTGGATGGGGCTCTGAGTACCTTTGCAGCACCCCTGCCCATGGCAGAGGGGACTGGAATGAGATGATCTTTAAAGTCCCTTCCAACTCAAATCATTCTCTGATTCTATGAATTTTAAGTGCCACAAACCAGGGAAAACGTGGACACCCAAGCTGACAGTACAGGGAGGCAAATATTCAGCAAATACTCAGCAGCTTTTGAGCTGTGCTTAGATTTGTTAACAGGGAGTAGAGTAGAAGAGTCGCTGAATCCAGCAAAATCACATGACCTTTGCATTAATCCCTGTTGTTGATCTAGTAATTTTCTGATTAAAACAATTAAGCCTTTGGGTATGACTTATTTCATATATTTGATTACTTAGACACCCTTCTGTTCGCTGTCACAGAGAAATCCTCTGCTACTAATAGTTCTTCTGCAGGAATCTGAACAAGCAGAAGCAAATTAATAAATGATGACATGGGAATTGCAGCAAAATAGATTGATGACTTGTGGGTATGATTCTGAATAATAACATTTTACGATCTACTCAAGAGCACTGCTAATAGGCAAAAATTCGCTTATGGCATTGTCAGAAACATTTATAAAATGCTTGGAAAATGAATTGTTACTTTTATGAGTCATACTTGTTATTTCATGAGTTTATTGTTATAGTTGCTTTTACGTATGTTCTCAGGTTGTACTCCTTACCATAATGACTACTCTGCACAAGCTGCACAACGGGCATTTCTAAACAAGGTCTGGCTCAACATTTGTCTTGTTTCAATCTCATTTTCTATTATCAGTGCAGCCTAAAATAGATATGGGAAAATTACAATAAAATAGGGGCCCAAATTCCTTCATCAGACTGAACCCAACATGTTTATATATTTTGTAGCACCTAAATCAAATAACTGTGAAATTATCTCTGAAGGACAAGTACTCCTGTCTGGACTGAAGTTCTACCTGCTGACCCTGAGCCAAGCCCTGCTGTCTGAATGTCCCCTGACTCACCACACTCAAAGTGCTTGTACCACTTAAAAAGACAAAAGAAGCCAAGAACATGAAAGATTTTGGTTATTCTCTTCAAAAAATGAAGCACAGTACGCTTTGGCTACTGCACAACTGCCTTTGAAAATGATGAAGTTATGACCATGTTCATGTTTTGTGAATTGGAAAGTTTACAGGGAGTTCTTTTCATCTAGTCAATGCACAATAATGTTTGTTGGTGCTAATCAAGGCTGCCCAAAATCAAATGTCAGACACTTGCAGCTATCTGCCCAAGAATACACTACGAACAGCAATTATTCAATCCCTTGTGAACAACCAAAAACTGCCACTCTGAGAAAAATAACAAATAATTCCTGAGGTGTCTGAAAACATAAAAAAAGAGCTTTCAAATGAATTCTTTTAACTGAATTATAGATCAGTGTAGCCAATGACACACTTACACAATCCATTTTTTAGTACAATCATCAATTTTCCTATACTGTTCTTTTGGCTTCACAGACTTTCTCAAACATATCCATTGACCTTCACCAGCTAAATAAAAAAACACCATCCTGAAAAATTTTATTTGGAAGAAGCATACAAAAGAACTCTTTCTCTATTCCATGCATTATTTCACATTGTGTTTCTACACATTATTTAATTTAATTTGACTTATTACACTATTGCCTTTTGTTGATACAGAAGAGAAGCACTCAAGGGATATGGACCAGACACTGAGAGTATCTTGCACATGTTCAGTAACTTATTAACAGAGATTAGAGACACTCCTAGGTGGGAGCAGACACCTAATAATGACAAAGTAATGAGATTACTATTGTCTTCTCATTACTCCTCATCTGTGCTAAAGTGCTGCAAATCACAAATTACAAATTCCAGATACTACATAAAACCCTGCTGTCCATAGTATGTGCTCTGTGGAACCACTTAATTATTACAGATTGACCTATTTAAGAAACAAATTCTGTACCTGTAGGCTGAGCACAAGTGTTGCATCACTGAAGTTCATGCAAGCCCTTACACACAGATGTTGTTTTGACAGGGAAGCCTTCAGAGAAACCCCACAAATCAGAGCATGACCCATCTGTGACTCACTCCCAAATCCCAAGCTCCAGCACAGGCCAGCAGCAGTTTGTTATCAGGGCCAGTGTAACAATTTCACCAGAAAGGATGGCTCTTTAACATGGAAAGAAAGGACAAGGGATTCAAAGGTGAAGCGTCAGCCGGAGAAAGAGGTTCTTTAACCCCTGCCCCCTGCTCACCTCTCTCATGGCATGGGCTGGCACCACGGACAGTACATGGCAGAAAGAAAATGTGGTGTCCAAAAACTCCTTTTTGGCAAGTGAACAAACAGACTCCACATGGAGAAGGCTCCTGTGTCTGAGCCATGGAGAGCCCGGTGCCACGCAGCCGAGCACAGGCAGCACAGGACACCGCTTCAGCACTGAGGATGCAGAAGGCAGCAAAGGACATGAAGCTGATGGCAAACTCTTCTGCAGCACAGCTCAAACCAACAGCACAGAAGCTGCTCCTGAAGAGAAGTGAGCACCATGTCATAAAGTCTGGCATTTACATGAAAATGAAAGTGTCTTGCCAGCAGGGGTACAGAGACAACCCAAAGAACCCTAATCAACACACTCCAGCCCAAATTAACTGTTAAGATGATGATACTGGATTTTGGAATTTAACAGGGCCCAAAAAAAATTTTTTTTTGGTGCCTTCAGGCATTCAGTAGGAATACTGAGCAATAATGCCAAGCATGGATGACAGAATGACTGGATAAATCACTGGATTTTAGAGCGGAATTCTACAAAAGACACTTAAGTAAATGAAAATAGCAGCACACAATCCAGCTTTCAGCAGGGCCACTGCTTGCACAGAATACTGAACATGTGTACAATGCTAAGCATGGACACAGGCCTTATGCTATTTCACCTGTAAATGACACATCTCCATTGAACATAACTCCCTTCTGACCTCCTACTGCCAACTAACCAGCTATTCCAGGTAAAACACATTAAGCAAAGCTGACATTACTCCAACTTTTATCCAAAAAAAAGCAGACTACTTTTCGCAAAGGAAATCCAGGTAAGAGAACATTCCAGAAGGAAATAAATAAGGTTACGAACAAAGCAACTGTATCAGTAAATGGAGAGAAGGAGAAACAATTTGACTCCTTTTCCAATTTCAACTTTAGGGACTCTTCCAGACCTCTCATACTCAATCAAGACTTCAGAAAGTCTTCTGAGTAGCATTAAGCTACTCAGTGATTCTAACCTGCCTGGTAACTGGATATTTCCTGGTGGAACCTTCTCAGTTTTAAGTGGACAATGATCACATCTAGTGGCAATGCTTGCCTCAGGCTGGCACGGTGGAAAGAGTATCCTAACATTTTGGATTTTTTTTGTAACTAGAACATGCACAGAATAATTGAAATGAAAAGGGTATTGTGAGACTTCCAATACCTTGTTGAACAATTGGGTGAAGAAGAGACACTTCAAAGGCCTGGCTTCTGAAGGATGATTGCCACAGAGAACAGTTTGATCAGAGATCAATGAGCAGCTGCCACAGAGCACACTTTCTGCCCCCAGCACCAGTTGGTGCACAGAGATGGATGCTGGCACAGCTTTAACAGTGTGAAGTACATGGTGCTCCTCAGCAATGCCAGCCTCCATCTGCACACATCCTGCTGGCCTGGACCTACAGTAATCATCACACATCAGCAGAGACCACTCAGGCAAAATTCAAAGTGAGCCCTTTGCTCTCCTGGACATTCTTGCTGTGTCATTTTGTAACAGTTGAAGATTTCATTTTTCCCCCATTCTCACAAGCTCACAAGAAAACCACACAGATTTAAATATATTTCTGGAGAATGCATGCTCTCCAGGCAAAGCAGCCATTGTTTATTTCTTTCTAAAGGTTTTAGTGCCTCGTAAACAATCGACTATATTTATTAATCACTTAGCAATTAACCGCTTGTTACCACCCTGAAATTGTTTCCTGTGATTGGTCTCACCACCAGGTAAAAGAGGAATTCTCCATTTCCCATAGAGTATCAGGCTCTAAAGTTGCACAATTTTGCTACTTTTGAGATGATAGCACAGTCTCACTGTGACTAAGGACTGCAAAATTGTGCTCCATGTAATTGAATCTAAAGATCTGACAACAGTGACCTTATCAAGAAATGAAACTTTTGGCTGAGGTTCAAACCATACACAAGAAATAACATCTTGCTGGCTGTTTGTAAACGTCACATAAAAATGTACTTATTCATTATTAGCAACTTGTACACTGAACACTCTGCAGGTCTCAAACTGCTGCCAAGGGAAGGATTACTCAGTACAATCATTTCATTTACATCTCAGTCTTGTATTAATTTTGGCAGCACAACCGAGCATCCTTGCTCGTGACTGTAACAGTGTTATCCCAGTGAGAGAATTATTCAGACCACAGGCTAAAAACTGAGGATGGAAGTAGTTCTGGGAGCTGGATTGATATTCTGAATGCCCACAGAGCTGCTGACCTCAGTGAGAGCCCTGATTTAGTACAAATATCCCATTTTTGTGGTAATAAGGCCAGCAATGACAACACACAACCTGCACTGGTGAGCCATCCCCTTTCAGATAAAATGGAACAAAAGGCTCCAGGCAAAATCCTGGGCTCTATCAGCCCCAGGCTTTCAAGAGCAACACAGTCAACTCAAAAATCTGAAAGTTTCATAAAAAAACTCAGTAAGGAGCCATTGTATATAATCACAATTGCTCTGCAACAAAATGCCATTTTAGGAGGCACAAAGAACACAGCCCAGCTCACCTCTCCTGCTCTTGCAGACAGCCTTCAGGACACGCTGCCCAGGCCCACACTGCCCCTGGTCGGTCACACAGGCGCCCTCTGACACCTCCCACTCGTGGCACCGCGCGTCTTCACAAGGAACAGACTCCACCAAATGAGGACAGCCTGCCAGGGTGCCCACTGGATCCACGATCACTTGCCTCTGTCTCATCCTAAAGCCTGGAAAAAGCAGAGCTGAATTAACTGGACAACAGAAAAAATATTCATACAATAATCTGGTAGCCAGAGGACAATATGGGGCATTTGGAGCTGGGGGACTTAAAGGCAAACAAGAGAACAATATTTACAGACTGCACTGATTGGGACAGCACTTGGCTGCAGGTGCCCAGGCATGCAAAATCTAACAGTGTGCAAAGAATTCCAGCAACCCACATTTTTCACATTTCTTTTTCCCTTTTATCAACATTAGATAGAAATACACACGTCAGAATATAGAAATTTACCGGTGATGCATATATTAATGTTATAACAGCATTAAGATAAAAAGAGAGAAACAGTTAAGGAACTGAAGATATAAATGACATCTATGTTCTGCCTGGGAATCCATTAATGAAAGGATTTGTTTTGAGACACAGCAGAGCAGTTTACTAAGAAATTAGTATTCTGTTTTATGAAGGTGTAAGGTTTTCTGATACATAATGCATATCAGACCTCTTTGAAATGACATCCTATTAAACTGGAAGATTCAAATGTAAAGTGGAAGAAAAAGGTTACAAAAATAATCATAGAACTGATTACATAATCTACCTCCTCTGAACAAAACCAAAAGTCATGTTGCTATATACAATGCAGAACTAATACATAAGTATGCTTCAGCAAGTTCTGTTATGTAAATGACACAGAATTTTAAGAAAGAGGTGGAAAAAAAATTCATGGAGGTTTTTCCTCTGACAGGTTTGGAGTGGGGGCAAATATACAGCATTAGTAGAGGCCACATGGAAATGATTTGGTCATGAAACAGAAAAGAAAATGACAAATAAAATATCCCAGAGAATATTACAGATCAAACTTCTACAGTTCTCAAATGAACAAAAAGAAACTATTCAAAACAATTTAAACATGAAATGCTTTTGCAAATATTATTTTTTATTATTTCTCCTTTTGTTCGAAAATTTTTGACCAGTTGAAATCATTTGACCAGTGTGAAATCATTTCACATACTTAAGCAGTTTTCAGAAGAGCATAATTTCCAAACAATAATATCCATTCCCTGACATGCACTCCAAGAGCCATCTTTGCAACTTAGAGCCTTAGGAAAGGCTCGAGAGGAATGTCAATGTGTCACAGCAACATCCATGCACAGCAGTCAATTAAAATCCAGGGGAGGTTGAACTACATTTGCACATCCTTCTCCCAGGAACTTAAACCAAACCCACAACGATGAGAACATTCTCTTGGGTCTGCCTGAGTCGAGATTTCAGGGCTGTGGGTTGCACCTCTGTCGTGACACACTGCCCTGGAATCCAGGCATGCAGCAGGGCTCCCAAGGGGATGGGAGATGGGCAGCCTGGCAGCTGCCAGCCCAAGAGATCATCCTGCACAAATTCACTGCAGGATAAAAGGACCTGAATCAGCTTGGAAAATCTTACTTTTTCTTCTCACATGAATTATGGCAAAAAGCTTTTAAAGGTCAGATTCCACTACACACATCCAAGAGCTTCACCCTGTGTTAGATTAATTTATTTTTTTTTTGGAAAACACATTAGGCTCCCAGTGTCTAATGTGACCTCTCTGTTTTTACAGTCTTTTTGCAATATTCCATTCCCTGCTCACCTCTCCCTCCGTGGCGGTGCTGGCAGCTCTCGGGCAGGCAGGGACCCCACGGTGACCACGAGGACACCGCACACTCGGCCGGGCACGGCAGGTGACACACCTGGGAGGTGGCAGGAGCAGGACCCTGGCAAAGCTTCCCATCCACTGGTCTGGCAACTAAAAGGAAAAAAAAAAAAAAAAAAAAAGAAAATCAAGGCTGTAACTCTGTCCAGCTGGCCTTAATTTTCCAGAATGCACCAAAATCCGGTGATTTTTCAGGGTCTTATCTCCCAGGGCAAAAAGTTAATCCTGTGTTGAGAAAGGCACTTAAAAGTTTTATCTAAATCACCAATATTCAGCAAGCCAGTTGAGACCATTCTTAGTGGTAATCAGGTGCTTTAAAACTAGATTGAATGCTGATTTTCAGCAGTGCTGGAGTAACAAACTGGGATCTAATCCCCACATTTCTGGCCAAGAAGACCCCTGTAGACAGGAGTGAGGAGAAAGATACCGAAGGGAATCCAAAAAGCTCCCACTGCTACTGGGAGCCAGGCAGAGGCAGATGAGTAAAACCCAAGCACAGGAGACTCTCCCCATCCCCGTGCCCTTTGGGGCACTTCCATCTCTGGATTATGGATGCAGTGTCCAGACCTAGGAATTTTCTTCATCTACTTCCAGTAAAACTGAGCAGAGCTCTCAGATTCCTCTGCACCAACAAAAAAGCATGAAGCATCTTCCCTGCCTAGGAGGAGAGACATTTCCTGAGCTGCCTGAACCCATGGATCTCCAATCCTTATCCCAGAAAGGAGCTAATCCCAAACCCTGCCAAGTACCAGTTTAGTTGATACTGACAATGGATTTGGAAAGTTGACTCTCTTTGTATTTTCATTTATCATAAGAGATTTCTAGATTCAATTAACTTCTCTCACCTTTTTATTTGGGGCAGAGGGAGGAAGGAAAAGAAAGGGAAACAAAGACTCTTAAATCTGTCCTCTGAGTTATTATATGATATTGCATTTTAATTACATTATGGGCTGAATTTGGCTGCCTCTTTAGATAAATCAATATCAAAGCAGTCTTTCAAAAGGCAAAGGCTTGTTTGAGTTTACTCTGCCATGGCATTACCAAGACTTCATTAATTTTTATAGATACTGAGTTTGTTTTATCCTCGTTTTTATTTTTCATGTCTGTTTTTCTTTGCTTCCATGCATGGAATTGATTTTAAAAGAATTTGTACAAACATGCCCAATATATGAGTAATCTTTCCTTTTTCTGATATTACACCATTTTCTTTAAAATTAATCATTTGAAGAAAAACACAACTTTTTTTTTTTTTTTCAAACACAAGACTTCAGCGCTCAAAACCTCAAATTCTGATTTGCACATCCTGAAGCTGAGTTTAGACCCATCAGTCTGAAGTGATATTCAGACCAATATCAGTGCTTATGATTCCAACTCATCAGAATAACAGGCTTAAACAACAGTGTGATTTAATTCTAGGCTGAAAGATAATACATTGGTAAAAAAGACAATTTTCTGAATGTTTTCTGAGACCCTGTAAGGCCTCTGACATGTTCATTTAAAGATTAGAACGAGGTGCTGCAAATCCAATTCATCTGAATGCTCACATAAAGAGACCTTTTCTAGATACCTTGCAAATGAAGTGACAGACAGAATGAGATAAAAATTAGAGTTTTAAGGATAAGAGTATTTTACCAAGAAGCCTCATGCATGACTTAATCTGCCTCTCAGCATCAAGCTTTGCAAAACTATCAGTTTTCTGAGAGTTGTCTTGGAGAAATGAAATAAAACTGAGTACAAATGGTCAACCCAAGGAATAAAGTCCAGTCCTGCTTTGCTCTCTTCCCTCCTCACTGATTTTTAGATTGCTTCATACTGAATTTAACTATTTAAATGTGGAAGCCTAGATACAGCTGGATGGTTCTCCTTCCTCTGAAACCAAAAAGTGTACCCAACACTATTTTAAATTGATTTTGGATTAAAAAAATCAAGAATAATTTATTACAAAAAGTTAGAGGGGCTACCACCCAACCCATATTCATGGATGACTTCTTCACATTCTGGTGGAAATCCCTGCCTTTCTCTCCCTGACAGCCACCCTCCTTCTCCTTCTCCTCCTCCCTTGGGCTGATGCCCTATTTAGTTCTAGCACTGAGAGTTCTTTTCCCAGAATCTACTTCCCATTTGGCACTGGAATAAGGCTGTTTGTTTACTCACTTCCTTAAGTAGTTCTTTGCATTCTATAAAAGGTAAATCAGAAAATACCATTCTGATCAAATATCCAAATATATTCCAAGTCTGTGCCAGCTTATACTCCTCACTCTCCACTGACTGCAATCCTCCAGTCAGCCTCCAGGAATAAGACCAGAACAAAAAACACAAGCTGTAATAATAAATACATATACCATGCCATCCTTTTCCAACACCTGGCAGGTATAGAGAGTTTCCACCCACAGTGACAGGATGGACAAGCAGGGTACTCTTTAAACAAGAATTTCATTCCTTCAGCCATTTGATTAAAAACTCTGATTTCCATCTGGTTTATCTTAAAGTTTGATGTTATTTATCTACTGCCATTCTTTTATACTCAAACAAATTTTTCTTTTTTTTTTTTTAATTATAAAGGAATGATAAGGGGGACTTTTTCTGTGAACCTTTTAAATGCCAAAATTCTCACACACTGCAGCCTCCAAATGGCACAGGTAGCCTGGCTGGGGATGTCCTATTCAGGGAAAAAAACTGACATTATGCCTATGATAAATGAACACAGATGCCAGGAATACCTTTAGGAATGGGCCAGCCTTCTGATTTCATTCAATAATGGACTCTGTAGTGGCATTTTCCTGCATTCATATAGAAAAAGTGCTCTTTGTGAAATTATTTTCCTCAGAACATCGTTAGCCACATTTTTGGAGGAAGGTGAAAGGCAGAAACCAGGGAAGCAAAGAGTAGGAGGGGAGGAAACATCTCTGATTCAAGTAGCAGCTTATTTATGCTTGTTCATACCTTTTAAAATCCTGTGTTCTTCCCAATCTATAGAATAAACTTGAAAAAGCAATCAAGTACTAATCTGGGAGCCTCAAACACTGCACACTTCTATAGCTGTTATATTGAATCTATCCTTTATAAATGCAACTGCAGCTGTTCCCAGCACCAGTGTCTTGCCTCAAGTTTGAATTTTACTATTTGCTGTTATTTTCAGGTTATTGCTACCAGCAGGAGATAATAAATTGGGTTCTAAAGTGTCTTGTTTCCCTATATATTTTTACTGAGGTAATGATTTGGAGGAAGAGTGGAGGAGGAAATCAGCTCTGGTATGATTATTTCCATAATGTAATTTTAAGCCAATAAATAAATTATCTTTGAATAGAGTCATGTGGACAGGTACTTGCAGGCACACATACCCACGCTATGTTAAAAGCAATGCTGACCAGACAGAGGCAGAAATGCTAGGATGGCATTTTGTTTGCAGGGGGTCCTGTCAAATACGGTTTTTCAACTCCTCAGGAGGTAAATAACACTTTTTTTCCTGGACTTTAACTACACTTCCCTTTTACAATGAAAACCCAAGTATTTTTCATACTAAAACCCAAATGAGACTTTTCCAAATATCACTAATATATCTGGAATATACACAAAGATTTTCAGGTCTGCCTCTTACATATTTCAGGTAATACTCAATTCTCAAGGAAATAAATCCAAATGTTTACCACATGGCAAAACTAATCCAAATTAAAACTGCCAGGATACACGGCAGGTACAAGAAAGGATGGCATATCCTTGTGAAAGCTCTTACTGCCTTTGCTGGGACTTATAAACCAAAGACACTTGGATCAATACAAAGGGAAATTACTTGAGAAAACCACAAAGGAGCAAGTTATGTTATAAAAACAACTTCATGTGTAAAACACAATAGGGGTAAGTAATTTCTCTAACCTGAAAGACATTTTTATAGCAAAAACAAAACACTGCACAAGGGAGAAGTGGTGAATGCAATCTGACCAGCCTGGAAACGGCACCAACCCCAGTCCCTTACATCCCTCCATTAAGGCCTAATGCTCCCCATGTCTGATAGAAAGGGTTTCTTTATGTTTTGAGGAAGAATCAATTAGTTTTGAAGCCACTAAGCACAAAGTTGGAGGCCTATTTTCAATTAAAATCTATTTAACAGACAAGGAACAACGTATGAATAGAAGGCTAATCACAGCATGAAGGAGGGTTAATAGTAGATTGCCAAGAGCAACAATGGCTTAATGTATTTCAGAACAATAAAAATCCTCATAATTTTATTAAAGTGACACAGACAAAAAGTATCCCTGTGTCTTCTCTCTGCTGCTCAACAGGACTGTGATATCAGCTGGGATACTGCATTGTTTTGTTACAGCAGAATTTGTGGATATTAACAACAGAGTCTACATATCTGGCAAAAATTCAGAGTGAACATGAGGCTCCCCACCAGCAGCCACATGACTGAGCAGATCAGAGGTGACAATTCATTAAGAGTGCCCAGGAAAAACAGCGGAGGCAACAGAGATGCTGGGATGGCAGCAAAGCCAATGATGGGGAGGAAAAAAGGATTCTGTGGGATATTTGAGCATTTGGCTGTTATCTAAAAAAAGCTGGAAATCACTGGAGCAGACCACCAGAGAGGGTGAGAGAAGAAACGAGGAAAACTGGAAAGAAAACCTACAAAACAGGGAAGAAAATCCAGGAAAACGTCACGAAAGCCTCGTAAGAGTGGGAGCTCTGCTCACTGCTGAGTTCAGTGTTCATTCCACAGGAAGGAGAACCCTCTTCTGTGACTGGCACGAGAAAAGCACCTCTGTGGATGTGCCTGGGACACCGGGATGTGGCACAGGTGGCCCAAAGCCAAGCTGGTGCCACAGCCAGCGCGGATCCTGGGAGCAGCCAGGCTGCTCCACACAGAGCTGGTGCTGGCACACAAACTTCATTTATCTCCAGCGCCTCCAGCTCCAGACACCTCTGGCTTCTCTCTCCCTCCCCAGTGTCCCAGTTTGTGGCATAGCCTTGTACACACAAATCCTTTTAATTTTTCATCTCACTCCATGCTATTGTCTGAACACAATGCAGCTCCTCGGCCTCAGAACAGCAGCAGGACAAAATTACACAGAACAAACCATCACTGTCTTGACTGGAATTAATCCAGTTTCAGTGGTAGGAAATAATTATAAAAATACAGATGCAATTAAAACGTTCTAAGGATAAAAGGCTGGACTAAAACCTGGTATCTGACGTGAACTAACTGGGCAGCATATTATTTGCTGCATACCACAGTCAGCTAAACAAATTAAAGCATTTATAAAGGAGTAACTATTCACGATCATAACAAATAGCTTGTTGGCAAAAAAAAGGCCTATTACTTATAAGGCACCTCTTAAAAGACTAACTTATTTCCTTGTCAAAGTCTTTTTAAACATTACTCATTTCATTTTAGTTTAATTAGTTTCAAGATATGAAACAACTGAAAATATTGTACCTCTGAAAGACATTAGGGAAAATGTTTTTTTTCTTAATGGATTCAAAGTCAAATTTTTGAAATGCACATTTAAACACCACTGTCAAGCATTACAACAGTCTGAATAAAATCATTTCCTCTCCTGCTTCTACAGGGTTTCCCCTGAAGAAGCCAGCTGTTACATATTTATTTTTCCATTATGTGAGTTGTATCTCATAAATTCTGCTCAGCATTTGGTGAGCTTACAGATCAATAACTTGGCATCCCAGCAATATAAATCTGATACAGACTTCCCTGAATATATTTCACACTTCAGAGGTGTATTTCTCATCTTTTCAAGCCAGTACAGTCATCCCAGTGATAAATAACTAGTTTGGGATGAGAGGGATCCTTGGGGGGGAGAGGTTCCACCTGAGAATCTGGTTTCTGTGATTCAGGTCAGCTAAGCCCCAGGCTGGATGCTCCTGCTGCTGTACCAGAGGCAACTCAACAAAGCATTTTTCACACCACTGCTGACCATCATCTCTCTCCCTCCTACAGTCCTAGTCAAGTTTTCTCATTACTAATATATTCTAACCTATTCAATTTCATAAACCAGACAAGGAAAACAGGATTTAAACATCAAAGTCCTAAAATTCTAATTTCTGTAGAGTAAATTAATCTTGTCATTCCTGCAGTTTCACCAGCATAAATTTACAAAAAAAATAAATAAATTAAAAAAAAAAAAAGAAGTGCCATTTAATATAGGGCTCACACTCGACTCAAGGTTCCTATTCACTCCAACAGTGCATGAGCTGCATCAACTCCTACGGGCAGCTTATCTCCATCAACAAGGTCCTTTCCCAACAAATATGCAGGATGGCAACAGCCATAAACAACAACAACCTGCACAACCAACTCCCACTTCCTAAAAAGTCAGAACTGGTGCTTCACAAGGCCCCTGGCACCCAAGGGGATGGTGGCACTTTCAAACTGGACTTTCCACTGGTATCGTTCTCCTCCCAAAAATACTTCCAGAGTTTATTGAACAGATGCCACATGCACCAATTTGAAATACTAATCCCCCAGGAGATACACAGTGGAAGGTCATGATTCAGAGCAGAACAAAGAACTTGCAGGGAAAAAAATTGTGGCACCCTCATTAGGAAACAGAGCATACAGAGCAAAGAAAGTAAAACAGCACATTTTGGAGCTAAAAAATACAATAGGGCAGAAAGAAAGGGATGGGAATAAATAGAGAATAACATAAGATATGAATGAAAGGACTCCTCAAATTAATCTCTGTGCAAGTCCAAAGAGGCACCAATATCTGAAAAACAAAACACAATGCCGAAGTATTTCCCATGTGGGAATCAAAAAGAGTCTGAAAAATTCACTCATCAGATAAGAAAGGAATAGACATTTTTGTCTATCAGCAGTAGGGAGAAAGCTCAATATTTTGAGGAAAACAAGAACATATAAAGCCCATAAAGTAATCATTTTGAGACTCTTGGAAGTAGGACTTAGATGAAAGTGCAGAGGACCAGTTTCAGCTTCAGACCATTTTGTGGTTCTGTTAGTAAAGGGGGTTGTAAGACAAAACTACATAAGGGAATACACACAGGGATGGATCAGAGAGTAACCATTAGACCTGAACAGGTACTTGAGTATTTTCCAAGTCCTCAGTTGTAAACAGACTAAAGGAGATTTTGCTGTTAGAGCTGGCAACACACAAGTTTATAAAAAAACAATATGATATAAAATGAACCAGGTGGAATTGCATCCTAAAAATAAAGCAAAAATTAGTATAGGCTGGGGAACTGCAGTGGAGTAAGTCAGGCAAGGTACTATGTCTACTAACAGGTAAGGATTGAATCTGTCTTTCAGAAGAAAGAAGAATATAAAAATAATAGAGACTTCTGTAAGAAATAGTTTTGCAGGGCAATACTAAAAGCTATCCAAAAATAATGAAGGCACAACTATGTGATGTACCTGCTACTGAAATTAAAGCTCAAATAAAAATAAATATATGGAGACAAATATGATAGAAAAACTCATTAACCAAAAAAAATGTAAACAAAACTTTAGAACCTTGTACAGGCATGAGAATTTTATGTGGATTTTCAGATGTAAAATAACAAAGATTAAGAAGATAGGAACCTGCAGTGATTTCTGGTGAGCAGGTAATATAAGATACATTTTATTATCCACATTTACTATGCTGAGTAAACAATAAAGAAGATTAAGGGAAGCAAAGCATTATTTCACAAAGGTCTTTTCAGTCTTATAATTAAAACTTAAGCAGACAGGCTCCAGAAACACTTTAAGAAAATTCAGAAAGCAAGAGGCAAATTGGATCTCATTCAAACAAGTAAAAAAGGAAGAATGTCAAGATATGTAAGGCACAAATTTTATGGAAGAATGACAGGGCAGACAGAACCCTAGTTAGAAAACTACAGAAAATATGGAAAGAGCAGTAATCCCAGTCACTAGAGACAGCAGGTAACTAGTTCAGAGAAGAGAGGAAATACTTCTGGAGTATTTTAAAAAGACTGCCATCTCCCAGACTACTCATAAAGAGATCCAGTTTCCAGATAAATCCTAAAAGCAAAATTAATTAGAGAACAGAAGGATACTCCCTGATCTTCAGAAAAGAAAGTTAAAAAGTCCTGAGTTAGAAGATTAAATCTAGGAACTACATACATTTATTAACTGTTTGAACATAAATACAGACACTAGTCCCAGATTCTAAGAGGAATTTTCATTCCCATATCACTGGAATAATTTATTGTGATTGAGAGGAGAGTTGTACTGGCAAACAAGGAGAGGTTTCATAAACAGATTGCCACGTAATATTCTTCCCTACCTTTTCCAGATGTCTTTTTTGTTGGTACACTGGGAATTGCTAGTCAGTGATATTCACCCAGATCAATTAAAATTTATTATGGGAAAATGCATTTCAGATAAAATTTCATAAAACCCAAAAAAATCTTATCTCTTTTTTGTAAACCCACTTACAGAAGAGAGGAAAGCATGTGTGTCCTATGGTAGCAGTATCTAGCTTTGAAAATAAGTTAAAGATGTGCATTTCTACTTTGCTTATAAGGGTTTTCATATGAGTGACCAGAGCTACTTTGAAAAAGAGGTACAACAGAAGGAGAGTCACCATTCCTACAGTTTGTTCCAGAAACATGATGTCCAGGCACAAGAATCAGGGAGTATCCAGAGCTGAAGGGCAGAAAGGGCTGTACCACAAGTTGCTCACTTGCATATTCTGTGCTACTTTCTGTGTAAAATGTGTCTCCTCTTTAAAAGAGACATCATTTCAAACATGCAGATTTGCCACTTCCATCTCTGGAATTACCAGATTACAACCTCTCTGCGAAAATTAAGCTTTATCAATTTAAACAAGTTAAATTCTTAAAATTCAGTGAGATACTTAAAAACAGCAAGATCTGTCGAAAGGTAATCATGCTAAAGTTCAGCCTAAATTTAAAAAAGCCTCACAAGTGGACTCCTTGGACAGAACAGTCAGCATTAAAACCAGCATAGTCTCTTCACTTACGTTACCTACACACACAGGAACACAGACCTCTGAAGCACACATCACTTTACACATTTACCAATTAAATTTAGCTGTAACAGCCTCAGAATGCAGGAATATTACCAAGGACTTCAGACTGCAAGATCTTCTTCCAAATACTCACATTAATAGTATGAACTTCCTCCTCAAGGTTTAAAAAACATATAACTTCACTTGGATCAAGACAGGGATTTCTTAGTTAGGTCACCTCTTGGGAGAGAAAAATATGAAATCTTATCAATGCATTTCTTAAAGTAATACCTGAGTGAGAATTTTCCATTTTCAGTATCTTCAAGTTGGAACCTTACAATCAAAATACAGAAAGAATTCAGTAGACTTAACCTTCTGAACAACTGATATATAGGGACTCAAGGAAACAGGTGCTCCCTTTCCAAACACACACATTTTAATAAAAGAAGAAATAGGTGGCAAGACTAAGCAAATAAAAAATGGGAGAGATATCCTTGGGGAATAAAAGAGCTTTGAGCAGTATGTATAAACATATCACAGATGGTACCTGTCTCCAACTAGGATTCAACATATTTTATCCCAGAATGCTGCTGGAGCGACCACGGGACAAAATCTTCTTTCACATATGTCATTGGGCCCAGGTCCAAATTCTCTTTGGAAGTAACCAGAAGAATAACAACAGTGATGGATGGTAATATCCCATTAGACTCGCTTGCTTGGTTCCTGAACGATCCCTTTAAGGACATTCAAGAGGTGAAGAAAGAAAAATTACTGTGCTTTTGATGGTAGCAGTTAGACACTATATTTGCTTATACATAGAGGATTAACTTCCTCATCTTCTCCTCATCACTGAAAAATTGGTACAATAAAAGGTGAGATGCCCTAGTGATGAATAAAAGTGTTCTGCCAGTTCTGATGGCCAGAAGAAAAAAAGCCAAAAATATGTAATTCCTTATTTATTCAAAGAACAAAAAGCAGTCAGCTAGTGAATGAGACACACTGAATAAAACTGGATGAGGAGGGATAATAAGGAAGGCTTTCCCTGTTTTCACTTGCATGTGACTGTGCTGCCAATAGATGGGATTTCACTACTGTACATCTGCACTTCTGCTTTGAAATTACAGTAACAGTTTATACCCTGTACAATTGCTCTGCACATCTGGGTTTTTTCAGCTGCCTATATGATTTTTTTATTTTTAAAGATTAGAAATGTAAATAAAAGGAAGAAGTATCCCAGGGTTTGGCTTTTTTTTTTTTTAGTTGAGGCGAGGGCTTGCAACTTTTAAGCTGAACTGAACTTTGAGCATGGGAAAAAGCTGCAGGTGAGTCATGCACTGGATATGCAGCACCACTGGCCATGAGACACATAAATGTTTAAGGAATTCAGAGGCACTCCTCTAGTCTTCCCAAGAAGTTCACAATTCTGACAAAGAATAAAGTGTGAATGAAGTCAGTTCAAGCTCTCTGCTCACCAGCCTGCCTCACAGTGGCTGCAAGGAACACAGGAATGCTCAGAAGGATGAACCAAGTCAATAAATGCCACACAGCTTTCATCAACAGCATTTTTCTGACTCTGAAAGTTCCCTGCATCACACACTTGTGTGGAACACGAGAGAGGGATTGTGTTGTGAGAGCAAAGGTGTGCCAGATGTCTGGGAGAGGTGAATCAGCCACTGTGCATGGACTGAATGGAGACTGAAACAGGTCTGGTTTACTGTAACCTCAGAGTCTGTGAGGGATGCTGGGACATACACTGGGCATCCGGGAAACACTTGATTCTCCTTTGTAAGTAAATAAATCTAAGACATAATATTGTGTTGCTATTATCTTACATCTCTGCTCAAAAACACATTCTGCAAGAGCACCACATTGAGTAAATAAAACAGCCTATGATGAATTATTCACTGTGAATCTGTAACTACTTATTATTCTTCTAAAGGAAATATAACTCACTTCCAGAGTCCAAAACCCATCTGTCTGCTCAAAAGCTGTGACAATATTATTTTTGCTTTCCCCTTCAAATCACAAGAAAGATTGTGTATCAATCTGAGGCACAGGCTAAAGCCATATCCGGAATGGTGTGTGACAACCTGTTTTATATTCTAAACTAAGACTACACTACAGATAAGTGCATTCAGCTACCAAGAGGCTGGGTTTCCTGATATATGACAGAGGAAGAAAAGTCAACTCCAAGCATAAATTAGTTCCTTCATCCTTTGCAACTCTCCCAACACAAGTGAACAACAGAATTGGCAGCAATTCATCGCAGGAGGTTGTGGCTCCTGGCAGTTCCTCAGGGCTTCCTCTGGTGCCGAGCAGTACCTCCCTGTGTGAGCATGGATACAAGGAGGGCATCAGCAAGCCAAAGGCTACCAGTGACTCCACACTATCTACTCTTTTCTTCCTGTTTCTCCTGCTCAAATCTACTCAGGCCAGCATTTCAGAGTGACCCTGCACACACACCCTCCTTCAGCCGGTGTGTCCCCAGTTCCACGACGATCTGGGCACAGTAGACCACCCGGGTTTGGATGCCACCTCCGCAGAGCCCTGCCTGCTTCTGGTGGTGAGGGTCCTGCTGGTCAAGGAGCAGAGACACTTGGCAAGCTTTCCACTCAGAAGTCCTCCAGGCAAACCTTTGGGAACAGAAAGAGAAGAGTAAAATGAGTTTTTGAAAGACTACAGGTAAGGGAGAGGTACTTTATTAGATGACAAAATACAATTGGTTTAATCTTTATAGCAGTACTTTCCTATCCAAAACAGGGAATGTTTGGAAACATTCTGAGTGTTATATTTACATAGGTTAAGTATGTGCTATTTGTCTGGAGCACTTGTGTAAAACTTTTGACAGAGCACCAATCTCCAAAGCCTTCTGAAACACTAAATCATCCTGACAGCACCTTTGAGCACAGTGTAAAAAATGAGTGAAGATTAAGAGGTTTGATTAAGTGTGAACAGTAGTTTTCAAACATGTCTCTCAAAGCACTAAACCACCCTTCTCTGCCAAGAGCTGAACACCTCTCTCTGAAATGCCCTTAACAGCTGAAATCCTACAGACGTCGACAGAGCTCCAAGCACTTGCAGCTTTTCCACAGGGGGCACCTTTCTACATGCCTAAGGTACTGCCAGTTCCTTCAGGGGATTGGCTAAAGCATCACAGTTAATTCCATTTTCCACAAGTTGTGATACACAGCAAGCTCTATACAAAAAATACTTTCATTCTATATTCCATTCACACCTAAAGAGCATTAAAGGCTTTCAAGGAATTATAACGTTTTGGGGCACAGGCAGGTGAATGCTGTACAGACAACAGTTGTTGGTGTGTACCAGCTTAAATGCCAAGAAGAACTTATTAAAACCACAGGGAAAACAGTGCTGTGTATCCGTGGAAAGCAGGATTTATCTCCCCATCACGACTGAAAATGTAGAGCATATTTCTAACACAACTGTTTCCACAGGCAGAGTTCGCTTTGATTCACAGGTCACAGTATGAGGGGAGTAAATAAGAGCCCAAAGTCTTCCCGAGCTTCCCAAACGCAAATCTTAGGCAATATTGTTTTTATAACCAATCTGTTCACACTTGTGCTGCTTTATGCCTCCACTCCTCTAAATTTCCTAGTTTACTTTTACCACAGAATCTTTGGGTTTTGTGTAATGTAAACGACGTAAAATAATTTCCTTCCTTTAGCCTCAAGACAAATGCTCTCTCCTTTTAGAGTAGATCCACAGTTGTTAAAACTACATATGTTCCTTAACTGCTGACTGATCACTGTAAACTCAAACACAGTGGGGTGCCTCTGCAGAAAAAGCTTTCCACATCATAATTCTGTGTGTTCTCCGCAGTACCTGCTCCTGACTACAGCTATGGCAAGCAAACCTGCATTTCAAAACTATATGAAAAATTAACACACTAATATGAGCATACATCAATGTTCTCCTAATTTATTTTGTGAATGATTTTTTTTTTATTAGCTCCAAAGCACTTCCAAATCTTGTAATGTATTCACGGAAAATATTTGTGAATACTGCCAATTACTTGCATTTACAGGTACTGTTCAGATGAGCTGTCATGATCTCTTAAATAACTCACAGCATCTTTTGCACATCTGGATACATTCACAGGGTTCATTACCCCTAAAGAAAATAATAAAGAACACACTTTTCACATGACAAGTATCAAGTACCTAACTCCCACAACATATAAAGCACAACCATGAATTCTTCTTCCTGTTAGCTCCTTCTGGGAATTCCTAATCCCATTTCTTGGGCCTGCAGTGTTAAATGTAACAATAAAGACAATGAAAAGTGCTCTTCATCAAACACTGGGTGAAGAAGATTCTTCCTCCACATCCCTTCAGTACTCTGTTCTTTCCAGGTCTACTTTTGAAAATAAAATCTTAAATACAGAACACATGCATCTTTCTGCAGCCATGAAAATAGTTTGTTTTAAGGAAGTATTTCTCAAAGCAAAAAATTGACTGAGGTAAAACTCATTATCAATATCTGGCTTAGGAAGTCAGCTGTGAACTCTGGATCCTAAAGACTCATTTCCAGAGGTGTGAGCATCTGCTTCTTCTATTCAGTGTGAGCTGCGGGAGTTAACACCTATGAAAATTAGGCCATCGGTGATTAAAATTATGCAAAATAACTAAATCTGAGCTCAGAGAGATAATTAAACTTCATCAACTCCTGAATCTATAAAAAAAAAAAAAATTCCCTTTATATATTCTCCCAGAGTAACTTGTGTGTGAGCAGTGAGCAAGGACAGCTCTTGGTGCTCTGCCAGCACTGCTGGCACCAGCCCCAAGCCTCAGCCCTGTCTGCTCTTACCTGTACCTGTCCTCAGCTGCCCAGCTCCAAAAACAAATCCTGACCTCCAGGCATTAAAAGGGACACATTTTCATCACCATTAACAAGCCCACCAGGAGGTCAAAGGGCTGAAGGGTAGCATTGCTTCCACTCCCCAAGTATAACTGCTGAGCCTTCTAGCACAGCTCACTGCACTTCCTCTCCAGTCTTTACTACTTAATGCCTTATCTTTAATTTGGGCATAATAAACCTCATTTACAACGTAGTACCATCACACCTGTATCTCAGCCATAAGCCTTCTTAAAAAAATCAAGTCTTAAAACATGTCCATTTTCCATCATTTAACTTCTGAAAAGCTTTGAATTTCCAACAAAGCAAAGAGAGTTTTTGCTATATCCCTGTCTCGTAACATAGCAACCATAACTAAAATGAATGATATGAAGACATAATCATAATTCTGGAAAATCTATCTATTCCCAGCGAACATGAAAGCGACACATCAAGGATAAGAAAGATACAATACATTGTTTTAAAACTGATGACTCAGTGACAGTTATGAAACAAACAAGGGCTCAATATCTTTCCGATTTATGGTAACCTCATGGTCTCTTTAGTCTATAGGACTTATTCTCTTAGTGTTTACACAAGTTTTAAACCTGTATATACCCATTCACTTTAATTGAACTATCCCAAATTTATATCATAATAAAAGAAAGTAGAATCACCTCCTATGTGTTTAAGCTTTTTAAGCACTTAATCCTTTCAGAACAAATAACCAAAGGTAAAACAAAGCACAAAGCTCTAGAGTCTTACATGCAGTTAAAATGTTTTATCTTCTTGCATTTAGACTATTGATTATAGATGTTATTGTAAACTTCAGCCATAAAATTAAAAGCCCTTCCCATTTAACAGCAAATTTACACCTGTGTCACCTACCTGTGATGGGACCTTTAACTTGGAGCTTTGCCACGGGCATAGAGTTTATATTTAACTGAGCAGTTCTGAGGCTTAAAGTATTTTTGTCATCTCTGGATCCTTTTAGGAGACTGGAATATAACTTCACCCACCTCTCTCTGTGGAGCACAACTCTGCAAGTGCTACCCCTTTAGCTGCTGCTTTTTTATGTCAGTGGATGAAGCCCATACTATGTACCTTCATTCAGTCATGAGGTGCTCTCTGCCTCTGCATTAAAAAACAGCCTCTAGAAAATCATAAAATCCCAGATCGATTTGGGCTGGAAGAGACCTTGAAGATCACCTCATTCCAACCCCCTGCCAAGGGCACAGACACCTTCCACCATCCCAAGTTGCTCCAAGCCCCATCCAGCCTGGCCTTGGACACTTCCAGGGCTGGAGAAGCCACAACTTTGTTGGGCAAGCTATGCCAGCAACTTACCACCCTCACAATGAAGAATTTCTTCCTAATAGTCTTCTAAATACAATATTATTTTTTTCCTAATCCCATTCCTTCTGTTCAGCGACTTGTTCTGGTCTGTGTCCTAGCCCATTTTCTTTGCTGTGGCTGAAGCATGCTCTGGAAAATTCTTGCCCTAAAATAAAGCTGAAGGAAAGACTTGACTTCTTGTTTCCAAATCAACCTAAAAAAAAAGAGATTTCTAGGAACTGGGAAAGTAAACAGGAGTCTCACCTTAAAGGATTTAAAATCTAATCTGATTAGGCAAACAGAAAAAAAGGAGTGGTTTGTGTTGAGACCAGATAAATGAAGGATGTTGTAAGCTTTTACTTCTGCTAGTGAAGCTCCTTAAATTCATCATCTCCTTTTAAGGGGAAGAAAGAAAAGATCACTGCAAATCACAGATAAAGTGGCATATATTTAAGTGGGGGGAAAAAGGTATAATATTTCTAGGTTTTACCCTGCAAATAGAATGTGGTCAAATCAGGAGAATAGGAGTATCTAAGGTTTCCTGTATTATTTCACAGGGATTAACACTACATCTCTCTATGTCTGGAAAGCTACTCCAGTAGCTCAGTCACCAATTCCCAAGGACCAAGACCAAATCACCAGGCTGCAAACTGAAACATCAACCAATAGCAACCTTTACCAGCTGCTGAAACCTAAATAACATACGTATTTTAATTCTGTTCATTAATACAAAATCCTGGTCCCCACAGCCTTACATTCAGTAGACACACAGCACGTACTGCAATATTATGGATTTTCATTCTGGCTTGTTTCTTTATACTGAGTGAATCAATCAAAGTCTAGTAACCAGGCACTGCTGTAAAATTCTTCTGCACAGTGTGAGAAGGTCATAGCCTACCACCTGCATTTTGAGATATTACATCCCTAGAAATAACAATTAACTAAATACCAGAGTTGTACTTTTTAATATTTTCAGCTAAGTGGCTCTATTAACCTGTAAGTTTAATGTTATTTTTCTGAGCTAGCACATCAGAGTTCATCCTCACTCATGCAGACATTGCCCCAGAGGCGTTGCCGCAAGGTAGGGAGGCAAAATGGGATAAGAAAGGCTTCAGGAGTTCACAGCCTCATGAAAACCTGGGCACAGCAGAAATACACTGAAAGAACAACAGATTTCCTTCTACAGAGAGAGAGGCACCTACAAAAACTATCAGTGGTTTGCAGGTTCTCACCTTTAGGGCTCTCCTGGCTCTACAGAACCGTTTGCCCTTCAATACAGTGCAATGTCAAAAAGGGGAAGTGAGAAACCAGGGACAGAGCCACGTCTGTTCACTCCCTGATTAACTTCCAGCCAGTCTCCCCCAATCAGGTGTCACCTGCACCCACGCTCCTGTACAAAATCAGCAAGACAATGTGTTAATCTATTGTCTTTGAAATTGATGTGCACTTGGGCAGGAGCAAAAATCACTCTGTAAGAGCCTTTCCGTAGGATGTAATCAAGAAACAGAATACTTTTTTTATACTTCCTCTCTTCTGCTGGCAGGGTGCATAAAAATGATCAGCATTTGATTTTGAATGAGCCCAGTGATACAGAGACACTTTTACAGGTGATGCCTTCCTAAGAAATGTATCTTGCAAAGGCTTTATAGAAGGTTTTGGCATTATCTGGCAAAAGCCCCAGAAACTCATGACTTGAGCGCTCCTATGAAACACACTCATTCACAGAGAGGGAGATTTTGCTGCATGCATATAAAATTCTATCAATCCCAAAGCATTTTACAGTCAATCTCAGAATATGTCACACAAAGAATCAAGCAATATTTTATTTTCTTTGCAAAGCACACTATCAAGTTCCTCTTAGGAGCTTAGCCTGGCCTAGGCTTAGCCTGGCCAAGCATAATGGCATGGGCTTGCAGACCAGAAAGGTGAGATCCTCTCCTTCACGCCACAAACCAAACAAGCTCTCAGGGACTGCAAATTTTCCCATTTCAAGAAGCACACAGAGGGAAGCTGAGTAAAGTCCAAGATATTACCTCCAAGAAGTTCCTATCTTCCTTAAGCAAGACTGGGATTTTTTTATGGGGAGATGAAGAGGAATCATTAAATCTTATGCAAAAATTGCAATTTTAAAGCTAATAAAAGCTCAGCTGTGGAGACCTCACCAGTTTCTGCACAGCTGATAAAATTCTCTGAAACAGCAATCAGTACAAAAGCCCTATGAGAGAACAAGAGCAACTGCTCACAGTTTTTAAAATATGAAAATGCAAACTGTAGTGGGTGTAATTCAAATTTATTTCTACACATAACCGTAGTTATTGTAACAGTAATAATTAAAATAGCACCAATTAGAAGAGTATTACTGACAATAAATAATACCACTAATCACAGCTAACAATGACCGAGTCGATGATTTCTCAGGCACAGAGTAAGCACCGCATGCAACCCCCTCCATGCACAAGCCCAGCAGGGAGGATCTGCAGGGGCTTCTTCACTTCCAAAACCTGGGAGAGAAGCTGTGGCCATACCTGGGGCAGGGCTGCAGCGGTGCCTTCCCTCCTCCACTGCACGCTTCCCTCTGCTCCAGCTCTGGGCACGGCTTCCCGGTGCCCATGGGCACGCTCCGCACGCTGCGGCTCCGGCTCCGGAGCCCCGGGGCGAGGCTGCCCCAGCCACAGCTGCGCGAGCAGGGGCTCCATGGGGACCACTCGGACGTGGTGCAGTCCTTGGGGATGACACAGGACCTGGAGGTCACGGGGACAGGGTCTTGCAGGCAGAGGCTGTGGTAAGAACACAGTACAACAGCTGAGGAAGTCTTGCTTAATGGATTTCTTTTTCAAGCCAAACTCCCCAAAAAGAAATCCATGGTCATTCAATCAGAAGATGTACATCAACATCAGTGCAACAGAAATAAGAGAAGTTCTAATACAGGGCATATTACACATTTCCAATGAGCTCTGGGTGCAAACTTGCAATCTGAGTACTTTTTAAAATAATATATCTCATTTATATCAAGTCAAAACAGATGCACAAGGCATTATATTTGCTCCTGTGTAGCTAGAATTTCACAGTTTGTCCTATATGGAAAACAAAATCCAAGCCCAAGAGAAATACTGGCACTGGTAACCATTCTAGCATCCCACACACAGGACTAGATGTCATCCATTCATTCATCCATCAATCCATCCTGCTGAGCAACTCTGCTCTTTTAAACAGTAATTAATCCCACACTAATAAGAAAGGTCTCAGTTCCATGAGGCTGTTATCAAACATGTGCTGTCAAACAAGGTCAAAGGGTTTTCCAACCTGACAAACAACCAGAGACCCAGGAATGCTGCAACTGGGGTTGGACTTTGGGACTCAATTATTCCACCTGACATCAGGACACAATCTCATTCATTCTGTAACATATCAAGACACCATCCTAGGCCAAATACAATGTGAAACCAAATTCTAAGGGATACCAACTGATGAGATTTGGTACCAAGATACTAAATCCCAGAATAACATTTTGAAAAGTCCCAAAGCTACAACATCTTCTGACTTCTGCACAGTGTTACATGGACAATCCAAATTGGCCTCCGAAATTAAGACCACACCTGATGAACTCAGTGTGAACTCTAATCTTTCTTCTCCAGCCTCAGCTGCTTGTGGTCAAGCTTTTGCCAACTGTAAGGAGCAAGCACAGGTACACTTAAAAGGTGTGAAATCCAGAGCTGCTCCCAGGGGAGCAGCCATTCCCTTTCCTGCTATTCCTTACAGCACAGTTTGGCCAGCCTATCTCCCCCTCTAAAGAAAACAGACTGGGACAATCATGTCAGGATTGCTGGGCAGCCTCATGGGGGGAGCAGAGAAGATAAAGGGCATTCACTCCCTTCTCCAGTCTAGAAATTGGTCCTCTTTTCACATAGGTCAACAGGAACATTCCCATTGAAACACATCAAGTGTGACTAGACCCTCAACCACCAGCAAAATAAAGCATTTAGTGGCTTCTATTTGAACTTCAAAGTAAACCAAAGAAAATGGTAACAACTTTTAGTCTCAATTTCTTCACCCAGAATAAAACTCAGTAATCTCACAGGTGCTGCAAGGATGACTTTACTGAAGTTTACTTAAACAACTTTAACAAGTACAAACAGCCTGTGATATAGCCCCCTCAAAATGAAATTATAGTTGCTTACAATTGAAAAACATTTCATTTCTCTATTACAAGTCAAATGGAACTGATTACAAAGCTGTCTCTGATATAAAATATCAGTTCTATCAAAAGCCTCTGGAAAGTAATAATCATTATATATGTACTTACTAACCCAGGGATTTGAGTAGTTTTTTTGAACATTAAGTTAGGTGCAGTCACGTGAATGGTCACTTTACTTCCTTTTTAATATTTTTTCAACAGGGCAGCCACCCATGTCAAAACATGAAGAAGGAAGAATAATTTCTCATATTGAGTAGATAAAACAATACCACATAAGACACTGCCCTAACTGATGGTATCAAAAAAACTCAAGTTTATCCAAGAACATAGAATTGCAGGGGGGAGGGGAGGGGTAACTGATCTTACTTTTTGAAGTGATCAAAACTCCCCATTCAGATACAGTGTGAATAGAAAAATCCACTTTTGGGGTTGCACCACTGAAAAAGAGATTTTAGTCCTGCCTGATCTTTACTGAAACACCAAATACAATGTAGCCTTTAAAAATCTGGATTGGAGTCTTGGTTCAAATGATCTTTGCCAGTCCCAGTTCTTAGCCAGACAACACCTCCCATAATGGATTCTCCAAACCTGTGCCAACACTGGCTGAGAAAGCCATCCCTGCCCAGAAATCACCTTGCACTGGCAAAAGCCTTTGCCAGAGGCTGAATAGCTGTTTCCTTCCCTGAAAATCCTCCCCACTGCTCCTGCTATAAAAGGCAAAATGCTAACTTTGTTGACCTCAAGGTGAATGCGACATGGAACTGGCAATTTCCATCCTGTTCAAGTAGGCTTTTGAGGGAGAATTACAAGCAACTGCTGAACAGAAAGAAAATTAATTAACTTGTACCTACTCACTCAGAGCCTCCAAGTCAAATTAATTGTGACACCGAGCAACACAAAGACAAATGTAAAAACACTCTTTTGCATGAAATTCAGACACAGCCTTTCATGTCGCAGATGTACTTAGGACGATCTGATACAGATAAAGCCCAGACCTGTGAGACACTCGCTGATCTGAGGCTGCAAACCAGACACGGATTTGTGCTGCTGTGGCTGTGTCCAAACCAGCAGGGACAGGAAAGAGGATCTGGGGACAGGTATCAGTCCTGTTTTTAAACTGACTTTGGACATACTAATGTCTCAGGTTAGATCTTCTGCTTGGGGGTCGACCTGGAAAGTATGATGCAGTAAAGTACTTACACAACTGATGCTTTTTTCTGTGTTACATGCTTGGATTGACAGTGTAAAACCACAGGAATTGTTTCTCAGCCCACGCTGCGGTGCCTGTGGCGTAGGATGGATCCATTAGTGAGCAGCCAGCAGCAGCACAGAGCCCAGCTCGCTCAAGTGGCACAGTGCCCTCTGAGCCTCTCGAGTGCTGAACAGCAATAAACCACTTATTAAAGAAACACAAAACACTAAACCATAGGAAACCCACTCATGTCTCTTTCACACTCACAGAGTCCTGAAAAAGAACAGCAAAGGAGGAGGGAAAGCAGCCCTGGGTACTATCCTGACTGTGCAGCTCCCTGTGGCTGTGTCACTTCAGGCTGCTGCCCGCTGAGCAGTACCATCCATCTCCAGCCACACACACACCCAGGAGACACAGGAATTGTGCAGCCCCGAGCTGAACCACACCACCTTCTGCTCTGGACAAAAGCAACACACCAAAAATGGCATTTCCCAACAGCTCTACCTGTGCTCATGCCCTGCAGTCACAGAGCCATCACATCCACCACGTGGGAATGAGAGGGAACAGGTCCATCAGCTGGAAAAAGCAGCAACACCACCCAGGAGCCATGCACCAGTAAATCAGGCTGGGCACAGCACAGGAGTCACCTCTGCCTTCCCTTCCCAACTGTTCCAGGACCACAGGCAAATGCATTTCCTTACATTACAGGATGAGACAGGCGGTTATTGTTAAACCTTTCACACTGAAAGGATCATCTGCAAAGTAATTAGGTACACTAAGAAGCTGTCACCATGGCCATGCTGCTGGCACAGAGGCAGCACCAGGAGGACAGGGTACCACCTCCACAGCCAGGCTCAGGAAGGCTCCCGGGAAGTGTCATGCCTGACCAGGGAACTCATGTTCAAACCCACGTGCTGCAGAGCAAGATAATCCTGAATTGAGCTGAGTTAACAACCCATTTCCATTTTTTCTTTTCTTTAGCAGTGTCTCCTATTCTGTAATCAAAGACCTACAGGCTGCTGGAATACACACTACCTGCTCTTTGCACTTGGCCTATAATATTAAAGTCCAAAATGGACAGAGTCTTGCCATGTTTCCAACAGCATCAAAACATTTATTTCCCTTAGAAATTGACAATCAGTGTTAATAGGCACACTTCTGAGAATTCCTAATGTATTTTTACGGTTTTCAAGTGCTGCCAGGGCTCTTTCAGATACCATATATTTAATCTGTGCAGCAGAGGTTTCTTTGGCAGAAGAAACATCAGCCCCTTCTGCACCAGGGTGGTGAAGACAGGGAATATTTATTTGCCTGCCATCCAACTAACCTAAGGGAAAGGGATCTGGAAGACCTATAATCCAAACAAACATTAGTAAAGATGTCAAAGTTTTGGTGTTTCCAGAACTTAATGCGCCAGATCCTCTGTTTTAATTAAAAATAAGTGCTGGCTTCCATTTGCACTACATTGGCAGACTCTGAGATCTTGGGGCTACAGAGGCAGCTGCCTCCCAGCACAGCCTGGAAACAGGAGAAAAAACAGTTACTATTGGACACCACTTCTAAAATCATCAAACCATGGAATCATTAAGGTTAGAAGAGACCTCTAAGATCATCGAGTCCAACTGTCAACCTGGCACTGCCAGGTCCACCACTAAACCATATCCCCAGGTGCCACATCCACACACATTTTGAACCATCCCCCTGAGAAGCCTATTCCTGACCATTAAAATGTGACTCATGCAAATCAAAAAAGCCATCACTGCTCCTTTGTTTCTTGTGCTTTTAAATAAAAGCAAAAGAAATGAGAGACAAAACTTTTGAAAAGAACATTAGAAAATAAAATATCCTTCTTCTCTAACGTCTCAGGGATTTGCTTTCAAGCCTGAGCAGTGAGGCTTGATTCCTACATCTGCCAGGAGGAATGTGAACATAGAAGTCCTCTCCCGGAATCACAACCATCAAATAGCATTTTACAGCACAGCATTTTCACCTCAGGACTTCAGAATTTTGTATTCATCCAGAGAACAGAAGAATGTCAACACTGAAACTGCAAATATTTTTTTTTCCTAAAAATGTACAACAGCAAAGTGGTTAAGCACAATCCACTAGGAAATGGATAATGGAAATTTAAATTACAGAGGCAAATAAAGGAGTTGAATGCTACTCCACCTCCGCCTTGACAGATGGGTTGTCCCTTGACTGAGTTTGACCTGAATTTTCACTTACAAAGTAAAGTAAACAGAAACCTAAATCCAACTCTATTATATCACTGTTGTCATTTTACACTCAGAATGAAGAGTTTAAGAAATATGTACATAAAAGTCTCCTAATCCAAATAATAATAATAATAATAAAAAAGGCCTTATAACTGTTTGTTCCTGACTTTACCTTGTCAGTATGCTTAGTTGAGCACACTTGAGGTTAGAAAATCAGGTTAAATTTATTTAGAATTTCAATGTCTAACTATGCACATTTATTTTACTAAACTGCAATTTTATGTCTAACCTAAACAACCTTTTATTTAAAAGAAAAAAAAAAAAAAAAGCAAGGAAATCAAGTGCCTTTGTCCCATTCTGTAGATTTTTACAACTGTGATGAGACAGGAAAACAAAAAGAGCAGAATTTTCTTTCACATTCATTTCTTGCATCTTTTTCAGAGATTTTTTTTTTTTAATGCATGGAACTGCTTATGTTTGAATCTGTTATTGGATGTAAGGCTTAAGGCGAAACTGAAACATTTTTCTGAACTAAAATGAAACCTGGATTCTATCTGAAATAGTATGAAAAAAAATCCAACTTTTTAAACAAAGCCTTTAAAAGGTCCAAATCAGATCCATAGCACCATTCTATTTTGATGTTATTCCTTTTATTTTCATGAATATAACATTTCTACACCAAAACAGTTTCTGAACAAAAGTGGCTCTGTCTCGAAGCCTACTGATGTTTGGCTGTTCAATTGTCATTTCAGGTGTTTTCAAAAAGGTCTGTCCCTCCCTTTCCTCTTCCTTTGTTCCTTTTCCTTCTCTTTTGAGAAATGTGGACCCTCCAGACTGAAAAGGCATTTTATCAAAAATATTCCCATCTGTGTTTCCCTGACACAGCACATCCAGTCTTCCACAGGCTTATGCTCCTCTCCAAGTAAGAGAGAGTTACTTATGGCCCTGCAGTCAGACACCAGTAAATTAAACAACCTTGGTAATAAATTAGGTATCTTCTCATTATAAATTAGGAGGCAGGATGAGGATGTGGCCCCTCTCCTCTGGTGGTCCTTGGTGGTGGCTAGCTGACCACTCCAGTCACCTGCAATAACTGGGCAGTGCTGGAAGGCAGAGCCTGGCAGACCAGCAGCTCAGAGCCCACTGCTAAAGCACATCTTGGGATATTCCTGTTCCTTGCCTGAGTTTTTCAAAAGTTTAATTTACAATGGGTGCTTGCTTAGCAGTGTTAGTGAAAATAGGAAATGTTGGCCAGGAAAATGCAGGAGCACAAATAAGGCACTTCTTTCCTGGTTTACAGCAGACACCTGGCTGCCTGCCAGTCCCCACTACGGGGTTATGCAAATGAATTTACTCTTCTTTATCAGTAGCCAAAATACCCTCGGTGTTGTAAAGCAGCATCTGTAAGATCGGGCCCGCTCTTCAGAAGAATGGCAGCAAATCTGCTGCACAACAAAACAAGGAGGACACTAGCAGGGGATGCTTAAAGGGAGTCATTGTCAGGAGTATTTGATATCTGTGACACTCCAGCCCCAGAACTAAACATGGATTGGATTTTGGGCTGGATTTTTAGCTTTGAATTTTAGGTCCAAAAGGAGAAAGGAAAAGTATGTGAGCGTCTGGATGCTGTAACATGACATGACCTTTTCTCCTCTACTCAATCAATGAGCTTTGCTCTTGCATTTAGAGTAAGAGCAAAGGATGGGTCAGGCCCAGCTCTGCAGTAAATCTGAGACAAGCTCAGCAGAAAAAGACTGCCAGGAGGTGGCTAATGGAGCTGTACACTCCCCAAAAAGGGGGTTAGATCAGCAAAAAAACCAAAAAGGAACAAGAAAGAAGACAGCTCGATCAGGGATAGTCACCAAAACTAAAGCTCTCAGCACTCTCTGCACTGTCATCCAGAAATTCTGTGTGTAACACAGGAAACATTTATAGAAAGTTTCCATTTCCATTCTTAGAGCAAATACAGCAGTGAGTGTGTGAGGGCACAGCAAGTGAAATTTTAACAAAATCAGGATCCCCCACCCAGAGCCTCTGATAAGGAGTGAGATACAAGAGGCAGGAGAAAGCTAACAAATGTTAACAGATAAACCTACTGCTGGTCACACTGGAATAAATCACAAGTGACTCCATTAAAGTCAAGCAGCTACATGAGCATAACATCTGTATAGAATCAGCATATATTAAGAGATGAGTAATAACATCAAGATGTTAGAAACTGCTGGAATATTTCACAAAGCCTGACTTTCTTCCAACTGATAAAAAAATACTCCATGCTTGCCTATGGGTGTAACAGAAGTAGGTAAGCAAAAAGGTTAGAATTCGTATTTTCACCTCAGTGTGTGTGCAAAAACACTGCAGAAATTAACAGGGGTAGAGAACTGGTTGTAAAATAATCCCTTCTCTCTGCCATTTGAGTTTGTAGAGGCACCAGGAGCTATGGATTACTGAGAAACAGATTGATTTCTGCAAAATTCAAGAGCAGGATTTTTCAAGAACTTCTAATTTCCTTGAAAAACTGAACATAGTAAGATCTCCAGAAATTCTGACTTTCTCAGAAGTTAATCAATTTATCAGTCATCTATAGCTACTGGCACCTACCCAAATCCAACCTGAAGTCAAACAGCAGAGTTCAGCTTAAATTTAAATGTGAGAAATAGAAATAAATCTTTCCATTATTTGCTGCACATTACCATAACCTCCACATTCAGGAAATTACAGGAATGCAACCTATATAGACAAAGAGAAATCATTAGATAAAACATTAGATAAGTTCAGAAATCAACAACCACTAGCAAAGGCAAGCGTGCCAGTCACCTGCCCTGAACCAGCACCCAAGAGTTATACCAGACAGGAAGGCTCCTCAATAAGGATGACAATCCCAGGTTAACTCACTGATTTCTTTCCAAAATACACCTTCTTCTAGCATATTCACAAGGCCAAATTTTTCAGACTTATTTTCTCCTGTATTGATTTGTAAGAATGAAGGAGTTTAAGCTGACGCAATCTTAGCCTCTTACACCAAATATATGCAGTACACGACCGAGAATGAAACCACTCTCTCCTACAGCCAAGGCCCAGCAGCAGCACAAAGTGATATATAATTCCATCTCCTCAAAACAACAACAAAAGACCCGGAAGAGAATTATTAAAAGCATTAAATTAATTTAAACTGTCGCAAATCATAGAAGAATGCAAAATCTTCAACCTATGCTAGAAAGGAATTAAATGAAAAAAAAAAAGGTCCATTAAAAAATCCCATAGAAAATTCCATTTACAACTCAAGGACGAGACTCATTCACTGTCACACGTGGTGCTGCCAGGCAGAGCCAGCGCTCCATCCCAGAACTCCAGTGGGGCTGACAGGAGCAGGAATCAGCCTTACCTGAGCGCGGCGTGTTTTCCATCGCTCCTTACACACCTGACCTGCCTGGTCTGGTAGCCAATCTCCACCTCCCCGGCATGGCGGTGGGGATGAGAGCCGGCAAGTCCAGATGTGCTTCGCTCTCCAGAGTCCGAGCCCAAATCCAGCATAGTCCTCTCGGCCAGCTGCACGTCTCTAGGATGGGGCAGCCGGCATTCGCCCCACGGGCCCACGCGGAGGCTGTAGGCGTGCTCCTCCTCGCCGAGGGGACAGGCGGGAGCCTCGCAGGCTCTGGATTCCGTCAGGTTGGGGCACGGGGCACCGCCGTAGAGCGGAGGAGCGAGGACGGCCCGCGCCCGGTGCTGCAGCCTGCCCGCGCAGGCCGCGCCGCACGGGGACCAGCCGGAGAACTGGGACACGACGCAGTCCCGCGGGCAGGGCACCAGGCAGGCCTGCTCAGCGGGCGGCTGCGGGCTGAAATACTCACAGATCTCGCTGGACACCGCCGTCCCGTTCAGCTTCTGCAGGCAGCGGACGCTGCGGCGCTGCAGCCCGTGCTGTGCGGTGACACAAACCTCGGCTCCCGCCTCAGCGCCCGCAGCCGAGACGAGCCCGCACCTGTCCCATCCCGAAACCTCCCACTCGAACAGCTCCAGGTGCCAGTCGCAGACTTTAAAGCACCTCCGCTGGCTCTCGGGTTTGTCCTGCTGGTCGCAGTTGGCGTGGAACGTGGTCCAGCCCTCGGCGTGGGTGCACCAGACGGCCCGGCTGCGGAGGCCCCCCGAGCCGCAGTCCCCGACGCAGCGGCCCCAGTGACCTGCAAGAGAGGGGCTGGTGAGAAGCGCCCTGCAGGGATCCGGCCTGACCCCCACACGACATCGGACATGGCAAAACATAAACTCACAACGGCTTGGTTGGAAGGGACCATAAAGCTCTTCTCATTCCATCCCTGGGCAGGGACACCTTCCGCTGTCCCAGGTTGCTCCAAGCCCCGTCCAACCTGGCCTTGGACACTTGCAGGGATCCAGGGGCAGCCACAGCTTCTCTGGGCACCCTGTGCCAGGGCCTCCCCACCCTCTGATTAAAGAATTTCTTCCTAACATCTCACCTAAATTTTGCCTCTTTTAATTCCCCCTTCTCCCATCCCTATCTGCCCATGTTAAAATATATAAATCATATATAAAATATAAGCCATATCCTGCATGTATGAAAAAGCAAATAACTACCAGCTGGTCCCTAAAATTGGTTAAATGCTTCCTAAAGGCTGCGAGTCGCTTCTCCCGGTGTACTCACATCACTGAATCACTTGGAGAAATTTGGGGAAAAAAGAAAATGCCTCAGAGTGCTACAAATTAAAGGCAAGCCTTTAATTTCTGCAGCAGTAAAATTCATCCCAAATGAATATTTAATTTCATTTGTACAAATTAATATAAAAATGATCATAAAAGAACAATCATCTAATAGGAAAAGGAAGTCAAGTTAGATAAGAGGAAAACAGTCTTAATAGAGCAATTAGTCAACAGAATAAACTGCAGTGGGAAGCAGCAGAATCATCATCCAAAGGGATAAAACAATGAGGATAAATACATGAAAATAATCACCCTCAAAGTGCACTGAGTAAATCGTTTCCACTTGCAGCATGTGGCACTATGAGAGGTGGCAAAGAAATTAAACCAAAATAAAACCCAGCAATGTCATTTTCAGTTCTGGAGCACATGAACATACATATGTAATTGTATGAATCTTACTTGAGGATTTGCAAGTGAAAGCAATCAGACAAAGCTAAATAGAACGATTTGTCTGTGAAAATAAAAATCCACCAAATCAATAAAATATTGAGGGCTATAAAGTACAAAATTGCTGGCAAACTGAGGAGCAAAGGTAGAGAAAAGCACTCAGGCCGAATCTTAACTATTAAAGGGATTTTGATGATCATCTCAAGGGGGTGTTATCTCATTCCTAAGTTTAAAAACTTTCCAATACCTCATAAAAGAGCCATTTTGTTCAGTACAAACATTGCATATATAATTCTTGCCTGAAAATACACTGCAACTGCCCTACCTTTTCTATTTTTTCAAGGCAGAAAATGAACTTGCAACAAATAAGTCGATTTATATTAAGCAATGCTACTGCAGTCAATTTATTTTTTTTTTTTAAATTGATTTTAAAACTACCGGAATCAATTACATGTTCATACTACAAAACCAAACACACACAAAATCCAAAATCAGTCTCATAACAATTTTAATCCCAGGTGTTTTGTTCAGGCAATGGCGGTTTTGTTGGCAATCCCTTTGTTCTTTTTCTGTGAATAGAGGAGTTGATCCTCCAGGGACAGGGGCTTGACATTGTGTAATGAAAAATGAAAATAAATAAGTAAAATAAATAAATAAATAAATAAATAAATATTAAATAAATAAATAAATACATACATACATAAGCAAATAATCCTAATTTTTTTTATTTTTGCAAAAGGAGGGAAAGCAGACAGGAACTGGGTATAACTAAACTTCTCTTCCAATAGATGCCATGTTCCTCCTGCCCCATCCTCCAGGCCAGGGCTGCAGCTCTGCCCTCAGTCAGGCACCTTCTGCAGTGGTGGACAGGCTGGGGCGAGAGGGCACTGCAGAGTCCTCCAGGTTTAGACAGCTCCAGCTTTTGCTGAATCCCTCAGGCTATGTGCAAAACTCTTTGTCCTTTTTATGCCTCTGTTTCACACCAAAAGACATCAGCCCAAGGTAAGGACTCAGTCATGACAGATATCTTGAATGGGAAAAGGCAGCATAAAACTCTAGTGTGTTCTACAAGCTGTCCTACACTAATGACAGGCTTTTAACAGAATCCAGTGTGCTTAAAAACTAAGTAAAAAAAAAAATAAATTAATCTTTAAATATGCTTTTGAAGTTCAGTTACAGGGAAGAGGTCCATTGACAATTTAAACATTCATCCTTGGTACTTCACCTTGATCTAACAGAATATTCTTTTCTAATGCCACCAAGATTTGAAACCAGACATCAGATTATGTAAATACTGTAATCTAAAATATAATAGTCAAAATTCTGACCTCAAGTCCTGGGTGGCTTCTTGTTAATAGCGAAAAGTAACAATAATTAAGCATCACAACATAATTGTATCATGAACTTATTTATTTCTGTGCAGCACTTCAGCAAAGGCAGTTTAGTTTTTTGACATGTGGAAGTTTCCATACAGGAGAAGCTTCATTTTCACCAGTTTTATTTAAAGAAAAAACTAAAACCAAAAATTATTTCTCTTTAGTATTGAACAGTTGAAACACATTAGGCCAATCAAGGATTTTCCATTTCTTAAGATAGTAAATTGCATTAAAAGTAGAATTAAACCCCCCACCATGGAGGAATGCCAAGCAGTTGTAGCAGAGGAAACCACTCATCAACCTCACCACTGCTCTTTCCCTTCTGCACAGAACTCATCTCTTTAGTACATTTTATACACTCCTGGATGCTGCTCCTGAACTGCTCTACTCATGAGCAGCAGAATGACCACTCCTCACATTAACAGGATAGAGAGACACACTGCTGATGGCAGAAGCAAGAATTGGCCACAATTTAAAGTCAGATGTGAATTTAGAATGAAAAATTACCAAAAAAAAACAAACAAAAAAACCCAAAAAACAAAACAAGCATGAACTTGTAAGTAATTACACTGTCATTAGACACATTACAATTTGCAATTATTCCCTGGCAAACATAAAAACAGAGCCTGCTCTTGGCAAACCAGAAAAAGAAGCATAAAAAATATAATCAAAAATCAGATGCAAAACCCATTACTATAGATTTCTTTCACTTCCTGACAATCTCCTCAGGATGTGGCAGTAAACTTATCCACAATATTTCACTGCTTAGTTAAATACCCTGTTCAGTAGCTTAAACGAGGAGAAAGTTGTAAATACTTCCTAGTCAATAGTCCACTTTGTAATTAGAATTTAATTATTTTTAGTTGGCTCATATTAAATTTACACTTTTCTCAAAATATATCTGAGTCAATTAGCAGAAACATCTCAGCACAATGTGAATTATAATATTAACTGTGTTATAAACCCACTGGAATTGAGGCATCAGAAGCCTGAACTTCAGAAACATGCTTCACAACTCCCCATCTAGAATTGAAGGCCACTGGTAATTAAAGAAGACTAAATAAAAGGAAATTAATTTCACAGTGATCTGTCTATAGAAAGTACAATAATATGAAGATAAAGGATTGATAGTCTGTCTCCTATGTATTGTAACCTAATCAGATACTAGATGGATGTTTGATCTCATCACAGCAGGGCACAGATGGGAGAAACAGACTGTGGATGTGCATGGAAACACGGAGGCTCCAAACTGGGTGTAAGGAAAAACCTCACTGCTGTGAGATAACCCTGGGCACAGGCTGCCCCAAAGTCCAACAATACCTCCATGGAGGTTTCCAAGATCTGAATGAACAAACCCTGAGAAAGCTGGTGTGCATTCAGTGCTGAAGCTGCTCTGTGACGAGGTTCAATCAGATGACCTCCTGTGGTCCTTTTCAACCTGGGTTTCTCTATGTAGGAGCATCTAACTGAGAGCAAGGCTTTCTCCAGCAGGATGCCAAAAAAAAAAAAAAAAAAGTTTCTCACTAATAAGTACCACTGAGATCTGCAAAGTACCAGTAAACATACAGCAGCATGAATAAATCCAGTAGTCAACCAAGCCATAGAGAAGTTTAACCAAATCACTATTTCCGAAAATGAGAAGAGAAGCAGAACTTGCTGGGCTCACACAAAAATTGTAACAGACAGTCGAGGTGTCTTTGTTTATGAACAACTGTGAACAAAGACATCCCTCTGTTTCTTCCAGGGCATCTGTAACACTACAAGCAAAGACATGAAAGGGATTAATAAGTCAAGGCAATCTATTAAAGCAAAATTACACATTGTTCTGATTCTCATCTTTTATCAGCCAGAAAGAGCTGTGCTATCACCCCATACAGCTTCTCTAACCCCTTTCAAAACACGCAATAACACAGCAACTGGAGTTTATTTGATGCACTGTGCACTGATTTGTTTTTCCTGCCTGCAAGACCTACCTGCAACTGCACCATAATTGTGTCTGAAAGGATGCAGTGACATCTGCTCTCTGACACACAGGTCACACACACATAAGGCAAGCAGGCTATACAGACTATAATTACACTTTACAGACAAAATAAAACACCACTGAACACCAAACTCAGAAGAGGAATCCCAATAAGAGCTGCTTAGCAAGTATGTTATTGCTGCATAAGAATTGCTAGAATAATTATGCTCTGTTTATTGTGACATTTTAGCTTAATTGAAACCATTTCACCATCGGAGAATTCATTCAATAATAAGCATCTCCCACAATGACTCTGTCCCTGATTCTATGCTCTGATTTGCAAACATAGCAGAAGATGAGCAATCAGTAAAACAGAATATAGTGTTAGTAATTTGTATCAGATAACAGATATGCTCCAGTGAAGGAACTGAAAAAATTAACAGACGACCATTGGAATAGTCCTATTTTTTAGCCATTTTACCTTCTCTTTCAGTTTAAGTATCAAATTTAGGAGCAACTGTTCAAGACCTTAACAACTTGCTTTTGAACAGAATCTCCTAATTCTTATCCCTCATAACAAAGATGTACAATTCATTTACTGAGGAGTAACTCCACCAGATGTGACGTAACTCCTCCAAATCCCTGCAGCATCCACTTTAATTGAATACTTCTGCTTGAAATGTCCCAGAACCCCTCTGAATGTCATCCTTTCACCAAAGCATGGTTATGGGAAGGGCAAAGCTCCAACTCAGCCCGTGAATTCTGAGAACAGGTAACAACTGACTCAGAGAACACGAGTCTTATTCCTAATACCACTGCAACTAATTAATCTTCACTACTAGTAAGAGAAAAAAAATAAATTCCACTGAATACATTTCATTAGAATAATTGGTTGTTTTGTGAGAAGGTTTTATGAGATTTATGTAATTTTAATGTGATTTTATGAAAATTATGCATGTTTTATGAGATTTGGACATATATTTATTTCTCATATGCCAAAGCTGTTGAAGATCATACAAACTACAACATAGTTCCTCACCAATATGTTTTTTCTTGGCATGATGCGAAGGCATTGTGGTTCTTGGCACATTATGCCAAGAAAAAGTAATTCTAAAGATTTAGATAAGGATCCTACAGCCTCATCTTTACTTGCAGACTAAACAGGCTAAAATCTCTGGAGTCTAGGACACATCTGGGATGTTTCAGTATTTTATAATACAGAGTAATGTTAGTATAGCTATAGTTGGCTGAACTGCCCATTCCCTTGCTTTCTAAAAGAGCCCTCCTGTCTCCTTGCCCTGCATCTACTGCCACATCTCAGCCAAAATATAGATTATTTTCCTTGCCTAGTCTTAACTGTCTCAATTATTTTCCTATTTATTATTAACAGCAATTCATTAAATCCTTTTGTGCTATCATCTGTATGAAAAATTCTATACAAAAGACTATTGTTCTATTTGCAGTGTGTCACACAGGGCATAAAAAATTCCTCTGATCCCTGGGATTAATTTTAAATACCTGCAGCACTTTTTTAAACTTTCATGACCTACACAAATGAGCAATTCAGCAGCTTAGTTATTCATCTTATTTCAGATCTGAATAAATGTGAAATTTAGTGACTTAAGCCATGCAGCAGTTTGTTCCAATTTTACATTTCAGGTTTTTCCCTTATTATCCATATGCTGTAACATACAAGACACACTTCAGCAAGAAAGACATTCTGCAGCAGAATGTAATGAACACTGCTGTTTATGAAAATACAGAGATTTACTAACCCCTTGGCACTGGAAGGCAGGACTTCCCAATATTAAGAACTAATGTAAACAGTATTAGCTGAGCTACTCAATCATGTGCCCACACCCAAGAGACAGCCCAGGGAAAAATATTCTTTCCTTTCAACTCTCAATTAAAAAATAGAAAAATAAAAAATACCCCCACACACACATTGCAAAACATTTCTGTCATATTCATCTAACCCATTTTGAGGGTCTGTGAGAACTGATTTCTGGCCTTGACAGCACTGGATATTAGGAGATGAGACCATAATATATATAAGCTTATGTATTGAAAAACAAAAAGAATAAATAGATCTTACCAGCAGATTACAGCTCTAAATTGTTTACTGCATATGAGATTAAAACCACCTCAGTACTGGATTATAAATAGCTATAATCAAACTCTGGCCTTTTTGGAATTCCAAACATCTGTGGAAACCAATTCTTTTTAAAACATAATAGCCTTTGTAAAGTGTTTGTAAATGTAACCTTAAGAGCAAAAGAAATGTTTCTTCAGTCACTCCATCCTGACTCTGGGGTTTGTAATCCCCAACAGGAACTGTTATTTCTCTCTCAGTGGAAAAAGAAAAACAAACCAAAACCAGAATCGGCACAAGACAGGTTACACAGCACCTCCTGGAATGCAAACCCCTGGGACCAGTGGGGGCCAAGGGGAAATCGTGAGCATTGCTGGACACCCCATTCAGCAGCACCTTCTTCTGAGCTCCCAGTTATACTTAAATCTTTTCTCCAGTCCACAGGAAATCTCAGATCCCTTCAGGCACAATGAAACAAGAAGATGAGGAGGTCCACTCTGATATTTGCAGGGAAGTAGAAGGAAGAAGGAGATATTTGTGAATGGGGTTATTTCTTCCTTGGCTCCAGGAACTGGGCAATTCTGAAGTCTCTCCAGTTGGATACAGCTCCTTGCACCACTGCTTTCATACCAGCAAGCTTCACACTAAGTTTTTTTCTGCTTTTCCCACACACTGCCTTCGCCTTGCTGCCCTTCACATAGGCAGTCACTCAGATATTTCTCAAGCATGCAAAGCCTAGGTTTCACCCCATGTCCATGTTCTGCTAACAGCCCAGCTGGGATGCACTCAGCTCTGGAGAGTCCACCTCATCAGCATCTGCACAAGGAACCACCACGCAAACACCACCAAGATCATAAAACCACAGAATGGCTTGGGTTGGAAGGGGCCATAAACATCATCTCATTCCAATTTCCTTCCTGGACACTTCCCACTAGGCCAGGTAACATGGGAAGACCCCATGAAGCCAGTGAAGATTGGCACTCAGGGCCGCTGAGGGAACCACAATAAGAAACTTTCTGTCAAAGGTTCACTGCTCTGAGACAAGGCCTTGGTGGGACAGCTGGGGGGAGGCACTGGCAGCAGTTCAACATCTGCTTATTCGAGCTCCAAGACACACAGAGAATTCTTATTTTAATTCTGTAATAATTCATTACCCAGCAAACACCAAAGATAGAGCCCAACCCCTCTTCCAAATTGTGGCAACTGCAGTTTCTAATTTTCTTATTCTTTCATGAAGCTTAAATTATGTTTGTTCATTGAAATAACAGCAAAATTTAAAAAACTGTTTCAGAGAAAAAAGTTGTGAAATAATACAGCAATCTGCACACCTGCAAAACCTTTCTGAAGTATCCAAATTTACTTCACAAGCACATTATCACAGAAATACATGCATCCCCCTCCAGACATCATTTTAAGGGAGAACTATAATTTTTCTGCTCAGCTTCATCCTATTTCCAGCTTACATATTTTATAACCCACCGCAGCCCAGAAGCCCACATACATTTTCAGCTACCACAGCGATCAATACACCACGGTAAAGGAATCAAAATCCAGAGTTGCACATGGAGGTGCTACCAAGTCTGGATGGGGTGAAACAGAGAAGCTGCTTTACCTGTTCCTCAGCCTCCTGCAGAGCTGATGTGCCTACAGATGTGTCCTCCTGGGGAAGTCCTCCAGGTGGGACCTCCACTTGGAGCAGCCTCTTGCTCTGGAGCAGAAGTGGGGCTGCCCACAGCGCTTGGAAGGGAAAAGGTAAATCACAGACATCATGTACTTCTACAGAAATACCTTCTCAACCATATGGGCCACTCATTATTCCTAATAAACATTATAGAAGAGCTGTAGAATGGGCAGGAGCCCCATGGAGCCCAACTGCTGCTAATTAGTATTTCTGCAAAGATGGAGAACACCCATAATAACAATTCCCTGGCAACGGCATAATTAATTCATGTGAAAGTACTGTTTTTAAACATGTGCATTATCAATTCTATAAAAACTGGACAGAGGTTATTGTAGGACTCTACAAACTGCTTTCACTGGGTATTTTCACTTTATTTACAGTCCATATTTAATTTTCCCCTTTCAATTATTAATAATTAAATTTCCATTTACTCTAGACACTTCATATTCTCGAGGAAAAGTGTTTTGGAAGAGCACAACTCACTGTGTTGTGTGCAAATTGCTGTGCAGAAATAAACCAAATGAGAAGCTATGCCAAAATGTGGAATATAAGTGTTCTCCAGCAGTAAACCAATTTCATTGTCCCACAGACACTGGGAGCACTGGCTGCTGACAGGAGGATGGCTCAGCAATCTAAGAGGCACAAAGAGCTCCAGTTTCCAGTGCATAGCAGGGTGAAAGGTTGTGAGATGCCAGTGGTCTTCCCTTCAGGGAAAGACAGGCATATAGCACATACTAAAACAAAACAAACAAACAAACCCAAAACAAAAAATAAAGCTAAATCCAGTTCACAAAAGTTCAATTAGGAGGGGGGAAAATAATTAATGTAATGGAAAAGCAAGAACAAAAACAATAATTTCCTAATTGAAACAACTCCCATCACATCATAAATTCTGCTTCTTGACAGCAGAACAGAATACTAAAATGCTTCAGTTTGCACTCAGGGAACATGACTGCATTACCTCATTCAGGCTTGCAGGTGTTAAGATAAGAAAAATCTTGGGAATCTTGTGCCAAGAATTACAAAATATAACTAAGCACATCATATCTGGATGAGTATGTGAAGAAAGAAAAATCTCCATCCCATCTGGAGGCAGATTTTGCCAGGCATCATTCCAAATCACTGCACATGCAGGTAAGTGAGAGCAAAATATGGTCAGATTAAGATCTGAACATCAGGCCAGACTGAGATCCAGGGATTGTATGAAGGGGTTGTATTAAGCCATGAAATTTTCTACTAGTTTTAATTTTAATTTAGTTTTTTTCCTTTTTCAGCTGAGATTGATTCCATGGAGCAAAAGCCAGTAATGCTCTAAGGATAAACAGAGAAGTGAATGTCATAATTTGGGCCATAAATTGTGTCAGGCCCTTACCAGGAGCCCACGAGTTGCAAGTCCTGCAAGGTGTGAACCCACAGTCCAGGCTGGGAACAAGCAGGTTTAGGGGAAGGGCAAAGTTTGGGATGCTTTTTTTCAATATCTGCACTTCTGAAATAAAGAAAGCTGAAAGCAGAACATCAGTTCCAGTAAGTTAAAGATGGAAGTGCTCAAACATCAAACATCATAACTGAAGTCATGTAGGGGTCAGCCTTACCACACTGGTAGATCTTCACTAGCTCTTTGGCAGGTATTTTGCTCACACTATCCTGAATTTATAGTGGTTTTGCATTTCTGAATGGCCTTCATCTATCACTGAAATCCTAACAGATGGACATCTTTACTTACATTTTCACAGCTTCAGCACAAGGGATAAAACCACCTCCTCTGAGATGTTTAAACAGCTGATAATACCTAATCCTGAGGCTGGTTTTGCTAGCGCAGCCCCACATTTCTTTCAAAAACCACTACCAGATGTGGCAGGCAGCATTCAGGTTTTCTTTTTGCTGAGCAGAGATGAACAATCTTGAACCTGGAAATCTGGTCACTGTTGCCATAAAAGATCTCACACCCTGAATTTTTTTAAATAAAAAAGAATGGTGACAGGGGAAAATAGCAGTTACAGATGCACATATGTTGTACATGTATTTCACATCCAAACAAAGGCATCTGCTATCACAACGTTAGCCCACACTTTGCAACTGAGGACTCTTTAGAAACAGACGTTCTTACACATAAGTAATCATTTAACAAGGCCTCAGAAATACAGCCCTTAATAGATTTAATTAACAGGTTAATGATGTGCATAGCATGCATGCTCTCAAAAGCAAAGATTTTCACATTAAGCTTGTTTCTGTTTCACAGGAACAGCTTTCTGTAGAATATCTGTGCTATTGTAATTACACATCTGGCACTTCTGCTGCTTTCAATTGCAGAGATATTTACAAACAGTGCTAGTAATTTGCACAAGAGCACCTATCTGTTCTACTGTTTTACACTACAAATAAAGATATTAGCATGAAAATTCAACTGCAAAGAGTCCTCTTTTGTACTCCTGAGTGGTTCTACTGAACATATAAAATGATCATTTAGCCTGCACAATAAATCTAACACACTGATGTCATGACTGCCTGAAATACCTGCATAAACTAAGCCTGCCGTGGGTTCACCATGATATAAAGGGGTCAAGTAAAAATTTTTAGATAATTTTAAATTAAACATCAGCCCTGGTAATCATCTCTGGTCCCCTGTGCCACCACATGGCAAAACTAATATTTTAAAAAATAATTTGTTGGCAACGTTCATTCATCATCCTCACTATAACTGGGAAATGATCGAAAACCAGGCCAGAATAATGGAAATCCCACATTATCTCTACCAGTGTTGTCAAGATAATGCAGTGGTTATTAATTTAAATACGCCTCAAAGAACTATCACAACTTCAAACACGATTCAAGAAGATAAAAAGCAATTCCTGCCTCAAGCTGCTTTCAGTTCAATTTAGGTCACATTTAGGTTCATCAGATAGCACCTGAAATCCCTCAACTTACAAAATATTGACAGAAGATGTTGCTGCCCCAGTGTTTAATCAAAGGAGTGGATGAGCCCAAAGTCCTGACTGAAAGAGATGCTATCAAAGGAATCTTCCAACACCTGCTCCAGCTCAGGAATGGCAGAAGAGATGAGCCAAGACAAATATCCCTTTCCCCTTCCTATGTTAAGACACATCTGATTAAGAAAAATCATAAATGATTTAATAAAAGGAAAAGGATATATGTGTGAATGTGCATAAGGTACATAGCTGATGTCAAATATTTAAGTACACACAGACAGACATATAAATACATACTGTGAGATATTTATATCCAAATTGTCCCATTTTTCTCACATTTTGGAATCAATCAGCGTTTTCCTGCTCAGTCTGTATCCAGCACACCAGAAGAATGTCTAAAATGTCATGATTATCATACCATGGGGTTCTGAAATGCTGGAACAGCTCCTAACCCTTCCCACAGGAGACATTTCCAGTGCCTTGGAGGTCATGACGGAGGCTGTGGATACTTCTGAAGATCAGATTATGACAGGCAATGGACAAAACACTGAAATCTGGTAACCTAATTATTCCAAATCCCCTGAGAGTAATGCGGACAGGCAGAATGAGGAGTGTGGGGAAAGGGGCAATAAAAACACTTAGCTAATAATCCTGAACCACAGATTTCAAGTGGCTTTCAGTTTTGCTGCTTTTATATGAGAAAGCTGTTTCCATATGAACCAGCTCATTAGCATGCCCCAGCTGGTTCATTAACCAGTACATGAAGATTCAATATCACCACAAGAAAACAACAAACTGCTAAAGAAAGAAATTCCTTAGGAAACGGTGAGGGCTATCCAGGCTTTTCCAGAAGGAAACACAGTTCTTGGTGTTCTCCCCTGGTTTAAAGAATTGCAAAGTTCAGAGCAGAGTTTGTGTAACCATCCACCAGGCACAGGAAACCTGTCTACACCCGCAGCAGATGGGGAACACTCAGCTGTAGACAAATCAGACTGGTACTTCTGTGAAATAAGAAAAATTGGCTTTCCCACTAGGGATACTGACATAACTGCTCTTAATTGAGTTTTAATTCCACTAGGAATTCTTTAATTCAATGAAGCCACTTGGAAACAGTATTCTATTATAAATGTCTATTCCTTTCTTGTGATTCCCATAATAAACTTTATTCAGAATATTCTGAGGTAAGTAAAGCCAATTTGATTTGGGATCCTTTGAACAGTAAGCCATATATTTTACATATACAAAGAGAAATGACTGGTCAAGTGCAAAAATCAATGAAGAAATGGGAGCTAAGAAAATGAAATCCATATTCATTACATGTTTAAAACATTTACAGTCTGCCCTATATGAAGTTTAGAAATTCAAGATATCATCTTTGAAAATTGATCTTAAATGACTTGCATTCCTTCTGCAATGATGCAGAAAGATTTTTAGCTTCTATCCAATCTTGATACTGCTGCACATATAGAACAGGTGTTCCAAACAGAATAAAGAGAAAACAAAAACACTCTGTATATGGCTAATAATCTGCATGAACTTCAGGTCTTTTTAAAACAAACAAAAATTCCAATTTCTTTAAACAATATTTACTGTTCACAGGATGCGGGTTTTTTTAATCCTTTCTTAAAGCTGGTATGCTAAATTTAAACTGTTTCTACTTTAATGCCTTAAGATCAGACAAAAGGAAAACATCTCCTGACCTCTGAGCTTGGTCACTGTAAGGCAATGTAGGCTGCATTGTCATAGGTTCTTTTACTTAAAGAGCAGCCAGTTTTGTTGTCCCATCACTCTTCCCAAACCATTTCACTGTACCATATTCCCATTCTCCCAAGTATTCTAACTTAAACCAATAAAACACTCTTGACAGGCAAACTAAGCAACTAAATACTCTTCCACATTCATTTTTACTCATGCAAGAACACAGTATTAATGATTACTCAGTCACCATTTCCATTTATCTAAATTTGCCTGGTTATAATAGTTGCTGCCCAAAGAATTTTCCCCTGATAATGACGGATGTGTGATCACACACCATACCCACAGATAGCCTTATCCATTTTCACAAGCCATCAGTCTGCACCAGACTATGAAAGCAGAAGCTTCCCACCATGTGTCCAGAAAACCTCACACCAAACTTTGCAATAAAGAGAGACTAAAAGACTGTATGCCCTCCTACATTGCCCCTCTTGGCCCTTCAGGACAGCTTCCAGCAGGATCCTAGGGAAGAAACCATCAATTCAAAGAAAGCATCATATTTCTTCTGGGAGAAGACTCCAGATGGTGACAACCCACCACCTCCTGAGGGTGACACCACCAGCCTTAGGATGCATGGGAGCAAGGGAGCAGAAACACCAGGAAAGGTGTACAACTGTGTAACAACTTTAACTGCATTGCTCTTCTCCCCCATAATGACAAGATCTTGACTAACACTGATGTTTCTCTTACAGCTTCAGCCACAAACCATTAATTAACTGGTTTTATTTCTCTCTTCCTCCTTGACCAAGAACAAGAGGAGAAAAAATCTGCCTTGCAAAGCTTTGACTCATATTAGAGATGGACTCTCCTTCTCAGTCCATACAGATCTGTGTGTTTGTATTCCTGAAACTGCAGTCCCAAACCCTACCAGGACTGCAATGAATCAGGAACAAGGAATCAGGTTCTCCCAGACCAGCCCAGGCAGAGCACAGGTAAACACACAAATGCCTGCTGGAATGTAAGAGATTCAAATCCCAAGTCTTGGGAATAAATCAGCCTCAGTAAGTAAAATAGAGATGTTTTGCATCAGCCCTCACAGTCTTTACATTTATTAGGTACTGCAATGCCTTGGAAAAATAAGTCACTGTGGCTCCCTGACTACAAAGTTCAGAGTCTTGTGTATTGCAACAGACCTTAATCTTTTCAAATAATTCATTTCATTTCACATGTAATAGCTGAAGAACACTATGCATAACAAAGAGACTTTTGATAGAAAATTATTTAATTTTTTTTAAATACCAACTAATCAAAACATTTTATAAATTCTTCTTTAGATTAGGGATGTACCAAAGCCCTTCTCAAGTTTCCTAAGTGAATAAACCCATCCATAACAACAAGTCTGTAGGGCTTTCTATATTCATAATTTACGGGAAAAACAGATTTTCCCTATTGAAACTTTGGTGAGGCTTGAAAACACCTTTTTATGGTCACCCTACAAAACCCTCCAAAATCATGCAATTATAATGAAATTACACAAGCTACATTAAAATATTAACTCAGCATCAAGAATATAGATAAAGGGCATGCAGCAGTAACAACAGCATGTGCCATCAGGCCAACAGGGATTACAGCATTCAACAGCTGGACCATTAGAACAAGACACTGGGTGCCAATCACACTGATAAAAATAAGGGGGGTTTACTGATCACCATGCCCCAGGGAGGAGGAAGAACAGCTGCTATTTCCTGCAGAATCCGTCATATTTCCTCTCTTCAGGGAATTCAAGCCCCAGACAAATAAATTGGTTGGGCAGGCACAAGAATTCAGTTTTTTCCAGTCTATTTTTGCGTATGTGTTTGCCAGCTCAAGGAGAAAAACACTTTTACAGCAAGACTAAATATCTGTCCCTGCAACATCCATGTTCTTCACTGGGGGTTTGCCGTGTCAGCACCATCAGACACTTGACAGAAGCATCCATGGCATCATCTTCCAAAGGGAAACAGGGGCAACCTGGTCTCTGTAATTCTGTTACTCCATTTGAGGTGAGCAGAGTCTGCATTCCTACTCTGTTTTTCATTTAACTGTCCTACATGCTGAACTAATTGCTAAGTTTCATTGATGAACTTCAGTTTGCCAAGAAACATTTTACAGTAACTTCTTTGAATTTCCAAATGGGTATCAGGCTGTTATATAATTTCTTTTAAGAAGTCACAGGAAAGAATTCCGTATCGACTCAGACTCGCTTCCCACTGATGCCTAATCCATATTGCAATAATAATGTAAATTATCTCTGAGGAGTGGTTAGCCATTGTGGTCAGATCACATTGCAGGCAGACAAGCTCAACCAACACATAAACTGTGAGGGAGAATGGCAAATGTACTGATTATGTAAATGGAATTGTTTGAAGTCAAAGATGCGAGCCTGTATTTCACTGATAAAATGTGTAAAATAGGAAAAAAACACTGTGTAAGCAATTAAATTTAACTTTCTAATCAATAAAAGGCAAACTGGGACCTAAATCCACTTTATGGGATTTAGGAATCAAAGTCTTCCTGCAACTCAAAGACAGCTGTGATGCCCATTTGACTAGAGGGGAACTTACTGTAAGACAAAAATGTCACATTCTATCTTGATACCACACACAAGAGAGTCATGTGTCATTAGATTAAGATAATTTGGTCTAATGATGCTCCTGATCTTTAGCTCTGGCTGGCATTCTTTGTAAATAAAGCTGTACTCTCCACACTTTTGATGGCAGCATCTCACAGGAGTTTGACAGATGAGCACACCTGTCCTTGGTAACGCTTTGGATTCTTTTGTAGGTCCAGTATATCTCTGTGGACTCTAGAGGTAGGAAACATATTCTGCCTTTAAACTTGCACTTCATTTCAGATATTTCCATGTTGGCAGGACTCAGGTTGGTTCCAACGTGCCCAGAGCTGCAAAGCATCGATTCTCCCACCCTGTCCTGTGAGGAGGCCACAAAAAAACCAAACGTGGTGGCCCAACACAGTCAGAACACAGCTTTGATTTCACTGCTGGCTGCCAAATACAGAGTCCATTCTTCTTTCTCTCCTAATTCATTCATTTCATACAATCATAGAATAGTTTGGGTTGGAAGGATTTTAAAGACCATCATTCCAACCCCCTGCCATGGGCAGGGACACTTTCCACTAGATCAGGTTGCTCCAACCTGGCCTAAAACACTTCCAGGGGCATCCATAACTTCTCTGGCAACCTGTCCCAGTCCTCACCACCCTCAAAGGGCAGAAATCTCATTTCCCTATGTTGCCACTGAACCATGGCACAATCTGCCACCAAACATGACCTCCTCCACTTCACAGAACTCGAAAAATTCATCAGTTTCTACAGACCCTGCTTATGCCAAGTTTCTTCTTTACCATTACCTAAGAATTCCTGTTCTGTATTTTACCTGCCATGAACTGCAGCTTTATCCATTTCTCTGCTTTGTAAAGCACTGTGCAGGGTCACAGTCTTACTGAAACAACAAATACCCTTAGAGGTGACATTTCCACATATGAAAAATAGCTGGAACTACATGGAACACATGCATATAAACACACTCAGAGGTGTCTTCTGATGCAGGAAGAACTGAAAGAGACATTTACAACACACAGCTGGGGCTGCAATGGTCAGGCTTCAGTCTGGAAAGCACCAAACGACCACCATCTGCAAGGCCTCTGATAGTTCACTAATTAATGATCAAGATTGCATTTGCTCCAGCATAATTTTGTGCTTTTATATGGGTATCTTATTTGATTATAATTATCACAGACTGGAGAAGTTTATTAGGGCCAATCATTTCATAATGCAATTAAAACCCCAGGGGAACAATACAAAGTAATTTTTATTGGTGGTGAGAGCTTATAACCAAAAGGGAACTTACTTATTGATCACAATTATTCCAAATTAGAAAATTAAAACAAATCGCATGAATTTTCCAACAGTTTTTTTTGTTAATACCGGAGTTAAAACAACCAGTTTGTGTTGAAAGTGGCAGAATGAGCTGATCTTTGGGCTCCTTCTGACTCCTCTGTATTCACCACTTTGGGGAAGGGATTATGCAGCCTTTTTCTCCTCCTGCATGAAATCACCCAGTCTCAAAATAGCTCTCTGGGCTATTGCCTCTGCTTCCCAACCCTGTTAACACAACACCTCTAATTCTTTCCCTTCCACAACACTGTGACACTTCCCATTAAAATGAGTCCAAAAACCATTTCTCTACAGCACAAATAATTATTTATTCTTTCACCCAAAGGTATTAACATGGAGATTGGAGGGTAAAAACAATGAGAAGTCTCAATGAATGGATTCCATGTACATACACCTTATCCTGTTCTTTTATACATTTTTAGAATACCTCCACCTCATGCTGGTAAAACAAATTATTCTCTTTCCCATTCTGTCACTCTCTCTCTATTGTCATCCTAAAGGTGTTCCTTTTCTTTCTCTGCCCAGACAAGAGCCTTTCAGGGTTTAGTATGCTCCTTGCTCCAAGACCTGCTTAAGAAAAGCAATACATAGCACACTGATGGGTGCCACAATATGATTTATTTCCATTGCACAGTTCCCCACAGTTTCCCCTGAGAACCCAAGTAATCACTGTGAGAACATCTCATCACTGCCACCGGTTTAGCCCCATTTGCTTCCCCTTAAGAGAGCCTTTTGATTTACCATCTTGCATTTAACCGAGATAATATTATAGTGTGTTCCAAATTCCACTGTAGTATTCTAAAAAATGTTCCATTTTGAGAAACAATGTTTAGCTAGTCAATCTACACTGGATGGCTGTCTGCACAGCTCTTTCCAGACAATATCAACAACATCCTACTATTCCTTACACCACACTATTTAAACATTTTGTAGTTCTGATGAATGAGACCCAGTATCTGATATGCCATACAAGAACTGGAAATTACCCTAAAAAAAAAAAAAAAAGTTCTAAAGAAGATACTTTACATTTTTGCTTCACAAAAACTGACCTAAGGAAATAGTCTGTAGAGGAATAAAAGGCAGATCAGGGAAATACCAGCCAGCATTATCCACATGAATAACCCTTCTCTGGGCAGGTACACCTTCTGCTGGGGCATTTACACCAGGACAGGCTTTCCAGCAGCAGGTCCAAGCAGTGGCACCCAGAGCCAGGACACCTTCACTGCCATCAGCCACCTCACGGGAACCAAGGAGAGCCACAGGCACAGCGGGAAAAGGCTGACTTCTATATAAATCAGCTTCTTTGATTTTACTTAGGAATTACATAAGAGAAATAGCAGAAGAGCCAGCTGTGACTGGCACTGAACAATTTTTGTAAGTGTGCTTAATAGCACAGAATACAGGCATTTCTTCCTGCGTCAATATTCCACTGCAAAAGCTTTTCTCCTGAGGCTTAGAGAAATCCTTCCTCCTCTAATCCTGTTTTCCAGTGACAACTTAAGAATTGAAATGGCAATAATTTCCCATCTCCAGTGCTAATTCACAAACTGCCAAACCTGTTTTTCCCCTCTGCCATTCTACTCATCCAGCAGAGCTCCGTCTCCTCACAGAATGCGAGTTTCAACTGTTCCGCTCTACCGCGGATGGGTAGAGAAGGATGGGGAACCACTTCTTAAATTACACGTTTGCTGATTTTTAATTTGTACTCTTTGGAAAGAATACCAAAATCATCTTGGATCAAGGCCACTTAGCTCAAGGCAGTGATGCTTAAACTCTCCAGCCCCACTGGATACCCAAGACTGGGCACCTGGTGTCCCTGAACAGTAGTTTATAGTCATTTGCAATATACAGAATACCTATTAATTTCAAATACTTATTAAAAAAAAAAGAAGTTTCCTCTAATAAATCAGCACTGCCTGTGTTTGTCAATTTATTTGCAGCAGCTCATACGCCCACTGAGCCTTGCACTGGCAGCAGCATCTGGATTAACCACTGTTGTGCTGTTAATCACATTTGTCAATTATGAACTGCAACAATTAGAATGCTGCTTGATCTTTAAACATTTCAGAACTAATAAATTAGCAAGATAGATAGATATATTTATATATATATGAAGAGGTCTAAGAACAGGATACACACTTCAGACTTCAAGTCTCAGATAATTCTGCACAGCAGACACTTTAAAGGCTGATGAAGTACTTTTTCTTTTTAATATGACTGGTGCCAGTTCTGAACCAGAATACTATTTCATCCCAAAATGGAACACTGTACAGACTGAGTCAATGTCTGTGAAAGTCACTGGAATGCTTAGATATATTTGTTCTGTATTTTTACAATAAAAAAGAAAAAGAAAATTCTATGTCTGCAGTGTGACTCAGAGTCAATTAGACATTAACACCTCAGGCATTTTCCTTCTGGCTTGATACCCAACTCCACAAATATTAGTTGAAAAGGAAGAGTTTTTCCAAGGCCACATTTGGGCATATCATGTGTTCCCTATGAAATGGAAATCACCTTGTAGCAGTGGCTAGTGCAGAAACAAAAATGAACCAGTGTTTTGGAAGGGTAAAATATTATATTTAAATGTCCTCTATAGGTATTTAGGAATTTGCAGCCACCTACAGCCCTGCAATTTCACTTTTGTTACAGATTTTCTGTGAACTGGTTTACATGAGAGTGCAGATGGAGGAAGAATCACACATAACTAATTTTTATTGACTAGATGTCAGGACTGAGAGACAAGCCAATGCCAGATACTTGTGATATTTCTGTAAGAACAAAACTGGGAGGATGGGGTGGGTACAAACCTGCATTGACTGGCCATAAAGGGAAGAGCCCTCAATGGTTAATCAAGAGCAATCGGCTTCTCCAGCAGCAAACTGGGAGCACCCAGGTCATGGCCACATGTGGACCTTCTGCCCAAAGAAGATCTTCCTTCACCATACAGACACAGATGAGCTTAAAGATAGTCTTCACATAAAGCTCGGAATTTTCACACTCTTTCTATAGGAATATATACATTTAAGTCATCTTGCAAAAAGTATTTTTTAGGTATTACCTCAGAAATCCTTACTTTCAGGAGGCACATCCCATTAATCAGCTGGAATGTTTTTAAGCCCTGAGAAATAGATACCAAAATGGTCTGTTGAGCCACAACATGCTGAAGACTGGGTAGGTTCATGGGGATAGATGGGGAAAGACTTAATTCACTACAAGATGGCAAACCAGGTTAAAAAGGAAAAGAAAAAGCCATTCTGTGTTCAATGTTCAATGTTCAATGTTCCATTGTGAACAGCCTTCTGAGTAGAAACCAAGCTGTCAGAGCTCCTCAAAGCTGAGTTTAAACTGTGATTTTCACTTCTGCAATCTTGCCACTACCCATCCACACCAAACATTAAGCTTCTAATTAAATAGCACAGATTTCATCCACAGTTCTGCCCTAGCAGTGCTATTCTCAGTCTCTCTTTGCCCCTCACAAAAGGTCCACTAACATTCAACTGTTTCTATCATAACTCCCCAATCTTGCAAGAAATATTCTACCAGCAGAGATCAACTGGATGCACCAGTATAGCAAAATCATTGATTCTCCATCTTGAATCTAAATTGATTCTTTTCTCCTTCATATATATAATCTCTTAAGCCCTACACTCAATATTTTTGCACAGCCTGTAATGTGTTCCTAAGACACTCACAGCAGCTCCAAACTCATTCCCTGCTCTTCACCATGAAGTGCAGCTCAGTACAGAGGAACAAACACCTCATTAAATGGAGGTGAAAAATTCTGGAGACCCAGGACAGGAGATCCCAGCCGGCCATGGCTGCAGGGGACAGCCTGAAACAGTGAAAACTGCCTCACCAGAAAACTTCAACCATCCACAGCTTTTGTTTTTTCATACCCAGCCCCTTAGCTGGAGAAAGTACATATTTACATCTAATCTGAGAGAGAAAAACCTAGAAAATATTTATGGCAAAGCAGTACTTTTATTGCTCAACCAACCAAATTTATAGGTATAATAAATAAAGAGATTATACAATATTCAGCCTTATTCTGGCTGCTGTTTAACCTTTTCTGACCAGTGCATAGCAGGAAATAACTGCACCCCCAGAAAGGTTGGTACATTTTTCTGAAGTTCATTTTCCTCTGACTTCACTCAATTCCAAAGTCTCCTGCAATGACAGGTGTCACAGGAGGAAAGAGGAACTTTTTTTTTTTCAATTGGTCCTCACAGCCTAGCAAGAACTGTCAGAGTGCAGAGAGTTGTTTTTCCAACAGCATTTTTATGTACAATACTTTTATCATTGAAGAAGGTCTGGAATGTTGCAAGGATCATTATCACATGACGAAGAATGTTAGGCAAAGCTTTTTATCTTGGTTGCTATTAAGTGCCCTTTTATTGCTGTATCAATCAACTAAATGATTTCCAAAGTCTGGTGTAAAACAGCATGTTGGTGGAGCAGGCAAAGCTGACAGTGGGTGAAACTGTAATCTGTTTACATCTTTGGATTTGATGGCTTATGCTGCTGGTGAGGCATTTCCTAAATCTTTCATTATTGTAATGACTGGGAGACAAAAATGAAAATGAGTAAGAGGTTGTCTGGTGTGCAGGCAACTCCTTGAAAGCTTTGAAAACCAAAAATAGAGCCCATAAAAACAGTACTAGAAGAACTTTATATGTTGGAACTGTAGGTATGGGGAAGCAAAAGACAGAGACAAGAACAACTCTGGAAATAAATGGAGCAAAACCGTGGTGATGCAGATGGGGGGGAACCAAAAAGAATATGTAAGGATGATCTCCCATGAGATTTTTATAAATTAGGTGAAAAAAAAAAACCAAAAAAAACCACCACAACCTTGGATTTTGAGTTAAGAACTTCAGACTTCAAATTCAACAAACATAATTATGGTTTTCCATGCTAATAACAAGGCCCAAAGTTGTTCCCTTCAAGCAGTTCAGTGCTTCTGTCACGACTGCAAGATGAAGCACAATCAGTTGCTTTTATTAGAAATGGTTGCTTTCTTCCCCAAAAACTGAATGTTCAGCAAAAAGTAACAAAATGCTATTTATTAATACACTCCATGAAACATTACAGTACAGGGAAAAAAAGCAACCCAGTAAGTCAGGTGCATTTCTTTAACTAAATGCATCATGCAAAGCACTGAATTTATAAATGCAAAAGTGTATTGGCTCTGGCTGAGATGCAGCACTTTGAAAGTTTCAAAGCAGCAGCTTGAAACAGATGGGTCACTGGTTATAGAAGTTTGCTACAGATGGAAAATTACCACAAATATTTTACCACTTTACACTTGGATCAAAACTTCACATAAAATACAAACAATTTTCTCTCACAACATTGCTCTGTTCTTAAAAAGAGACATTGTTGCAATTATTTTGCAACATCAGGGAACTTGAATTCTCCAAAGAAATGCCCTGCATATACTTAAAACACACACCTCTGTTCAAAGCTTCCCTTTCCATGAAGGGAAGAACATCCAGGATCTTCCATTCTCTGCCCATGGCATCACATATTTGCCACCACACTTGTGTGAGCTCGAGCCCTTCCACACAGCAAGAGTTTGCAGAAACTTAAACCAGCTGCTGCAGCTCAAGTGAAAATAATCCCCTGCTGTTGTAGGACTGTTCCTGCAGCCAGTGCTCTTCACCCCACGGCAGCAGAGCAGAGCTGCAGATGTTGTGAAGGCTCCACCACCAGTCCCACAGCTGGAACAAGGTCTACACTGTGGGATAACCCCACCTCGAAACAGGGAAGGCCTTAGGATGCTGCCATTCTGGAGCTGGATTTCTCCAAATGCTGTTCCCCTGATCTAAAGCTCTGAGTAGGATGATTGGGAGCCCTGAAGCGTGCAAAGCCCAGCTGTTCCTCACAATGCAGGAAAAACCCTCCTTAGACTATTTTACAAGCCACCATTTTTTTATCTCTTTCCCTCGTATATATCAGAGACTACGTGTTGCTTTTCATCAACTGCCTTTTATTAAGCCTACCACCAGTTTTATCAGTAAATTTTACTGTATATCAAAGTTTTCTGTACTTCACTGTACAGCTATTTTGTATCTGATTTTATCTTTGACTAGATGGGTTGTTCAGAAAAATTTCAGACAGGACACCTGCTTTACAAATGAATTAACAAATAGCAATAGCTTTGGAAGATCACGGGTGTAACAGTATAATGAGACTCAGAGGTTCAGTCATTTTACTGCTCCTAAAGGCAGCTCGTTCTCACCAGGCAGTGGTTCAACAGACTGTTCATACCCCTCTGAAGTATGAAGGACTAAATGCCTGCCTTTATTTCCTGGGCTTAAATGTCATGGGAACAGAGACAGAAATGATAGTATGTGCTTTCATTATTAAATTTTTGCAAAATTACTGAGCTACAGGTTATATCAAAAGAAACTGCTCCCCAGCAGGTGCATCCTGCTGTAGCCATCTCCATCATGTCCTTACATTTGTGATAAAACAATTTTACAAGAGCTTGTAACACCATAATATTTGTATTAAAACACCTGGAGTACACACTACTCTCCTGAAAGGTCAAAAACCAAAATTTTCAAAGTCAAATTTTACTGTCTGTCAACTCCAAATTATTCCACAACCTGAAAGAGTGCAGCATGAGTAAATTCAGACTAAATTCAGAGGTGTGCTGCTATCAGAGGTGGGGTGACACACAGAGGTTCTGTCCCCCTCATGCCTCCAAGTAAAGAAAAATCAGAACTCCCAGAGGCTGAGAGTAACATTAACTTCCCAAAACACACGGGCCAACAGTGAGCACAAAGAAACCCCAAAACACCAAAACACCCACCCCCAGCAGAGCATGAGGTGAGATGTGCTCTGACACTACAGAAGTCCCACAAAATATGCATGAAAAAATATTTTTTCATTGTAATATATGAAATGTCTAATGCTAATGGCAGTAAATCAGTAAACATCACTTAAATTGTCAAGCTTTAACAACCTTCATCCCCTAAAAGTGTTCTTCGAAGCCTTGTTTGCACAAATTCACCAGGGCAAGGGTACAACGATGCATTGGGATGAGTAAACACAGTAAGAGTCTAGATATGAAAATACTTTCCATAATACTGTTTGAATTACAGGGTAATTAGGTGCTTTTTTAAACTTGTCAAACTTTTGGCTCAGGCTAACACACAACTGTGGCCTTGTTAAAAGTAATTCATTCACCACAGACTTCAGCTTTGAAGGAGGAAGAATCTAAAGTTTCAGCTTAATAATTCATTTGCAATTTTTAAATACTGCATATATAATATCAATATTTTAGCACTTTAATCATTGGAAAACTGAACACATGCTTAATTTGAAGTTACAGAAGGAATGATGTGAGGCAGACTGTGGCTGGCACCTCAGATGTACCCTCGGAAAACATTTCACTTGCAGACAGGGCTATCCAGATAAATGGGGTGAAAATATCCAGATAAAAGGGGTGAAATGCTCACAGACTGGATTTGCCTTCTACTCACAAGCTGCACTAAGCAACTTGTGAGACATTTAAAGACATATTTATGAGAATGGGCTGTTACAAAACTAGGGTTTTAATGAAATATTCTCAAAGTCACTGCACTTTAGGCATAAATTTTGCTTGGTTTATGAAATAAAGGTAGCACTCATATTCTGAAAATTTGGGTCCCAGGTACTGAAATGCTTTGGGTCATAAAAGGCACTTTTGGTAAATGCCAGTGAAGGCTTCCCCAGGGTAAGTTTTAGCACACACTGGGCATCTCCCCTCTGCCCAACCAGGGGAGCTCTGAGTATAAAACTGCTAACAGATGGCAATGCATTACTTTATAAAGTTGATTTCAGTAATTAAAAATGTGAATTTTCCCACTTCATTTCTGCTGATGCAAATCCATTAGAAACCTTGATATACAAAAGAAGCCCACTTCTTGTGACAATTTAAGTGTGACTGCTCAAAACTTGTCACAGATGTAACAAGTGTTATCTGGGCTTCATCCAATCTCAATCAGACTTGCCCAAAGAACTTCTCTTCAGCCCACACTGCAGCTTTTCTTTAAACAAAAACACCCAAGATTCAGGAAAAGAGAAAGTTCACTTGTCCACATGACACCACTGTATGTTATTCTCCATTAACTGCTCTGAGGGGATAACATCAGTTAACCTGCACCCACGTGTGAGCAAAGTGTCAAACTGGAGCTTTTTAATATATGTGCTTTAAATGGTACCTTCACATTTATGTCTATTCTATGACATACAATGCATAAAGAAGAAATTTGCTTTATTACAATAGCGCAACACAGCAGTCACAAATTATTAACCAGTATTTTCTGACAATTCAGTCCGTTTCAATTATTTATTATTTGGCACATGCTTTACATTTTTTCTTAGATTCTACTTCTCCTGTCTTGTCAATAGGAATTCATATTTGCTATTCAATTTACATAATGTGTAGGCTCTCCTGAATCATCAAAATAAGCTGAAGTAGTAAGGAGGTGACTTACATGAATATCAACAACTCCTATTTTTCACTCCTAGTGACATCCATACAGAAGCCAAAGTATTGAAAATTAATACCGAAAAGAAGAGGGAAAGAAAGGCCAGAGGGCAGGCAGCACGATAGAAAAAACACCTGGCATCAGGTAAAACAGGGTAAGAAAATGGTAATGAATAGAGGAGAGGGTTTTCCTCGGAGCACACACCCAGGCATGTGCTCACCAGTACTGTATCCAGCCAGGGGGCTCCTAAATATGATTTAATTTGGAGCACAGGGCACCTCTGCTGATCAGCAAAGGAATCCTAACCCAGCTCTTAACAGCTGCAAAGAACAGACACTGCAGCTACAGGGCCAGAAAATAAAACATAATAGTTTAAAAACCAGCCAAAGCACTGGGCAGCAGCTGAAACCGGTGACTCAGCCCAAAGAGGTGTCTCACTGTCACCAACACCCGGCTGAAATTATACAGATTATCACCACATGGAAAGCCAACAAAGTAAAAAGTACTTTATCAACTACTTCTCTGAATGACATGCTGAACTCCCATCCCAATTTTATTATAAGAAATATCTTTAGGTAGAGAAAGACAAGTTCAATCTTTCTGGTAGGAAAAAGAAAAAGTGTATTTTCTGCTTCTCCAGATTTATCAGGAAATAATTTCTTATGCAATGATAAAAGGCACAGTTATGCTGAAGTGTAAAGCAGTACCAGACAGCACATCTTCACTGGCAAGGAGAGTGTGTTCCACTTTTCTGCACAACTCATTACTGACAAAACCCCAAGAAAATCTTTATAATGTTCTGTTTCTCATTTCATGAATTTTTACAGCTAATGTGCTTTCAGTCAAGAATAATGTAGTGATTAGAACAGAGCAGGGTAAGAATATCTGGCAATGTAATACCTATAGAATTTAATGAATTTCTCTCCGCCTAGAAGAAATTTATTGATCACCAATTTTTTTTCTAGCCTTAGATCAATTTTTACATCATTTAGCATAAAGTTTCTAGAATTAATTCATGAGAAGGTACAGATAACAAGCTTTGAAGGTAACAAGATATTGATTTGTGCGACTTTCTATGCTAATTTTAGGATTTGATCACAGCTAATTTAATTTGACTGGTACTTTTTTACTTTTAGATATCTACAAAATAACTTGAGGATGAAGATTCCCTTTGACAATAACTTCAGAAGACTCCATCAGAAAATAAAATCAGGAAAACTTCCAGGGTTTTGTACTCACTTGTGCACACACATTCAGGTATGAATTCACACACCAGCTTGTTTAGTGGCAAAAAATATTACCTGGAGTAATTGCCAAGATATGAGGCCAAGGAGGTCTCAGCACTGAGCCACCTTTTGATTAAGAGTCTCCACTGAAATGATAATTTTAAAAATATCAGGAGTAAAAGATGTATTTTGCTTGGGCTGTGTTTAACACTATCTCGTATCAAATCACTTTGTGTGTTAAGCACTGTGTGCCAAATTAATGCAATTTCCACACTGAAGCAGTTTAAGGCATGATTTTACTCACTGGAGCTTTCACATTTCTTGGCACTACCTCTGTGTTTCCTGGGACATCACAGCACTGGACAAGCCTCTCGGACAGGGATTTGTTAAAGGCAGGACTCCTGATGTAGGGTAACTGTCTGGCAGCCAAATTAAATAAAATCTAGAAACCATCTGTTTTAGAAACTTTAATGATTAATTTTAGGAAGATGTTCTAAAAATGAGATTATTTTTGGCATAGCATTTATTTGTAAGACATATTGCTAGCAATCCAGCATTTTTCATACCAGGCTTATAACTACATTTTCCAGTTATCCATCTGGGCCCTTTTCAATTCAGTGGTTTAATTAAAACTCAATGGTATTATCAATCTGTTGCATTTTTCATTTTGATGGTTATTACATTTACAGTACAGCAGGAGTACAAATTAGAGTAAGAAGATAAATCTCATCTTAAAATTTCATTTCTCTATCTTCAGTAACTTTCCTTGTCATAATATTTTCTAGCTCATTCACGTTCATAAAACAGTTTTAATGATCTATTTTTTTTTATTACAATAAGGGAAAACAGGAAAAAATTATTTTTCAATAGCTTGACACATCTCACAGGGTATCTCTCATCATTCATTCCATCAGTCTGGTCAACAGATGGGCATTACACAGCAAGGTTGGGAAAAGGTCCATGACAGGGTTGATATTAAGTTTTCTTTTCACCTCTTAAGCATGTAATTTGGCAGCAGTCAGCCAAGTGCATATTTAAGAAATAGAACCAGAGACAGAGATGTAGGGGAAATGTAACAGATTCCCAAATAAAAGAATGGGGAAACAAAAATTGCAACGTTGCAAGTTGCCAGTAGATTCAATTAATATTTAAGAAGAGAGTAGCTCTGCTTCCAAACTACCTACACAATCCTGGAGGACTTCAGCTTTAGGATGCAATATCCAGGGCCTTAAGGAGTCTATTTATCATCTTTCCTTTGGCTTTGTGCAGCTTTCCCAGCACATCCTCTGTTTCCTGTGGAGACAATTCTCTTTTACCGTTCCAGCTCCAAGCCTTGCAGCAGAGCTCCTACCATGCCAGTGCTGCCTGGCTCTGAAAAAGGCAGGGCATTTGGAGCAACACAGTTAAAGACTTATTAAACCAAATTTTAGAGCTGGCTTTGGTACTTCTGATTGCTACTGGGGTTATACAAAAGAGGGGAAAAAAACATCTCAGGGTCCCATGTTCAGTGCCACTGAATGCTTCAGGTTTTCAGGATGAAATATTTCAAATATTGCCTATGGTATGCAATACGAGAACCACTAAGAGGAAAGGAAAAAAAGGAATAGAATATTCACCCTGTATCACTAGCTGATAGGCAGCAATCTTAAAACCTTACAAAAATATAAGGCATAATTCAGTTAAAAAGCAAGAACTGTAAGGAAAAGGTATATGATTGATTAGCCAAAAGGATACAGTTAGCAAAACCTCTCTTTCAGCCTTGCCACAGCAGGGTAGTAATGAATTAAATTTTGGGCCTTGCTGCTCTAAGATGGTTGGATGTCAGAAGTACAAATTGTTTCAAGAGTCATTTAGACAGACTCATGGCAGAGTCCATCAGGGCTATAAAGGTTATTATCCCTCATAGTGGTGCAGCTCAGGGCTACCTAAAACTCCAGGCTGCCAGAAGTGGATGGGGACACCAAAAAGTCTCTATATTCTCCCCAGTTTTACAGAGCATGACAGGCAGCCAGCGTGGGCAGTGCTGGGGACAGGGGCAGCCACTGGGGCACTCTGGGCTGGCCACTCCTGCTGCTCTCTTGGACTCACCTGAAAGAAGGGAAAACCAAGGTTTGCTGAAGGTCAGTAAGAAACACACCTTTAATCTCACATACATCATCTTGTGGCCTTACACCAACAAAGAAACTACTAAGAAGCATTTGTCTGATTAATGTTTTCCAACAATCAGCCTGTCTGCTGGGACACCATTTGTCAGAAGTTGTGCCTGGATTTGTGGTGTTCATCATTTTGTTTCCGCAGACCTCACACAAAGTCAGTGGAAATTCCTGCTGACTCAAACATTGGACCAGAGCCAGTGCATCCACAAAAAGAAGTGGTTATACAGCTTAAGGGAGGAAAAATTATTTAACTGCTTGGTCAAATGAGATTCCAGCTTGGATACTGATCTCAATTACTGAAGGAGAAGAAAGAACAACACAGAAAACTCTGACAGGCATCATAAAATCATGAAGTCCAAAAACCAGCCTATATCATAACAAGGAATGTCATCTGAGGCTCAAAGTCTGGCTTTTCCTTCTACTGTCAGCAGAGAGTTCCTTTGGCTGAGTTTTTATAACAGTACTATTTTAAAAATAAAGAAGTTTAGATAACACAACTTTTCAAGAAACAAATGCAAATAGCAATTTTGCAGCTAATCAGTTTTGACACACCTGGCTATCAAAATGCTCAGCCTCCAATGAAAAGCCTGCAGTTGGTTGAGAGGAGCTAGCAAGGAGCTTGAATGTCTTCAAGCTGACATTCCCAACAAGGATTTTAAAACACCTTGGCAGTACTGACTGTACCCAACACCCACGAGACACATCTTACTCCACACACACACAAGTGTCACTCACTTCAGCCAACTCATGTACATTTAACTTTGAAAAAATTCTTAAAAAAACCAAAATAGAAATTAATCTTAAATGTACACATAACTGCTCAAGGGTCATACAGTGGGAGCACTGCCTAGTTATCTTTCTGTATGAGGTATTCAGAGGCACGAAAAGGACTTGGCACTCAACTTGCATTAACTTTTGATATGAGTCAGACACCCAATTATCCTTTGTGCTGTGGAAAAATCCACCCTCGTCCCTAATTCTTGTATTTGCATAGGAGTTGACATCTATTAAAACATCATTAGGTATGCAGTCAAAACAACATAACACTTCAAAAAATTACTGGTAGTCACAGTTAATTGCCTGTAAAATATTTCTTTAAAAACTCAGTAATTGGATTCAATATTTCAGATATCTCTTCCACAGATTTTGGGGTTGGATATTTACCAGGAGAGCCTCAGCTACTGGGATTTGCACCAGAAAGAATAGAAGGAAACTACAATACAGTAGTAGCCTATGCTTTATGAGTAGCTCTGACTTAATTGCAAAATCATAAGTAAAAGAAGTCAAGTGCCTACCAACTCAATATCTATTTATAATGTTGTTAAAAGGGTGATATCTATATACTTGAAACAATTTTGAGCCCAAATCAAACAGAATAAAATCTTTACAGGAGATGTAAATGATCATTGTAAAAGTACTTTATGAAAAAGCTAGAAAGAAGCATAAACTTGCTAAAAAGGATCACAGAAATCCAAACATGCAAAACATTAAATTGTAAAAAAAAAAAAAAATTAATACAGATTAGCCTTTATAACTTACCACAAAATGTAAAGAAAAAGATGGGAAAGCTGTTTAGAATCAAGGCTAAGAAACAGATGATGTTTCAAGAATATCAGGAGCCAAAGGAGTCATGCCAACAATATGATGAAGTGTCTCCTGGGTCCTGTGAAGTTGCCATTAGACAAACTCACCCCATCCCTCTCAGACATTGAGTGATCCATTCCCTGCCCTGGATCGAACGCTTTGGTTCCGCTGTGCCCTGAAGGACACCCAAGTGGCCAGAACACACAGATATAAAATATTCCTGAGCAGTGCCCTGACTGCAGCCTGTGCTCCATCCCAGGCACACACACATTTCTGGCTGGAAACCCCAGCCAGCCCTGCACCAAAAGCTTTTTTAACATGTATTTTATTCCTGCTGTCGTTTCTGATGTGGTTGTGTTTCAAACAGTCTTGTCACAAAGTGCAGCACTGGCAAGACACTGTGAGAGTTTCAGTACCACAATTCCTTTCCATCAACAGCTCTGAGCACAGAGCTGTGCTGCACCATGAACGTGGAGAATAGAAGGGGAAGGAAAGGTAAATTCGCAACAGATCAATAACCTGCCAAGAAATTATCTGTTTATTTAATAAGCCAGAAATATAAACTGATATTCAGAATAATATTTTGGCTTGAAACTGAGTGAGAGACTGGAGATTACATCAACTGAACTAAACAAAATACCAGAAATTTATCTGAGTGCTCCATCACTCTGAAATTACTGCAGACAAACTGCCTATTTACCCAGAGGAAGCCAGCTATGGACATGAGTAAGTATTTCTTCTTTGTTAAAATGAAAATAGTACTTGGTCTCTTAAAGCGAGGTATAATACAGCAAAAACTGCAAGTGTTTTCTCATCTATTCTTGAATCCCTTTATAAATGGAAAGGCCACTTAGCAAATAACAGAAATGGATGCAGCTGCAAAATGAATGGAGATAAGTGGGGACTTGAGCAGCCACAGCTGTATCACATTGCTTAGTACATTAAGTTAAGGTAATCCCAAGGCTGGGATTTAAATATCATCTGCAGAAAAAGCAGTTCCAAGAACCACTCCAAGATGTAGTTTATCAGAGTTTTGTATGGCACTGGGAGCACCCAAACCTGCTCAAAAAGGTGCCTGTCCAGCACTGAAGAGGACGACCATCAGCCAGATTAAACAACAAACAAAGAATTACACAGATTTCTGAAACAAAGAAAGATATCCGCTCAAAAATATTTTAAAAGGCATGATTTTTCTTCTTCTAGCAGAGAAGAGAAAGCAGTGGGAGGCAGGTACCACAGGGCACAACATCCACATCACCCATGGGAGAAGACCCCCCCCCCATAACCAGGAGCTGGGATGGCGATTAGAAACTTTTGGGGATTAGAACTTGAAAGGTGTTTATAAAGTTATATTAAACCTCCTGTACTGCAGCTCAGCTGGTGCATTACTGATATTGGCCCTGAACATACAGTTCACTGCTTGCTGGTTAATTACGTCCCATTAATAAATCAATGAAGCACTTTGATCCTGATTTGATTCATGTTGGATTATTTGAGCAGCCCCTCGCTGCAGCAGGAAGGTGTCACAGCCTTCCCTGCCTGTCTTTCTGACAAATTGAGAAACAATACACTTCACAAAACTTGTACTTGCAAACATTTTATCGCTAATTCAGCCCCCTGAAGGAAATTACCGATTGGTTTGAGGACTGACCAGGGAGAAAAGTATTCCCCACGATTTCAGAGGGAGCAAAACATCTTTACATGAACACAAATAATGCCATGTTGACTTCAGGTAAGCCTGACCACTCTTCAGATACATAAAGTCCACTGTGGTTTTGGGCAGCTGATGGGTTTTAATGTCAAGTTTATTATTTTTTCCATTAAAGAATTTATCTAAGAATGAGCAGAGGCCTGACAAAGCTATTGAAACCACAGATATTCTCTTCTGTCTCAGTCTGTTCATTGAATTTTTTTCCCCCCAAAGCAGACAGGCACTCACAACAGCACCAAGAACACCTGGCAGGTCACAGTGCAGGAGGACGCCAGCTACAACAGCAGCAGTTAGCAACTCCCAATTTGTTATGTTGGATTTTATTGTTAGTTTTCTGCTGTAAATTCTGTTTTCCTGCAATTCTGCTAAGCCTAGGTGAACTATATACCATTTACCAGAGTTTAACTCTCTGCTGACTGGTCCTCATAAACAGCATTTGTTGTCACAGCTGTGAATTCAGAGAAATGGGGAAAACAATCCAAGGGAAAATATTGTAAAAGAAAAGTGACAATTACATTTCCTTTTATTGATGACCCTGAGCACAGTAACGTGCTGGCAAACATCCTTCTTCCCTCTCTGCCACAGCCCTCGGCTCAGTGTGTCCTACACGACCACTAACCTTCATTTCACCTTTTTATTTCTCTTTCCCTGATGGATGCAAAGCTGCACAGGGACGGGACAGATTCACACAAAAGCAGGCAGGAAACAGGGCTTGGGTTGGCAGTGCAGGGGCAAGAGAGAGAAAAGAGATCGTGGCTCTAGGCCACTCTCACTCTTTCACTTTCTTTAAAAGTACCAAGAAGCTAAGGGATTGCATTAAAATTAGGAAGGATGCCCACCTGCCCTTAGTAGTTAGTACCCCAAAGGAGCCACTAAAGCCTTTTGGGAGAGATCTCCTTCTGGAATAAGATCCACAGGAGTTTATATGCTTGAGAAGGTGGAGCCCAACCTGAGCAGAGAGAAGTTGACTGGCAAAAGGAATTTCCTAGAAGGTAAACGTATTTATTTATTCTATGGCCTTTCTACCTTCTGTTAAATTTATGAGCTTTTATGTTCTGTTATATTTTCAACATTCAGCTCAAAAAACCTCAGTCATGGCACAGAACGAAAAAATCCCATAAAGTCAAAAAGCATAAAGAGAGATTTAACTGCCTCTTCTTAATTTTTTTTTTTCAGCTCCAGGATAAATCTTTGATGCAGACTGAATGTCTCACCTACTCTGCAGTAAGGGCAGAGGAAATGCACACCTGGAACACCTCCTGAAACTGCTGCACAGCTCCTGGGCTCTCACCATAGCCCAGTCCAAACACAGGTCAAGACCAGGGCTAGAGATGCCAGGGATGGTGCCAGTTCCCTGCCCACCCCACCTGGATCTCCACAGGCAACAGAAAAAAGATTTCTCTGGAGCCTTTACACTGCCTGTGCTGCTGCCACCCATAAATTCCCACAAGAGTTCTCTACACAAACACATCAGCTCTGTCTGATCTGTCTTCAGTATCTGCAAAACGCTGAGCTCTTATATATATGACAGCAAGAGGGTCTAAATCATTCCACTTTTGAGCTGTCACACACACAAACAAAGCTTTAGATGAGGCAAGACCAGCCTGCCAAACATAATCTGCCACAAAATCTTCTCAAATTAGGAAGAAAAAAAAAGCAAACAACCTACTTGATTTAGCTTTGGTTGTTCTCCTCGTCTCCCAGAACTGTGAGCTATAAATTTCCTCAGAACAGAGCCAATTAACACAATTTCTAACAACCAGTAACACCACTGGTACCAGGCAGCTGTCACCACCATGCCTGTTAAAGCTTTATAGACTGCTCACAGAAAAAAAGCTGGAACAGTACCTGAGGTTTCAGTTTTGCATCAGAAGAATACAAGACTGAAACATAATTATTCTACTCAAAAAAACGATACAGGAACTACCCAGAAGATATTTTATCTACAATTCCACCTGGTTTCCAACTGAAAGAAAATCATCCAGCTATAAGAAAGATACTCCAGGAAGAATCACAATAAACTGAACAGGAGAAAATGAAGCTCTGAAAATGAAGCTTTAGAAGTTTGTCATCTTCCTCCACAAGACCAAACTTCACCTTTCCTTACTCCCATAATTTTAGTCTAAACAGCTGTGATAGTTGCAACAACTTCTTTACCTACACCTGAAGCTATCCTCATTTGAAGAACACACATTTCTCTGGGGATTTGATATATGTAGAATAAAATACCTAGGAACATACATATCACTTGGGTTGGAGGAGAAACCAGAAAACAGTGTCAATATTTCATTTTAATATCGCAAAGAAAAATTCAAGGAGCTTTTCAGAAACTCAATTCATGCTCTTCGAAAGGAAGAAACTTGGAAAAAGAGTTTCAATTTCCAAAACTCCATTCTTATGCTCCTCATCACCTGCACATGGAATCATTTCATTTGGTGGTGTTACGTGGGAAATTCTGGTACTCTCATTCCTGAACAGAATCACTGAAATACTGATTAGCCATAAGATTTTAAACTGAAAGCATGTTTTAAACAAGATGGACTATCTACAAGAGTAACCCAAAAGACTGGACTTTGTTGGGTTTTCCCTATTTAATTTTTTTTTCTGTTTTCTCCTCACAAGAACCTCTCAGATCTCAGATACAGTCCAGTTCAGCTCCTTTCTCACTGAGTGAGAATGAAGTTGGGCCAAGAGCATCTCAGGTGTATGGTGCTAATGTGTGAGGTTTTCACTGCTGTGCAGAAAATAGGAAGCAACATTTGAATGTTCCTGACTCTTCTAATGTCACCCAGCAATACAGATAATGGCATGAAATGCACAGTCCTCGAGGTTGGCAGAACAGATGGAGCCTTAACCTTTATGGGAGACTCTGGTTACACAGCTTCTGCATTTTAAATAATTTATAGGATCTGATCATATGGGAGCTTCAGCTGTAGAAACAGACGATGCTGAAACAAGATCTGATCCAATCTGTTCATTTGCCACTGTTCAAAACCTGCGAAAGGTGAACAGGTCGCCCTGGAGCCCACGGCGCTTGCAGGCAGGGGATTTCCAGCCACATACACTTGTTTATTCCCATTTATTGCTTTTAACACAACCCAGCATCCATTTGTGGTACACCACATTTGCTCTAGGTCATCAACTTTAATCTAATTTTGTTCTAAAACCGAGCAACTTTTCTTCAAATTACAGTTCAGGTGCACTGCAGGTGAAGATGCAAGTTAGGCAATCACTGCACGTTATCAGACAAATATTTAAGCAAAAAATAGCAGCTCACTCTTAAGGTAGAATATTTACAAATGTGTGCAGTGGTTCTATGGGATTGAAATGGCAAACAGCACCTCAATTGTAAACTGAGGAAACTTTAGCCTGAGAGCAGCATTTGTGCTGACCTCCAGGGTAGGCAATGCTGGCACAGGGACACTTGGGGGGCTGTGGACACAACACAGAGCAGAGCAACCACATGAACGTGCACATCTGCACTTCCATGGAGCAACAGAGCAACTGAGCAAGCAGCACAAGCACGTTACCCAGGTCAGAAATGCACACAACAGCCCATTTTCAGTATGCCTTATCAAACAGCTGGGCAGTCTGAAAGCTCCCCAAAACCATTTAGGAGAAGCATATTAAAGCAAACCAGCCCCAGTTCAGATGACTTTAAAATTCCAGGCTAAATTCTGCTTTATAAAAGCTGATTCATGAACAGACCAAATATTGCTGTTCTGGGATGCACAACAAAGAGTGGGGCAGATGGTCTGGGGTGGCAGCAGCTTCACTCATCTGATTTTAATCCATCACCACAACCCTGTCAGAGCCTCAGTCACGTGTGTCTCCCTTAACTCATTTGTTCGGTTCACACAAGGCATCCAGAAAAACTCACTGAACAAGATGTACAGCTCATATTTACTACTCAACCCTGCCAGCATTCCTGCTTTTTTAAACAAGATTGGAGAAATAAATTTGCTCTTGGCTGCAAGAACCTCTGCCAGCTTTTCCATTCTAACTGTGTTTTAATCGGATCAGCCCTTAAACTTTTCAAAAAACAGTATTTAATGAAAACAAACAGATGTACAACTGCCGAACGTCACCGGGAGACTGTTAACATGTGTCATCACCAAGTTTTAATAGCAAAACTAAAAAAAAACAAAGATTGAGAGTTATGACAGGGAAATATGGTTGCTATAGAAGTCCAGCTTCCACTAGACAACACTCGCAGCAGAGAGGAGTTCCCACGCACAGCCCGAGCAGGTGCCTGTGCCGGAGTTGACATGCACACTTCAGCCCCCTCCTGCCCTCCCACTGCTCACCCTCACAGCTGCTGCAGGCCAGGCCACTTCTCAGACTGCTGATTCAACAGAAAATCCTTCCAAATACAGGGGCAAAACATAGCTTCCTTCAAGTCAGGCTTCAAATCGACTCCTCAAGCAGCACGAGCTGACCTGAGCCCCTGCGGAGTGGGGATATGGGTGGAAATGTCCTCCTGTGCCCAGGGGAGGACACATCCCCCTGTGGCAGCATTTCTATCCTGCAACCTCCTGCATAAATACACCCACCTGAACAGGTTCCATTCACCAGCCAAGGCAGCTTCTCCAGAAGATAATTCCACTTGCAGCATGCTCAAAAATACCCCCATACACATTATGATCCCTATTTCTAAGAACAGAGCTGAAAATGGTTTCTCCCTCTACTTCCCACAGGAAAGCAAAACAAAGAGCCTGTCTAAACTTTCTTCCCTTTTCTTAATGAAACTTTTATCGATTTTTCATCCTTGTGAATCATTGCCTTGGAGCAACTTCTTTTAGCCGCAGGTTCTCACATTTAATTTGTATGTATGCTTAAGGGAAAGTTTATCAACAGAGTCTCCAGAAAGACACTAGAAGGGTTTTATGAAAAAGCTATAAAATTTTACATATGGTATTTACCAGCCTAGTTTAACAAGAACAACCAGAAAAAAAAAATTAAAAAAAAAAAAATCCAGAATAATGCATGACATTGGCATTAACAATCAGCAGATTCCTGTGACATCCTATGGCACCTCCATGTAGCTGTCAGGGCACAAAGCATATAGAAGTCAGGCTGAATAAATTTGTTCTGATAAAGAGGAAAGATAAAAAAACACCAGACATTCATTGAGATGTATGGATCTTCCACATGTTAACAGCTACCCAAAGATAAGGAGAACAGAACACATGTGTGTGTCAATAGGATAACAGGACAGTTTCTGGCACTAAAATGTGTATTTGAGTTGGGCATAAAGAAACTGCTAGGATTTAGTGAATAAATAAATGAAAAATCCATCAGCAATACATTAACAGACAAGACAGCTTTGCCAATACCAAAGACATAAAAAGGAACAAATCTCTGATAATTTATTAAGCTAAAATTTTCCAGCTGCTTCAATTGCTATTTACATGGGAAAAAAAAACAACTCAAATGCTACAGACTTTGTAGTTCTCATTCATGCAGAATACATTCATTTTACAGGTCTAGGGAGGGAACAAATTTATGGGCCAACAAGCAGCATCCAGTAATTCAAGCAACTATTACTTAGATCTGTCTTTAAGAAAAGGAGGTATCCTTTTGCTTAGAAGTTAATCTTTTGCATTGTGATTTATATTATCTAAATGGCACTATCCACAAGTAAAATATTGGCTAGAATTGGTTCCACAAAACCTGAAAATAAGGATCCTTCACAAAGGATCCAGGTTTCTGGGGGGAAAAAAAATATAAAGTAAACAAATCAGGACCCATAAAACTTTTTTAAAAAATGTAAGAAGTTGAATCATCTGTCACTTTATCAGTCCAACACCTGTTATCTTTGAGAAGTGAAGCAAAAGGAAAGCCTGATGGAAATCTTTTCTCCATTCTCTCATGTCTGTCTGCACTGAAGCATCAACTCACTAGTACTGTCCTAATGATGATAACACAATTGTCCTTAACTACTTCCCAAATTACCTGATTAAGGAAGGAATTCAATAGTGTTTCCTAGGCAGTATCAATTAATACTCACCAGCAGACATCTATAACGGAGCCTGCAGCGCGCTGCCCACACAGCCGGGAGCAAAGCAGAGGAGGGGGAGAGAAACCACTGCTGGCCACAGGAATGACACTGAACAACAAACTGAGCCAGTCAGACTCCCAGGCTGGATTGTGCCAAGGGAAGAGTCCTGGAACTGCAGTTCCAAGTCCTGGAACTGCACAGGAACAAGTGCAGGATGAAGCCAGATGAGATTACTTATGCAGGATGCTTATTCCACTGAAAGAGATGTGGCAACACCAGCACCAGGAGCAAAAAGGGGATTTCATCAAGATAAACAGATTAAAAAAAAAATGTTTGTTGATCATGACAATTAGGTCTTCTATTCCAAATAGGTTTAAGAACTGCAAAAAGTTATTGGGATAAGGAAAGATATGGGAAATTTTTTAACTCTCACCAAACAGGCCATACCAAAACACTGAGTAAAAGAAAGAACATTTATAAAATCCTACATGAAGCAAACATGAAAAGGTTGCTCAGCTGCAAGATAACTGAGCAATGTAACCTTTCAAAGCAGCAACAAAAAGCGATTAGACCATCCCTTGGATTGAAAATGATTGATCATGCTGCTGGTATTGGAATTGGAGTTGACTATAATGCTTTTTATGTAATTGCTTTATTGAATGCAGCATAGCTTGATTTGGCAATATAGTCAGAACACTGCGAGTTTTACCAGTTCTTTAGCTCCTGATACACCACAGACACAGTTACAATACATTTATCCCAAGGACACTGGATTAAATGGCACATACTAAGGTTGCCTCCTGACCTTTCAGTTAAGGTCTACGGGGAATCTTCTGCCTGCAGAATCATCTAGTTGATTTGAGTACCAGCAGCTTTCCATCCTCTGCATCTGTTCGCTGGTGCATTCCATAAACTATATCAAAAAAACCCTTAAATCTGATTTGGGGCCCTGTGTGCTGTAATAATTAAATCATTCTGAAGACTTTGAAAGCTGGTTCGTCCATTAAAAAAAAAAAAAAAAATCAATCAAGGACGAGTAAGTCACAGTGAAGAAGAGTAAATAAAACTTTCTTTTTATATTGGAGCACATTAAAATATACATCTATGGGAAAAGCATTGGGGGTTAGGAGTTGTTTGATTTTAACCTTTGTTTTTATCTAAAAAAAACAGCTTCAAAATTTGAATGTAACTGCATAGAATTACATTTTCTCACCTGCTTTTCAATTTCTTTGATTTACTATCCCCTGGTATCACTCCCTGCTCTTTGAAGAGAGTCCTGGCAAAGGTCAGCAGTCAATTAACCATCAATAAATACCCAACATGAGAGTGATAATTTCGGGCTGCCTGAGCTCCCATTACTAAACTGAACAACACCTTCGAAAGCTCATAACAAAAGGCATAACGTACTGTGGAGTGTTCTGAACATAAATACAATGTTACCTTTAAAGCAGTAAGTATAAAAAATATCAAAGGAGGTATGTAATACCAAGTTTTATCATCTATTGCACACGTATATTGATTTAACCGAGACACGCTCACTTATCTACAAAGCAAAAAATTGGGTTTTAAGTACTGTACTTTGCAAGACCCTTAGGGCACAATAACATTACTGTCATCATTTACTCCAACTTCCCCCGCTCCCACTTGATCTGTCCCCAGCCTTTTCAAAACATTGCAGCTCTGTTTCTATTTCTGCCACCACTGTGCCCTTGGCTGGATGGCAACTCTGCAATTATACACGGGTGACATAAAACACAGGCAAAAATGAATGCATGAACACACACACACAGGCACTGACATCTAAGCAACATATTTAACACTCAGACACATGGATAATTTTCCCAGTGCTGTGCAGGCAAGGATGTACTTGGGGTTTTGAGAAGGTTGTTTTGCAGACTTTCTCATGTTTGAAATTGTTTGGGGACAATCCTGAAAGCAAGATCATCTTGGCATTTTGCAGAGGAATGCAGGAGATAGAGCATTGATATTTCCTTAAGAGAAAAGGGGGATCAATAACAGTTAAAGTTTGGATAAACCCTCATCATGAGATTCCTGCAACTTCAAAATGAATCCGAGAGCCTCCTGTTAAAAGCAGACACAACTTCCAACCTGCAGAATCACAAATTTCACACTAACAACGTTTTAAATCAAGATAAAGCTACACAGCACTTATGAAATATTTAATGCAAATTGAAAAACAGATGTACTGAATTAGTTTAACTGAAAACACTAAAGTTTACGTAAGTTATTCTTGTGATACACCATATGCATTTTACACGCAGAGCTGCAAATAATTTAATGAAATTCGTTTTCACTTCTGCTTGGATACAGCATTATTTTATTAATGCAACCAAGAATATTATAGGAATGACAATAAAAACATGAGTGCTACCTTATGAGCACTACAGTTAATAAAATAACTTCCAGAAAGTTTCTGGTGTTTAATCACTAAAGCCTCCTTTTAATCCTTGTCTGTAAAAACTCTAATTCTGTACCTCATCCAGACAGCTGCTTCAAAGCTCTGCAGCTAATACACATCTAAATTTATTGAATGCATAGAAAATTAAATATTTTTTTTCTCTATCCAGTGTTTCCAGTGTGAAGATCTTCAATAGATAGAAGAAAAGTGCTTATGTTTCTAAGAAGCAGATGGGTGATATAAATGTAACTAATGGGTCAAAAGATATTCAAGATGTCACAAGTACTGAAGTTTTCCCTTCAGCAGCTCCAAACCTGTGAAAGTTGATTATAAATGTCACCATATAGAGAAGTAAAACATGCCTCATATGTAGGTGGATATTATTACACTATCAAAATTTGAAGGTCTTTGGATCTCAGGGGTGACAGAATAAACCCCAAAAGACACCAAACAGTGAAAAATTTCAGTCGGTAACACAATAAACACCAGATATCCCCCGGATTTAACCACATGGGTGGCATGCCCAGTCATGGTTCATATTTCTGTTGACTTATTCAATGGATCAATAAAGTCCTGATAAAGACTTAAAGAAGTACCTACCTTGCACATTTAATTGTTAAGCAAATTGAAAACATAATGCTTTAAATGTCAGAATTTTTCAGAGTCATACAGCGTGAACTATTCTTGCAAATGAAGCGTAGGAACACTTTTAAAGCTGCTGTTGACTAAGCCAGGGAACATGAACCCCTTATTACCACTTAATTCTGTACAGGGTGTAAGCACAACCCCGAGCTCACTCGCAGTTCCTTGGGTTGTGCTGGTGACATCAGCCCCTCCTCAAAGCTGAAAATCTGACAGCACTGCTTTACAGAGCCATGAAGAGCTTTTAAACAGATCCTGGGAAAATAATACAACAAGCAAGCAGCAAATTACTGCTTAAGGTAACTCAGGGAGGTTGCCTGGTCCTATCCCCGGGATCAGCTGGGTACCACGGCGCACACACTCAGCAGTGTGGGCTCCGCGTCGGAGGCGCTGGGCTGGCTTCTCTTTGAACATATGCCCTTTCAAGTGAAATTAATCACTCTCTTTATCACTCCTGCAGCATCTGGAGCCATAATCATTACCCAACTGCTGGGAAAGAAATGAAACCACTAATCGCACGGGGAGCAGGGCTTAGCGTTCAGAGCAGGAAAGTTTTTATTAAGTTCTCATTTGAAAAGTGATTTTTCATGGCTGGCCTTACAGGACATGCCACGCTAAAGCTGGATCTGCTTCAGCAGCTGTCTACAACTCACCCCCAGCATACAGAACCAATGTATTTAGAACCACTATAATGAGGGTTTAACATGCTTTTCCAAACTTAGCTCTATAATCCTAAATCACTGTTACACGCAAGTATTACATGGAGACACATTCAACCGTGAGCTTTCAAAGTCTCTGGAGGAAGGAACTGCAGAATTCTGCAAAAGGGAGAGACCAGGCAGTGTCAGCAAGAGCAAGGACCAGGCAGTGCCTCTGGAATCACATCCTGCACTTGGACTGGTCTCAGCCCAGGCAAACTGAAGCTCTGATGCTCAAAACTCCTACATTAAGTGGCCATTTCACCATATCTATCCACTAGCTGAGGGTGATTGAATTAAACAGTGTCAAGACTATGGAAATAACCTGGATTACCATGAAATATCCCTTCTAGCTTCTCTATTTCGTGTTCCCAGCTTATGCCATTCAAATTTCCTGAAACTAAGACAGTATACAAAGAAATGCTTTTTTCTTTTTGGAAAGGAAAGAAAAAATAACAAAATTATGATGACAAGACTATTCTCAAAAACAGCAGAAGAAAAAAAAAAAATCTAGGGAATAAAGGTACCAGAGGGCAGACTTCCCAAACCTCATGAAGAGTCCCTAGAAAGAGTCAGCAGCATAACTTGCATGCTGAGAACAACATGTATTTTAGGGATTTCTAATACAATTTTGTGTTATTTTCACCACAACTGTGCTCTACACAAGAGCTGAATAAGGAAGTGATTACCCTTATATACTGAAATAATTCAACTAAGTGGAGAAGTAAAACCCTTAAGATATACTTATTTAAAAAAAACCTGCAGGGTTCTGAACAAGGGCAGCAGAATAATTAAATCTCGTACTCCACTAAAACAGGCTGAAAATGTGATCATCCATTTTTAATGCTCCGCCTATACATAACAACAGAAATCTTTCCAACAGCTGCATTCAATTAAAAAAATATTAACCCCAAGGAAAAACTACAAAAACATCCCCATCTGTTTTTCTTGCCACTCACTGTGCTTCTTTTGTGACTGAAATATGTACAACAATACAACCCAACAAAGTTGAATGAAAGTACCACAATTCCAATAATAAGCTATCTTTTTATTTTTTAAAATGAACAATTTAAAAGAAACCACTTTTGCAGATTTTCCCCTGTGACCCCCAGCTCTGTTCCCATAGTAACTATTGAGGAAAGAAAAGCATAAGAAGCCTAACATACTTTTCCCAATACCAACAAAAAACAGAAAAAAGCACCTTATTCTCAAAAACTATTATTCTCAAGAAGAGAAGAGGGACATTAAAAGATTAGTGTGAATCTCCTGTGTAATCTAGTTTAAACCACCACCTACTGAACATCTGATGCTGGTTGACAAAGATGTTTGGTAAAGCAGGCAGTCTGACTGTAAAAGAACTGCTGAAATAGTTTTGCAAGCCAAACAATAATAGAAAGACCGGGCACATGCTGCAAAAGCTCCCCCCTGAAGGCAGCCAGCCCACAGCCAGCCTCAGCACTCGCCTCTGCCAAGGAACTCGTACTCCAAGCACACCAAGTGTTAACTTCAGCATTTATTTCAGGGTTATTTCAGTTCCTCCTCTGCTTGCCTTTTTAATTGGACTGGTACTCTGTGCTGCCTGTACTGCTTGCTGGAGTGCTTTTCTAAGAAAATATAATAAGCCAAGGATTTCTTTAAGCAGTGCCACCAAGAACCCCCCTCTTCTGTCTACAGCTCCCCACAGGAAACCAGAGCTAATAAACAAGCCAAGGAAAAACAGCACCAGATTAAGTATGTCTGTATCTCTAACCAGCATCCCAAACTCCTCCAGAAGCTATTCCAACATCTCTGATGCTGGCTGGCACTCCCTGTGCCACAGGTCCTTCAGCCATGTCCCATACATGGAGCCTGGTGGGATAAGGACAGGACCCAGCTGGGTGTGCCATGGGCTGCTGTGGCATTTATCCAACCCAGCAGCAGACCTCAAGCACCTGGAGGAAAGACCAGGCTGGAAAATGATGTTCTGGCATAAGAAAGCTTCTCCAGCTTTAATGGAACTCTTCTGACGTACATTTGTCTTGTTCTCTGCACCACTCTGCAGGATTTCCTGCCTGAGGACATAAGGTCTCCCCTAACTTTGAAATGTCTCACCCACCTAAACATGAACTGACCAACCCCTGCAAAGGGTTAGAAATCAAGGCAACAGGTGCATGTCCACAGTTCCAAGACAAGCTGGATTCAGCTGTTGAGAAAATAAGACCAGATGATGATACCAATCTCAGAAGTGGAATAAGAGGGGTGAAGTGGAGCAGCAGAACCACATGTAATAAAACTTTGAGATTCATGGAACAGAAGGGTGGAAATGTGGATAGGAAATGGTAAGGAACAAAGAAGAAAGAAAACCAAATATTTATCAATCTAAAACAGCTGCACTTCTGTCTGAGGAAACGTGAGATTAGCTTTGACACTACCCTTACAGTTTCTCAAATATCAGTGACTAATATCAACCAGCATATTAAATTTTGCTCCTAATGAAATTTTGCAAAACAACTTCCTTTGAATCTTCAAATGTTATTGGTTTTTTAAAGTGTTTTATAGAAATAGAAGCATAATTTATACTGTCTCATAAAATGTTATTTGTAAGTAATTATTTTAGACAAATTTAGAACTGAAGTACTATTTTCTTATTCAAATCACTCTTTTAATGGCTACATAATGAAATTACGCCAACACATTAAAAACAACTACACTGCTCCAAATGAAACTGTTCACTACAAAATATTTCTTCAAAAATTATTCTGAGATATTTTAAGCCAGACATTTCTAATTCCAATTAAATACAGCAAAATATCAGTAGGTGGAATCTTAATTGAGATTTTATATAATTCTGAGGAGCAGCGCTAAGAAAAGATTTCATTTGACCAACCAGTTCTAAGTTTACTCACAGGAGTCCAGAAACTTGGTATCCTCAATTCATAAATGCATTAGCAGCAATGACCAAAAGAAGAATTACTTAAATTAAAGAGTAGTCTGGCTCAGGAACAGAAGCATAAACTGACCATGAATAAAGTTAAAGGTAAAAATAAGAAGATTTATCATTTTAGAACAAGTTTTCATTACCAGGTTTATGGCAGTGTCCTGGTTATTTTGAGAACAGAACTTAACAGGTTTTGTTTAAAACTACAAATTGCTTCTGCTGTCAATACTACAAGACTGCAATCTATAACCCAGGAGCATCACTTCTGTTACAACCTCTTAGCATAGTGAAGATCCTTTGAATCATACAAAGTTTGATTAAATCAGGGCTAAATTTCCACTTAAAAGTTTCAGCATTTAAAACTCCACCAAGGCATCATAAGAACAACCCACAATTCGAATGTTTACCACACAATGTGAAGCTTGGAAGCATCAGTCAGATAAATCATAAACCTTCCAGACACCACACAAAGATGACTAAAAAGCCATTTGTGCTTCATTCATGAGCTGCTATCCTATCAAATAAAGAAACCACTTCATTTAGGACAGATAATCACTCTCCATTTTGTCGAGCTTTTAGAAAAACTTCACTTGTTGCAGAGCTATTTTTGAATCTCCTGTCAGCAGGTTTGAGCTCCGCTGTCCTTTGAAGACCTGGACTCCTTTTAACATTTGGTGTACGTAGGTAAAAGCTTGTCTTTTAAGACATAAGGTCAAAGGCATTTCCAAACCAGCACTTGACCTTCCTGAAATTACAATCTTGAGAAAGGGCATTTTATGGCAGTATTATCTGAGAACAGAGAACAAAAGACCTTTTTCATCATAGTCAGGGCTGGCTCACCCACACTCACAAGTGGTTCAAAGGTTCCTCCACATTAGAAGTTGTTCTCTGAAAAGTTCATTTTGTGCCTTTCCCATTATGGATTGTTTCTGAAGAATGACTAAAGATCAAAACCCATTTGCTAACCCTATTTTAAGGACGACTTTCAGATACAGGTAGAAACTCCAAATTAAAGTTTTTATATGCTCACCTCGGGCAGGAGTACTTACAGCTCACACACCTGGCTCCCAAAAGCCCACAAACTCCAGACATTTAATGGTTTCTTCCTCAGGTAAAAATCTCTCTGCTGTGATCAGAATCATTACAAACCCATTTCCCAGTCTGATACCTCACTTTCAGTGCTCTTCCATTCATATCAGGGACATGTCCCTGCTGGGCTAAACAGCCATCCTGATTCATTTTTTCTAGAGAAGGAAAACTCACTGGGACACAACATCTGGTTTCTAACAGTCCCCTTCTTCCCTTCTACAGCAGACACAGGATTATTTCCATGACAGATAGCATTCCCACCATGACCAAAGAACAGTTTTTCTAAAAAATCAGGGCATTTTCATCCTAGCAAAAATGTTTTTATAGTATTTCCCTCATTAAAAAATAAAGCTATGTCATTGCTTTAGCTCTGAGAGCCTTTTATGGGCTATGTCCCTTATATCTTCCATTCTGTTTGTATTTTGGGGGAAACAGCACATGCCTGAGGTGTAGTTTGTGGAGGAGCTGAAGACACCAGCAGTGAAGGGGAGACAGAAACCTGTCCATGACCCACAAAAAGAATATGTGGAAAGAGACACTCCAGCACTTTGTAATCCTAATTATCAGCCCCTTCCCCTAAAGCACCCAAAATATTTGCACATATCTTACACTTAATTCTGATTTTGGAATTACATTTTAAAGCTTCACAAAAAAAAAATTAAAAAAAATAAAAAAATAAAAAACAAACAAACAAAAAACCCCTAGAATTATGCTGTGGGCTCATGTGTGTGTGTCAACACATAGTTTTAAAAGCTTGAATGGTCATCACTAAAACATAGGCATACTATCACTACAGAAATTCCAGGAACCCTTAGGACTACTGAAGTGTTGGAGAAAATTAACAGGGTGAAATATGCAAATTACTAATTGGCAACTGCATTAAATACTATTAACTTACAAGAATTTGGTCCAATTAAATTTAGCAAGTGTGAGAAAATGATTCAGTTATTTTATGTTGCTGAGTAATTCAGCTGATATGATTATTGCTTTCATGTTTAGTGGCCACTAAATGTCTGGAAACCAGAAGACACGGGGTACAGATATTAATTTATTTATAATTTCTAGAAGCCAAAAGCTCAAAATAAATGGTTTCAAGACAGGCCACAAACAAGCAATATGCAAGTGATAGCCCTCTGAATAGCTGAGGGGAGGGTATGTATAAAATTACCTCACACTGCCAAGTTCTCATGTTTTAGAATTACAGAGCCTGAGGTTTTTTGTAGCTGCAGTGTTTTCAGTACTGTTGTTTTCCCCTACACCAAGACCACTAAAAGCCCAGCACGAAAATGTACAAGTCTTCATTAGACAGTGTCAAGGATTTAGCTGAAAAAAAGTCTGTATTATAAACTGCATCAATGATATGATTTTTTTCTTTCCCCCAGCCCCATCCATATTAAGGATGCCTCCCTGGATTTGTGTGTGCTAGGAAAATTTATTTCAGTACATATAAATTCATTTTCATAAAGTCAGAGCTTTCAGTAGCATAATCTTATTTAATTATAAAGCATGACATTTCAATAAGAAGTTGAATTTCTCCACAGCAGGTAAGTAACTTTTACAATAGACAATTGTAGATTTAAAAACAGAACAGATCATCCCCTTTCCCATTATGGATTGCTCATTTCTCATCAGATTGTTTTATTAAGAAAAAGGACAATAGCTGCAGGTTTTCTTTCTATTGGAATGGATCTGCTCAGCTTTTATTTTAAAAGTTACTCAAATTTTGGTTCACTGTGCTGTGCTTTTATTCACTTTTTATTATTTTGTATTGGGCACAAAAAATTCTCAAACTATAGGATGATTTTTTTACAATTATTATACAAGCCACAGGTTTCAACAGGTCAAGATCTCCATGATCTACACCCCAGAGTTATTCTATTATTAATACCTTGCCACAAGGCGCTATGTTGACCCTTCTACCTCTCTAGATCCACCTATTCAATTTAAGTCACCACCCCTCTCTTTCCAAAACACTTCCTTTTAATCTTCTGAAAGATACACCTTTGTGATTAATTACAGCTAAAACACCTTTTCAGTTAAGGTATGAAAATGCTTACAAAATCAAGCTACATATGCCACCCTGACAGCAGACTGCCATTTACTGCCCATTGTGTTATTTCTTAGGACAACTGCAAAACCACAAGATTCAGGATTTAGAAATGCTGATGCTTCAACTACTACTGCAGAGGAAGTAGGGGCTTCTCAAATTATACTTAGATTCTCAGCAAAACAAAATTATTTGGATGAACATACTATTCCAATTTTTCAACCTGCAACTAAAAATTTGGGGCTTAGATGTAACTTTTATCTAACTTGTAACAAAATATTTCAATGGGGGGAAAAAAAAGGGAGGGGGGTAATGGTTAGAAATATTGGAAAAAAATATTTTTTCCTCAATCAGGACAATACATTTAGCTGAAACTCACAAGGTATTTTCATTTGGAAAACATTTCAGTCAAAGCTGTTTTCTACCTCATGTCACTCCATAAGCAGAGAAAGTACATCAAAATACTCTTAGGATTTAAAGTTTTTAAGGTTACTCTCAAGAGATCAGATATTTTTAATCCACTGTGGGAGTCGCAAGAACTGACAATTTTCTTGTGCATCTGGAAGAGGAACCTTTACAACAAGCCCATTGTGGGGCTTCCAGAGCATGGAGCCCACACAAACCTGGGCACCAAATTTTCTTAGTTCTAATTACATCTGCCCCAGATGCCTTTGAAGCATTGAAAGCTCTTTATTTTCAGCTGGAATCATCAAGTCAATTAAAATTTTATGATTTCCACTGCACAGCCCTAAAGACTGACTGTATAACATGCTTTGGAACTGAAGAGAAGACAGACAGCACTGAAGGCTCTAATTTGTCTTAAGAAAACAACTCTACCTTTCAAAGCTTGTTCAAAAATCATGTAAATAACAGTGAATTGGAGGAAAGAGAGTCATTGATTATTTCCTCCTCATTTCACATGCTAGACAGTGTAAAGAAAAAGTCTTTAGAAATCTAGTATCATGCTGTACTTTACCAGCCCTTCCCCAGCTCCTCAGACCAGCATCCCAGCAGGAAGTTTGTGTAGATCCTATCAGAAGGACAGTTCTCCCAGAAAAATTACTTCATTATTCCACTAATTCAGTCTCTTACGTTCTACAGAAATGTAATTAAAACACAGATAACCAAAATACCAAAGAACCTCTCTCAAAAAAAAAAAAAAAAAAAAAAAAAAAAGAGAGAAATTATTTTTTTCATTATATTTAATTGCTCTCTTGCTCAGTCACAAAATGCCAAACCTCAAAGGGATCCTGGGCGATGAAACCCCTGGTTCAGCTGGGTATTTTTGATTAAGCACTTTAAGTAAACATTTCCCAAATTTGCCAATCTTTCCATTTCATTGAACATCCTCTGCTGTTGTGTGTTGTGCTACAAAACAAGCATCCAATGCACCATGTTTGGTTCTGTCAGTTGTACCACCACATCTCCCAAAGCATCTTCACATGTTTCCACATCTTGTACACATTCCACCTCTGTGTCTATCCAACCTGACTGAGGGACAGAAATAATTCACTAAATGTGCCAATGGAATTATGAATAGATCAACCAAGAGCATGCACTTCTGACTGAGTTCATCCTGAGAGATGCTGGTGTGCTTCTTGCATACAAAAATTAAAAAGAAAATTATTAAATATTTTGAAGAAATCATTATATCATTAGGATGATAATCCAGTAAAAATACTTAGATGAAAAGCATTAATGAATCCTCTGCTCTGGGTACATAATTGCAACAGACATGTAGATTACTAATGTCAAACAGAGATTAACCCCTTCTGTGTTTAAAAAAAAAAAAATTAGAATACAAGACATTATCAGACTTTAATAATTTATTGTTGAACTAAAACAGAACAGAGAAAGGACAATCATGCCATCCTTTAATACAGCAAATACCTAGTAGAGAAGCTAACATAGCTTTTTCCTACCTGTTTTCCAGACAAACTGGTGACCTCTCCTGGCTTCCAGATCAGCTGTTTGCAACATTAAGAAAACAAACAAAAGGAAGGGCTTCCCCAGGCTCTGCCATGCCCAATGAGGAGAAACCCAGTTCTGTTGTAGAAGCATAATTCAGATAATTCAGTCTCTTGTATTCTTTGGTCCTAGAATTAACAAAAAAACAAAAAGAGAAGGTTTATTAAAATATTTAAACCACAAAGGCTCAGCCTAAGGGTAACCTGGTGGCTGCTGTGGATGTTCCAGTCCAGTGTGTGCCAGATTTGATAAGGAGAAGTCTGTTACAGGTGTTTCACTTGGAGTGGGAGGAAAGAAAATGAGGAGGGGAAGAGAGAGAGGCAGGGCCAGCTCCCAGAGGACATACAGTCCCATTCTACAAAGTACTGTAAATGCTTTTAGCAGGCTCTTAAGAAGAAATCTGCCAGTGCCAATAAATGGCAAGGGATCCAGTGGCAGTGTGTGGTGTGTCCCTTCTTTCCTCTCTTTAGCTAAAGCAGGAATGTTATCATGATACAGGCAGACTAAACCAACGTGAGAGTGGATTCCATATACAAAATTCAGCTCCAAATCCAGACCCCACACCCTACACTTAAGATCCAGGTCTAGCAGTGTTTTAGCTCCAAACCCTGAGTAAGACATGGGACACACAAGAGCAACATCAGAAACACAGCAGGAAAAGCAGGAAAATGGGGGTTGTTTATCAGCTCAGGATGGACCAGCTTGAAAAGGAAAGCCAGACCTACACAGGCTTTTCTATGGAATTGCATCTTTGAGCTCCAAGTCAGAGACCAGTTACTCCAGAGAGGTCTCTCTGACTAAGGGATGTTAATTAAGGTCCCCAACACTTCAGACAAATACCAGAGCCACATTGTGAATGAGGCAGGGGTGGATCAAGTTCTGCTGCTGCAGCAGTTTCAGACCACACAATTCATTAAAATAATCACTGAGTGGTGTTGGAAGCAAGAAGGAATGTTTCTCTGGCTCCTTCATACAAAGCAGGAGACCAAGTCCTAAACACCAGCTTCAGCAAACACCCCCATTGTTTATATACTACAGAAAATCCTCCAAACAGCATAGATTAAGAAACTCATACAACAAAATAAAATCTTAAAAATTCCAATTCAGTCTAATAATTCCAATCTTTGTGTCTCTCATTCCACAAGATGACCAACTAGACACTCAGGCAGATTTTACATGAGTTTCAAGATATTTTGGATTCATCCATATTCAGGTGAGAACAATTTAAAAATCTCAAAAAACATTAATGGTACTTCCACATCAAACAAGTTTCTGATGTAAATTTACATATTAATTTTTCTGATGCAACAGCTTTTTGTATTTATACCATGGTTAAATTCTCCACATAGTTCTACTTATTAGTGATTAATCCTACTTTTATAGGTAAAAATGTCACATCCATACTTGCATAAGGAAGGAGATAACACCTGTCTTCAAGATTTGTCTTCATGGGCATAATCTTGGCGATTTTCATTAAAATTATCAGTTATTAGAAGTTCAGTCCAGAAAATTCTATTACATTCCTAACCTTATGAAAAGCAACATTGTCATAGCACATAATACACAGCATCATTCTTGATAAGAAGCTGAAGATAAATCTGGAAATTGTACACACTGAATATACAGTAGAGCTTTTAATTCCAAGCTGTATTCAAATTACTTTGAAACAGTTTCTATCATGATAAATTCATGCAATTACATTTAATCAGATATTGACTAACTACAGTGGGAGATACAATGCAATATCTGTTATCTGGTTTAGTTCATTCTCGCATTTCAGATGAACAGCATCTCATGTACAACCTAAAAACCCATCAACCTGACCAAATGCAGTAACATGGGCAAGGGACCACATGTATGCTTTGCTCATGTCTTCTGGGTTCATTTTATTCCGAATTCACATTTAATTCAGAATGCAACCCACCAAGTCCCAACAGCCAGGCAATGTAACACAGACCACAAAGTGGCTTCATAGGAAGCACACAAGCTCAGAAATCTTGAGCATCACTGAGAAATCCAGTGCAGCAGTAAAGTCCTGGTGTGTGGGGAAGAAGGGCTCTCAGAAATCCTGCAAGCCAGCATTTTTTGCCCATCAGGATGGCTGCTCACCTCACACAGAAGAGCTGAGGAGGAGCGACTCGCCCAGTGCCTTCAGCATCGCAGTCACCATCTACGATGGTCGGAAAACAGAGTCACCGACTTTCTGTCAAGGGAAGGAGAAGAATTAGTGACACTGGCTCCAATACCAGTTTTGTATGTTTTACACACAAAAACACAAAAGCAGGAAAGAAATTATTTGTGTGCTCAGATTTCAGCACTGGAGGAGAGCCTCACGCTCAGCCCCGCACAGAGAGCACTCACTGCACTCGCAGGGCAGCTCTCCAGGGCCAGAAAATGCCATAAAAAATGGGAGAATCCAAGGAAACCTCAGATAACAGCTGATAAAGACACTGAGATTTTTAATGAAGCACCAGTAGTGCTCATGAGCTGCTTTCTCAATGCACTGCCTTCATCTCAGCATTCAAAGGGTCAGCAAAGAGCAGCACGTCCCTGGGAGTAGCAGCCTCCTGCCCAAAACAAGGGGTTTCACGTGTGTTCATTCTTTGGGCAGGACTACAAAGATAACTGGCTGCTGCTCCCCACAGAGCAAGAACAGAGATTACATTAAGTCAGAAAAAACAGAAATAAATTAGACACCATGACATTGATTCTAATCTCCTCCACCCCAGCAGAGCTCAATAGATTCCACTGATTTACACCCCAGCAAAGCACAATAAAAATTTGTCTGTGTATCTAGGTTTGTGTAACACAGTTTGGAATGGTAGCTGTTCTGTTCTGATATGATAAAAAATTATTGCACAGGCAACATATGCTATCTACAGAAATATGAATAAATTACATTATGAAGGCCACCAACACTTCACGTCAAATTTAGTTACATGATGTCTCAACTCCCAAATGTGTCAGCATGGCTAGCTGTAAACTGGCAAACACAGACAAGAAAGGAGAAAAAAATGAAATTTATATTTAAAAAATTGATTTCATAGAGACTAGTCATTAAATTCATGGAATTGCATAAATATCATAAAACGGTATGGGTTGGAAGGGACTTTAAAGCTCATCTCATTCCAACTCTCTGCCACGGGCAAGGACACCTTCCACTATCTCAGGCTGCACCAAGCTCCATCCAGCCTGGCCTTGGACACTTCCAGGGATGGGACAGCCACAGCTTCTGTGGGCACCCTGTGCCAGGGCCTCACCACCCTCTCATTAACATATTTCCTAAATATGTTCAAAGTATGTGCTTTAGTCTGAAAAAATCTTGCTCTTCCAAAATTATCTGTTTAGTCAATATCCTTTATAATCCAGGCCTGGCCAGTTAATAGTTTGCACTAATGAATTCCCTTGAAATTAAATAATGAGGTGCTGTTTTGATATTTGGAGGATTAATCACAAGCATCCTTGTCATTTTGTTTGGTTTGTATGGAATCTTGTTTAGAAAAACAAGGATATCATGCATTAACTGTAATGATGGGAATATACAGGCAGTCTTGAAAAAGACACGTGGAAGTTTTCTAATGATCCTAACAACATTTGCATTTTCTAATCCACTGCTAATTCTCTTAATGATAGGATAGAATAAAACTAAAAGGTTTGAAAAGCAAACTTATTTTGGGAACCTGCATTTCTGCTGAAAGCATCACATTCCAGTGACAAAATGTTAGAAATAAGTAAACATGCATATAGCTGATAAATATCTTATTTCTGAAGTGATCAAAATTTAATTTAATTTTCAACCTCAATGGAATATCCAACAGCCAAATTCCAGTCTAATCCCTGCTTAGCCAGGAAGGGGAAAAAACCTCTGGGAAACTTTTCCCATTTTCCAGCCACTACTGAGCAGCCAAAGGCAGGTTTTTCCAAGTGAGAGGCACTGTGCTAGCCCAAGAGTCCTCAAAATCATCCAGCACTGAAAATTAAAAAAATGATGGTCCCAATTTGATGGTCTCACATAATGCACTGTTAAAGAAGGGACCAGTTGCTCTTTCTCCAGATTTCCATGGGACAAGGGCCTTCTCCAGTCCTTCTGCTCCATTTGTGGGGTTTAGGCAAGCTCAGCCTGGATCTGCTCCAACATGGATTTACAAAGTATTTAATACTGAATTTAGAAAAAGATGAATTTAAACTGATCCAAACCTGAGACATGATTTCAGCCTTGTCATACATCAGTTCAATTCCCCCTGACTTCACTGAGAGTTGTGACCTTTCCCATCATGGGTAAATCTGACCTACTTTTCGGTATGAGATGAGAATGCTGACAAGGACACCTGGGTAACTCTCTCCATTTAAAACACATGATGCAATTAGAATAATCCCAAAGACTTTGAATAGCAACAACAAAAAAGAAGAGCCATTACAGGTGATATGTGTGGCTATAAATCATTTGGCAGGTGTCTAGTACAAAGATAAGCATCATTAATCATGAATAAATTTTCTTAATTCAAATGTAAGCAGTAACTGTGCAACTGTTTGCCTATTACACACAAACCCATTGCGTGTGATATTCCAAGATAATCTGGATGTTTATATCATACTCCTTATCCTCAGATAACGTCTGCCTTGCATGCTCAGAAAGCTGTTATCCAAAAAGCTAATTCTGTTCTGTTCTAAAGCAGCAGAATGACTTGTAGCAGCAAAGGCTGATCACCACAGACAAGAACTGCAGACCATGCCTGAGGGAGAGATTTCCAAAAAAACACTAATGCTGGTGTTACAGGCATGGAATTCAACAAAATAGAATAAGGAAACTAGGAACAGGCATTCAAATGCAAGTACCTAAGTGCCCAGTCCTTTATTTTCAATTTAATGATGAACATAGCTACACTAAACTTCCTTACACTTCCATACCTAAAACAAACCCTACACGTTTTATCCCTTACACATCTGGAGGGAAACAGTCTTCTGGTTAAAGCAGAGGCACCCAAAGTTCACTCCACTCCTAACTCTGTCAGAAACTTCCTGTGTAAAAAGTCACCTAGGGTCACAATCTGACACTAATACTCGATTCTACAAGCACTCCCTGTGATTTCAGCAGTGACTGCATATGTGAGAATGATAGCTTGATTTTCTATACCTCTACTGCCTCCCCTCCAAACTTTAACTGAGAATATCTGCTCTTCTTCCAGGAGCATTTGAAAAAATCCTGGTTAAAAACATACAGAGCAAATGAGAGACATTTATACATCAGGATGACAACTGCCTGACAGCACTTTTGTCCTAAATGGTCACTTACTGGGATTCTAAACTTTAATCTCCACAGTTCTCTGACAATTTGCTACAATAACTGTAAGGGTAAATACTGCCTGAAAAAGTATTTGGTGTTCACACATCTTCATAGATAAGATAATTCCAAACAATGAGCAGAGAGCCTCAACCAGACTGCTTTGAGTAGGAGGAAGCCTGCACAACCTCCAAATCAGCAAAGCTCAACAGAAGTTTCATGGTCCATCTTCACACTTGAACTTCAAAAACTTTTCTCAACACTCCATTGCTGGAAAGCTCAGTAAGTCATCACTATCATTACCAGTTATATTTGAAAGTTTGGGTATTTTGGAGATGTCTATAGTCAAAACAGTAGGAATCTATTAATTATTTTCCTTTATTCTTCTATTCAATTGCATCCAATTCTTGTTCGAAGATAGAGAAAGAAGATCCTGGAAATTAAAAGCAAGCATATGAAATTACTGTACTGCCAATTAATTGCTTCTCAACTTACATAGACTTATTTGGGGTAAAAAAACCGAAGTTTTAACTGAAGTTTTCCTGCTTCAGTCTCCGTACATCCTAAAAATGTAACAAAAGCAGGTTTGAATTTAGAAGCTTAATTATAAACTTAGCTAAGTGGATTATAATGAAAGATGTTCCAGCAAGGGAGCTCAGACTGATGCATTATGACTACATTAAAGAAAACACCAGAGAATAGGCTTTCCATCAGTAGAATGACTTTAATTACAACAGTGCTGGAGCAGAACTGTTCTGTTAAACAATGCTGCTCTTACTTCTCCTTCACTCTGAGTACTTCCAGTGGACTCCACAGAAACACACTTGACTTTCAAGAATATAAAGTGAATGGGGTTTGCAGACTCTTCCCAGGAACCTGGTTCAGGAGATTATTTAAATACAGCTGAAGCAAAACTTGCTTCATTTGCACACAATCACAGGAGATTTACAGTCCCTCAGAAGGGCAGGAGGGAGACTTCCAAGTCAAGGGTTCAGGAGTTTGTGCAAGGCACCATCCTGATACTCCCCAGCTGTCCATGACACAGCCACCCCCAGCCCCACTGACAGCAGAACAACGCTCAACATCTCCCAACATCTCCCCCTACAAAGTGCATTCAGTGTGACCCACTGTGCAAGTGCCCAAATAAAATCCAAGCCCTGGACTTCTCAATGGGATTTAAGAGCCACAGACCTTTTGGTGCTTTTGCTGTTGTATCTTAGCACACAAAGTAGGGTAATTTACCTTCACAAATGTTCTTCAAGCCATTATCATACCCCTTGCAGCAGGAACAAGTACAGAGCAATTAAGATCAAAATGCTCAAGCTTGTCAATAGGCTTCTCTCATGAACTCAGGCATTGATTTTTTTCTAAGCAGCAGAACACAGAAAGTGTCCAACAACTTTTAAGTAACCTTTTCAGGCTGCTCGTGCACTTTTATATATTTCATTAAATACAAAAAAAAAAAAAAAAAAAAGGCTGTAGAAACTCAAACCAAACATCTCATCAACAGACAGTCACCTTAGAAACTCACAAAGTCCCAGTTTTTGGGGGATAAATAATGTTGGGGGGGTTATTTTATCTAGGTTATGTATATAACCCTTATACATTACAGCAGAATGCCTTCATGCCAGGCTTCTCAGCCAGCACAGCAGGACACAGCCTGGAATAAGCTCAGTGATTTCTTCATATTATAGCACATCCTTTCTGTAACAACAAAACTTTATAGCTTTGAGGGACAAAAGTTTCTTTTTGTTTGTTTTTCAATGGATAGAGGAAAGTTTGAGTCTATTATCAATACACTGCTCTGCTGTAGCTTTTATCATTGGCAATGGATGAACTGAAGGGCCTTTGAAATTCAGCTATATCTAAGAATTGCTGTCACAGTTGCACAGATCTTGGATTACTGTTAAATTGCAATTAAACAAAGGCAAAGGGAGCTGGCACTACTTCCAACACCATTTCAGTAAATGCTATTGCAAGTTTTTGTTCAAAGAGGATTACTCTCACTTCACTGGCAAAGCATTGCATATAATGCACATTCAGCAGTATAATACCATTTGAAAACTAGTATTTGAAATTATTTTGCTTTAAAAGGCAAACCTGGAAATCAGACTCAGTAGAGAGCCATGTCCCTACTTTAGCAGCAGGACCATTCACATGGAAAACAACAGAAAGGTTCAAAGTCACCAATTACAAGGCAGCAGAGTTTCAAAAAAAGAATAAACAACCTCATAACCTCTACTGCTGGAACAATGGCAGATTTCCTGAGCATTCCCATTAAAGTGCTCTCAGTTCAGAAATTAAATTGCTTTACTGCAGTGATTTTCTTCTACATTCTGATATTACTTTATATTATTTGACATTAGTACAGCATCACAGGCTGTAGGTCAGGGTTTTTTTCTCTCCTCACTGGAATATGGCCACAACGTAGAGTTTATCAATCTTAAACACAAGGTCAGAATAATACAATCAAGTATCACCAGGCATATGAGCTCAGCAAAGACTTGGGCTCTGCTTAGCAGGGAAGGACCATCTGCTTCCCTGCCACAGGACTGGCATAGCTGAAGCTTATCTCCAATTTAAATTGGTATATTCTACACTTCCACACATCAACTGGAGCAACTGGGTGCATGCACACACCCAAACCCCTGACCAAAGAAACAGCTGCAAATAGGCAGGAAAATCTCACCACTGTTATTCAGTTCTGGGGAGAGTATGTGGGGTTCAGTTCTGAACTTCTAAACACCGGTGATTTTGGATAAAATAGCCAGCCAAACATGCAGAGGCCACCTTTAATACTTCTTAAATGTATAATTTTCCTTTTGCTGTAACACACACACACTAAGAATAATTTCTTTCCCACAAGATCTGTGCCTCTATTTGTAGGTAGTCATTACTATTTTGCCATTTGAACTACCTAGCTGTAGCCCATACCCAAATGAGCTAATAAGAAGAGACACACACACACATCCACAAGATAGATCCCATTTCAAAAAACTCATTTCCAAAGTGCTGAAATAAACATTTATTCCAATGCATCCTCTGCCATCAGCTGTTTATTTCAGGGCACCAAAGAATAAACTTGTAGGAAAGGAGAAAATAAAGAGCAAAATGCACGGCAAACGCTGAAGCACTCCAGGAACACACAGGCCCTACAGGGTTCATCAAGCCCTGATGCTGTTCCTCTTCATTTCCTATCAAACATCATCCATGAAGCCTTGTAGTGAAGTCTCCTCTACCCAAGGTTTCATCATCTCTACAGAATAAAAACCTGTATAAATCAGGTCCTATGTCAGAATATGTATTTTAAATAATTATAGCTAGATTTGTCAAAATAAAATAATTTAAAATATTTTGTGATTCATTAATACTGATTCATTGATTTTCCTTCTGTTTACTTTGCAACATTGATGTCAACTGGCCCAGGCAGACAGTATAACAAAAGGGTTAAGAAAAAACTATATTGCTTAAATAAAAAATACGCAGATACAGTGACAGTTAAAAACACATGGAAAAAAACACCCAAATATTGGTATAAAGAATCTCTAAAAATTGTTTCCTGAACACACACACAGATGTCAATGTGCACACAATGCATTCTGAATTCAGCTTTTACTGACTGTCACACTGCTTCACCTCTCCAAGAGCAACACAGTGCAGTGGTATAAGGCTTGTACTGAAAAGCAGCGTCTGCTATTTAGCTGGAATTCATTTTCAGAAATGCACAAGCTGCTCCTTTTACCAAACTTCCCCACACTGCCACATTTGGGACTCCAGGGAAGGTCTCCAGACCTCTTTCCCCCTGCCATGGCAGTATCCAGGAATAATCTGCCTCTCCAGAAGACGCAGGCAGCAGCCAAGTGCCACCCCAGAACCTCCTCCAGAGAGGGAAGAACACCAGGCACGTGCCCCAGCTCAGTACCTGGCCCTGGGATGTGTGCCCGAAACTCAGGCATTCCCAGGCACTTGGCAAGAGCTGCAGAACCAGGGGAAAAATGTAGTTTTTCCTATCAAAACCCATTGATAACACTTGCACATTTATTTAAAAGTGAACTTGCTTTCAACCAGTACTAACCATGCATGACAGCAACAAAAAACTCCAAATTGCCATACAGGCAGTTAGAAAGAATGACACCACCCTTCAAAGCAGCTGGAGCAACCAGCTGAGTAAAACCATAGCTCTAGTCAGGATTTCTATGATTCTGTTACCTTTCCCATTCCCAATTCTTCTCCCTTGTTGCTGGCTAGAGTCCCTCACTATATTTATTTTATCACATAGGAATCTAATCTCTTTAGGGTGAAAAAATACATGTGCCCTGAACACACAATATAATATGATTCTCACAGGGGGCCCTGCCACTGTCGCAGTATTGATACCAAAAAATAATCATAATTATATGAACTGCTAAAAGACCTCACTGTAATGTTATTCAAGCAAGGTCAATTGCCTGTACAGGTTGTTCTTACCGGGGTTCACGTTACATCACTGGTCCCATCATCCTGACCTTCCCTGCTGTCATCCCCATCACAGTTCAATTAACAGAGGAGTCCTGCAGTGGCTTGATGAGCATCTGCTGCCTCTACCCGGCAGTAATTCAATAAGGATACGCCATAGGAAGAGATAATGAGAAGTCAGGCCAGTTGTTCTGTCTCCCTCCAGGAGAGCAGATGAGTTTGGTTTATGGGAAAGAGCATGACCTATGAAAATTATCACATAATTTATCAGTTAATTTTATATTTCAGAGCTTCAACATGCAACTTAAAGTGTTGTCTTGTTTCTCTGTTGGTGCTGTCCACAAGGATCCAGAACTACTTTTCCTGGTGAGTCCCTAATTAACAGCCCTTCCCACACCAAAAGGATTCGTCTTTTCAAATTTTCTCTCTGCCAGTTCTACCAAAGGAATGGTTTCTATTCATGCATTCAGCAGTGGTTGGTCTGAACTAAAAAATTAAACACCTGAGCAGAGAAAACGGGCCAAAACTACTACTGAAGTAGCTCAGGCAGAATGAAAGTCACACAAACATCAAACCTCAAACAAAACTAAAATCTCCTACACTGCAGGTAGTGTCAGCCTGGGTCTTCTCTCCCTGCCCCACAAGACACACTGTTCACTGGTGCCCAAAAAATGTTTCTCCCTCCATATTCTTCTGCACCTTTCCAGTAGAGACTTCCCTTAAATTCCACCTACCCTCTGACTCTCTCCTGTTGCTTTAGGAACATCTATTCCAGCAGTTAAAAACTCAGAGCCACCTACAGTCCCTTCATCTCCTTTTTCACCACTGGAAGTCACAGGGAGTGTGTCTGAGGGACATGGCTCTGTGGATTTCTTTTTGCCTAGTGATTACAGTGTCCTTACGAGTTTTGTAGCTTTATTTCAACAATCTTATTCACTGAAATAAGACATTAATTTGATTTCAAATACAATTTTCTATTTTATGTCTCCTTAATATCATTAAGGCACAGATTTACTAAAGGTGATAGCCATGAGAGGAGAAAAAAGGAAGATACACTTCCTGAGTTCTGCAAGGTGATCAGTGAACCACAGTGAATTTACACAGCTGCCCATTCCCACAGCTCCACATTCACAGCTTCATTTCTCTCAAGATCAGCTTCATTTGAGCCACGTCCTTTCCCATCACACAATTATCTGCACTGCCCCAAAGACTGCTTGCCTGCTCTGACAACTCTTTCCCATGAGTTCTGTCATCAGGGCAGTTCATTCCTCACTCCCAGGACATGACAGGTTGGCACATCCCTACTTCAGCCCAACCTTCTGCTCAGAGTAGGACCAGACAGCTGTGAATCACAAGATACTTGATTTTGTCCCCAAATTTTTTCACATAGTTTCTGTTCCCGCCAGAGAGCTCAGTCTGTCAAGCTCATGCAAACTGACAAGAGATCTGAAGTTATGGTTCAACTCATCCAATCCCACCACCAGGACTTTCCCCCATCTCAATGCCATTCTCTTTTCTCCACTCAGCTCTGCCATCTCTTTACTCACCAGTTTCATCACCTGCTGCACATCTCCTGAGCACCTTGTCCTTAATCCTCAAATCCTTTCTATCCTTTGCCCTTAATTCTCTCCAATACTAAATGAGTTGATTTCTTCCAAAAGGCAACAGATACAATTTAATTACATCTACCACCTTTTCTCAGCTTGTTTTCTTATCCCTCTTCTCAGCTTGTTTTCTTATCCTGTTTCTCACCCTACAGTATTTTGCTCCTTCTCCTGACTAGCCCTTTGTTTACCGGCATTTCCCTTCTATTTTCCAATTCCCTGGCAGTCATTTTCATGACTCTCACATATTCTTCTCTATTGTTTTTTGCCTTTTTCCCCTCCTTGGAGACACTGGGAGAGAAAATACTACACACACTACATTATATCCAAAAGAGGATACTATAACAGTTACAAATAATCAGAATTTAAGAAATCCTGGAATTACGGTTGCCTTGCAGGAGTGTATTAAGATACTCAGGTTTCGTGATTACATCTATTTTTACCATATTACTAAAGTCTATATTAAAATGCAATTTAAATCTATCTTTGACTTCTTTTGCTTTTATCTATTCACCACACTTGCTTTCAACCCTCTTTTAAAGCCTTACTCATACTTCTCTTTGAAACAGACAGAAAGTACCTGTAAATCCAATAACTACAATTACAGAAAATGTTATTTACTTCACTCGTAGGAGTTATGTGCACCATTTAAAAAAAAAAAAAAAAAGCTTTTTATTTAAATATATTAGGTTAAATAACTCAACATTTGATAACCACAGGATGGACTAGCTTCCATGTGGTCAAAAAAGAACAGACAGACATGCAACAAATGCAGCCAGAGAAGTTAGGCATGGTCACTGGCTACTTTTGACTTAAAGCTGCATCTCAGCCGTAATAGCAAAGTAAAACAGATATATAACATATATGTAACATATATAATTATATATAGTCAGTCATACAGGGCACAGCTGTAAGCTGCAAGCAAATAGAAAACACTTTCAGGAGAAGGATGGACAGGCCTAGAGGGTATTTTAGGAACACAACAGTAGAAGGAGCTTGCTCAAATTCCTCAATTCCAATCATCCAGACTTGACTTGCATTTTGTCCACTGAAGGTTGGGATGGTTACAGCAGAAAGATGTTCAAAACCACATGTACCATACTAGCCAAGGTAAACTCATCAGACTTTTGCAGGTTAATATATTTCCCTGCTCATTTTTTAACCTTTTCCCAATTAGTTGAATTAATAAATCAATTAATGTATAAAGCCTTCTGTGAAAGCACACCCAGATGGATGTTTCCCAGACTTCAGCCTTCTTTTCCATGTGTTTCAGAATTTAAATAAAAATTGAGCCAACCTTCAGAAGAAATCAGTGCTGGCAGAAGCTCTAGTTGTGGGTTCACACTAAGAGAGATTAACAGCTTCTGCAGTGAAAAAGCTGTGCTTACACCTGAATAAAATCCTCTTGCTAACTGGAAGTATTTAGGATTTCTTTTACAAATACTCTCAGTATTAAAATCTGCATCCACTCCCAGAGGCTTGCATTCCACATTATTTGAACTGTTTTACATTCCTCCAGCATTTTCTTCCTTCAGAAAGATGGGAGTCTGAACTAAATGCAGGACTTGACAGCAGCAGTAATCCAATATATCTGATTACATAAACAAATCTAGAATTAAATTAGAACTTAAATGGCAGAAATAAATATATTGCAAGCCATGGACATTTCTTTAAAAATTGGCCTACTAGGCAATATTTGGCAGAGGCGGTACAAGAGCTGGGGCATAATTCTATGGATTTTTATTTTTTTTCTTTATGTGGTAAAACTAGCAGGGAACTGGGTTACAACTAGAGTTAAAACTCCACTTACTATGTAATTTTTACTCAGTACCTGAGTCCTTTTTTAAAGGACTACAATTGCTTTGAGTTATACAAAAAGATTGATCTGTAGAAAGTGGAAAATGTCTCCTGTCCTACTTTCCAGAGTGGGATTTTGTCATGCCAGCAATTGTTCCATAGGATCATTTCAACTCTAAGATAAAGGAAAAACAAAACAGATTTTTTTTGTCCTGTGGGAAGAATTTCCTCTGAATTACAGGAAAACACATATTTGCAAATAAAAATACACTTAAAATCTTGAGCTCTGCTTTTCCTATATTTGTTACTTTTCCTGCTAAGCAAATTTAGCAGCGATTTGGATTTGGTGCTAATGAACGCCGAAAGCAACTTGGCATCCTCTTGCCAACGATCTCTGTAAACTGCAGTTCAGCAAAACAAGACAATCTTCTTATCGTGTATAAGAGCTCAATTAAATCATCATTTTAACATAATCCTATTTAGTGGCTCTCACATTTTCTGTCCTGATGCTAGTGATGTTAATGGCTTAAAAAAAACCAAGGGAAGTAAATATAGAGAGGTAGAAGGGAAGGACAGAAGACAGGAAAATGTAGCTTCTGTTTCACTGAAGATCATCTGATGGTGGAAAAAACCAAAACAACAGCAAACCAGAACCAAAGAACCCCAAACTCAGGAGCACAGAAACAGATTGCACAGGACGTAAAATCCAACAGTTTCCCTGGACCCCAACCCAATCTTTCAAACACAATTGTGAGTTGAGAAAAACTGCTCCAACCAAAGACTTCCAAGCAATTTTCCAAAGTTTGCCAGCTTCGATCTGCAATACTTACTTAGAGGTCAACACCTTGCTAAGGAAATCAATGATTATTACAGCAAACATTCAAAAAACCACACAAGAGGGCTCTAGAACACCCCTGAAATGCACACAGCTCTTTATGCAGAAGAGACTAATCTCCCAGAGTACTATGTAAATTGGCTAAGCTTAAAAGTTGAATTTAAAATTATCCTCAATATCCATTACAAAAGAGAGGTACCTACCCACTGATAAATTAGCAATTGTAATAAGGGACTGTAAGGCTAAGGGTAAATTGATTGTTGTTCCTAATTTTCCCTTTATTTTAATCCAAAACTCTCCAAATTGCAAGAAATAAAAGTACAGGCGAGAGGGTGAGCAAAAAGCTTTTGACTGCATATAAAACATCTAAAAATAGTACTTCAGTATATTTCCATATGCTGGAAGCAGCAGTGAATATCATCTATATAAATCTATTCCTAGCAGAGGTTTTCAGCAGCATCCAAGACTTGAGAATCAATTGTAAATTTGTATTTTAGATTAATCAATAAGAAAAAGCACAAGACACACTTTAAACAATATGCAGCATTTAGCAGGCAGGTAGAACTATGCACCACCTCATACAAAATAGATAGAGACATTACTACAAGCCATATATTTTTAATCTTAAGGAATTTATTTGGGAAGAACTTAAAAAACTGCTTTTAGAAAACCACTTGCCGAGGTTTGTTAGTGATGTAAGGCATCACTGACACAAGGCTGTGGGTGCAGGATGCACACAGGTGATCAGCTGGTGCCCGTGGGCAAGGCTGGAACCCACACACACAAAAGGGAGGCTTTCCCACAGATCCCTGTGATGTGCCAACACCTCCAGCAGCTGAAGAGCTGCACTGGAATAGCAATGCATACCTTCAGATGAACGAGCTGACAGGGAGGGAGAAAAAAGGCAGGTTCATAACGCCATAGAACACAGAGAAGCTGCAGATTCCTTTGCCAAGCCCACCTTGAGAAAAGGTCACCTCACCCAAGCCATGAGGACTCTCCAAGCTCTGATCAATGCTGCCAGACTCGCTGAAGCAGCTGTCACTCTCAACACTCGATAGGCCACAAATCCCACAGGAATAAGTGACAGATGTCACATCTCCCAGGAGTGAAATGATGATAGTATATACTCAGGAACTGATGGCCAGCTCAGAGGCGTTTCTCTTCATTGCTGGCAAGATTGATGTCTGGAGTATCAACAGGGGAACAGCACTTAATCCATGAGGGAACATTATATAGACACTGAGAGCCTAGCTTACACCAACAAGACAAAAAAAGGAGTTCTTCTCTATTTCTGGATTAGGCCAATTGCTATCAGATATTTGAATGATGACCCTGGGAGATTATTCCATCTCTAACAAAACTTGTACCAGAATCTGAACAAGGTTGAGCAACACCATCTCAATTCTGATGCCAGTTTGTCAGACTGTTGAAGTCTACACCAGGATCAGGGAGCCACCAAGACCCCAAAACAGGCCAGCAGCATTGCCCCAGGCAAGGGAAGATCACTGCATCAGAGGCAGCAGGACTCTGACCCTCTGGAGGTTGCATCACCTGAGGTGGAACCTCTTGAGACCTCTCAGGGACAGAAGTGCCAGTAAATAGTCATGTACCAGCTCCAGTGAATCTCCTAAACATTTACCTGCATAGTTCTGTTATCTCCTGGCAGCCTAACACAATCTTGCCATGTCGTGCACACTCCAGCAGCAAACACTGAACTTTATCAGTGATTTGAGACAGCACAAATGTTCCAATTTTTGTGGTATTTCAGTGCACACTTTATGCCCAAACTGCTACACAGAGACTGGAACAGAGGGAAAACACTGCTCATTGCCTCCCTTCACACGTTTGCTGTATTAAAAATCATTGTTTATTAATGCAAAACAACTTGTAGAGAGAAATAAGTCAAAAGTACCAACTTTTCCTTTTGTCTCACATAGCACTTCTCTTCAGAGTAGAACCAGGAGCTGCTCTCAGAGCTAAAAGTAAACATAATATTCTATGAAAACAGGTTAATTAGGAATGAAGTTACAGCAGTATCAGTCTCTCTGCTTTTGTACATATACACTTCTCTAAGTACCCCCATGTAAGTCTATACCTTAACAGCTCTTCAAACACACCCACCAGAATCTGCTCAACATCCATGCTTGTTTCCATTCTAATACAGAGAAGTTTCTGTAAATCCAAAATCCACTCAAAGGTTGTTTGGCTACTGTTCAATTAACTTCTGAACAAATAGAAAAATGCCTGTTTTCCTCCAAAATTTGTAATTTTATTGTCTCTAATAAATACTGATGCTTTTTAAGAAGATCACTGTGCACACATCCAGTCTCACCTCCTGCAATGAACAAACCAAAGACCCATCCTTAAAATACATTTATCCAGGCCAAAACTTTAACTCAAGTTATGATGTGTACTTTAAATATGGATTGTTTTCAAAGTGTTAAGAGTAGGGAAATAAGAAATGGTGTATTTATGTAAATTCTTCTTGCAGTTAAGCATCATTCATAGCTATAAATTTGAATTTTAAAGTACCAAATTAACAAACAAAGTTTTTAATGTAAGCAGTATGTAAGCAGTGAACCCTGTCTCTTCTGTACCTTTCCATTCCAGTACCACAGTATGAGTCTGACTGATGGAAAAAATGGCTGGGGGAAAGAAAAAAAAAATTATTCTAACCTTTTTAGCAATACCCTCAAATGTGACCAGTGATTTCAGGTGCCCCTTAAAAGACACAGCAAATGGGCTGGGATTGCAGAAAGCAGGTGATGAGAAGCTCCAGAAGCCAGACTCTTTTACAGGCATCTTAGAGAAATGAAAAAGAAATGTATCCAAAATTATTCACATTACATACACTATTGCAAGCTCTCTTCTGATTGCCTTAGGGGGGTTAAAACAGCAGCCTGTAAAAAATAAGTGTCCATCAGGCTCCTTGTGATTTCCAGACATGCTCAAAAAAAAGGTTATGCTTATATATAATCCTGATGTGCCAAGTGTAATTTGGGGGTTTAAAAAGACATTACAAGGATCCTAATAAAAGTTATTACCTATTGCTATAGGCTATGAAAAATATTAAGATAGATTAAAAATGTTTGTAAAAAACTCAGTTTGTGCAAACATGTAAGCTTTTGTAAAGAAGTGACTTCCTTCTAAAAGGATCCAGTTCAAAAAGTCTGCACTAGAGGAAAGGCAGGCTGAAGAGAAAGGAGAAAAACATACAAAAATTATGTCTAGACAGATCTGGTGCATACACTGAATTAGTGTAATATAAATGAATTTTTGATGACAATTCAATTCCTTTAAAAAAAGAAAATCAGAATGAATTAAAGCTCTCTCTAAATCTTTCTTTAGAAGTCTACAAGGAGCACTAGATAAATCCTGTATCAAAGGAATTTATACCATTTGATATGAAGTATTAAAATACTGGACCTGAGTCTGCCATCACTGAACTCAGATGAAATTTGTTAGCAACTTAATCCACTTTAAAAACAAGTTCCTTGGTTAAAACTCATTTCACTTTATTTCCAGAAGGATAAAGCCCTGGAGCATGTAATATATGCAGATGTGCAGTCATATACATAAAATACACTCATTAATGTACTTACTGAATCTGTTTATTAATAACCCCATTTCCCACAGCCTCTTAGAAATATCACAGCAAGAAAACACATATGTATTGCAGCTAAGTGCAAAGATGGAAGGAAAAAAAACATCAAAAATCAAGTTCACACATTTGTTTAGCATGACTCCTCAGTGCTCCAGGGTCTCAAAAAAGTGGCCTCTTGCATCTCAAGTTGGGTTTCTGATGTAAAACAAAGTATTAAGAAAATTATCAAAATGAAATGTGAACAGTAGCTACCCATCCTCCTTGCTAAAAGTTATGGTCTCATTTTAGAAGCAATTAACTCGAGTACAATCCCATCAGAGAGAAAAATGTAAATCTTTATTTCCTTTATGGTTTTACCTAATTAAGAAGGTGTTTCATGGATGTACTGATGCCTGGATTTGTATGGATGCTCCCTAGACACTTCCCTCCAGTTTCCAACACAACCTCAGCTGTTTGATCAGCTCACCAAGCTCCTCCTCACACCCCCACTCTTGTACAGGTAGCAGGAATAGATGGGATGCCCACCACGCACAGGATGCTGGAGCATTCCCATCCGTGGGAGCACTGAGTTTGTGTCTGCTCCAGGCAGACACCAGCCCCCATTCCACACACAGCAATGTAATTGTCTTTGACACACCTACCACCATGAAATTTGGTTCAGACCATGCAGCAGAACACAGGCACGCACAGTCCAGGCTAAAAATAAAATTTAATAATACATTCCACACAAGCTTATAATCAATTAGCATATATAATTTGGCTACACATTCTATATTATTTGATAGAAAATTGATTGTCTGCAACTGGCATGGTACAGGACCTACAATTAAAATTAATCACTCCTACTACAACAGGAAAAAATTTTCCTCCATAAATATTCCCCTTACAGTGCACCACTACTTTGTTTCTTTTCCTTAAGGACCCAATCTATACGTTGTGCTATTATATCAGAATCTCCTTTCCTTCAGAAGAATAAATTTTGTCTCTTTCATGGTGGCAACATAAAATCTGCAGACACCACCTTGAATGCATCTTAAGGGATGCTCAGAAACCCAACAGAAAATTAAAAGCACCTCAACACATCTTAATGCTTTAAAAGAGCACAGTGTGGGGACAGGGAGGAAATCACCTGATGTTTTGCATTAAAATACCCAGTACAAAACTGCCAGACAGGACTGTGGCAATGAATCTTGAATGAGCATCCAGGCCAAGGTCCAGAGCCCCACAGGCACAGAGGGTTTGAAGTAACATCCACCTCTGTCTGGCTGTGCTGGTGCAGGTGAAGCTCAAGAGAGAAAAACCCAACGTGGGTACTGCTGGGGTGCTGAGGGAGGCAGCAGCAAGAGCCCCGTCCTTGGACAGCTGCAGTTATGGGGTGGATGGTGGAGCTCCCCAAGCTGTCACCTGGATGCCCTGGGGCCTCCTCACTGAAGGGACTGCAAGGATCCTGCTGCCACCCCAGGGCAGGAGCTCTGTGTGAGAGCCAAACCCAGATTTGACTCTGCCAGCCCCGGCTGGCACTCCCGGAGTGCCCGAGCACAACGCGCTCTGCAGCAGCTCTCCCGCGCGGCTGCACCAAATCGCTTTCCTGTTCTGCTCACAGCAGTTAAGCAGCACACAGAAAATTGAATCATAAGGGCAGACAAATAATACATCACACACCGCAGCGCGAGGAAATCTTCCCATCCTTTGAAAGAAACTTACTGCTGAAGCCTTAATTTGAGAGAATTGAAAGTCTCATAACAATTTTTGTTGGATTAAAGTTCCTGCCCAGTTAAATGCCAATATTGACAGTCCTAGATGAGTTCCCATCTTATGAACAACCATCAGCCACATGCTTATGGGCAACATGCCAGAGCACACTGTACTTTATCTGCCTTCCCTCAGTGCAGATTATGCTCCTCAGGGGCTACAACATCTCACAATCCAACTACACCAGCTGAGAACTAAGCTAAATCTTCCAAGCACCTCCAGTAGCTGATGGGCACCTCCACTCCTTTCAAAGTCTATGAGCACACCAGATTCTTCAACTTGTGGGTGACATGCCTAAGAAAAACTAGCATCTCTCTGGAGTCATTCTTGAGATGGCCAGCTAAGCCACTGGCCATCTTCCCACCAGCCAGTCCAACCAATTGCTGGAAGGCCACTGGCTCACATCAGCTGGAGCAGGCATCCTTCAGTTCCATCCATTCTCCCAAGTTCATAGAAAAGTTCTTCCAGCTTTTGAGAGTCCATAACCTTGGTGTGAGATGCCATTCTCTGTGAAGGAAGAGTCCCCCTGCTCCCTGAGCAATGAGCCATCCCTTGCAGCAGGATCTGCCCATCACCACTCCATCAGCAGCATCAGGAAGGGAACAAAGTGTCAGGCTGACACTAGTAAAGGTTTCGTGCTTAATGGTCACATTTGAAATGTGTCACAAAGGAAAAATATCAAAGCATACCTGAAATTTTAGTACATCTTTAGCTGCAGATTCCTTTCACAGCATCTTCGAGTTACCAGCAGCGAAGATGAATTCAGCAGCACTTCTGCCCTGCAGAGTTCCATTACCAAACCAATCCCTTCCCACCACTGGCCCATTATGCACCACATCTGAGCTGGAGACCAGGACATGGGGTAGTGCTGTGGCTGGGCACCTGATGCTTCTTTCCTGGGGAGGGAGCTGCTCAGAACAGTTCTGGCTTTTATCTCCACTGCCTCTCTCCAATCAAAGCAAGGCTCTTCATCCTCACCTGAGCCTGCAGCTGAGACAGCTGTGCCAATTAGGAGTACCTCCCATCCCCCATCCCCAGAGCTGGATTACACAAATGCAAATGTTATACAAGAACAGCCTCTTCTCATGCACTCTCACAAATGTAGGTATCTCTCCTTTCCTTCTTCATTTCCATTTTACTTTTAATTTGCATACTTCTTCCAGCTTGGCTTTAGCTCATTTACCTTACTACAAATGATTTATAAAGTTTAACAGCAATCATGTATCATTGTCGACATACATATATTTGACTAGACTCACAGCATAGAGCTTGTTTTAGACACTCAAAAATTATTTGCTATGTAACAACACAGATGATTCACATGATATCAGTGTTTCTGATAATTTTCTGTGCTGAGAGGAAGGAACCACAAGACAAATGTGAAGAAAGATCGGGCCACTTTCAGTGATAATTCACTGCTTCTCCTTCTTGCAGAAGCTTGTGCTTCATGTCCAATCTCTGACACCTTTTAGATGTCCTGTCTGATGGGCTAAACCTATCCTAAAGAGTTCTCACCATGTCCTCCTTTCTGTAACTAAGCAATACAGACCAGCTAAATAGGCACAGCCAAACTCTGACACAAGTTTGCCAACAACAATCAGTCTTTGAGGAGACCCAGGCTGCTCCTGGGATAAAATTCCACTCCTGAAAATCAGCATCACTGGAGAAGATATTCATTTGTCTGAGTTAGGTTAAATCATGAAGCCTTAACATTTCTCATTTTGAGTTATCAGAGCTGTGGAGAACCCATGAAACATCAAGAGCCTTCACCTGCACTCCTGCAATTCACAGGTGTTACCACCTATCACACCGCAGCACGGAACAACCATCTCCTGTGACCTTGAAGTTACCTCTTCTGCCTGAGAGACACAGAGCACCATTTTCATAAAGCGGTGGCAGCTTCTGGAACCCCAAATAATATTGATTTTTTTCATGTCTGTCTTCATACATCTGTAATCCCCACTGACTCAAACATTGGTATCAGACAGCACAAGCATTCATCTTTCAGTTTGCTGTCGAGTGAAACGCCAGTAGCTGACAGCCCCTGCTTCATGGGCATCTATCTGCAGTGTAACCCTGCTAAATAGAATCTGATTCTGAAGCTCAGTTGGCATTTTTTTATTTCAACACCTTTTTCATTTCTTTATTGGTTTAAAAATAATGGTGACCATCAACGACATGTCTGAACTCACATTTGTCTGCAAAGTCCTTAAGTTCATCTCTAAAACCATGTTGCACTGCTGGATGTTCCTGTTGCACCTGGGGATCAGAAGCATTTTTGTCCCTCCAATCCCCTGGTTAGCTACAGTACAACCCAAGCTGTCAGGGGGAAATGAGAGCTATACTACAAAGCGTACAAAACTTTCCCAGCTTTTCCATTTGCTTGGGGTATCAGCACTTCCAGTACCATTACCAGAGCTCTTGGCAGTACTGGACCTATTTTTCTCACATCTGCAAAAGCACTGACTCTGCAGTCACTGAGCATCTGAGGCAGCAGGGAATGTTTAAGGCTTTTCCTCTTGATGTTCTGGGCCCTTTCATGACAATCCTGACACATACTATACATACAGAGATAGCAAGAATATGGTACCTCTGTGCTCTCCTATATTTGGCAGAGTCTCTTTTCAAAGTACAGGTCTACCAGCCACCATTTCATTCCATGTCATGGTTCATATTTACTTTCTCCAAACTTCCTAATCTAACAAAAAAAAAAAAAAAAAAAATTAAAACCTGTATTTAATACAGACTGAAGAACCAGCTGCTTGCACAGTCATAGACAGGAACAGTTTGCAGACCAGAGCTTGGGAAGCACTTTTTAAGGAGACTCCATCTGCAGTAACTAACCCATTTAGAGCTCTAAAGCAGCTTTTTCCTTCAGAGGAATGTAGGGAAGTGTTTGTTACACAGAGTCTGAAATTCAGCCTGATGGGCTGACTGCCAGTTCTTGTACAACACGTGCATAACACACCACTGGCAGCCGTGGTGTGGTTTTAGGTGTCAATCAACCCTGATTTATGAGGTACGATGTGGCTCTAACACCCAGTTCCTCAGCCCAACCACACACAGCACCTCTGCTCCAGGATGCAGAGGAGGAGGGCCAGGAGGAAGGACATACCTTTATTACCTCTTACTGAGCCCACAGCCCAAGACTTTCTCTTCAGCAAAATCAATTCTTTCTACACAAGTTTGACAGCAGCAGGCAAGGAATCCATAATCCACCATTCTCAGATGTGTGTTTCAGTGCCCAGCCAACACACAGACCCACCCATCATCTGGACTTCCCAGAGCTGCCACTAGTGCTGCGACACTGCTCCACAATTTCAAGGAGCTCACGTAAAAATTGATTCAGCAGAAGCACAGATATCTGTGTTTGTGCTGTCTATAAAAGATAAGCTGAATGATTTCTGATGACCATCTGTTAGGAATGGCTATTTAGCATTCCCATTTCAACAGTAATTTCCATCCACCAGACCCTGAGTTGTATTAGCCAATGGTTAGAAACATCATTTAAATTACAATACCATATCATAACCATTATATTGCAATGTGGCATTTTGTAACATGCAGATTTGATAAGAGAAGACAAATTCCAGCTTAAAAACTATTTTGTACTTTGGTACAGCATTAAGCATCTGACTCAGGAAGTAGAGACTGACAAGTACGTGGATGAACAACCATTTCCAAAGGGATAAGGAACTGACCAGCATCCAACCAGCACAAAGTAATATCACAGTCCAAAAAAGACACATCTTTCCCTTTTCTTTTTCTCATCTGTTGGCTCTCATCTAATATTCCTCAAAATCCCATTTGTAAAGGTTTAAATTCTGCCACATTGCCTTTTTGTCTCAGTATGTGTATTAGAGCTTGCTCGGTATCTTCTACTCCCTTTCTTCCTAATTTCTTTGTAAAAATATTAGCGAATTTTCCAGGGAGAGGAATAACTGTTAGAACTGGAGTGTAATCTGACATATTCCCACCTATTAGGATTAAACTGTGTTTGACCCCCATGTGGTAGGCTCAATGTAGTTAAGATTAATGAGTCAATTATTTCTAGCCAAGGTACAAGGCCCCCAATTGTTTTATATTTCAGTACTAACCACCACACTCCTTCTGCAGTGTTTGATACCCATAAATAATTGTGAGCCATTTTTCAGTAAGACATCATGAGTATTAAGCTTATTCAAAAAAAATACAAAAAAAAATCCCTGAGATAAAAAGGAAATGGGATAAGTTAGAGCCATTGGCCTTAAAGCTTTTCATTTTCATAACTTCAACAAAGTTATGCTCCCATAAGATACTGTGCAGTTCAGCACCATCAATTGCTGCTGTTCAGCTGCCCTCCCCCAGGGATCTGGGTTTATGGCTCCAAACACCAGCACATTCAGGCACAGACAGTCCCCATAGACCTTCACAGGGGAGAGAAAACCCACACACACAGACAGATTTCTACACAATGAGCTCTTCCAAGGTTTGCAGGTCTCTATTCCAAGTGACTCCTCAGAGCACAGTTCAGGATTTGTTGCTATGAACACAGACATGGCTATGTTAGAGCAGGTGCAGCCTCACAGAAGGGCACAGTGAGGGACCAGGTGATGCTCTGCTCTGCTCCACCACTCTTGAGCAAAGCCTAACAACTGGTGCAGGAGCTGTGTACAGAACAGGGAATCCAGAACTCCTGACAGAGCCCAGCTGGAGGAATTCAACCATTTGCTTAAGGTCAAACCACAGGGTTTTTAAGCATTTCAAAGCAGGGACAGCAGCAAGTTCCTTTGAGTAATGTGTGTCTAAGAAACTCCATATGAAACCTCTATCTATGCAATAGAGGGTTTATACCATGTAAAAACCTTGCACCACTGTGCTCCTTAGGAGCTGTTTAAGGGACAGAACTTCTGATCTACAAAGACACCTGAAAGAATGTGGAGATACACATCTTTGGAATCTCCACATCCTAAAAAACCCAGAGTGTAATCTCACTTTAAGAGCTGGTCCAAATTTATATTGAAAAAATCTTTTAAGTTCTCAATATATAAGCTTATGTAAGATGGACTTTAAATCAGCAGCTTTTATAATATGCACTTCAGTTCACCAGAGGTAATCAGTAGACAGTTTTAACAAAGTTCATTATAAACCCTTTTAAACATGAACTACATTTGAACTTCCATATCTAATATGGCAATAATTCGCTTCGGTTATTCTCTTAATCCAAATAAAGAAAATGGATCAGCCATAAAGACCTCCAAACCAGGTAATCAGAACAAATGCTTTAAATTGAGGTAGAGCTGCAGAAGTTAGACTTTAGCTTTGGTCTGATTTGAAGGAGTTAGTTTTGCTGCTTTGTTCAATTTTAGCTGAAAATGTAAAACACAGAAGCATGGCTTGCTCTAGTTCTGGCCCCCAGGCCTGGAGCTGATTGTCTGAGTTTCACTGATGGACATCACCAGCCCAGGAGCAGGACTGCCACAGCATGGGAGGAAATGCCTCCAGAAGAATGGGCTGTTCCACCTTCCCAACCATGCCTGCACTCACCTTCTGCTCAGCTCACCAATAACAGCACTCACGGGAGATGCTGCACAGCTGTCACGAGACTCCCAGCAGAGGAAAGGACCAGCTCCCCAGGATGTGTCACACATCCTGGCACACTGGAACAGCATCACAAGCTGCTGCACAGGGGCTCCCCAGGCCCTCTTTTCTTTTCATGGCAAGTGAAAAGCAGCTCAGAGCCCTACAAAGCTCTACCACATTCACCAGAGCACAAGGGTGATAGAAATGACAGAGTTGTTCTTGGGGATAAAGATTCAGAGAAGCCACACAGTGCTAAGGACTTCTGGGCTACTGTGTGGGAGAGCTCAAATTCAACAAACCACACCACCCACCACAATCCTCTGCCCTGAATTTGGGAGGAGAGGCCTCAGTTCCTTATAAATCAGCAATCAGAGCAAACGTCACCTGTCCCAACTACAAGAACTGCTGCATTCTGGAAAGGTTTTGCTGTCATCCTCAACAACAGCAGGATCAATCCCATCAGATGTAAATTTCCTGGAAGAGTGGTAACCACAAGGTGACATTCCCTACCTGAAGCTGCACAAAGCACTTTTGGTAATCATCCTGTGAAAGTGAATAAAAAATACTTTTAAAAGTTAACAACTTTTTCCACCAGCAGTCTTCAGAAACACTATGATTATTAAAAGCCAATCAGACAACTATTATAGGAAGAAAATACATGGAATTTGGTTATCAAATTTCCTTAGGGGAAAGAGTTAGAGATTTTAATATCAACTTATCTCTTACTTTTAGCATTGAATTTAAGATTCAATCAAACAGAAAATAAAATGCAAGCTCCCTGTTACTTCCATAGACCCCTTAGTTAAAAGAAACAATATTTATAATTTAACAGTATATAAAATTAACCAATAAAACTAACTGGAAACACATCTTGCCAGTGCTCCAGCAAGTGATGGTTTCCTTCATTAAGCACATTTGTGAGGTCTCTATGCCCATCACTAAGTATGTGGCAAGTTAATGAGACTCTGCTGAGGGTTCAGCCTGAGCCTCTGTGTGTGAGACATGGCTGATGCTGAGCTTGGCACCTTATCCCCGACTGCAGAAACATCCACCAGGGAAACAGAAGGGAAGATGTATAAAAACTTCCCACAGCCACCTTTAGCTATCAGAAACAAGGCAGAAGACATTACATTAGATTTAGTAATCAGAATTTAATCAGTCACGAAGTGATTGCATTTGGTGCAACTGGGAAAGAGAAGCCTGTCTGTAAAATATTTTGTTAACAACAAGAAGGAGTCTTTAGGAAAATTTCTTAAATCTTATCCCCTTACTTAGACTAACCAAAAAAATGCATTTATATGTTCTTTTGGATCAATGACGGAGGAGGAAGGGGAAACAGCCAGCACAGCATGAAACACAGCGAGCAGAGGTGGGATGGCATGGATTGTGCAGAGGCAGCAGCACAGCTTCACAGCCCATGGTTCTGAGCTCTTGGTAGTCACCCCAAGAGCAACCAACAGCTGCAATTAAAATTCCCATATCAATGAAAAATTTATTTGCATCTATTCATACCTGTTATCTGCAAAATCTACTGCAAGTGTTTAACTTACTGCCCTGTTTATAACATGGCTTAATTAGGCCCCAAGGGTGACTTTTAATCTCATTTACACCAAATAAATCCTAAATCACTAGCACTCACTCAGATATACTCTGGAGTAAACAAGGTAAGAAGTTATACAAAATGCCTAACACAAACATTTTTGTTTCCTGGGGTTGTAGTAGCCAAAGTCTCCTATAAATACCTCTCAAGCAAAGTTTCAAATTGTTTTTTCTCTACAGACTCAATTCACCACTTTGCAGTGCAGTCTACAACCTGCTGGTTTAACCTAAAAAGGGTAAAAACCTGCAAGTACAGGGCACTGCTGCTCTACAATCACAGAACTACTGACAAGAGAGAAAAACTAATCCACACTGAGTGCCATACTGCTGCTGACAGACTGCTAATGGTTTAGTTGGCTTAGGTTAAAGTCTGTGTAGCTGTTTCTGTGACTGAGCACAGGTGAACCAGCGCTGTCTCCCAGGACACCCCCAACACAGCCACTGCTCAGGTGCACAGGGCAGGGCTTCCTCCTGGTCAGGGTTCATTAAAGAAATCAGTTCTTACCCCATCTGAGCTCATTTTAGGAAGGATTCCCAGCTGCAAGTGGGATCAGAGCCCTGCCTTCTCTCTGCAATTTGCTTGGGGCAGATAAACGCTGCTGCAGGGGACACGCAGGGATCCAAAACCTCCCTTCATCCCTTCTGTGCTTCTGGGCAAAGCTACAGCCTCCTCCAGCCCTGCTGCCAGCAGCACTGCCCACTGCCTGGAAAGGCAGGAGAAGGTGTCTGATATGCTCTCTTCCTGTGCCCCAGAGAAATGCTTTATCTGCCCAATAAACCTGGTTATCTATTGAACAGACAAGCCCGAGTCCTGCGAGTCTCCTCAAAATCAGGTTGGGTACGTCCCAACAATTGTATTACACAACACTGCCCGATTCATCTTTTTATTCAAAACCACTCTTTACAGAAGACAAATGAAAAGCTGAAACAACAGAATCCCTCATTGCTCCCAGCATTCTTCATTGCTAGCAAAACTGTTCTGGTAACAGTGGAAGACAAATGAGATTATTTCAAGGCTGCAGGCATAAATTATGAATATAAATGCTACGGAATAAGTTCCTTCCCGCTGCCCTTTCTCACATGCGGTCAGGGAAGGAAAATGTGTGCAGGGAGATGAACAGGATAAAGCCAAACAGCATTTTAAGTCTTGCCCTCAGGAACTAACACTTGGTGCATATACATGGGTGGGTGTGTGTATTTCTGTATTATTTTATTTATTTTTAAGATTGTGCCTGGGCAAATCCCCTGCTTTCAAATTTTTTCTCATTTCTCAACACCTGGGCAATTAAAATTAAAGCAGAGGTTCACTTTATAACACTCTAGCCCTGGAGTCCCTCATTTTTTAAAAAGTTTGCTCTGTAAAGCCTGAAACACACAGTGCTCTGAGGTATTTTCCCATTATCATTTTTCAAAGCTTGGCTCTGGGTTTGGTTTGGAGGGGTTTATTTGTCTTTAATTTCTATGCTAAAGTGCTGAGAGGTACAATAAGAATAGGTGCACACTGTTAATATTGCGACTTCTCTGTGGATTTATTTGAAAAACAGTAGAAAGGCTAAAATGAGTAAAGACTGTAGTTTTCCTCTTCATTAAACTTCTCCTCATCCATGCATAAACACCTAATTCTCCACTGAGCTTCCCAGAGTATTAAAGTCATTTGAGAAAAAACACAGACAGCATCTTACTTACATTTTGTTTTACAAAAACACAGTTACAGCTCTGCAGCAGGACAGCAGCAGCAACAGGCACTGCCACCACCCTGCTGGGAAAGGAAGGTTATCCAGCTGACAATCAGGCTGGAAGTGTTCCAGAAGAGATCACAAGACAACAGATGACCTTTCTCCAAGAAATCCAATCCCAGAGTCATAGAAGGGTTTGGGTTGGGAGGGAACTTAAAGCTCATCTTGTTCCAACCCCTGTCACGGGCAGGGACACCTTCCTCCAGACCAGGTTGCTCCAAATCCCATCCAACCTGGTCTTGAACATTTCCAGGGATGGGGCAGCCACAGCTTCTCTGGGCAGTGACCCTGGTCCTGTCACTCCAGGCCCTTGTCCCAAGCCCCTCTCCAGCTCTCTTGGAGCCCCTTTAGGCACTGGAGGGTGCTTTAAGGTCTCCCTGGAGCCTTTTCTTCTCCAGGCTGAACAATCCCAGCTCTTCCAGCCTGTCTCCATAGCACAGGTGCCCAAAGACTCAGAGCATCTTCCTGTTCTCCTCTTGACTTGCTCCTTGTCCTTGGACTCACCCCATAACCCGTGCACTCCCTCCAGGAGAAAGCATCAGGGCAAGGAAGTTAATGAACCTTTGCTAGAACAGCACACCCAGTCCTTTTGTAGGGCAGCTTCTGAATACTGAGCACACAGGGGAAGCTGGAGGAGACACAGAACACTCCAGTGAGTTCAGGGACACCGAGCCAAGGCACCGGGACAGAAATGTGCACACAGTACTGAGGCTCTCCAGTGGTCACTCATGAACCCATCCTGGGGGATGATATCCTAGTGCAGGAAGGGCTCCAAAACATGAATTGTTTTGTGATTGCCAGTGCCAATTACAGTATAAGCTTCCATTTTTGTTTTTTTTTTTTAAGTTCCACTGACCTGCTGTCACGTTTCCCTCTCTTACAGCTGAACAGCAACATCACTGCCATTTTAAAGTTGTAGCTCACTTTGGAATGAGCATGCTACTTTGATTCTGACAACCAGGGTAATCACAACTTTCTGCACTTAAAATGTATCCCTGGATTTAACATTGTATCTAGAAAAACAAACCAATAGCTTAGACTAAGGTTTAATCCATCAACCCTTTAGTTCAAGGCTGGCTGAACAAAATAATGAACGTGGTTATGGAAAAAACAACGCACTGAATGATTATGGATTGAAACCTGAAAAAAGCAGTACTTTCAATAAAATATTACTTCTTAAAATCTATCAGTTGCATTGATTATACAATCTCACAGCATATTTTCCTACTTAAATATTAAAAATCACATTAAAAAGTTGAGGCATTAGTTATGGATGTTGATTGCTTTGTTCTAAAGTCAGCAACAGTTGCTCTGTTAAGCTTCCTCAGCCTCAGGAAACATTCACCCATTTGACTTTCACCACGTCATTTGCACAGAAAATAACAACTGCCATAGAAACAACTTTACAAAAATAAATTCTAAGAAATATTACATTTGAGAATTTTGTCTTTTATGTGACAGCTGGAGCGCAGCAATGTTTTCAGTGGAAGCAACAGTCAGTGCCTTTATCCAGATATTCTGCTCATAGATCCCAGCCTTTACTCAGGTAAAAGGATTCCTGTGATTATGTTGAGCATAGACTATCATTAAGATAAACCAATAAAAGCCAATTAATGCCACAACATCCCACATGTGGTTTATATACAACATTTCTTTGACAGCTACAAACAAAGGTAAGCTGTTAGTTCTAGCAATTAGCAGTTTTCATGCTTTGTTAAGGTAATGGCACTAATCCAGAGAGAGAAAGGTAATTCATGAAGGAAGATCCCACCACGGCCATTAGCAATCCAGCCAACAAACTGCTGCTCTCCTAAAAAACCCACCACAGCAGTGCACAATCCAGGGACCTCTTTTCAGGTAAAATTTAGGTATGAGCCAACATATTTAAGGTAATGAGGCCATTTTCACCATCCCACACCACCTCCAGCTTCCAGTAAACACATGAAATACTCAAGCTTTGCTGTTTCAGTTCATGATACTACCCCAGTATCTTCCTAAAATCACACACTTGTGACTCTGAGTGGACTGTTTATTTAAATTTAATAATTTCAGTGCAGCTTCTGTCACCAAAGTTTTGCTGTTGTTTTAGACCAAAAGTTGAAAACAGTGAAAATCCAACAGTCTCCAACTCTCACTGCGATCTGTATTTAAATCATGGGAGATCAAATTAGAATCACAAAATGGTTTGGGTTCAAAGGGACCTTAAAGACCATCTCATTGGAAATCCTCTGCCATCAGCTGGGGACTCCTTCAATAAGACCAAGTTGCTCCAAGCCCTATCCAGCGTGGCCTTAAACCCTTCCAGGACATTTGACAGCTTCTCTAGGAAACCTGTGCCAGGGCCTCACCACCCTCACAGGAAAGGATTTCCTCCCAAAATCCCATCTAAGCCTGCTCTCTGTCAGTGTGAAGCCATTCCCCCTTGTCCTACCACTGCACACCCTTGTCCAAAGTCCCTCTCCAGCTCTCTTGGAGCCCCTTCAGGTACTGGAAAGGGCTCCAAAGTCTTTTAGAGCTTGAAGATCAGTCATTAACCTTCTTCCCAACAGTTCAGCACTGGCTCAGTACAGCTACCATATGAGATGTTAATAGTCATGGTATCTTTGCTAAAGGTTAATCACTTCAGTTCTTTTTTCTAAAGCAGAGATAAGGATCTATTGGACTGTTCATTGCTCCTCTCCCAAAACAGAGGGGAGACTGCTGAGAAAAATCTTTAGTTAATCACCTGGAGGAATAAAAAAGCAGGGAATTTTACATTATTAATGAAAATCCAGGCAATTAGATAAGTAATAGCTTCCTTCCATTTCATAATACAGTTAAAGTTGCTTATAAGGCTTCCTGACGTACCACATTTCAAGCCACATTAAAGCAGCTTTCCCAGTTATAAGTCTTGTCTTATGCACTCAGGAGCTGCAGGGTTCATCTGTGCCTGTCATTAAAACTGAACTGGAGTGGTTTATTTCATCCTGTAACTTTGTAACGTTCTGGCAGATTATGAAGGTTATCCTTCTCACATATATTTTACATCAAAAACATGAGAGAGATGCACCTCACCACAGCTCCTTATTCAAAAGACTCAGCTGAATCCCCAAATATTAATCCAATTCCTAGATCTGAATCAAGCCAAGAAGAGTTGATCTGAATGTAGGCATCCCTCATCCTAAGTAAATCTAAATCTCCACCCCCATCCTACCAGCTACAGATTCTCTGGTGAATTACCAGAAATTCCACTGGGAACATGAAAAAATTATTGAAGAACTTCAATCAAGCCCAGAATATTTCATTAAGCTGTCTCAGTCGCAATTAGTTTTCAGATAAAGAAGTACTTTGCATAAGGATGTTGGAAAAAGTTTTCAACATTCAAAAGATGGAATCTGTCCCTATGGGTGCACATATGCAATTCAGAAACTGGGAAGGATTCATCTGCTGTAAAGTCAGAGGAAGAACTGAAACTCACTTTGCAATACAAACAATCTTCACAAAGTGAAAGATCTCTTAATACAGTATAATGAAAATAAATATGAATCTTGGGTACACTTTCCCACTCAGTGGACTTCAGTCTCCCATATGAGGAATGAGCACAAATTTCAGTTTGCTGTGTTAAACAATTCTTCTCTCTGGCACACAACAGTCTTCACTGAATACTCCTGGGTCTGTGCTTTGCACCCCATACAGCCTTCACTGTATGTGACAAAACTTAGATAATTTAAAATATAAAAACAATTACAACACACACTGGTAATATTCAGAGGGAATATGTGATGCCTGGTGAAAAAAAAAAAAAAAAAAAGACAAAAAGAGGTGTGCAAATCCTGTACCTGAAGTGCCCTCAAAGTCTTTCGCAAAACACATTTTATGTAATGCTCATTAATACTTTTTGCTCAAAAATGACCAACAAACAGAATAATGAAGCTACTAAATGCCAGGATGTGACATAATGGCAGAATTTATAGTAAGTGCTAGCAAACTTGCACAGTGTTCTGCTCATTTTGGTAAGTCTTGCTACTTCTTACAATAATTCACACTTATTAAAAGATGTAGCTTTATGACATTCCAATGATTTCTGCAATTCTTTTTAGGTTTCATTAATTCAATCACAACATTTATTGTAACGGTAATTAACAATAGCTCCACTTTTGAAAAAAACTAGCTAATATATTCAAGGAATATAACAAAGGAAGAACTGCCTGCATCACTGAGCTCAGTCCCACAGCCACAGAGAGGTGTGGTGGAAATTTAACCTACAGTTAACTATAAAGCATCTCTTCATGTCTCCTCAAACACTACCAGCAACTTCAAACACTCTGTAACAAACCAAGACCAGAGTAAAACTTAGTCAGGGCAGTAGAGTGAATAGAAATACACAACACATCATGGGCATCACCATCTTTTGGGTCAAACACCCAAAGGATCCAGGAACATGCATGCCCCCACGTGTGTTACCGCTGAAGATGAATAGATCACACAGACACAGGTCAAGGTGTGGTGAAAGAAAAAGTTTATTTTTCCCTCCAGGATTTACAGGCTTCTGACCACGGCCAGGGATTGGATGGTCAGGATAACACTTTCTCACTGCACTGGCCATGAGAGATGCCCATCACAAGACGTGTAACAGAAAGAATGTACACATATCTACGTTTATGGTTACTATCCTGGGAAAGTCCTTAGAAAACTATGTTAGCAAGCCCAGAAGCTGAGTTTTCAGGGCGACACACGTGCTACAGAAGAAAGTCAAAAATCTCACCTTTTATTGCCCAAGATGAACAGGCTTTCCATTCCTTAAGCCTCATGATCCTCATGATTAACCTGAGCCCAGAGACACCAGCTGTGACCTAAATCTAACACACTGTAGACAACATAACCAAACCCCACAAAAAACCTTACACTCAAAGTCATATGCCAAAGAGGGAAACTCCCTTGGATACAGAAGCAGAGAGAGATTTCAGATACAAAATTTCTCAGAATGAGATGCCATTCCAGGACATCTCTCATTATTGTTTAAGCCCTCAGTTTTCAGGCTAAAATAATTTTTGACAAAGTATGTCCAGATCAGCTGTTGTCACATCATTCATCTTGAGATGTGGAGTTGGCGTTTCTTTCACCTTATGAGTTACTTATGCAGGGGCAGGAGAAAGGATGGAAGAGGAAGGTTAGCAAATAGGGCAGAACCATCACATCACCTCTCATGATGTCTGGAATGACACATACAGAGTTCCCAACACACACATTCCTCAAAGCATCTTAGGAACAGCTGCTAAGGTTCATAATAACGCTTTAGTCCCTGCCCACAACAGGGGGGTTGGACCCAGGAGGTCTTCAAGGTCCCTTCCAACCCAAAACCTTCTATGATTACTGGGATGCCAAACTTAAGCTTGCAAATACAACCCCAAGCTCCGGGGCATTGGCCCAAATGGTAATGTGAAGCAGCCTCACACCACACATACATTTTGATTTTCCTGAGGCCTTATGGAGCCACAACAATTTCACAGGTGTAGTCTGACATTTCCATGTCTAAAGCTCTGCCCTGGCATCTTTTGTGCAGTTACCTGTTCTGAACTGAATCTATGGAGTGTTCAAAACAGACCTGAGTGTTTTGTCTGACGCATCCTTTTACCTTTATACTTTCTCCTCAACAGACAAAGACTAATTTACACATTGTTAAAGAACATCTTCACTTCTTCTGGTAACTGCATGCTTCAAAGTTGCCTGTAAAACTGACAAAGATTCTATCAACCTGAACCATTTCAATTTGCATGGGTTTAATGCAAATTTTCATATAGACTTATCACACAGAATGAACATTTCCTGCTTTCCTCTGCCTTACACACTCTCCAAACTTCCAGGACTCCTTCAGAAAACAGAAATCAGAAACAGGTCCTCAGTGCACTTATATATAAAATGTTTCAGAAGAACCTGATGTAGCCACATGATGATCAAGGGCCCTTTTCCTGGATCAGCAGTGGTGGGAAACACACTAAAAGTATTTTTATTTAAGCCTCTTCCTTCCTTCCAATCCGTTTAGCAACAGGTCACTTGACTGCCCAAAACCAGTCTTTAAGTGCAAATGCAGGGTTTTATCATTTCTCCACCACTCCACTGCAGTACAGCTGGCCAATTAAATATTTAATACAAAAGTCCTCAATATTTAATTAGAGACAAATAGCACTCTTTTGCACTTTCCTTGAATTTGAAAACAACCTTTCCCATTCTACCTACACATGAACATTTAATATGACAAAGATGTATTTAAGGTTATTAGAAGTCTGTTGATAACAATATTACAATAAATTAACATCTTTTCAGACTGCTGCACATTACAGTCTTACTACTTTATCCAAAAAAGGACTAAAATAATACTTTTGCTGATCTCAATCAAGTAACAAGGAAAATACACTTGGCTGTTCAGGAAAATATAGAAGAACTTTGAAACAAAATGTTAAAGATGTCATTCTCTCACAGCATGTTTATAGTGAAAGGTATCATTGAAAGTACTTCAAATACATATTAAATAACTAAATCTGTCATGGCATATTTATAGTGAAAGGTATCATTTAAAAGACTTTAAATACTTATTTAATAACCAAAACATCATATAAACTTTTTTATATGTCGCAGCTAGTATTTATTTAGAGATTCCTAATTATTTTGATGACTGTGCCCAGCACTGTAACAACAGGAGGCAATTCCACATTAAAAATGGTAGTTTCCACCACATAAAACTTTAACAACAGAGATAGGACCTGTTAGTGTCAGAATTCTTTGCTATTGGACAAAAAAACTTCCAACAATGTTGATTATGCAACTAACAGAATATTGCAGCCAGCAATCCATGGTATTTCCACCCAGAATTAGAGGATGAAGGAGTCATTTCAGGGCTGCTTCACCACCCTGAAATGTATTTCCAAGGGTGAATACCTGAACCTTCACTTCTATAAAATCAAATTCAAAAGAGCTTTTGGAGGCAAGTTTTTTTAATTCTAAAATGATAATCCTAAACACTGGAAAACACAAGTAATTAGTAAATTATGTAGCACTAGTTGCAAATCAGTTATCTATTTTTTCCCACACATATTTTCATTTACATAGTTCTAAATGAGAAAAGATGATACAGACACTTTGCAACTCTAAGAAACCCTGGGGGTTTTAGTATAAAGGCAAAAATCACTCCCAAACCACTCAGTTTTTACTGTTTCTCTGTGTTCATGTGACATCTCCACTTGTAGTACTTCCACCCTCCAGGCTGCCAAGATGGTCTGCAGGTGGAATGACAGCCAGGACACACCTGCAACCTGAACTACTGGGAACTGCCAAGAACTTTGAAGACATCGTCTCAGCTCAAGAATCAATTATCTTCTCTGAATTCAACCTTCACAACATCAAAGACAACATTAATTTTAACATGAAATACATGTCAAATAACATTAGTGCATCCATTATGATCATCATGGCTGAGCAGTGTATTATCCTCACTCAATGTCAGGTTGTTTTGAGGGAACAATCCCTGTCACAGGTTACCAGGATGGAGCCGTGACAGAATAATGAGAGAATTTATTAAGAAACACTTGAAGGGAGCACTAGGTCCTTGCCAGCAGCTCTTTGAGGTGGCTCCTCCTCAGAACCCTTGGGAAGCCAAAAACAGAGCAGGTGTGGCAGTAGCACTTTGTAGGCAGAAGAAACCAGGGCAGCAGCAGTTTCCCCCCAGAGCCCCAGGAGAGGGATGTGCCCATCTCCTGCAGGTGTCCAGCGCTCACCTAAGAGATCACTGCTGGTACTGAGCCCTGAAGCTCAACTGCTGCTCTTGGCTCTGCTATCCTGTTTTTCTTTTCATCCTACTACTTACTGTATTATTCTAAACAAGAACAATCTTGAAAAAAAATGTCTGCAAAAACAAAGAGCTTAAGAGATTTCCCAGGTCAAAGCAGACATCTTTCAGACTTTCAGGTTGTTTATTGTCAGGGGACTTTTTTTGGTTTGGGATTTGTTAGGGGAAGTTGGGGGAGTCTGTTTTCTTGTTTGTGTTTTTGTCTCATTTGTTTTTGATTATGTGTATAAAGTAGAAAACACACTCATGCCTTAAATCCTTTGAACAGAAATTGCCTTACAAGCCAACAAATTGTTTATACTATAAATTATTAACCTCTTATACCCCTTTCTCCTGTTAACATGGTGAAATTACAGAAAGAAAAGCTTTGATTTTATTAAGTGTTAACATTTACACAGGGATTTCTGCCACCTGCCTTACTGGAGTTGAAGACCAATCTTCCACACTGCTGAGTAGCTCTCATTTTCTTCCATATAATCAAAAACCATTATTTAATCTCCCAAGTCCTATCAAACAACCATTTACTTCATCCATTAGAGAAGGCGAGGCCGAACAAATATTCCCAACACTTGGTGGAGAGGTTTGCAATAATCCTGAGCTCCCCACGGGATCTATTCTAGGGGCAGCTCACTAAAACACTGCTCTCCCACATTGACAAATCTCTCACAGAAGATGCTCCAATTCTCAAGTTCAAAGTCATGTGGGGCTTTTAAATTGTGTTTACTACCTCAAAAGATTTCTCTGAACAATTTTATAACCTGTTTCAAGATCTGCAATGGCATTTAGCCCATTCTGGACTTTTAGAGCAATTTTCCACTTGTTTTTAAACAGCCTAACATTACCTTTACCTACAACACAGCATGTGATGCTTGTTGCCATGTAATTGTACGTGCAATTGCTTCTGCAGAGCTGAAGTTTCTTTCCTGTAAATCCCTTATACATTATTTAATAGTATATATTGATACCAAAGTACCTATATATAGTATCCTTATAAATATATTATCAACTCCCTGCTCTACAAGGGCTGGCTTCAGTTCATTCTCATCTCTACAGCTGCTGCCACTTGACTATTGTCGTGGTCAAAGTCTAAAGTAGCAAGAAGGAACCAGGAGGGAGAAAGGGGAAGTGGAAACATGGGCAGAGAAATTCCTGAGTCAGGCAACCAACTCCTTTATGCCATTATGCCTCTGTAGAAGTAATTTAGGCATTAATTTTTTTTGCATCCAAAACAATAGTAAAGCAGGGCAAATGATGACAAATTAAACTGAACACAGTAACAATTTGTATCTATTAAACAGATTATTCAAATTCAGTTGTATTTAAAGTTATCACACCTCATTTGTTTTAGGTACTTCAAATATTAATGTTTTAACAGAATAATTACTCAGAAATTCTGGCATAAATACAGGCATATATTTAAAGAAGTTAAAGATGTGCAGAAAACCTTTTTTGGACTAATGTGCAGCTTTGCCCCAGTGTCTGCTGGTGCTGTTGCAGGAGAGCTGAGGAGGTGGCTGTGTGTGCCATGTCAGCTTGGCACAGGGAGCAGAGCTCCTCCAGGGAGCACCGATTCATCAATCCAGTCACTTGTGACACCGGCAGCAATCCCAGCACGCAGCAGCAGCCATCACTCCCCGGCAAATACCCAATATTGAGACATAAAAGAGCTAAATAAGTTAGAGACGCTCTGCTGAACACCGAGGGCAGTCTGCCTTGCAGGATCCTGTTGGCTACCCACAGCATCCCTCACTGCTCTGGAATTGTTCCAAGTATATTCCACAGATCAGACAGAATAGTTCACGGTTTTTTTCCTAACCAGAAAAACAGGAGGATTTCCTCATCGTTATTTCAAGAGAATTTTAGAGTCATCCTGAAAAACAAAAAAAATACCACGTGCTGGCAGAAAATGTATGTCTTAAACTTCCTTACTTGCCCTCACTGAGACATTGGCTGTATTTTTAGAAATGGAACTACCACCAAAAAAATACCCACCTTCCAAGGCTAGTCAAATGAAACACCTTTGTAATGTAAAAAACATTTCTCTCATAGCAACAATAACTTCAGACCAACCTAACTGGGGCAATTTCAAAGTAGGAGAACGACACAGCGGAAGACCCACAGACTGCAAGAGGGGAAATAGGAGGATGAAAGTCTTTTCCTACTTTCTTTTGATTTGCTGTCAGTTATCCTTGTAGTTTCATCTGTCTGAAGAAAACAGATTTCATTTGTTATTACTTATAAAGCATATTAAATTTTGAAACAATCACAGAAGTACGAACTTTGCTGCATTTTAAAAAGTGGATGTTTTTCAAGGGATTTTTCTTTTTTTACTAATAAACTGAAATGTTTAGCATCTTCACACCAGCAGTGTTTTCCCATTCTGAGATTATGGAAAAGTTGCAGAACGCACACATGAGATAACTTTGAAACCCAGAGAGGCACAAGTATACACACACAGCTCTTCCCTCCACAGGAATACCAAGATGTGACAGGAACTCTTTATCCACTATGAGCAACAGAAATCAAAACTGAACATCAGAGAATTTGGTCCCTCCCAAGTACTTTTAATATTATATAGAGTTCAGTCCCATCATGATGTGCTTGTTATCCACTATTCAGTACTGCAAAGGATTTGAGGGTTTCCAGTATTTGGGCTATGATGTAGACAGGGCATGGAATGGGATGAAGACTTTCAAAAGAAAATAAAAATTCCATTTAGTCTTACTTTCAATTAGTCTCAAAAAGTGTTAAAGGCCTTTGCAAACCTAGCTTTTTGTTTTTTAAAGCTCCATTGGCACAAATGTCTGCATCTGAGGCACACACCAGGGTGAATGGTTTTCCATCTCTAAGTACTTCCAGGTACTAGGGAGGCCACCTAACTCTGAACACGCCAACTCCAGGGCCTTAAAGAACTCAAGTTAACATGGACAGGGGCAAAAAGCAAAAACTGAAGCACAGCAAGTATTTCTGCATTAAATCATAACATTATTTGCCTATGCCCACACTGCAAATCAGCAACAAAGCAGTCTTGGCTCCAGAACCCACAAGCTCCCAGCGATGTGCTCAACCCTACATCAATGTTAGGCCACTTTAATTCAGTTTTAAACCAGAAACTACTGCCTTTGAGTGCTGCAAAACTAAATCAATCACTGATTGACTAGTGAGAAGGTCCTGATTTATAGTGTGCCTGAACTGACCTGAAGTAAGTGACAGCTCTGACTAAAAGAGAGGATCAGTGAAGCCAGAGATTAAGCTCTGTTTCAATAGAAACAGCCTACCAAGATACCTTCCACAAACTAGCAGATATTTTAAAAACTCAGGCTGTGATTCTGTGAATTGCTTAAGAAAAGGATTATATGAAAATCTGGAATACCAAAATAATGGTACTAAAAGCTGGAAGCAGACTCTACTCTTGCTTTTTCATTTTTGTTTAAATACTTCCAAGGCATGTTGATAGTCTATCTCCAGACAGTGCTTCTATACCAGGGGAAACTTATTTAAAGCTAAGGACAGGACCTCTAGCTTTTGTAATCCTATTTATATCAACAAGAAATCTCACAATGACTTTCCCATTTTGTGTTTCATTTTTTGGATGTGTCCATGAAAAGAACTGATGAGTGGAAAAAGTGGCACATAGAACAAAGACAGAGCAGAAAAGCTGTCAGTTCACTGAAAGGTGTCCACTCGTGGTTATATTTCATCTATATTTCTCTTACAGAAACTAAACTTTATTAGCATAATTTTTCATTAGAATAAGGATATCCATGTGTTACAGTTTCTTAGAGGTTTTATGGACTGGGTCAATCACACCACATCAGGTACCTGTCATTGTGACATGGTCTCAATCAAGGACCAGTAATTAGCAATGAGTATTTTAAGTATTTGTATCTGGAATCATAGTTTCTACACAGCAAGGTACAAGATTCACTAGAGGAAACCCCATATACAGAGACAGTCAAGTCACCAAAGAGATGTAGAAGGATTTGATCCTTCTTTGAGGTGAGGAGTAATTAAGTAATCACTTATATAGGAAATGATGCACATGTGGTTTTGCAAAGGATCCCAGAATTGCCAAGGTTGGAAGAGCCCTTTAAGACCATGCAGTCCAACCATCAGCCCAGCACTGCCACTGTACCCCTAAACCACAAAACCTCATCATCCAGCTCCACTTGAACACTTTCATTGATGGTGTCTCCAGCCACCTCCCTGGGCAGCCTCCTCCAACGCCTGACCACCCTAACAGGGAAAAACTGTTCTTACACCTAATCTGAATTTCCCCTATCTCAGGTTAAGGCCATTTCCTCGAGCCTTCTCACCTGCATAAATAAAAAGAAAAAGCATAATCTATTTTAGTTGACTGGTCACGCTAACCCCTGAGTAAGAAAAATAAACTCAATTATAGTTAAAAGGTTAAATTTCTCTGCATCTTTCATCAGACTGGCCATAAACACCAGCATACTCATGAATATTCTCGTTAACACTGGCCATAAACACCAGCATACTCATGAATATTCTCGTTAACACTATGGGAAGCACCAAGAATGCAACAGGAACACTTGATCCCCATCATATCAAGAGAGGCTCCAACACACCAGAATGACAAAACCTTCCCAGTTTAACCTTTGCAAATAAACAAGAAAGTGAATATTTTCTCTCATTTCTCCATCCAGGATTTTACTATTTCAGATCTTGTAGATAAATGACTGTTTGCATTTTGCCATTTGAACTAAGCATGATCTCTAGTTCATCTATTTCTCTTTCAGCATGGCAAATCTATTGAGTAAGGGCAGCCAAGACCTGGCAGTGGTCAGACCCAAATTTTCCAGAGTGTGCAAAGGCTAAACATACTTCCCTGCAGGTGCTGCCAAGGTTAGGGGATTCCTCCCAAATTAAGAATCAAGATGAATAAAAAAATGTTGGTAACCAGAAATGCTCTCAATTATAGAAAACAAAATACTGGAAAGCATATTTGACTCTTGAACATCTCCAGGGAATTTATTTACAGCATCTTGTCAAAATGAAACATCAACAGTGGTGCTCTGAAATGAAAACATTTTTTTTCCCAATCACTTTAGACATTTCATGCATTTCTCTCACACTAGTTTTCTACAGGAAACCCCACTTCATTTAGTGAATCAAAGCCATCATCATCCCTTATTCAAGAATCTTCACAAACTGCTTGTTCTCATGGCATCTATCAAGTGTAATGTTAATGATTATGGGGAGATCGAGTTTATCTTTTGGTCTTCAAGCAGGTAGTTCATCACTCAAACTTTGTACTATTGGACTATAGCTAAATGCTATCTGAAGTCCATAGTTCTCTAATTTACTCTTTTCTCTCTTCTTTCCCTCTGCATCATTTTCTCTTAGAAAAATGGAAGCTCTTACAGATTAGGCTTCCCTACTTAAAACTGAACACAGTACATTATACTCTGGGCACTGCTCAAAGGCATAGCAAATATTCACAAAAAAAAAAAGAAAAGAAAAGAAAGCACGTTCAAAAATATTTTTAGTTTACATTTTTGGGTCTGAATCCTTCTGGAGGGAAAGTATTTCACTTTTCCTACAGAGTGGTTGCAGTAACATAGAAACCACTGATAGAGCAATTTTCCCCCACAGCAGTCCAGCAGTGTATCTGAAGTCAAGGTTTCCTAACAACAGCTTTTTGTGAGAATTAAGACATTTTGAGATGTGAACTATGTTTGCTGGTTAGGACTCACTTCCATGGGAATAAACAATGGAAATTATTAGGCTCCATGTATCTTAAACTGCCTCATACAAGCTATGTTTTCTCAGTCACAACTTTCCAGCGGTTTTTAAGCATCTGCTCCCCCATGCCAAATCCTACGGAAAAATGCAACATAGCCCATTCAAGTCAGATCAGAACCTGTGCTTTTCCCAAATACTGAAGGACCCTACACACCACTCATTATAACACAGACTTTCTGCTTTTCTCTTCACTTCTCTTTTCCAAACTGTCCCTATCCCACACTCTCAGCTGCAGTAATTCCCAAAGCTTCCCAAACCCCTGCAGGCCCACACAGACTCTGTGCAGCAGTTCAAACTCAGCTCCCAGCCTTTCAAGCACTAGACACCAATCTGTTCTGTTGTTCAGCAATCTGTGTTTCCCTCAAGGCCGAATGCAGGAAGAAAAGCTACGTCCATAATCCTTCCCTGCCGAAGCAGATGCCTCGGCACCTCAAAGCACAGAGGATTACATCAAGTGCACGACTCTCTGCTGAAAAGCGTATGTACAGACAACTCCAAATATTCTGCTACAGGTTTTAGGGAGATCAAGAGCAACTGTGAAGATGGGAAGGAACCAAAAAATCCCTAATATCTTCTTTTCCTTTCCGGTAACTGGCATTTATTTTTTGTGAACTTACTTTCTTAGTACTGCTCTATGACTAATGAATGAGAATCTATCAAAATCTTCTATAAAACCATGCAAAGCATATAAAACATAGCATAAAAATGCAAAAAACGTCTTACGAGTAAAACCGATTAGAACTTCCTCCATTACAGCATAGTCATTCAAAACTCAACTACATTGACCTTCATTTCATGCAAGAAAATTCTACTTGGAGAAGTCTGAGTATTTCCTCCTATGCTGATGGCCCAGGGACTACTGTGGGATATACACAGAAACATTTAGGTTGGAAAAGTCCTTTCATTAAATTCGAGACCAAGAATTTACAAAGTAATCAGAAATTAATATTTGTCATCCCAGTAGGATAAACATTTTATAAACATTTGTAAGATAATGACTGGAGATTCTGTAGTCTCTACTTCCTCAGAAAATTTCACATCTTTGAAGACCATAAGTCAGGTTTCACTCATTACCCTAAGTCATCAGTTAGAAAGGAAACTGAAGTCTATTTTTTAATGTTTCTTTTCTTGATCTCAGAGTGGTTTATAAACGTGGCTTAACTAGAAAAATTTGGGGTCTAATCTCACATCAGATAAAACTTCTCTATTTCTTTCTGTATAATTTTGAGAAATAAAGACAAAAAGAGCATGGTCAAATCAAAAATAATGCTGTCACGGTGCAAATAAAAAATTCATCATGAACTGCAAAGACCTATTGTGGCTCTTGGTGCTTAAACCCAGAAGGATTTTTTCATTTATTAACACCCTGTCCTTGTTCAACAGCATACTAATGAAGTTAATCTAAAGGCTAAATTTCAATTATGAATCACAGAACCGCATCTCTGCTCCCTGATTGCTCAGATAATCTGAATTAAGCCTTCTCCTCTACAAAGCACAATGGCTGACTGCAGATAAAAGTTCCCAAACATCAAAAATATTCAGTCCAGAAGGTAAAAATCTGACAAACACCTGTTTTCACATCCATATGATAACTCTCTGGCAAAGTAATGATTTCTAGTAATTTGACAGACTGTTCGCTCACTTAAAATACGCTGCACAGGTTTGAGCAATAAAAGGAACTGCAAATGTTTAAATCTCTCAGGCTTACAGCCAAGACAAAGTCTTCAGCCAGAGTAAAAAAGGGTTTCCATTTGCTAAAATAATTTAGGAGAAAATGTTTTCCTCTTGAGTACCTACAATGTATTTGTCCTGGAACAAAACCCAAGAGCCACCATGGAAAACCAAGATCAGTGAGAAGCTGTGCAGCACTTGACTATTAATATGCACGACTACAGACGGAAATGTGGTGCTTCATGACGTGTCAACACAGCTCAAATAAGGAGCTGTAGCTGCAGAACTGGAAAAAAACCAAAATATGAGTAATAACGATGCCCTGGATCATTTGCTTCCAATTGCTTCTGCAAACAGAAGAGTGATGAAGCTCACCAGAACACCAAACCGTGCTGCGCCCCCATCTAAAAGACTGATAGGGAGGAAACACTGCATCTGCTTTTTAACAAGACAATAGAAGAAGCTGAAGAGCCAGCCTTTAGTTTTCAGCTGAGAGGATGAAGCACTGAAGGACTGTTCACTTTCGGTGGGAGCCAAAAGAGCAAGAGGGAAGCAGAACAGGGAAAGCCCCAAGTTCCATCTTAGAGCAAACCTGGGTCAAAGAAACCAGAGCCTTCAGAACCATCTCTTGGAAGTGTTTTCACCGTAAAGTGCATGTGATTTCCAGACAATATAGCAACTCTACAGTCAATTCTTCAACTTCTCATGGGGAAGAAAAACTAGAAAGAGTAAATATACCATAACCAATCACTATCTGACCATCTCTAGGAGTAAAAACTTCAGAGATTTTCTTCTAAACCTAGGACAAGATAAACTCCTTCTTCACACACACACACCTATCAGCTCCTTCCCATTCTCCAAAAAATTGAGCTCCCAGACAAGAAGACTGTCCAGACTCACTGCCACGCCACAGCACTAAAACACAGGTCAGTTATAGTCAGCTACTTTTTCACTGATTGGCAAAGACTTACTTTTCCTCTTTCGAGTTAGATGAAGTCAAACATACACATCCACACCTTCACAGCAGCCACTGCACTGTTGATCATTTCTACTGTCCTAAACACAAATATTAATCTCTGCCATTTTCAATTCTAGTATTCTTCAGAATATAAGCACAAATAGTTAATATTCCACCTCCATCCTTAGTCTACTGGTACCCCTCTCCACTGCCTTTATCCTTCCAATACATGTCACTCAGTGGGAAGTTACCAGAGCTCAGATGATCCTGAGATCATGAAAATAAATTCTTACCATTAAAAAAAAAAAAGTTGGATTTTTTTTTTCCCAGATTGTCAAGATATTCACAATGCTATCTGGTTTTGGCAATATTGACTACTAAAACATTGATACATACCTGGAAAATTATTTGGCAATTACATCCTTCCCAAGCCTAATATCTTCCCGTTGTCGAATACCAAATGGGCACTTTGCTCTAGTGTTTGGCTGGATCCTGTGCAAGTTTTCCTCCGTGCCTTAGTCCTTAAATGAGCTGTTTCTCAGCAACACACTCAGAGTTGTCAGCCTGAGCAATAGGCACAGATGTATATGCTTAGCAATATGCTTGGTATACGTTGTCATTCATGGTTTTCACCAAAATACATCTTAATTGAGCAGCAGCATTACACCACAAATGAGCCAGAAAAAAAGGCCAACAATAACGACAGACCACTAGAAATAATCTGTTGCCTTCTGGGTAAGCTGCTCAATGCTAAAACTTATTATCTGTAAAAGCACCTTTTGAATCACTTTTGTATTGCCCTGTGGAATACCTTAATGTTTCCATTGGTAATAAAATTTCTGGCTTGCAATACTGCCCTGGTCTATAAGACCGCAAGAGAAGGGAAGGGAAACAATGAAAACAGGGAAACACAGAAGTGCTGTTATTATTAAACCTTTAAGTTACAGAGTTAATTCCAGCTAAACACTTTTATCTGCTGCACTGCTTATATGAAGTGGATGCTTTTTTCTAGAAGGAAATCTAATTTTAGAACCAGGCATCAAACAACTCCATGGCCATCCATATCTGCACTGACTCCACTTCTGCTACAAGTAATCTGTTAAGCAGCACATCCCCAGCTGGGGACTGTAATTAGGGTGCAAACTGCCATACAATCCCCTTGCCAGATTGATGAAGGAGACCTCTTACAAGGTGATCCAGAAGGCAGTGTTGAGATCATTAATCATTTATCCGTCGAGGAGAATACAAAAAGCTCTGCCACCAAGAGCATTACGCTGCAAAAGTATCTTGATAAAACTAACTCCTAAAAAAAAACTAGTGAACTTTTAATTGAAAGGTCAGACATTAGTTACTGTATTATTTTTTTAAGTTTTAGATAAATTCACTTTAAAAAAACCTTTATTCAGATGTCAGACAGAATTTGACACTCCTCTTTTGCTACTCCTTCTAAAAGCTTGATAATGATCAGCTCAGAGGGATTTTAGCTCTGCAAGCAGCATCCCCAGATAGTAAACAAATATAATAGTAATCTACAGTGCAAGCTTAAATACCCTGCCAGGCTGCCAATATTTCAACCTGCAACCATTTGTTTTCAGGGATCTGAATCCACAGAAAATGCAAGTATTTTCAACAATGCATAATTGGAGACATTGTTAGTACAAAATTGTGGTCTACAGGGAGAACACCAGATCTTGAACACCTGCCTGACAAGGTCTTCACTGTCCATTCTAAGCACGTAGGTCTTGGCTCTGCCAAATATCAACTGAACTTTTTTAATACGCTTACTATAATAAAATACTTCAAGTATTTAAAGTTGAGTTTAAGCTTAAGTGTTTCCCTTCTTCGTTGTTATTTGATCCAACAGGCAAGCTCACACCATCCTTAGAGAACTCATGAAACTATAGAGAGAAAAACACAAAAACCAATTAAGTACTCTAAGAGTTCATTGAAAGAGCTGGAAGTATTGGATACAACTTTTTGACCATCTTCTGTAAGTGATCATATGTTTTCCTTACCACACTCCATCCCAGATGGCCAGCATCAGAAGTTTCTTAGCTACACCCATCAGCTTCACACCCATTTCACCTGAGCCCAGCCTTAGGAGAGCCATTCTGGCAGGGTAAGGGGAGGAGGTGAACTCCTTTCCCTCCCCTCCCCTGAACTACCTGGAATTTAATAGAATTGCCTAGGAGACTTCTGCTGTTTCAGAAGCAATCAAAATCTATCCTATACAACCATCTACCAGACTAACAGAAAATACATTTTCCTGTAGAATGTGCGATAGGGAGGAAACTTAATCCAAACACATCATTACATAGTCCAACAGGATTTGCTTACAAAATCTAAAATCTATCCTAGTGAAGGCAAGCTCCTAGAAGTTAAACAAAAAATAGTCAGGCAAGTACTTTTTCTTATTTTTAACTGAAAAAGCCACATCTAAATCCTTTTCAACAGATCACCAAGAAGCATATATGAAATCAAGAGAAGGAAAAGAAATGTGCCACCCGTGGCTAGGAAGTTCAACAAATGTAAATATTTAAAAAGCATTCTTATTTGCAAATTAAGATAATTTCCCCTCAACTCTCCTCATTCCCTAGAGACAAGAGAGTTTTTCCTAAAAGATGCAGCAAGGGATGCAAAGAAAAGGAGTAAGGAAAACCCAACATTTTTAGCATCAAGTGCTTTTACAAGGACTCCTTTATAAATCTAACTCTAGATACAACAAAGCATTTTATTTTTTTCTTCAACACTGAGAAGTTCTGATTTCCAAAACCCTTCCTTGCATGAAAAAGCATGTAAGTAATCTTCTGAATATATGAGTGAGAGAAGGAAAGCAGAAATAGCTTCATTATCATTATACAAAATCTTACAGGCAGATGTGGAAACCCAGGCTCCTTAAAATTATCGCCAGGTTAAAAAGGCATAATCCATTCCAACAGCAAATTCTGTCATATATCACTGATTCCCTCAATATTCACATTTTTCCAGCATACCCTGAACTAAGGGTAAGAGGTCAGCAACAGAAGGAGTATGCATAAGAAAATTCATTTCTCCTGATGCATTCCATCTTTTTTAATTAGTCAGTAACACAAAAACACCACCTAAGAGAATGGAGCACAACTTGCAAAGACAACATTTCAAACATGAAAATTACAAAGGTGGGAAATCAAGGGTGGCATCATTTGCTGAAAGGCTGTGACAACAATCTTAGCAAAGAGTTAAAAGTTTTAAAAGATAAGGAAAGAAGTTCTCTGCAACTGGATGGGCCAAGGCAATCCTGTCAACAACCAATCCTGCCAGTAATATTTCTTGCACCTTGATCCTGCTCAATGGAATAGAAAGCATTAAACACAACATACAACTGAAGCAACACTGCAATACTTCAGAGGTTATACCCAAGTTAATTCCATGTACATCTTATTTTGGAGTAACAAGTGAAAAAACCTGCCCACCCTCTCCTTTTTGAGACTTGCTGTATCATCCTTTACTGACATTAATATTGCTCTCCTCCTTAGGCAAGCCCTGAAAGATTCTGATCCTTTTTATCCTTTAAAGGGAGCAATTAATGCTGCTATTCAGAGTTTCTGACCTTTAACTCTAAGTCCCAGTAGTGTTATTCAGATTTTTCTTTTCAAGTTTAGCAGAAAATAGTAACTATTTGTATCTTCCTAAAGGCAGACAGGCATTAATCCTAACCTCAAACTAGAGTCCATTTTGGAAAAGTAATTTCCAAATTTTTCACTTCCAAATGTGCTCCCAAATGATGCTTCCCAAACTCTGCCCTTCCAAACTACTGCAGTTGAGGTTCTGCCTTCCACAGGTATTTTGGCAAAACACTTTGAAAATCCTTTCACAGGAGTTCTGCATCCCATACTGCATTCCCCCTCATCATCCTCTGCAGGAGGATGCCTATTGCTATGATTATTTGCAGTGAAGCCACAGTGCCAAGTTCCATTTTCTTTATTCCTGCTAACACCACTCCCCACTCAACCTTCCTGCCTCACATTTTTTCCCCACAGCTTCTTCCTCAGCGGCCCTGCTGCTTCTTTCAGAAATATTGTAAAAACATCTCAGAACCAAAATAATGCATCTACTATTTACTATCCTCATCTAATCTGTATTTTAAGTTGTCAAACACGGAGGCTGATTTGATGCCCTGAGAAACCAAGAGAGCATATCATGATCAGAACTGCCCCACAAAGCATCTTGCATTTTCTTTTCAAAGAGAAACATATGTGTTAACATATGTGGTCTTTTACAAGGTGGTAAACACCTCATATACATATCTCAAAGGTGAAAAAAAAAATACATATATATATATATATATACTGTCCATCCCAATTCCTCTCTCAAATAAATTTTTTTTTAAAAAATGAAATCTGATAATTCTAGTCCATCAATACCTTTCTGCTTTAAATCTTCCCTGATAAGAAAGTCCTTAGAGCTCATCTGGAAGACTGACAAGCTGGTATTTCTTCAGACCCAGAGGAAGGGTATTCCAGAGTCAAGACTTCCAAATAGCCAGGGAGAAAAAGTTATACCTATTAAAACAGAAAGCAAGACAGGCTCAGCTAGAGCTGCACAGGGAAGGGGCAATCAACTTGACAGTAAATGTAATTAGTGTTATAATTCCTGCCAAAATTAGACATGATATAAGCAGATATAACAAACAAATTTGACATGATATATTACCATTGATGTTCCTAAATATATAGAGGCTTTCTGAAGGATGGAAGTAGGGTTTTACAGATTTTAAGAGGGAAAAAAAAAAATCCTGACAAGCTTCCATCATGTCTGTCTCCATCCTGTTGCTTGTTAAAGTTTACCTCTCCTTTCTGGCTCCTATTTCCTTCACAGTCAAAGTGGCACAAAACATCCTTTTTTTGCTGTAGTTAACTAAAATCGAAGTTGCATCATGTCTCTTTTTCATGTCTTTTATTCCCTCCCTGCCAATCAAAGGCTTCAAGCCATTTGCTTTCTGAACACATTTGCAGTCCAAATCCATCCCTGAACATCACTTTCTTGCCTCTCCTGTTTCCAATGGCACTCATCAAAACTCCTTCCCATCCCATCCCTGCTCCATTCCAAGTTGCCATCTTCTCCTGGTGCTCACTAACACATCCTTTTCCCTGGGTCCCAATACCAACTTTCAAGGGAATCATAGAAACATGGAATGGTTTGGGTTGAAAGGGTCCTTAAGATGATCTCACTCCCAACCCCTGACATGGGAAGGGAGCCCTTCCACTTGATCAGGAGCCCCATCCAGCCTGAGCATAAAACCTAATTTACACCAGATACTGAAGAAGAATCACTCCCAGCTCTGCCCCACAAGAAGCAACAGGAAGACAGAAATCCTCTGTGCTCAGAGAGCTGGACATGATTTGGCTTCTCTGTTAACTAAAAAAAAAAAAAAAGTAGGAAAAAAAAAAAAAGAAGTGCCACACACCCCACACCTCCCTTCCCAAAAGAAAAAAGAACTGAACTAGAACTGAATGTTTATTTTGATTTTGCCTCTACTAGAAATCAACACTACATCTTTCATTTAGTCAGCCAAGTTTTATTACAGAAAAATTATGGCTTCACTTCAGGGAAATTTAACCTTTTGCTTATTTTGTTTCAATTTCCATTATGCATCAAAGCTTTACTTAAAAATACATTGCAACGTCTAGACAAACTTGCCAAGTTCCCAAATCATCTGACTTCTGAGACAGTGACCTCTCACGAGCAATGTCCTCTCCAGGGACCAACCTTGTGTCCTCCCCAGCTGGAACCTCTGGGCTGCTTCACTTCCTGCGCACCTGAATTTGCCACCAAAGTACTCGAGATTGAAAAAAAAATCTAGGCCAGGCAGAGGTATTTATGACTTCTTTTATGATGGAAAGTTTAAAAATTACTTTACCCCAAGAAATAAGTCTTTACCTGGACTTGTCTTTGCAATTGCAGCAAACACTGAGCGTATTGCTGTTCATGTCCTGACAAATTACTTTCCAGGAGAATACAAATCATCTGTGCTGAGCTTCAGAAAGGCTCTGGAAGAGAGCTCTGTTTCAACCCACTAGAGACAAAAAGTCAGCCACAAAACAGGCTCCATCCCAGTGGAGAGCCTCCCTCACCCATAAACATGAGTTTTAATCCCATTCATTAACAGCAGGATCATCCTCACTGTTGTTGTGCCACATCCTCAGGTTGCTCTTCCAGCCATTACAGTTGGTGCTGTGGGTGTATTCTCTGTTTTATTAACAGTAATTTAATTCAATATATATTCCTATACAGGACAGGTATTTTTATGTTTCAAAACATTTCACAAGACAGAACACAGATAAATTTTTAAATAACAAAACAAGACACACACATTAAAAAAAAAAAAAACAGAAGAAATCCTATTATGTGGTTCTGTTAGAATGACTTTGTAAAATAAAGTTTGCCGTGACTGTCAAGCCTCCCACCACCTAAGTTTTCCTTCCTGAATAAATACCACACACTAAAAATTGATGCTCCATAAACTGTACCATTGCTGGAGAAAATGGAAATCACAGAGACTGCTGCTTCCTCCTTTACCAAAGGTGTACATCGTGTTTACTACAGATACCTGCAATCAATTACAGAATCATAAATATTTGCAGCCCACAGTTCTCAGAAGTGTCTCAGAAGGCATATGTTAATGCCCAGGAGTCATTTCCCCCACAGTGCTGTGCCCTCAGGCTCCCTGCTCTGTTCTCTCCTATCTGCTGACATCAATTTTGCAGTGAAAACCCAGCAATTCAGTTAAAATAGGTACTTAGGCAAAGAAAAACCTCTGCCTAAAGACTCAGTACCACTGTCCTGTTATACACATACAAAAAATTACATTTATATACATATAAATACATATACACATATACACACGCAGTAATATTTCCACAATGTGCTGTGGTGACTTATGCTCTCCACAAATCCCTGTTGAACACACAGCAGACAGAATTCCACACTGCTGTCACCATGTGCTGAAACAATGCCAATGTGAATTACAAGTTATTGTGGGAGATGGATCAGAAACAGACACAATTATACCTAACAAGTGAAGAGATTGTTTCATTTATCTTTCATTTGGAAGGCTGTGCCAGTCTGACAGAGTTAAATGGCACATAGTGTCTTTCTGTCCATTCCTGGCAACCTCAAGACACATAAGGAATCCCCCTCGCTCCTAACAAGGCTGGGATCAAAAGTTTTGCCACATTAAGTTATCCAACCTCCCAAAAATACCCATTATTCACTACCAGAATATCCCTTTCCTGCACAAACATTTTCTGTTTAAGCAAGACTATTTCTCCACTTTCTCGTAGTTTTTAAGTACCTTTAAATGATCATTTCTCTTGTAAAACCCTTTTCCCTTTCAGGTCACAATGAGATACCTCATTGCACTGTAAATGGGTTTGCACATTCTGCCTTTATCAACAGGGAGTCTGTACAACCAGGGGACACTGGAGACACCAGAGGGATCAGACAGCAGTTTATCTTGTGTGTGATTCCTTCCCCACCTGCCTGGGACATGCATAGACACCACACATCACACACACATTCAAGCCCTACATCACTAACACAGCTTTTTGTTTGCTTTCTTGATGGCCCTTGAACCTCTCTCCTTACCCATTGCATGCACTTTCTCAAAACAGCTGCCTGTTCTGTGAGTGCAGGTGGTGTAGGAAAAAAAAACAACTCCCTTTTAAAGTAGTTACCTTATTTTCAGACACAAATAGGAGCATCAGCTAGACAGGACTGAAAAGGAAAACTACGATGCTTTCCCAAAAAAAATTAGAATATTTTGTATTAATCAGAACAAAGGAGACTTAACAAATAAAAATCATAATAGAAAGGAAGCACAACTAAAAGCATTCCCAACAAAAATGATGCAGCATGTCCTTAATACTCAAGTGTTTTAACTAAATACAGCAGAAGTACAAAAGAATGCCTAAAGATGACTCAATAAGGAAGCATTCAAAGCAGAAAGAGCATTACCAGCATGTTCTTGATAAAGCTTGCCCGTCCAAAGCACAGTAATCTTTTGCTCTCATGTTCCAAAGCAGACTGCAGACAGTGGGCACTTGTGCTTAGAGACAGAAGTAAGGTAGGACAGGTCACCAGTGACTCAGAGGCTGGGCCTCTGCAGCTTCGGAGAGCGAGCAGAGAAACCTGCCTTCCCTGCAGAGTTTCTGGTTCTAAACGACCCACACAGCTCTCATCCTCTGGCACAAACTCCTGGACTTTTTTTTTTTTTTTTTTTTTTCAAATAAACAGTACTTATTTTGCCTGTGGTGCTTTATCTGTTTCCCCTCCCACAGCATCCACTTCACCACCCCAGAAGCAGCTTTGGATGAGATGGGATGCTCAGGTTCCAGAAGGAGCCTGGCAGAGTTCAGCATCCCTCAGCTCCATCTTGAGCTCACCTGGCAATCACACCCCCATTTCACACCACACCTTCACACTTGCTTTATATTATATAATACTGGAGCAAATAAGAGAAAAGCTGGAATGCAATCTCAGTAAAAAAAAATCAGTATTTTCAAAGTTCAGGTAAAGAACTGAAGTGATGTGTAGGCAAAAACTCAACGGTGTGGAAGGACTCAACACCCAGAGAAACATACCACAACTGCACAGAGTTTGGCCACGAAGTCTGATGCCATTGTATCATAAAACTCAGTTATAACAAGGCATGACAGCCCATCATCCACAGCTTCTCAGCTTCCCTGGTTTAGAGAAAAACCACACAAGCTCTCTCAGCCCTAGGCAGCCCCAGCAGGACTCCCAATCCTCAGCTGTAGCCAGTAGCACTGGAGCCTGTGAACTGCTGCCAGAACCAGACAAATTTTCATTTTCTATTACCTTAACAAACCACAGAGCAGCTCTGTCTTGTGAAAACAACGCTTTTGTCTCACCATACTGGAACAACCTCCCAAAATGCAATAAAGTTTCCTGAAAACTGACAACCCAGACACATACTTTTTGAACACACTTTGAGACAGTCTATTGGGACAGTTTCTCAAACCTCCAAAATGCCTCGAGAAGTTCCTGAAACCGGCTCTGTGTCAGGCAACTCGAGCAGATAGGTCTCTGCTTTACCCCATCCAGCCCATCCACAGCACTGAGCACAACCCACTAAAGCACAGCATACACTTTCAATGGAGAATAAAGAATTTACCTCCCTGAACAACAGCCTGGGAGCATTTCCATCACCTCTTTAATCTGCAACAGCATCCCTGTTGCTCAGCTTTCACAATCCACCTCAGCTAAGGTATGAGGGTGCCAGCAACAGTGCAGGACAGGGAAGCAAAACAGACACTTGTGAAGCACTGTCAACTCAGGGTAATTCATTGTTTGGTATTTTCTTATGCCACTCTTTGCTTACAGCCTGCAAAGCCAGACAAGCTTAGTTGCCTTGGACACCTGGATGAAACCATTCACATCTTCACCACAACTCCCCTGCTCACCCACCAGCAGGGAATCAAAAGCTTCCAAAGTACAACCACCACATGGGTTTCCCACTGCCGAAAACCACTCTTCCATTGCTACCTTTGTGCTGTTATTCACCACTGAGCTTGCAGCAAGGTGCCTGCAGCAGCTTCTGGCACGTTTCTCCTGCTCAGACTCTTCATGTGCTCTCCTCTGCTCCCTGCCACTGGGGTAGTTGCTACTGTGCCCAAACACTAAAGGAGAAAGTGTTTAAACAGGCACAAGAGCTCAGCTCACCTGAGGGCATGTAAGACACCAAATACTGGTTAGGTAAAGAAAACCATTATATTACAGAGCAATGAGACCCATGGGAATCCCCATTTCCCACTTACAAACCCCAGAAGTTCTGTTCTGCCACGAAAGGCAGCTGAAGGCAGCAGCCCCAGAGCCTCCACCAGAGCAGCACGTCAGCAAACACGCGGCGTGCGATCTTATCGGTGAGGCTTTCTAGTGAACAGACATCCCTAGAAAGCAGTCACTACAAATACAGTTTTCCTGAATATCATTACTGATCCAGAAGTAATGAAATAGCAGATAATATGGCCCCAGGGTACAAATCAGCCACCTACCCTAATGCATACAGATGGAGCTTAACAGCTCTTTTGGTCTTCCATTACTAGAGTGAAATGGGATCTTCGAAACACCATTGAGGCAAAGCAGAAGAGAAAGTTTACTAATGAGTGATGTTTACTTCTGATTCTTCAGAAAACGCTTTTCAATGCTGTGATCTGAAAAAAAATCCTCTGTTTTCATGTACGAAGATGACTAGACGCAGCTTCCCCTCACAGAATCAAGATAAAAAAGCAGAGTGTACAATCTCCTGCTCTCCCCTCGTGTTGCAGAAAAGACTGCCGAGAACAGTGTCTCGATAATTTTTATAATAATTAACAATGAAAACTTTATCCAGTCCCACCAAAACAAGCAGCAAAACCGTCACAACTTACAGCAGGATCATGCTCTCCTTGCTGATGCTCGCAGCAGTAAAAGCAGCAACTTCCACAATGCTCTAAAACCGGCTCTTCACTATGTAAGGTACCGGCCAGCACAGAATCCTCCTGCTTCCATCCTTAGGGAAATTCAGCACTTCACCTCGAGCCTGCCCCCGCAAAGACACAATGTTGTGCATTCTGAGCTGGTCTCAGCCCCATGAACCTGCCAAGAATGAGCAAAGCCCACGCACGGCTCTGTGCACACCCCGACACAGCCCCACCTGCCTTCTTTGGGATGTACCCCTGGACTCCAGCACCTCACTTTTACACCATCTCTTTCACCTATTCACCTAATTTAGGAATTACCTAAATTCCACTGGAGTCTTTTCAGAAGCTAACAGGTTCACTACTTTTCTCAGCCATTTTCCTTAAAGTTTGAAGATTTCACAACACAAGTTGAGCAGCCCTGCAAGGCACCTGCGTGACACGAGGCACCAACAACAGCAGCTCTCTGCCATCACATTCTCTCACAGGTACTTTCAGTGGTACCCAGTTCTAACAGGTAGATTATGCCACTCACCTGCACACACAACAGACATCCCCTGTACCACTACTTCCAAAAATTACATCTTCAGGCAATCAATTCTTTAAGTTGATTTTCTGTTTGCATTAGAGGAATTAACCAATATATTTCAATTATACAAAAGAACTGGAGGCAGTGGTCCGCAAGTACTTTTTATGACCCTCATCCATTCTTTTAAAAGCCTTTACAGAAACGCTCAGGCAGGCACAGGAGTGGGAGGGAGAGGAGGAGGAGGAAAGGAACAGCATTACAGAGCCCTCATCATATCTTCACATAAATAAAGTCCAAACTCTGTGCGGTTTGACCTTGAACGAATAATAATACATAAAATAAATACAAGGACGAGCACAAATTAAGACTGAACGTTCAAAGTAATGAATGCTTAATGAAGGAGCGTGCCTTGTTTAAAAACACCGACTGAAGAATCGACGGAGGGAAAAAAGACAACCCAAACACATCGCGATGCTGTGACTGGGGGTGGGTGGGCAGGTGAATAAGTAGGGGTTTAGAAGCGAACCTGTGCGACAGAGAGCCCAGACCCAGCCGCGATCGCCCTGCCCGCGGCAGCTGCGCTACTTTCAGCGCTGCTCGGCGGAGCGGAGTTGGCGGCGGTGTCCGCACCGAGCCCGCGGTGGCCGCGGCTGGCGCTGCCCGTCCCCATCCGAACTTCACCTGTCTCCCGGGGGTGCCGGTGCTCGGCGCCCTGCCCCGCTCCTCCCGCGGGGGCAGGAGCGGGACCGGCGCAGGGAGATGCGGGGGATGCCGCCAGCAGCCAGACGGGAGATCCCGGCCGGAGCGGTCCCAAAACCGCGGCAACTTCTCCCGCGCGGCGCGGCGCGACCCGGCGGCTCCGTCCATCCATCCACGCACCCGCACCCCCGCCCGCGAGCCGAGCCCCCGGACCCACCCTCTCCCCCGGCAGCGGGGCGGCCGCACCTCCTCGCATCCCGGAGCGCGGCATGGAGCCCGGCGCGGAGCGCTGCGGCGGGAGGACTGCGGAGCCGGCGCCGCGGGCGAGCGGGGCGGGACGGGCGCGCAGTCCCCGCTCGGCCCCGCGGCGCGGAGGGGCCGCGGGCGGAGCGAAGATGGAGGAGGCGCGGCCCTGCCCCCGCCCAGCCCCGCGCGGGAGCGGCGCGCGCGGCGCCCTCTGCCGGGCGGCGCCGGGACGGGCCTGAGGGGGCTGAGGGGACGCGGGGAGCTGCTCCTGGAGCACGGACACACCGGGGGCTTTCACGGGTGCTGGTAAAAACGCGCTAGCGCAACAAAACTAGTCAAAACTGAGTTTTAGTTGTTTGCTTGCCCCACAACGAATTCCCAACACTGCGTCGTCACCAACCTTCTCGTGCTGCTCGGCCACACAGTGCTGAGGGTGCTTGCAGTGCTCCCGTAAGAACTCCAGGTAACCACGGAATTGCTGAGCCGATTGGGTTGGAAAAGCCCTCTGCGATCATAGAGTCCAACCGATGCTCGATCACCACCTTGTTAACCAGAGCTTGGCACTGAGTGCCACATCCAGGCTTTCCTCTCGCAGCTCCGGGGATGGCGACACCGCACCTCTCCGTCCCAATGTCGAATCACCCTTTCTGTGAACAAATTCCTCCAAATATCCGACCTAAAGCTCCTCTGGCACAGCTTAAAACCACGTTCTCTCGTCTTGCCACTTGTTACCTGCGAGCAGAGCCCAACCCACAGCTGGCTGCACCAGGTGGGAGTTGTAAAGGCTTAGAAGGTCCCATCGGAGCCTCCTTTTCTCCAGGCTGAGCCCTCCCAGCTCCCTCAGCTGCTCCTCAGCCTTGTGCTGTTGAGTCTTTCCCAGCTCCCTTCCTGGACACGCTCAAACCCCTCAATGCCCTTCCTGAAATGTGGGGCCCAGAACTGAACACAGAATCACTGTCTTTGCCCAAGGAACACTGGTCCCATTTAGTTTCAAATTCATCTAAGCCGTATTTTTGAGGGAAGTAATTAGTGCAAGAGCTCGCCAAACTGACAAAAGTCCTCGATTAAGGAGGGAATGTTTATTGATTGCAGAGAAGATACTGAATCCATCACTTTTTAAATACATAAAGTTTACTTTATTTGCACTATTTAAAAATTCAAACAGGTGTTATTCAGTAGTTGTTTATTTTCTTTGAGACCCAGTCATTAAGTTTAGGCATTATTCAGGAAAATCTAATGCATACATCCAACTGAGATAGTAAGAGATGACTGTGTGCACAATAAAATCACAACAGTATCTATTTCTTTCCACACTGCTTTTCACACAGTTCTTATTTCTGCTAAAGAACAGAACATCCCTTGTGTGTTAAAGAACCCAAGGGATGACCTATTCAGGTTTTGAAAATGCCCAGGTTCACTTGGACATTTTCCATTTAACAAGAACAACATGTACAGTATTTTCATGGACGTGGTTGCATCATCAATCACCTCGGTTTATTTTTTTGTTTACAGAAATATTAAGTCTTCATGCAAGGATTGTTCACATCATTTACAAACTCAAAATGAAACCAGACCTTTGTTGTGCTAGGTGCTGTGTAAAAAATCAGAGTTCCTACTTTCAGAGAGTTCTACCTTACAAAGATGGGAGACAGAAGAGTAGAAATGAAAGCAGACAGATGTGCTGATACATATCATAGATGTGAAATCCTGATCAGAGACTGAAACACAAGCTTCTTGGCTCCAGGTTGAGCCTCTCCCATTGCTCTCATGAATTCTAAAATCCTGGACATTTGCTGGGGAGGGACAGTTCACCAGAGATTATACACAGTTGATCAGGAATGTTCCAAACTAAGTTTTGTGACAAAATTTATATTTTTCAAAGTGAGAACACTTGGTCAAAGAGGATTGGTTTTAAGATTTTTTTCTTAGCTCTTTCCCAGGTCAGAGAGCACTACCCCCAAGAGTGAGTGGCAGAGGGCACCCACCAGGGCTGCACCAGCCCCAGCTTCACTGCTCTCTTTATTCCATTGAAAAAATTTTAAAGGTCTCATTTTTGCTTGATACAGAATGGAAGACACCTCTTGAAATGTCAGGGGCAAGTGACACTTCCTTTTTCCTGACTGGCTCTGGACTACAGGCAGTTACACTCTCTTTGCTTCCCCACAGTCCTCGTGCTGTTGTCTGCCAAGAATAACCACATTCTGCCCCCCTTGGTTGGAGTTGAAGCATATGGGGAACTGCAGTGCTGCAATTCTTAATTTGCCAATGCAGAGTTTGCATTAATGCAGCTAATCCAGCATCTGGATATGGGAGCCTGAACTCCTGCCTGCAGCCCCAAGAGTAGCACTGATGAAAAAAAGAGGCAACACAAGAGGGCAAGAGAGTCCTCGCAGTCCTCCAGCCAGCAGAGTGCCAGCACCCTTCATCACACACTTTAGCTTTGATTCTCTTCTTCGGACTTTCTCTTCCGTCACAATATTCATGGATATACCTAAAAGACGTGTAGGAAATGAATACAGAGTGAATATGCAGGAAATACATTAAGTAAACCTGCTTTTCTCAATTTGAATAGGAAGACTGAAGCATGAGACCAAGAAGCAGCAACAGGAAAATAAAAGCACAAAAATAGAGTGGAAGGAGCTTGGAATTCGGAGTAACCTGTTAGGCTGGGTTTTAGCCCAGATCACTCATTGTTTCTTCGTGTTTCTGCTACTTGTGATCCTCTTGTTACGTGGATCTCGCCTGCTTGGTTGGGCTCAAAGAAAGAAAACTGGTACCCAAGTGCTGCGGGGCCTGGAAGGTTTAAGCCAGCTCTTGCTTATGGATGACTGGCCCAGCCTAAGAAGTGAATAACAAAGCTGCTTGAATGACAGCTTGGATCAAGTTCATAATGACCTGGTTTGTACAGGCCAGGTGTTATGTAGATTGGAGCTTGTTATTGTGAAAAATTCTGGCAAGGCTCGCGATGCAACAGCCAGTTCCAGCAGAGCTGGGCAGAAAGCCACAGACTACAGGCAGGTCCATCTTCAGCACAATGGGCAAAGCAGCCACCTCCTCCTGTACTCGGTACCGTGGGGACCTGAACCAACCTGCCTGCACAGCATCTGGAATAAAGCTTATGCAGGAACAGAGAGCAGTTTCAAAACATGGCATTCCAGGCTTAAAAACGAAGAGGTAATCTTGCATAAAAACACGGCGCCAAGTTTTTGTCTGTTTCTTAGGGAGCAAAGATTCAGAGCAAAATGGTACAAGCCACCCACTGCAGCATTAATGGAAAGTGAGAAAACTGTTACAGAATGCCCCTATCAATATATTCTGCATTTGTTAGGAAGCCTTTCATAATACTTTCATAATTCACTCTTTATGTTATCTAAAAGTAGTTACTAGAGTAATGTGGATGAAGAGCTGTCAAAATTAGGTCTCACCTATGATTTGTTCTCTTGATCTTTATCATTAATATGCACACTATGATTTGTTACTGAAGCTAGTTGGACTTAAATTGTATTCTTTCTGTAGATGGCCATTTTTTCAAAAGAGGAAAATAAAAAAAAAAAACATAGGGAAAGTGTCTTGGGTGCAATTTTTGTAATAATAATTAATGTGAAACTCAGGAAATAGGGACTCTTTTCATCAATACTCAGCATTTATTCCTGTGCCCCAAGTTAATAAAAGGGAATGTACAGATCAGAGTAAAGCCAGTTAGATGAATAGATCAGGTTTCTATTTTTCTTATAGTGAAGACTTAATAAGTATGGTCATAGTGATGTTTTTACACTGTACCACAAAAGCTAGTACAACTCAGGAGAAGAAATCTGAGCTATGTGAGATTTACTAGGATGTTCATAACTTTACCAAATAAATGACAGCTTTTTCTATATGGAAAGTTTGTCGTATCAGTTTTCATATTGCACCACAGAAAAGCAGCAGAAAGCCAAGCAGATAATGAAAGGTTGACACAATGGTTTGCAGCCCAAAGGCACAGCTTTAGGTAAGTGTTACATGCAGGCCAGGGACAAAGTAGGAGTGGTTGGGCTTTAATACTCCATGGAAAGGTGGGTTATGAGGAGTTTTGTGAATCTCTCACTGTTCCAGAGCTTACACTGAGGTTTAGAAGTTATTTTTAATAGTCTATTACAAGCTGGGATCATGAGAAACTGAAAAAAGAAATTATCCTCTCATCCTTAGGGGCAGTGCCTCAGAAATCGATGCTAATGAACAGACTGCAGCACAGGGAAGCTTGCATTTCCCCTGCTGCACCAATTTTGTGCATTCACAAGGGACGCTGCAAGTGCCATCATGTGTAATTAGAATCAGGGAAGGGGAAAAAAGGATATCATTCATTCACACTTCTCATGGTGTCATTTCTTTGTGGCAGATTTAACAGAGATTAAACAGGCATTCAGTTTAATACTAGTCCTATTAAGGACCAAGCATAATTTATTTTTAATTATGGAGTTATCAAGACACCAGCATAATTGATGGCAGTCCTGTTGTGATCATATCCTTAGATGATGACTTCTTTTGCAACAGAAGAAATGCATTCAGGCAGGATATTTATCTTTACCAACATTCTAGTTAGAGCACACCTCTGTGAATAGATCCAGCCAGTGTTAACTTTGGCTCCCAACCCACCACCCATTAGTGAGCACAATACCCAAATCCCAGAGTGCATCCCTGCCTGAACCTGAAATAACTTCTGAGCCAGGGTTTGAAATCAATCCTCCCTGCGGCACAGACCTGCAGGGGCTGATCAGCACAACAGCCCCCTCTTCCCCACAGCCCAGCTGCCCCTTCTTATTCCTCTCCACCCAACTGTCCCACAAATGGTGGGCTCACAGAGTTTCTCAAGGGACACAAAGCTTCTTTTTCCATGACCTTACTGTACATCATAGTTCAAGGCACAGGTAGTAGAGGCTGTAAATTGGAATCATTTGTCCTGTTCAAATATCAAGCTCATGTTATTTTTGAGAATGCAGAATCAGACCTTTTGATGCCAGTGATGGGTTGAAGAAGGGGGAACACTTACTAAATAAATAATCACTACAAATTAAAGCATAGACAGGACTCCTACAGAAGACCAATTATCTTGCTGGCTAGAGCCCCGGGAGCTTAAAACTGTGATACCCTTGTTAATGTCTGAGGAAACACAGTTGTATCTGTGAGTAAGAGAAAGTCCTTTTTAAGTACCATGGTGTGCAGGTTAAAGAAAAACATGAGTAGGGTGCAGCACAAAGCAATGCATCTGCCACCTATTCACCAACCATGGCAGGGCAAGAAAAGCTGAGATGGAGGCTCTTCACAAGCTATTAACCTTTCCTGATTGGAGTCTTGCTTTACAGAAAGAGCAGCAAGCACCTACTCAAAGAAGGGTGTCCCTGCAAATAGTAACTGGCAATAATTTAGCAGCTGGGAACCTGTCAAGTGTTAAGGGTTTTTGTATGGACACACTGCTTGTTTAGTAGAAAAAGGGATAGCAAGAGATAAAAAAGGCTCATGCTAGTGACTAGTAATTAGATTTGAAATCTATCAATGACTATGGAGAAAAACACAAATTAAAGATATTTTCTAATCATTATGGTTTTGCTTTGGGGGTATTTTTCTCTCTATTAATGCTTCTGTTCCACTGCTTTAATTAAGTGTTGAATACAAGGTAAGGGATTTGTTCTACACAATCAATAATGGCATTCTGATGCTGATTTTAAATTGACTTGCTATTTTTAACATGCTGCTTAGTTATTGTCTATCATCCTTAGTCACACCTTGGGCTCTGCAGATACACGCCAACACAGGAGGTTCCCAAGAAGGACTTTGTCTCAAGGAGGTCGAATCCTGTTGCATTCTTCTGGGGATCCATTGGAGAGAGGAGCAGTCCCTCCAAGCATGCCAGTGGTGGTAAGCACTCCTTGTGTGTCTGCAGAAATCTGGTTTAGCTCAGCCACGCTCATAATGAACGACTTTCACTTCCTACCATACGTTACTGAGTTTGGCTGCTCTTATCTCGTGAATGTTTTACAAAGCCAGTACACATAAGTACTTCCAACACTACAAAACATCTGCCTTGATAATACTACAGATTCATGGTATTATAGAATGGCCTGGGTTGAAAAGGAATTTACAGATCATCTCATTCCAACCCCCTGCCATGGACAGCGACATCTTCCACTAAACCAGGTGGCTCAGAACTCCATCCAGCCTGCCCTTAAACATTTACCTTGATGCAATTTATTATTTCAATGAACTGCTGTTAAAAGCCCTGTCATGCTTAAAAACATAAAAACATGAAATAGAAAAGTGTTCACTCTGTAAATGGCTGCAATTTTTAAGACAAAAAAAATTAAAATTACAGAACATAAATGGGATGAAAGAACAAACAGAAACTCAGCCAACAGATTATTAATATTCAGCCACATTTTTCAGAAGGTTTCTCTGATTTCTGTTGTACTAGAAAGCAGTCATCACTTTTTGCCTAAAGAACCAAAGATGAGAGGGATGTTCAACTCAGCAAAAAGCCTTCCCTTCATAGCAGGTCCCTTTCCTTCTCCAGGGGCTACCTGTTTAATGACTAAACATCACAGCACTCTCCAGAATTTGTATGCACCTTGTGTACCTTTGAAAAGCACTTAGAATACCTGAATATAAGTCCTCTCTGTTTATACATGCAAGCACAATAAATGCATTATACACAATTTTCTGTCACCTTCTCAAGCTTTTCATAACTTTCTAGAATTGCACTTTTCTGCAATTTAAATAGAAAATAACATACTAAATTTAACCAGTTTCCTGCAGTAAGGATTCAATTCAATAGTAAAGATTCAATTCAAACATCATTCATATCTATGTAAGTGGGATATATGCAGAAAAGAGCTCAACTCAAGAACAACCGCAAAACATTTGAAATTATTTTTGCTTCATTTTTTAAGAAAGGTTTAAAAAAATCATCCCTTATGTTTTTCTTCCTCTGTATTTAAGGGTGATAGTGAATTTGTCTGACATTTCCAGGGAAGCCAGGTGTTTAGGTTCATTTCTCCTGAAGGCTTGCTTACTGTGCACATCATTTCACACCCAGGCTGTCCTGCCACAAAAACACTGCAGCCTCCTAACAGCATTTAGGACTTAGTTCGGTGTATTTGTTCCTCTTTTTTCCCATGACAAGTCATCTCCCACTTCAATAAATCCACAAAGCCATCCTATGCACCACATCCAGGAGGACCAACAGGATGGAGAATAAATGGACTCAAACTCTTCTAAAGGGAAAGATCACATGGTGTAGAATGCCTTAATATTACTGATTAATGCATCATTACTGAAAATGACTGATTAAGGCAACAGTTATTAACTTTATTAATGTTTTCCTACCCCTGAAATCCTCACTTAGTTTTTCTTTCTCTGCCTTGCAGTTATTGCTTTTCCACTTTGGGTGCCTATAGAAGTTGAAAAGTTCACTTGACACATGGTCTTACTAATGGCTAAGTTTCATTTTTGAATGACATTTCTGCAATTTTATTTTTTTTTAAACAAAAACTATTTTAAAAGACACTTTGCAGTCTTTTAAAGTCTTTTATGGAACTTACACATGCTGAAATATCCCTTCTTTCACTATACCCTTGGTTTTCAGCACCATATCAGACAAATTTTCTGCACAATGTGGGGTTTTTTTTCAGATGCCAAGAAACAATACAACTATTTTAGGCAAAATCTCATTGATTCCTAAGGCTATAACTAACCACTGGTGGAACTACTCTGAACTTTAGATTAGTCTGTGTTGAAGCACTGCAGGATTAGTTATAATTAACTGTCATCATGTCATTTTTCTCCCAACAACTTGGATTAAAAAAAAGGGGGGAAAATATCCCCTAGCAGCGACCATGATTAAAATGTCTTTGTTTCCCATCCCAAATTTCATTTTTAACTCACAGGGGTCACAAGCTGTTCTCCACATACATCTCAGTTTTCACATAGATACCTGTGCCTTGTCTATAGCACAAAAATAAGCATTTTTAGCAGCAGCTGGAGAGTCAGTTTTTCAGATGCTGTAAGCAGCTTAAGACAAATATGTAATATTAAGTAAGTGCTTCCTTTCTAAACCATTTACACCCCCTGGTATAATAGTTTGGTGGGTACCTCTTGCTGGTTTATTCATTTATATTGCTTCAAGGAGCCTGTTAAAGCCTGTAGGCACACATTCAAAAATAATTTAAAAGGACATGAATTCATCAGCAAGCCAATGAAAACTAATGGTAGCTCACCAGTTGTAATCTGTGCTAATTAAAAATAATATAAAACTACCTACAATTTGGGATTTTCCTAGTCTAGCCTAGGTCTCTAAGCTCTGCAGCAGCATCCTGAGAGTTAACAGGACCCATATCCCCCACCTCTATGAAAGGTGATAGCTTTCACCTAATGTATCACCCATGACATGATAATTTTCAGAATACAAATGTTAAGAGCAGTTACTGAAAAGGAGTACTTAAATGAACTAATATGAGGCAGACCCCTGGTCAGATCCAGTAAGACATCTCTTGTACTAAGGACCAGAAAATACAAGCATAAAAAATACAATACTACCCCAAGTGAAAAAGATTTATACCTCTCTCAAAGTTCCAAACTAAGGGAGATTTCCTCCCTACTTCTGTTTCATGTAACTCTGAGTTGTAGCTAGGAAATGAAGTGCTCTGTGTAAGGTGTAAGGATTTCGCTGCCTTGTAGGAGGAAGCTCCTACCAGAGCCAAGGTTTCATTTTGCAGTGTGGGCAGGTAAGCCACACCATACACGAGCAACTTCATTTCTTTGGGATCAGCTCTGGGACATGGCTTAATTCCCTCTCCCGTTTTTGCAGCACAAGCCTTTCCTCACTAGTCTGAAGGGCAAAACATTCCCTTTCTGCAGTCTCTCTGCAACCTTCTAAATTTGAACAACACTTAATGAAAGATGCAATACCAAAATATTTTAACTGGATGTAAAGAAGTGGGGAAATTATACATTTGCTAAGATTTTGTGCTGTACTTGTGTATTTACCTTTACTGAGTAGATGAGATAATACCCCTGACTGACTGATGATCTCTTGCTCTGAAGTTAAATGACATTTGTAACACGCACATTAAGGTAGTTTCTGAACAAAGACCCACCAGAGTACAGCTGCATCCTTGGGCAAAGCATCTGAAGAGGTGAACCAATGATACTGGTGCCAGTGTGCTTTACACGAGATAGATAAATTCATGGAGATCCTCATGTGCCTCCAGGATATGGAAAGGCATAGCACAGCTCTAATGCCACATCCCTGGCTGAATTGATAGGACAAGGGGGAATGGATGTCACCTGACAGAGGGCAGGATTAGATTAGAGATTAGGAAGAAATTCTTCCCTGTGAGGGTAGTGAAGTCCCAGCATGGGGTGCCCAGAGAAGCTGTGGTTGCCCCATCCCTGGAAGTGTCCAAGGCCAGGCTGGACGGGGCTTGGAGCAACGTGGGACAGTGGAAGGTGTCCCTGCCTGGGGCAGGGGTTTGGAATGAGATAGCCTTTAAAGTGCCTTCCAACCCAAACCATTCTGTAATTCTACAATTATCAGCAGTGGATCTGACTCCATCATATTAAGGGAGGAACATCTAGACCCTGCCTTTCATGAGCAAATCAAAGATGCAAAAAGTTTCATCTACCAATAAAGCAAGAACAGGGCCAATGCTATAATTCATTCAAACATGAATGAGAGAAACTTAACTATATATTTAAATATCGGTAGCAAGTGATGAGGGATTTCATACCTGGAATAAAATAATTGCTCATAAAAGTCCCCAAAGGAAAACAGACAAGGTGGGTTGTTCAAGCTGCTCTTGAAAAGTAATGGCTTTCTTCACCACATCAGACATTTTTCGTAGAATACTTCATTCCTCCATGACTCCCTGAAACTTATTCCTAGTCTTCAGAAATCCTTCAAAACCAACTTTCTTTTTTCTGAGGTGTTGATTCAGTTAAAAAATATTTGCTCCTTGATAAATACTTTTCCCATCTAACACTTCAGGCTGCCAGCAGCTGCAGGAAGCCCCAAATTGGTTTTATACCTTCAAACACTCCCAACTGCCAGACAAAATTTAGAGCAGCTTCCACCATTCTGTGTCTCCTCTGGTCCTCTCTAAAACCCTGTAGCCAGCAATGGGGTCTGACTGGCTTCACCTTGGCAAGGGAGTAAGACAGTGATAGCAAACTATTGCAGTTTGAAAGGCGTGATCCACAACAAGCCACCAACTTCTCTTTCACTTCACACCATTTTTGGCTATAATACAACAGTGTGGAAGGAATTCAAAACATTTTTCTTTTTAGTTTTGTATCTAGTAGAACTACATGAGCCCAAATGAAAATAAATCAGAGGAAACTCCATGCTTCCCCAACTCCCACAAAGGGCACCTTGGCTTAAATGGACTGAGTTTTAGAGAAAATCTGAGACTTGTGCAGATTTCATTCCTTCAGTTTCAAGAGCAAACACAGTGAGGAGAAAGAGAATTGGGAAGAGGAAGTCACAAACTATTCAGTTTACCTGAATCCAGACACTTAGAGAGTTTCATGTGGAGATGACCAAAAGAGAAATATTTTTCTGAGACATTAAATGTTACTCTAAATTCATTCATGCTCCTCTTAGCAGGCAGATCAAGTCCATATAATTGCCAGCAAGTGCCCATAATTTGATTGATGTCTTCTCATCCATGTAGAAATCTGAAAAGGATCCTTGTAAATGATTAAGTATTTTATTCCTGGCAGCAAAATGAATGAAATAAAAAAACCTGCATGGATTTCTAAAAATGGCAAACACACCAGGCTAGGGCCTGAAGAGGCTGGATTCCAATGCCTCTACTAAGGAAAGCAGAACAAAGGTTGTTTTAAGATTTCATTTGTGCTCCAACCATAGTGGCAGTGAGAAGGCATTTTGACCCTCAGTACAGTAAATTATTTCCCGATCTGACAAGCTCCAGAGAACATTTCCCAGCCTGGGATCACTGTGGCACAGGCTGCAGCAGCTACTATAGAGGCCAGGACCCGTGCACAGCTAGTGATGAATGCCCTGGGTACTGAGAGAGGCTAAAAAGGGACCTTAATAAGGGGAAGGGACTCATCTCTAGGTTTAGAAAAAAGGATTTTGGTATTATATTCATAGTGAAAACTAAATTCTTAACCACAGCAATGATCAAAGAAGAGCCATTTGTTCGTTTTGAGGGGTTAGTTGCACCCATGAATTTGAAAGAGGATGGTGGTTATTTAACCAGAGTCTTTTTAAAAGAAAACCGAGAAAAGACAGAAAAAATGAAGACTAATGAGACAACTTCAGAAGACCACTTTTTCTATAAATGATTTATTAGAAAAGAAATAACCTGGAAACCAGGATTCACAATCTCCCAACCAATCATCCATTTCATGTAAAGTTGCTGTCTTAACCTGCCAAAAGAAATCAAGTGTAAAAAAGTAATGAAAGAAATGGCACATTCCTTTTGGACTTAAAGATAGTGTTTAGTTTTAAAAGTATAATCTAAAAATAAACCCTGCTGCTCACTAGTCTCATTGTATACTCAGATTCATTCTTCTTCATTTAATAGGAAACCGATCTAATATCCATTTGGTATCCAGCAAATCTTTTAGTCAGTGGAAATACACAATTATAATAATTGTTAGAAGTGGGTTTTTGCAATAAGGAACTAAAACAACATCTGGCAATTAACTAACATGCACCCATTTCTTCTTAGATTTGCCTTATTTCAACATTGTCAGCATGGCATATGTCAAGCTACCTCAGTGAGGCAAAACAATTGTTAAAATGAAACTATGAAATAACACATACTTACAGGAACAGGCAATGTCAACTGATGTGCCAAAGAGATGACACAATTAATGGTCTAATTATAGCATATTTATAAACCTTGCACTAAATCTCATTTTCTTATGTGAGTGATACCTTTGAAGTTAATGTGACTCAATTATCTTCTCGGTGAGAAGTGGTTGCATAAGGTTTCCAGCTGCAGCATACCTGGAAGGTGAACAGTCACCATCCTCTCAAGGGGTAAATGTCAGACATTTATTGGTCTGAATATCAATAATTCTGAGAGCTCTTCCTTGGACTGTATTCCACAGCATCCGAGGGCTTCCCTGCAATGCGTAACTGCGACTACAGATTCAACGCAGCTTTAATATTCAGAAACCTTCCTTCCCTCTACAAAAATGTTTTGATGCCTACACTTTTCCCGAGTTTAAAGTTGAACTGCCAAGCATTTAAGGACCTAATCGCAAGGGAGATTGCACAGCTGAGTTATATCATACCAAAATTTAAATAATAGAAACGATATGCTATAAGAAATTTGTAGGTTGAAGGGGAAAAAACCTTCCACGTTTTTGACAGTGATGTTATTACTCTGCCCAAGGTAGTAGCTCAGACCTGAGCACTGATCCTCAGAGAGCTAACTCTCCTGTTGGCATTCACTTCATAAATAATCCTGCAGAACAACCAGGCACATCTTGTCTCATAATAACAAAGATGATCTTTCATTTCGATTTCTCCAGGCAGGAAAGAAAGGAGAGAGGAAACCTCATTTATATCAGGTAGCTTCTCTGCTACTCCTAAGTCAGGCATGCATTGCTCATTTAAACGTGTAGGAGTGCAAACAGGAGGAAGGGCTAAAAACAAAGGGTGCACCTGGCAGCCTGGGAATCTCTCCTCATAAACTTAAAACTGTGCTGGGCTGTCTGCATCCTGTCATCCAGGTAAAAGGAATCAAATAAAAAAAAAATTTAAAAAATCACCTTCTGCTCTTCAGACTGTTCTGGAAATTGTTGTGGGTCATATGAAAGAGCCTGACTTCTCAGCTCCCTGACAGAGTGCAAATTCAGCTGCTGTCTTCTGCAGGGGAGATAATGCCACAGCAGGACACTCTTGGAACACTTCTTTTTGCTCCTATGTATGTCACGATCACACAGATTCCTCTTCTGCAAAGCACCAGCTCACAAAGACAGGCTACTCAGCCCAAAAAAACCAGGAAGGAACTCTTCCTCAAAACACAGTGATCAGTAACAGCTAATCATTAATCAAAGGCCATCATCCCAAAAGTAGATTTGCACTTAGTAAAAGGTTAACTGGAAAATATAAAGCTTACTGTGGCCCAAAAATTCTTTAATCAGTTTGTTACATTTCAGACTGTACCACGACAATCCGCAAATCAAGTGAAGGCCAAGGAGATGGAAAATCCCTCTGACCTAATTGCAGGCTTCAGCACCTTATGTGATCTTATGATCACACCCAAGAGAAAACACTATTTCTATTCATTTTCTTACAGTTTCTAGTTCAGCACTTTACTTGGAGGTAAAGTCACATTGGGGGTGATAACATTTTTCTCTGAAGTATCTCTCTTGTAAAGTGAGCTTTACAAGAGAGTGCAGATATTAAATATTTGTCTACAGGAAAGAAAGGCTTTCACAAGTAGACCTAACTTACAGTATAATCTTCATCCAATAAAGCTGTATTAGATCAAACAGTACTTGATGTTCTGGCAGCAAATTGATTTGGGTATCCCAGCTAGCAATAAACTGGAGAAATTTTTGCATAGGATTAAATAATGTACAAATAATGTCTGTACCTACTTAAAAGATTGAGTTTAAATGCTGTTTAAACTAAAAACAAATTGCTGAGACATGTTTAAGTGCTCCAGCCAGATGAATCACAGTATGCCCAGAACTCCCACTAAATCTATTTTATCCAAAGAGCTGCGTGGATAAAACTGACAGAAAAATATGCTGCTAAAACTGATCACATCAGTTGTTTCCCAACACTGATCACTCCTCCTTGCTGCATCCTAAAGACATACCTTGGATCACTAAATTCATTTCAAATACTTGCCTGCAAGTACCTGTCCTACTTCAGAACTGAATGCATGTTAGTTTTATATGAATTTAAAGGATAATTCAGGAGGTAATTTTGTCAGATTCTATGAAGTCCCTGTGGACTTCATCTGGAATGCTAAAGGCTTGAATCCCTGGATCCAAGGTGAGTTTTGTCATCAAACTTCAGCCCTCAGGCAAAGTGGGCAGCAGCTGGTGGGCATCCTCCTCACCTGGGTGGTCACCTTGGTGCCCAGGACCAAGGGCTTCACCTGGTGAGCACCCTGGCCACCAACAGCAAACTGCCCCTGGCAGGGGCTGCAATGCCAGGCCAGGAAGGGAAAACACAAATCCCTCCATTTCACAACATTTATATTGAAAAGAAGAATTATTCATTCTACCTTGCAGCTAAATTAATGGAAAAGTGACTGGGATAGGAATATATAATGATGAAAATAAGGGCTTTTGCTTATTGTCATAAGCATTCTGTTGTCATATTGGGTTAATGAAGAGAATCTGTGGCTGCATCAGGGACAGTGTAACCCCAACTTCAATTAATGGCATTGGGTTTTACACCTTCACGGGTAGGCATAAAATAATAAAGAGTATGGGGCTTGCCCACTGACTGCAGCAGAAAACTTTCAAGGTGCAAAGGGGGATCATTAGTACTAGCAGTGCACGTGCACAAAGGAAGAGAATTAACCTTGCCCACACAGCCTTACCTTTGTCATCACTGGAACTTTGAACAGCTCATTTGTCATTCATCTAAGTGTTCTTTCATCACAATTTTCTAGCAGAGAATTTTATAATTATTTCCAATTACTGCCTATAATATATGCAGCTTTCTGCTCTGCAGTTACATTTTACCACTGAACTTTAAAGCAAACATGTTAATTTAAAATCTACTCTGCCAACTGTATGACACATCTACTCCAAGATAGCTGTCGAAATAAAATCAAGCATAAATATTTACCTCATTATTAACAATAGAAAGACTGTAGTTAGGGAGGCATAATAAAAATTATCTTGAATCCTGTCAATGTCTATCTGCTTCAAAAGAATTCAGTTTTACAACAGTTTTAGAGCTACATGGAAAAGTGTGTGGAGCTGAACTTTATACAGACTAGCTCCCCTTTTCTGCATAACACTGCAATAGCTCCTCGAGCTTTGTAGCAACCAGTGAAAGTCATTAAAGAAGCACTTCTTGCCAAACGTGTTTATTTGCCATTGGGCAGCCAAAAACCTTAGGGCTGCAATGGACCTGTTTACTCAAGCTGTGCTGTGTGTTGTAATTATGATCATCAGCCCAAAGGACTGCTAAATTAGCAGAGCCAATACAATCAATAAGATCAGGGCTACAAAGAGACTCAGGAAGGAAAGGATCTGCAAAGAAAACTATTTAGTATGACACAGCCACCCTCTGTCTCCCGACTCTGTTGACTCAGCAGTTGTAATGGACGTGTCTGATTGAGCTTCTGGGGCACCCCTTCAACACAGCAATGGGCAGCAGGGAATGGCAGAGCTCCTGTACAACAGCCACAGCACTTCTGGTGAGGTTTAAAGTATCTCCCACTGTGTTTTTCATGGCCTTGAATAGACAAGGAATTCATAGAGAAGTTCAGAAAGGGGAGAGAGGGCATCATTTGTACAGCAAAAAGGCAGAAACTCTCCCACCATATTTAAACATTGTAACTAAAATTTTGTGTATTTTGGTCTTAGGCAATGTGTTTGAATATACTCCTCTTTGTAATAAAAGGGAAAAAAAAGAAACCCCAAACTAGGATTAAACTGAAAATTTCTTGTCCAAAAGAAAGCAAGGGAGAGAGCATCTGCTTTGCTCTTTGTGGTGCTGGTGTGCTTCTCCTAAAAGCCACCTGTAATGGTAAGCAGAGAGGGGAGCATGTTTCCAAGGAAAGGGCACCAGGGTTTCTCACCTCAATATACACTCATTAACTCTGACTCCAACTCTCCAGGAAATAAAAGACCAGGCTGCAGTTAAAGAGATTTCTCTGCCAAAGGTCAATGAAAGTTAGTTCCAATGAAATAGTGTGAAACCCCTGTATCAGTCTGCAATTCTCTCAGCTTTGTATGACAGACAGAAATGTCTGGGGTCGCAGGGACATGGTCTAGATACTTTTGACAGCACAGCCACTAAAATTAAGTCAATATCTGCCATTAAAAATACTAAAGATATAATAAAGGATGGAATTCTTAAGTTTTACCCTTGCAGTAGAAATCAGTGGCTCATGTGCACTTTTTACAGTGTCATATTCAGTGTTCTCACGCTATTTTGCTTTTTATTCTATACGTGATTAAAAACACTTTGTAAACACAGGATACAAAAAAAATGTTCTGGTGTAACACAGACTGAAATTAGTCTGAGGCTTTTAAATTTTTGCAACTTATTCACTTTTTATGAAATATTGTATTTTTACATCTATTGGGAAATCATGCACAATTAACTGCAGTGATTGAAATCACCATTTACAGAATTATACCAATAAATTAGTCCCTCTTAAAAGTCCACTAAAATCATAAAATCTTTCAGGTGCCATTCCAGCTCGCATTAGGAAAGAGCTGGAGGCTGGCATCTAGATAATGCTGACCTTCAGTTGGGACTGGGTTTATCTGGATTAGCATCATTATTTGCCGGAACTTTAAAAAAAAACAAAGGCCTAATCAATACAAGGTCAAAATAAAAGTGTCACAGATGGCTCTGGACATTCCAAAAAGGTGACATCTGTCACCAAGAGTTACTGCAGGAGCTGGCACAATGCTGCAGCTGCTGTTGCTGAGGCCACTTCTGTGGGGAGTTTCTGCAGGCAACATCCACAAGCCATTTCTCAGGCATATTTCATTCCCAGTAGTGGGTTACATGCATCCAGTTCCAATGGAGCAACAGAGTGAAAAATATACAAAAAAAAAAAACCTGAACCCACAGAGGTCAGCCTTTTCAGCACACAAGGATCAGACCAGGCTGTGGACCCCAAGAATCTTGCACACCATCTAGGAACATGTTCCCAAAGAAAGCCTTGAGGTGCAACAGCATTCAGACTCGAAATCCAAACTCACCCTGGGACACTCTCAAGAGGACATCCAAGGCATTCAGAAAACATTACATTTTCTATTACAAATACTGCAAAGCCACATCTGTTTATTGCACAATCATTATGCAGATAAGGATTCAGGATGAACTTGACTGCCTTGGGGAAGGTCAATCTCACACTTCAATCTTTGCATTCTGCAGGAGGGGTTGTAGGCCAAAAAATCCCCGTCAGGTACTTGTTTAAGGAGCAAAGGAAACTGGCACGTCAGTCTACACTCTGCCCCACCTTCTCACTCTGGGTATTTAGTAGCTAATGGAAGTTCCACTAACGTACTTTGCACGTTAAATTTATTTGGAGATAAGTTTCTATGAGTTTCTGCTCTCAGAAAATGTTTCATAAAGCTTTTGCTATTCATTTTTTTCATGGGGCAAGTAGGGAAGAATATGCTAATCACAGACCCTGGAACTACAGGTTCTATAATTGGCAGCTCAGTATTCTCTCGTAGCCTTAATTTATGCGTACTATTAAAAGGTTAAAGTTGGTCACAGGTCTCCTGTGACTGTCATCTGTGAAATAATGCTGTTGGAAATGCAGTTTGGGTTCTACCTCATTCCCGCCTGCAAATAAAACCACGCATATTCTGCACATCTTTCCCCTGAACACTGACACCTCCAGCGACATAAAATCCAGCAAGCGATGTGACAGCTGCCAAGGTCAATAAGAGTTATACTGAACTGCTGAGTAAGTGCTAGCCACACAAATCAAAGCTGTATAAGGGCAGCTGAACATACACAATCCGCAACTTATTCCAACTACTTTTTGGACTGAGACATTTTAATCATTTTTCTCTTCCACAAAATGTTATATAATGAAATGTGATAAAGTCAAGGGTATTTCATGAAATCTTTGCTTTGCGTCCTTTGTGTCAAATTACTGATAGCAAAGGGTGTTGAAAAAGACATTTTATATTTTTGAGAAGCGTAACACTTAAGGCCAATTGTAGGAGGGGAATAATATGAATTGTAAAGTAAAAGGGAAGTAGCAGGAAATTTTAAAGACACATTGGGCAATGCTATCTAGTTGTGACCTAGATTCAACTGTTTAGATGAATTCCTAAATAAGGAATTCTGCATCGGACATTTTCAGGGATACTTTAAGCCTTCTGCCTTTGCTATACATATAAAAAAGATTTCAGTATTCTTTTGCAGCTGCACATTGACGTTTAATTACCAAAACACTAGCAGTTCCCAAGATGTTGCCAATTGATTGGTAGAGATAATAAGGTATTTCTGGCAGATCCAAGGGATGGATTGGGTTTTATATCTGAACTCTTCACTCAAAGTCATAGGCACAGAAACTGTTGCATCACCTGTATTTTTGTTGCAGTAATGAAATGCTGATATTTTAGAACAATTGCATGGAAAAATCATTGTGAACTTTGTGCCTTTAGTAAGGCCTTGAGTGCCAAACTGTCCCTGTTAGAGAGTATTTACAGCTGAGTGAAAAGCCCTGGAAATAGAGACTGCTAATAGAAGAGCTGCTGCAGCTCTAACTGGATTGCTGTGACCAGTAACACTCCAGTAATTACAGTGAAGGAAGTGTTAAAAGGGAATGAGGACAGAAACCTCTCCATCATCTGTCACACTCTTGCTTACTCCTGGATTTTTCACTGCAAAGGAGAGCTCCTGGCAGAAAGGCTCTGCAAGGGCTTCTGTCTTCCTTTATTCTATTTTTAAGGTTGCTAATTGATCCTCTGAGGGAAGGTTTATTCCTTTTAACGCAATCCCTCCATTAATGAGGAGTCAGTACAAGAGAGGCTGGGGGTTGGGAGTGTGGGAGCCATGCAACCTTTCATGCTGGTCTTCTCCAGGATGACTCACTAGGAAGGGAAGTTTGAGAACCTTCCTTGCACGTCAAGAAATTGTCTCCATCCCCTACTAATAGTGTGGGGGTTGATTCTGGGTTTGTTTTGCCTGAAAGGAGCTGGGCTGACCTGGATTTTCTAGGCGTGGGTATGATAACAAGTCAAGGAATAAAGGGACGGAGAAATGAAGAGACCAGATTGTGTTGGAATAGTCATTATCTTGACTGACACATTCCTCCATGTTACAGAAACACAGGTAGTGGCTGCTCTGCTCTGCACTGGGACATCTCACTTCAGATAAGCAAAATAAATTCCAGGAGAAGCTTCACTTTTGAGATATTGCCTCTGCACTAGCATAAAAATAACTTTTCAACTGCTAACTTTTTCTTGTAATACAGAATAGCACAAGAAAAAGAAGTGATGAGGCTGCTGGCAGTCAACACCAGTCCCATCACTGCAGAGGGACTGACAACCCATCCTGAGCTGACTAATGGGTTAATTTTATCGAAGCACTACCAGACTAAAGCATGGTTTTATCAAGTATTTCACCATTTAAATATCAAGGCAGTTTGCCAAGCAAAATGGCCCATGGTTAAGAGAAAAGCGTTTCAGTTCACTCATTCCCTGAGCAAAGCATAGTTTAATTTAGGTCTTAGGCACTATCAGGGAACATTGCCATTCTTCTTACTCAAGGGTGCTGTAGTTACACCTACAAATACCACTATCTTGTGAAATAGAAAGAAGCTTTTCCCCCATTTCATCCATGACTCTTTCTTACTTATCTGTTCTTTCTACTATCAGCCAGAAAGCAACGCCTGTTAACTTTTAGGTACGTCCAGAGTACTTTGCAGCCAGCTCTGACAGAGCCCATGGGAAGATTTCTACTCCATTTCCATTTGATATCAGAGCTTCCATCTGAGATGAGTAAGAGCTTCAGTTTTTAAGATCTGTTCTGATAAGAATTTCATGTAGGATTCTCTATCATGGCTTATTAAGATATCTGAATAGCTTCCTGTGACTCAATGCATGCACAGCATCAGGAAGAAGATACAATACAGCAAGTTCCACTGGCATCCTAGGAACTACCCTCAGTATTTAACAGGGAAAAAAGCTGGTTTCAACTACTAATCTTAAGTAGTCTCAAGTCTACTCAAACACTTAAGCCAAAGAGACTTCGGTTTTATTTTGATCATTTTGATACTTTTGAGGAAAACTCTTATAAATTCTTATTAAAAGGATCATTCAAAATTAAGAAATATTCTCAAATCTTTATAAATCCTATTAATTCCCTTTTTTAACATAAGCTAAAGCATCAATAAATATCTATTTTTGCATTAATTATACATGAATTTCTTATAAACCAAATCATTAAATTATTATTTTCACTTAAAATACATTCACTTTTTGTTCAGCATAAGCCTCGCTTTAAAATGGTGTTTTTATGAAATGTATTAAGCTAATTTTAGGGTCCAAAATGAAATATTAAGGGCTTTGGATTTTCTGCCATTCTCTTCAAATATTGTGCAAAGTCCAAAACCAAAATAAGACTCATGTACAGGTAATCTCAGAAAGAAATTGGAAAGACTGCTAAAATACTGCAGTGTGTCACCAAATACAGAAGTTTCCAATTCAGAGCCCCAGGAGTAAGCAGAACAGGAGTAACAGAATCCACAGAGGGCTGGATTGTACAGAAATTGTATGTATGTATTGTTCTTCCTCCTGCAAATGCACAAGGGGGTTTGTGTCACTCTGTCTCCAAGTATTTTGTATTTGCACAGCTGCCACAGAGGACTCCTGCTATCAAAATGAGACCCAAGAAAGAAAAACTCCCAGGGCACTAGGACAGTTAATAGGATTAACTCCACATCTCTCAATCAACAAGTGGCTACACACCAAATTCTCTCCCAACCCCAATCCACCCTGTCAGCGGTCAGAAGTTACTCCAAATGAGCACAGCTGTCCCATGGCTCCACCTTTCTCAATCAATACCTGGTTAGAAATCAGGATCACGTTCACATCAGTTTTGAGATGCCTCAGCCACACTGGGATGCTGAATCACACCTCCAGGGTGGAGTGGAGCCAGTTCAGCAGTGCCACTCCACTCGGTGCCTTTCTCACCTCCCTAAAGGGGGCTCAAGTGATCAGTTGTCACAGACTTAACCCGTTTCACCTTCTGCAATTATATTGGCAACTCCCTCAACAGAAGCAAGGGCTCTTTGGCAGGATCAGGTGCCCTGCATTTCTAGATGTGCTACAAGCATTTTGGCGCCTAAGAGAGCAGGAGTTATTGAATCGCACCTCTCGAATCTGTTATCAGGAGATTCATTCAGTGCAGAGCTGGGTGTGCTGGTTGAAATGCTCAATAGGCTAAGCTGGTGCAATTCCACTGAAGGCAATGGAGTTGCACAATCCATAGATATAAAGACATTACCATATTAATATTTTGCTAGACACCCCCAATGAGCATCATCTGTCTTTTCTTTTTCTTTCATGGACTTTGGTATGGCTTTGTTTGAAAAGAGATTTTATCCCTGGATTTCCTCTGTCAGACAAATCTGAGCTCCAGGGGTACTTTAGTGTTTAACAGCTGCAGAACTACATTTAAGAAGCAGATTCTAGACACACACTGTAGTAATCGTGTGTCTTTGCACTGGATCTTTTCTAACTTTCCCCGTGATTTTTTACAATTGTTTTAACAAAAATTCAGTGATTTGCCTTGTGTAGATCCAAAAGAGCTTGTTCTTGACCCTTTTGAAGCAATTCTCTGGGATTTTGTGGATGAATGACCTTGCAAACAGAGTACACACACCGTTGTACTTGCAGCACAAGCCAGACAAGAGTTATTGGCCAGGGGGCTGGGGGCTGCCCGAGGCTATGCGAGCATTTCAGGGTTTAGGTTTTGCCTGGTATATTCAGGTACACATAACAAAATAGGGCTTTTATTTTAAAAGTCAATAAAATGACTGATCTTAAGTCAGAAAACAGTTTTGTTTTACTTTTGCCATCATTGCTTTTTTATTGCATCTCACATTTGGTTTTTTTCCTTGTCTTTTTGCTGCCAGCAAATCAGTCTCGACTTATGTTTAGACTCGGCTTCCTACAAGACCTTATTTTTCTGAGGTGGTTCCTCCCCCTCTGTTGCTGTTGTTGGTTTTGAATCCTTCTCACCCAGGTTTTCCTACCACTTTCTCCACCAGGCTGTTACAGTCAGCTCTAATACATAGAGAATGGTACAGTGAACAATTACAGCATTTAGAGACAAATTGTTGGTTTTTTTCACTCTGAGCTACATGAACCAATAAAATAGGAAATCAGATGAAGCAATGAAAGACAAGTTACACAGTTAGTTCATGTGCTTCTAATCAGTTATGCCAGGTCTGGACATACCAAGACTGTACCAAAATTAATCTAAGTTTCTACTCTTCCTCCCTGCTCTCAACTGTTCATTCACATTTCTATTTCAATCTGCCACCAAACTGTGATGCCACCCTTCTGTGGTGCCACACTGCAGACCAGTCAAATTATCCAGGCTAAAACCTACCCCACCCAGATAATTTTATTGCTCTAATTGGTGCTGCTGCTTGAACAACCGCAGGAACAACCACAGCACAGGTGGGAATTCACCAGCCGAGACAAAGGGAGACAGCTGGGTGCTCCTTAAGCTGGTGTAGCTGTTACACATCTCGTGTTGCAAATCTAGTGTAAATAATTGCATTTTTGCTCATCTGGCTTCTTTCATTGTGACTCATTAGTAAATCTTTCTAAACAGCTTAGTAGGACCGGCAGCAGCTTTTCTAACTTTCTTCATATTCCTCCCAAATATTATTTCATAAATGACCTTGTGACTTGCGAGAAGAAAGAAGAAAAGAAACAAAAATGATTCCTGACCTCTTTGATATCTTGTAAAAATAGCGAGTCTGACTATTTGTTCCACTCCTGTGTTGTTAATGCCAATAAATGTTAAAGATACAAAGATCAGTTCCTGTATAAATCTTGGTTCAAGGATGACGGGCAGGCAGCTAGAAAGCATTTCTTCATGTCTTTTTCCCCTAATGTAAAACTCTCACTAGAAAAATGATAAGGATAAATGGCACCTATCCAAGTGATTCCATTACAGGAGCTGGTTTGTCTGCGACAGATGATTCACTATTTATAGTGTCTTTAGTGCTGCCTCACAGTGTACTCTCACAGTCAATCTCAAAGATGTTGTTTAGGCAGGGTAATGTACCTGCCTTCTCTGAAAGACAGAAACTTCTCCAGACAAAGAAAAGAACATCTTTGGGGATGAATTTCTCTACCTACAGCTATTCAAAACCTACACAGAGCTCAAGTATAACAGAGCAAGAACACCAGTGTATGAAACCAGGACAAGCCTTCTGACTTTCAGGAGTTCTATGATGTTCCAAGGTGCAAAAGCAGCCCTGAATGAGGCTGTCATTTCCTTCTGGAAACATTTAGACTGCCCCAGCTGGAGCCAAAACCCCAACAAACCCAGCTCTGATTTCTCCCAGTGCGAAGGGCTCCAGCTGAAGCACCAGCTCAGACAGACATCCAACAGCAAGGTGAGAAAATGCAGCTTGTGTTTCATGACAGGCACTTACACCACTGACACTTCCAGACTGCAGCGTTTAGGAGCCGTATGCCAGCTCCTGGCACGAGGGAAAGCTGCACAAACCTCCACAAAGACTGAAAAACACCTGTATTTGAGACACTAGCTAGCACAGAGGATGCAGCCACGGTGATTTTAAGCCCAGCAGCATGGGGAAGCAGGTGTGTAATTGCAGCTCAGGTGAGTTTACAGCATTGCAGGGTAAGCGCTGGAAACTCATGGCATCATCACAGCCTGGGTATGCACCAACAGCTGAAAAGCAGCTGTAGAATCTGTTTCACTGATATATGGGTGTACAACCAGTATTTTAGTTGCCCTATGCAAAATTGCCCTTTTCACAGTAAAACCCAAAAATTACTGTTTCTTCTTCCCCATTTCAAAGCAAAATACCTGTTTAATATTGCAAATATTCACTCTCAAAAAATGTCTTTGGCCCCTCCAAGAAGTGTTCAGTGCCTTTTATTCCCTAAACATTGTTATTAGACTACATAAACTGTAAACATCGAAACAATGACATACTTTTAAAGCAGTTTGGATAATAAAAAAATAATGTGTTCCTTTCTGAAAAATAACATAATGGGAGTTTTCATCATCAAAGCATTTGTCAAGAATACACACAGAACTATCACAGAACACTGCAGCCATTTTATTTTTCTTGTGTAACATTTCCAATTCACTGTCATCAGCCACTACAAATAGAGGTTACAATGCTTTGCTTTTCTTTGTTGTTTTGGGTTTTTTTAAAGCCTTCACACAATGATACACCTCTTTAAAATACTGAGATAAACCATCATAAAGAAACATCTAAATTACCTTTGTGGTCTCGTTCTCCAGAAAATACAAAAGCATTTTAAAAATTTATTATTCAGAACATTTCAGGCCATGAGTAAACCCATTTTATGCTTAATACTCTGTATGAATGATACATTTAAAATCTACATAGCTGATGTCTGCTGGTTAAATGTGTTGCACTTTTTGGACTGGGTTTTTTTTTTTGCAGCACATTTACAGAAACTTTGAGAAAAAACATAAACTGAAATCTACATCACAGGTGAGAAAAAACATGAGTTAGATTGACACCTGCAAAACACTGGGTTTTAGCAGTTATTATCAAAGGGCAGTTGAATTCCCCAAGGGATGCTGACATATTTTCCAGCAATAAGTGCAAAATCCTCTCTTGTTGATTCTTGCCCTGGACAACCTCAGTTAGTAGATCAGGTGGGCTCATATATGTGCTTCTCATCCTGCCTTCGCTTCCATAGATATGTCTGCAATAAACCATTTCCTGGGAGTGATTCATTGCAAATACAGCTTTCACCTCATCTCCTTCTACTCCTTCCTCGAGGTAAGCAGGAGTCTTGACAGTGTTTTCACTTGAGCTCCTTTCAAATAACATCAGAGCCCCAAGGATGGGGCTGGCTGTGCATATGAAAGCTGATGGAAAGGGCCAGCACCCGACTGAGGTGGGCAGTGCCAAACTGCACTGTCCCTCTGCAGGAGTTCACTAAACCTTCCTGTCCTATAGAGGGGCCCCAAACAGCAGCTTTCCTTTGCCTCCACATTTACTTCATATTTTTTTCCCCCTTTTAATCTTATCATGACATCTGCATCCAAGTCCATAAAACATATCAGCAAACTTTTACCAAAAAACAGAGTAGAAGGCTTCCACATTTTCCTCTCATTCTGGATGAAGGAGGACATTTGACTTTTGCTTTTCCATGATGATCCCTTTAGCCTCATTCCTCCCAGAGCATGAGGACTGATTTCTGATTTTCAGCCCATTTCTACAGAAGTCCCCTTAAGGAACAGGTGTTAGCTTTCCCCTAACAAAAACAAATGTTTCCCACCAAGCAGCAGCATTTAGTCCTGGTGAAAAGACAGCGAAAAATCAAAAATCAAATTTGCTTGTAGCAAGGCAAGGCTCCAAGGATTTTTAACTAAGCCCAGTTGCTCTGAGCTTTATGACACTGTATCCTTCACAGCTTTCCCTAAGTGCCACCTCTTCCTCTGTGCTCTGGGCTGTATTTTGGTTAATGATGTGTGAAAATGCAGATCAGTGCCATTCACTACAACAATTAGTCAGGGTTTCCATTGGTGTCATTGACAGAAGAATTTGGATAATATCTGCCTCGTCCACAAAGTAATAAAATGCAAAACTGAATGAACCAGATGTATTGGCAATCGATCATTCATCCATCATTTGTTTGCTGTGAAGATATTTCACTGACTAAAATGTTTTCATGCATAGAAAAAATCCACATTTCAGAACAAGAGTTTTATAATTGGCTATGAATTCTCAAGTGAATTTTATAGATCAGTTAATGTCTAGATGAGTTAAGGGTGAAAGGTAAACTTGACATTAAATGTTTAGTTAGGAGTGCCAGAGGATTCATTATTGTTGCTAAAGGGATACTGGGAAACCACATTACATTTTTTTCTTGTTGGAAAAACAAAAGGTTTATAAGAACATTCGATGTCACTGGAGTCCGAGGAAAATAGTGCAAACTTTATGCAGCTGACACTCAGAGCATTCAAATGGGTTATTCAGAGAGAAAACTTCAGGATTTTGCTCCATATTTCAGCCAATTTACAATTTTAAACCTTGTTGACCACGTTCCACACCAGCTCCCTGTGCAACACTTGGTTTTCTAATATCCTTGATAAAAAGCTACTAATAAAGTAAGAATACTTTATTCTTAGAATGTTTCCATTTTCCAAAACACACAGCTGATATTTTTGCTTTAGCTGCTTGGCACCCTCTCTTAATCTTAGCAGAAGATGCCAAGTAAGGCAAACTACACAAAGCAGGAAATCATGAGTCTCATGAACCATATCTTGTACCAAGCAAATTCCCCTGACCTCGGTGCACACCAGCAGCTAACAGGAGCTGTATCCATTTGCACTCAGACATCTTTCCTGCTTTCAGTTCCAGAGGAAAGTCACTCACAGCATTATTTCCCACAGTGTTATTGCAGTAACAGGAGGCAACATACAACAAGTCAGGCTGTCCTTCACGTCAGAACTGAAATTTCAGGGGATTTGATTTGCTCCCCAGACTTTGAGACTTTGCATTTTTCTGTTTCAAGTCTTTCATGTGACTTCCACTGCTAGAATTCTTCTGCTGAGCATTGCCTTCATAGTAGCAGTGTCACGCTGGAAAAGCTGATGCAGAAGACTACAATTAGTATGTAACTCCTAGCAATGCAACTAAAACTAATTAGGTAATAAAGGATGATTGACAGAATCAATATAGTCATAGACTGGGGAGAAATTCTGAGGCAAAGCAAAAAGAAGATGTTAAGTGAAAGGAACAGCAATTTTAAGACTGATAGAAAATACAGAATACACAGAAATACTTTACAACAACTGCAAACTCTCACTATCAGAGCATCAAGTGCAATATGACACACCTGTCTATGAAACATAAGGTATGTAATAGTTATAAAGATTATAAGTCATTTTCGGTATCAAGATGCAAGCCACACCTTTCTGGTGCATATTTAATTATATCTTCGACCTAAGAGATCATGCTAATATAAATAAGATACTTAGTATGGTACCCATATCAGAAATTAATAAAAATGTGACATTAAGAAAATGAAATATAACCCCATTATAACATCTCTATATCAATACCTGATCCAAAAAGCATATGAGACATGATCTATAGCCTACAGAACTGAATAGTTTCTGTTAGAGCTTCATATTGAGAAACTTTTTATAACATTTCCATATGCTCATCGAAATTTTAATAAGGCAGTTACAGAAAAATAGGAGGATTTGAGAAACAGAAAGAAGCTGGTCAGCTTACAAAATCGAAACTCTGCTATAGAGTGGAAAGGGAAAAGGTCATTTATGGATTGATTGTTGAGAAAACAGACAGTGGAATACACTGAGATGCGCATTTGCCATCAAGATCCCTACTGATGGCACTCATTTTCTTTCCTACCTTAAAAGAACACTTCTATATTTGGCTCAAAGATGGATCAAATGAGCAAAAACTGGAATTGAGCTCCATAGGGAGGAGTGCTGCATAGGTCTGGGATAAATATTAAATAAGTCAAGGGAGCTGGGGCTGTTATTTGCCTTGCTGTTCTGGACTGATGGGTTCTCTGGGCATCAATCCTCCCTGAGTTGTGAAGAGTGACAGGAGGTTTGTGGGTGCTCGAGTCAAAAGAGCAGTGCCACTGTTTTCTGTAACCACAAGTCCAGCTCTCCTGTGACGCAAATAAGGATCTGGGAACAGAAGGAGGTGCTGGGCAGAGAGAAGCTCAGTTCCTGCTTTCTAAAATGGCAAGAGCAGCACTATTTTGTTTTCAGCAAGCAGTCAGCAAAGATACTTCTCAATGACTACGGATCAGCTCTCTGAGCAGTGCCATCAGTAGATCCTCCTGCCTCCCTCTCCTGTTCTCAAACCCAAGAGTGCCTTTACAAGCATTTGATTGTGCCTTTGCAGCTGCCACTATTTGCCAATTCTTGCTTTTTCTGCTCATCACCACCACTTCACCATTCCTCACACAGCACTTTCCCTCTCCTTCTGCAGGCTGAAGCTCCTTCAGGAGAAAGATTTCTAATTAGGCACTTAGGGAAGGTAAAAGCCATCCTTGGCTAACCCTTCTGAGGCCAGTGGCACAGGGTGCTTCCAGCCAGCCCACAGGCTCCAGGGAAATGAGTCCAGCCCCAAGCTGTGCTTGCTCCACTGCTCTCTTTGCTGCCAGACTGCTTCCACCCAACAACAGAGATGTTTAAGGTATTTTCCTCCTGCTATGGTTGTTGTTAATAAGCTGTGCAGCAATCCCTGCTTCACTGATCAACATAAACCATCATTTATGAAGCAGCTTCAGAACCTTCTAAAAGGGATGAAACAACTGTGCCTGACCTTTCCCTATAGACACCACCAGCAGCATGACCAGTGTTGCATTGTCTGTTCTCTTATCAGCATAATAAACATAAACTTCATTGTAACTTATGTGCAAAATACCTGCACCTCTGCAGTATTTCCTTGTACTTCCCCTGAGTGAAAGCCAGAACTCTGCATGCCATCTTTATTCAGTTACATGAAGTTATGGCAAAATTAAGTATGCCTATTACAAAAAAAATATGTTAAGAATTAGAATTAATACATTCAATTATTGTTCCCTTAATTTAAAGTGAGAGGCTTCATGACTTCCAAGACCTGGCAGGTTTTCAAAGGAGACCTGTGAGCCTTGATATGCAAACAGCTCCTGATCTGAGACTTTTTGCCAAAAGGCAAACTCAGAAGAGCAATAAATGGAACAAATCTCGACTGTCTTTGGAGATTAGCCAAGTATTCATAAATGGCACATCTTGCAAAGACAGGCAAGTGAAGCATCAATAAACCAGTAAACCAATAAACACTGAAATCTCACTGTTGTATTCATTATATATTCACAGCTCTTTCTAAACTTAGATAAGAACCAATAATAATCCATTCGATACCCTGAATCTGAGGCCTGGCAAAAAAAAACCCACCAAACATACAAACAAATTTGTTTCTTTTCTTGTTGTATAAACTTTTCCCTCTAACATGATTTGAAAATCAAATCATTCCTGCTGTTTGTTTCTTTTTGAAAGGTTTGACTTCTTAAATGATACGGCTCCCAGTTTCAAATCTTATCTTTATCCCTGAAGTGTGCTTGGAGAGTCTCACTCCACAAAGAAAAGCATTGCTGAAACTACTGGAGAAACACCCAGTTAGCACTAGCTAAGAATCTAACTGTGAACCCAAATGGAAAAGCTCAGTAGAAATAAACCCCACAAGTTTAAGGTGCATGTGCACTGTAGTTAAATGTGTGACAGGGACAGGGCAGGCGTCCTTGACAGGACACTGAGTCTGCAGCAGCGCCTCGCAGGGACAAGGAGAGTGCCCCAGCAGCTCTCAGCACAGCTGAAATGCAATGTGAGCACAAGGATCTAGATCAAACATGTCAGGCCAAGTTAGTCACACAGTCTGTGGCATAAAATAAGTCTTTAATGTGTGTGGTTATGTGTGTCCCTAGTGACTGGATTAGAGACTGCCTTGCCCCAGCAGCCTGAGATTCTGGGTCTGTTTCCCACCACAGTATCAGACACATCCTATTTACAGCTCCAGCTGCTCTCAAGAGACTCTGAAACTCCACTTGTGGCTCTCTGCTTGCAGTCACAGAGAAAAGCTTGGCTTGCAGTAACCCCTCTTGAAGAACAAGGCTTTGTCACAGCACCAGCCATGGGCTTGGCAGCCTAAAACAGTGGATCCAGTCCTGTTCACACAAAGCACACACTCCAAGGGAGATTCAGCTCAGGAAGAAGCTGTGACAAGTTGGCAAGTGCCACCAAGAGCTGCAGCTGGGCCACCTCGCTGGCAGCTGGTGTCCCATCACCTGTGGAGAATGGGAGATCTGTCCCCAGCCACCCTGCTCCCCTCCAGCCATGGCTCCTTCCCTCCTTCCCTCCTTCTCCCCTTCCCCCTTCCCCCCTTCCCCCTTCCCCCCTTCCCTCCTTCCCTCCTTCCTTCCTTCCCCCCTTCCCTCCTTCCCTCCTTCCCTCCTTCCCTCCTTCCCTCCTTCCCTCCTTCCCTCATTCCCTCCTTCCCTCCTTCCCTCCTTCCCTCATTCCCTCCTTCCCCCTTCCCCCCTTCCCTCCTTCCCTCCTTCCCTCCCTCATATCCAGTTTCAGTTTGAGTAGACAAATATATAGACATTCATTAATATTTGAGATTAAAATCTTTATCCAGACTATTTTCATTACTTTTAAATATTTCACAGCCAGTACATGATGAAAAATCTGACTTTTCTTTACTCTTCACTCACCAAAAGCAATGCCCAATTTAAGCTCCATCGTTTAACACGTTTTAAAAACGTAGAACTGAGAACATACACTGAGATTTTTCATTTTCCCTTGCACAACACCCAGTAAAATCTTAAGCCCTGCAACAAAAAATTACTACTATTGCTCCCACCAGAGCAACCTCACAAATCACCCTTTAATTCTGGTGAAATGGGACAAGATCAGCTCAGAGCTGAAGTCTCCCAACAGTATTTCATCTAATAATGGCTATCAGAAACCTGATGCATTTCAACTCTGGAAAAACCTCACTTCAGCTATCAAAACTCTTACCAAGAAATATATTTTTGTTTCCTTTTAGCAGCAATTTCAGATGGATTGATCAGCTATACTCCAAAAATTTTTACCTTACTAGCTCTAATGACTTCTTTGGATAAGTTACCAGAACTTTTTCCAGATCTTACCCAGAGCTCTTCTGTGCAGACGCTGCTGTGGTGCGAGGCTGGTGCTCAATAACAGTTTGCAGAATATTTCATTCAAGTTAGTGGCTGGATTGCACTTTATATGCTTGAGCAGCACTTTGCAATGCATGTTCTGTCATTTTGGTTTACTCAGAATATTACTTTTTATTTTTACAGTAGTGTTTCTCTGAGCCTTGCAAGTGACAGAAGTTAACATATTTTACATCTTGCCTCTGCTTTGATTTCCAGGATTTTATAACCCATTTGAAAGCTGTGCTGGATACTGTCAGTGGCAGAAGTCCCATGGGTGACTCGGTGCCAGGCAACTCTGCCCGTTTGAACCCCGTGCTCTGCTCTCACCTTTGAATTCTCCTGAAAAGTGCATGGACAAAGTTGACTTCTGCATGAACCTTCTCTTTATTTAAACCTGACAGCTGCATTATTTTTTTCTTTTAGAAACCAATATTCTTGTGAACGATGTTTACGTTAATACGAACAACTTTAAAGCATTAGCAAAATGTAATGTTTTAAATGGTATTTAATGCACCCCACCCTGTGAACACCTGAGGTCACTCCAATCCATTTCATAAGAGCTTCAATTCTTTTGGAAACGTGTAAAAAATATAAATGCATAGATTTCATATGAAGAATGAAGCTAAATGTAGTACAACCATGCAAAAAAAATTAATGCTGGGGGCACAATATCATGCTCAAAGAATTGAGTTCAACATTACCTACTGCTTCTAGATCTACACTGCTGCTGCGTGTTTTAAATTTTAATTCAGAAAACATGGGGAAAGATTCAATTTTCTATCCTGGTATACTCATATTGATATAAAAGCTTTGCTTCTGTATTATGATCACTATTAAGAGTCTACAAATTGTATTGCAGATTTACAACACCAGAGACTATTTGAGAAACCCTCCAGGTTTAAGGTGAGAAGTGAAAGTTATTTTTCAGTACAAGTTCTCCTGAAAGCATACAGGGGGGAAAAAAGTCCCAGCCTATTAATCCAGCAGTTCCAGCAATTCAGTCTGTAGCACTTGACAATCTGAATTCAACATGAAGCACCTATTCAACCAGGCTCCACTGTGTTCCCATCCACTGCCCAAAAGATGCCTAAACACAATTATGTGACAAATCAGAGGGTGCCAGAATGACAGTGAACAGGGAGGCTTAGAAGTCTCTGTTTTTAAAAAAAAAATCTTCCCTCAGTTTCAGTGTATTTTGAGGAAGACAAAGACAGCTGCTCACGCAGTAAGGAAAAACAGATAGACAAGTGTCTTAAGTTAAGTCTGTTCATTTCATGCTTTATTAGCACAATCCTATTATATGTATTTCCCCCCTTCATTTTAATTAACAGAACTGCAATATAATGGAGCCATCCTGAAGGCCTCATAGCTAAAAGCTGTAACTTCTATTAAAAGCTCTATTTTTAGTGGTATACAATCTTGGCTAGGGAAGTAAAAAACAGCTTAGGCTGAAAACTCAGGTTCATCTGGAACACGAACAGAAAAGAAGTTGAGGTCTATGATTTGAAGACAATCTGGCAGTGTTGAGTTACAGGTCACTCACATTGCACTAATTTGAAATGTTATAAACCCCTCTGACCAAACTCATATCTGACCACTGCAATACTTCATTTTTTCATATCAAGATATGCACAGCTTGCACACAAAAATTCACATTTTGCAGCTTGGTGTATCTCTAGTTCTTATTTGTGTTCACATGTCCCCCTCAGCAGACACTTCTCAAAGGGCAGTCATGGGGGAGAGCTCAGGGTAGCTCCTTGTCTGCCAGCCCAAGGAGAGGCTTCTCCAAAGCCAAAGGAAAGAAGTCACCCAGTCCAGAATACGAGAAACTGCTGTCCTCTGGGCAGCCCTGGGCTTCGGTCTAGAGCAGCCAGCTGAATCCAAGAGACCCCTCCAGGCAGCTCTGGTGCATCTCAGCTGTGCCTCCTCTCACTCCCTTCACTCGGTCATCCTGCCCTGGGGATAATCCTTGAAAAATTTTTTCCTCTCCATATCTTTAGGGACTCAAATATATAAACTAGACTTCCCAGTTAATGAAGCTCTCATTTGAATTAAAATCACAGAGAGAATGTGTTTTTCTGGAGAAAGAAGGGCTCTTGCACCAACCTAACAAGAAGGTGCTGCTTAAACACACACATGACACTGCTGGCCCCACAACTGAGCTAGAGGTGACCGGTGTGTCACAACAGCACTGCAGGGTGCACAGCCCCTGCATCTGCCCAGAAGGCAGCTGGTGTTTCCAACTCTGACCCCAGAAGCAGAGCTCTCAGGATCACCACCTTGTCTGATGTTCAAAAGAAGATTGTATCCCACTCTCCCCAGACACCCACACACCATTAAAGTCCATAATATCTCCTCATCACAGCAGCAATCTACCTCAAAGCTCCATCTGTATTAAAGCACTATGATTTCCATCCAAACTCTTTGGGAGTGATGAGAAATTAAAACAAGAAACATTTATTTAACAGCAAATGCTTTAATTCCAATCATATTCCTCTTCAGAAAAAAACAACCATATGGATGGTACAAATGTTCCCAAAAAGTTATGAGCCTCATCCACTGACTTTCTCAGAATAAAAATAAGGGTCTGTATCAGAAGGGCAGACTTTACTACTCAGAAAAGCAAACCTTGTTTTGCATGGACCCTATATGTACTTTTTATGAAGTCCACATTGAGCTAAGCTAGGACGGATTGGATCAGTGTTGCCTCAGGAAAGTGTGGCAAGATTCTGAATTGGAAAGAAGCAGATTATTACATGAGCAGCTCCTTCTCTCTGCCTCATCACAGACTGTTATATAGATAAAGTTGCATTTTCTGGAATGTATAATGCAGACCAAAATTAAATAGATTTTCCTCTTTTCTGTAGGGCTATGCTTCATAAGGGCAAAGACAACCCTGGACTCCCTAGACAGCAGAGAAGCGAGATCATATCTCTAGCCCATAATCTGTTTTGCTGATTTTGGAGCAATAAGAAATGGGAAGAGAGGTCTAAAGGAGCTTGTTTCATTTTCCAAAACAACTAATGGGCAAGATGATATTAACAGCTCTTTTAAAGCTTCAACCTTCACTTATCAAAGAAGTATGAGTTTTATTTTTTTTTGTCATTGACTTCAACAGTGGAGGATCATGCCTTAAGAAATGCAGTTTTTGTGGGAGTGAGATGAGCTTAAGAGCAGTTTGCCCTCCCTGTGCCACAAATTTCACAATATTAACTGTACCATTCCCCTTTAATGTTTATATCTGTATCCTACATTTATTCAACATTCATGTTTACCTTTAAAAAGTTGTCTCCCTTATGACACTGTATATGTATGACCATAAAATGTCAACCCCTTGAAAATTTTTATCGTGAGCATAAGGAAAAAATGGGGAAAATTACTTCAAGAGCCGTGTTGCAAAACCAGCAACAGAAGCAACTGGGTGTGGTTGCTGTGTGATAACCAGGTCAGGGATCCCTTTATCCGGCTCTGCACAGCTCAGTGCAGGCAAAGCAGAGCCTGAACTGGTGGAATCACTGCAAAGCCTCACTGGTTTGCTCTCCAGCCTGCTGAGGGCACTGAGCAAGGCAGGGATCCCCAGGCAATGAGCTGGGGGCAGGCAGGACGGTGACACAGCGAAGGATACAGGAAACTTACAGCGCTGGAGCAGCTCCATCAATATCACATTTCTCACACACAATCCATTTGCCATTTCCAGGGGTTTGTTATCTCCCCATCAATGGATCAATGGAATTACAAGCTTATTATGCACAGTCAGGCTTGGATTATAGCACATATTAAGACAACATATGAGGTTTTTTAAGACTGAAACAATGTTTTGCTTGTTTAATTTTTAAACACCTTCTACTACCAGAGCATAAATCCTATTATCAGCTTTTGAAGTTATTACCTCAAGGTCATCTTCAACAGTATTTACCATTATGCTACCAATTTCAAGAAACTGTCTTTAGATGGGTTTTCTATATTTACCAATTGCGAGTTTGGACTTTAAATCAGTCACGTTACCTGATTTTGATGCAAACTGGGGGAAAAGGTATGAATTAATTTCAGTAGAGATGAAAATGACTCACCAGTATCTCTATTCAGAGAAGCACTGCAATCTATTGGGGTGGTATTGGCAGCAGGACAAGACACATTACACTTGCAATGCATCAGAGGAAGGAAAGGAAGTAGGCTTGTCCATGAGGGATGGAAAAGCCAAGTTAAGTTGTCAGAGTACTCCCCCATCCCACAAGAGGCTCAGGGTGACAGCAATACTTTTGTTTATTGTTCAATCAGTTTTTTACTGTGCCCAGTCCTGTACATTAGCAGAAGGACAATGAAGGTGGTCAGTAAAAATGAAAATTAAAGTGGCCATGGCAGATTTGATCCAGAGCTTCATGAAACGCAGAGGAAATGCTTCAGATGTTCAGCATCTTCCCTTGTGGCTTCAGACTGGTATGTTCTGGTGCCTCCTAATCAATATTCAACAAACCAGAGGTGGCCTTTCTCTGAGAGGCTAATGAGTGCTTATGACCTCGATCTGGTGTTTACCAGATTGTTAATACTGGTGCTCAAAAGCTCAAGTGAGGACAGCAGGACAAAAGAGTAATTTGGTTTAAACCAGTCACAAGCTGCATTTCTCTCAGTGAAGTTATGATAGCTATTTGTCATGCGGCTCTACCTTATACAAGCAGAACAAAAATTAAAGGATTGTGATATTTTTAATATTACATTTATGAAGATGATTACCCAGCTGCTGTTTAATTTCCATCTGTGTTCTGCTGCATTTATACCATTAGTGCCACACTGTGGTTAGACAGACAGACTCATATTTTGGAGAAAAGAGTGTGGCTGACAATTAGCATATAACTGTGTGGAGTGGCAACAAATGAGCTTTTCTGTACAGTTACCTATAAATTATAATGACTGCTTGCTTTTTGATAGCTTTTCAAAGTCAAGCAAGAGACACAAAGACTCATGCAAGCTCCAGCAATTCTCTACTGCATTCAGAGAAGTTGCCTCCATGATGAATTTGCAAAGCATCAGTTTAAATAGACTAATAAAGTCCCTCCCAGCAGGGACTACATGATAATTTTTATACTAAAAAGAAAACTAATATTTATTTGCTACCTATTTTTTTCTTAAACCTTATTTTTATATAATTCTATATTCATGCTTCATAGAACTGCTCTTCATCTGTTACCCTATCCCAATAATACAATCCTGCTTTCCACATGGTAAATTAAATTCTGTTTTCTAGTCAGTCATAAAACAGGGTACTCTCAATGTGCTTTATACAGGATGAGGAACCTTGTGGCCATCTTGAACAACTGCCTGACATCCTGGCTCCTGAACAGGGCAGCAATTCTGCTTTCTCAGAGTCACCTGGGACTCCCAGTGCCATCAGCTACCCAAAGGGACGTCACCTGTGGAGCAGAGCTCACAGAACCAGTACTTGCACCCTCTTGGATTTCCATGTGACCATGGGAGGCCCCTCACCCCAGGTAACCCCCTTTCCTCATCAGACAAGCACAGCTCCATTCCCACCGCTCCTGTTCTTGCTCACCTGCCTCTCAGATGGGCTCTGATAGCTCCCACTATTTCCTCAGGCCAACACTCTAAAAGTTTTATACCCCTTATCATCCTGGATATCGATTTGGAGAAGCTGCAGTTGATTCAGGCTGTTTTGACCCAGGCAGGAGGTACTTCCCTCTTGATGCACCTTTCTACCATTGCCTCACTCCCTGTGAAAATCTCACTACAGCTGCCTTTGATTTCACTCACTTTCTGCTGCAGGGCACTGTGATACAGGCAGCCACAAAGCAAAGAACATTTTTTGGGTTCTGAGGGGTTTTTTTAGTTCTTTTGTTTTTTTAATGCCACACAATATTACTTATTTTTGACAGCAGGCTAGACAAACTCCACCAAAGCTCTTTCTTGAAGAGAAAAAGAAATCAGCTCTGCTGATTTTGAACAGTACCTCTGCTCGTACTCTTTTCCTTTACAAATAAGTACACCACAGTGATTTTTTTTAGGATGAGTCTTGGCTGTTTTCAAACTGTCACTTAACCTCTACCTCTTCAGCCTGAAAACAGGCAGCTTCTTTTCTCCCACATATGACACCTTTGATTGGGAATTTTCCTCTTCATAGCTGGTTCTTCACACTTAGAAAAGCTATAAATGGTAAAAAAGGTACAAACCCCTTATTTTCTGGAAAGCAGAGTTGAGATTTTGTTTGTTTGTTTGTTTGCAGTTTTGTTGCTGTTGGTTTGTTTTTTTTATTTTCCTTTTCTGTATTTTCTTTCTTGATTTCTTCTTTGACAAAAGGAAAACTACTTGTTTCTCTTTCTGGGCATTACCTTTCAGAGATGCTGACTATTCAGATTTGGTATTGATTACAGCTTTCATTTGGGGTATTCCTTAAATGTAAATATCAGACCTTTTACCTGCATGCAAAGGTTCTAAAAATACATTGCTCTAAGCATAGACATTGTGCTGTCACAGGCAACTATCCATAAATCTCTTAAAGCACTAAAACTCAAGGATTTGAGCTCATCAATAAACAGTTATCTGTACACACACATCAAGCCAGCTTTCCACATGTGACAAATGTGCAATTATTTACACATCTAATAGAGACCTGCATTCTGTCTCAGCTCATTGTGGCAAATTCTTCACAGTCAATTCAGAGTAACTACACTGCTTTCAAAGATGTAGGCAAAGCATGTGTGGCCAAACATCACTAATGAGAACAGGACTGCTGGCTTGCTCCCCTCCTGCTTGGCTGCTCTGGATTCCTCCTCTTACAGACAATCAGAGCAATATAGATGAAAGAGTGTTTATTTATTGGGCCACTAGTCAAAAAAGGTGCAAAGTCATACAGTGAGAGAAGAAAAGAGAAACCATAGGGACTACCATGAACCTCACTTGCATTCTTACCTTTGAAAGTAAAATCTTCATTAAAAGTAAAACCTTCCTCTAATTCTTCATTAATTAGAAACTGTATTACCCTAAACTGAAAAATAACTATTTTCATGAGATTCAAATGCACAGTGTCTTCTTCCTTCCTAAGAAATACAATTTTTACTGAGATAACTTCCTTCTTCTCAAAGACAGAGGAAAAAAAAGTAGAAAATCTGTCTTAGAGGTAATAACTTACCCATTTTATTGGAATAGTATTTAAGTGACAACAAGGCAATCAACAAAAGATCAACATTATTTGTGCAGTCAATTTCTTTTAAAGTGATAAAACAATTCAAAGCCTAGGCCATTGCAATGCTGATAAAAGAAGAGAGTCAGAAATCTGGGGAAAAAGAAGCATGGCAATATAAAATATTCAGAGTACTTACACGTAATATAGTTTCAGAGACAGTGGACACAAAATAGGAAAACAATTGCAGTGTTTGAAAACTAAAGCTGGGCAAATCAATGATTGCTAGTCATCAGCCATGCTTCACACACATCATTTATTCAATCAGAATCCTTACTTCATCCTCCTTGACAGAAACAATAAAAAACTCCTCTATGTAGCTGAGGCTCAATCTGTATATCTGAGGAAGACAGGAATCAGATAAATTCATTTTAAGGCAGAAATTTTCCTTCTAATTTTCCTTACAGGTAGTAGTTTTCCAGCTCTCCAGTGTGCTCCCATGTGGTTGTGAATCACAGTTATTGCAGGAGCACTCACATGGAAATAGCAGTGGTAATAGCAGCCGGGTTCAGTGGCGCCTTCTGCCAAATGAAACGAAAAAGCATTTGCTGTTGATGACCCTGGAGGTTATCACCTAACTGTGAGGGAAAAGTGGGAGTTACTGGTATCAGAGATATCAAAAAACATGACTAAAATACAAGGAAAAACTGTTCATCAATATATTTTTTTATATATTTTTGTCATTCTTATCAGTATGGTGTGCGAAAGCCCTTGTCATGGGAAATAATCCCATTCTGCTAAACCCCTTGTAAACAAATAATAAAAGATGGATTTGGCCCAAAGTCAAAGAGGACCTAACATGGAGGAAGCCAGAAAAGGAATAGAACAAGACAGGATCCATCAGGAATGAATTATAAGGAGCAATGTGAGGGATGGCAACAAAGACATTTTGGGACATGTCTTCAGACTTGGGAAGGCAGTTTGAGAGAAAACCTTGTGTTTGTAAATGCACCAAAGGCAGGCCAGTGCTGTGGGATGTGGGATGATCTGTCACTTCTCAGTGAGATGATCCATCATGACCATGGGGATAGGAGAAAAGTTGGCACTTGGCAAGGCTACAGTTGTCAAGGTCAGAGAAAATTATCTGCAGTAGCCAAGGCACAAGTAATTAAAGTCTAGACAAGATTATTAGGGACTTCTCTGTCCCACAGTCACTGGTGACAGTGCCCTTTCTCTCTTCTCTGCCCAGCCCTCCCATTTTCCTCTCTTCTGCCAACCCTTCCACCTCTTGCCCTGTCTTCCTTTGTTCTAAATTAAACCCAGGCTAAAAACAACAGATGAAGCCGCTTCTGTCACAACTGACATCACACAGTAAGGATCATATTAGCTAATGCATTAAATAGACACTGAAAACCAGGGAAAGGGATAAATTATACCCTTGTCTGTTTGTTCAGCTGCTCTGCCCTGTCAGTTGTGGTGTTTGTTTGTTAAACTGTCCTTGCTAAGAACAATATCCAGAGAGTTCCGCCGCTGACAGTGCCAAGGCAAAGGATTCCCAGCCCCTTCCCTTCAAAAGGGTCTGTAACCACCACCTCCTAAGACCCTCTTCTGATCTTTGTGTTTCAGGAGGAAATGGAACTCATGGAATTGGTGTATTGTTCAGCAAACACAGAATGAAGATGGTTAAAAACTGGAACCGCGTGTAGGATTTTGTGAAATTTGGAAATCCATAAAGAAATCAGGCAATACATCCAGAAATCTATCCCAAAGCTCTAAGGAAAGGAAAATGATACTTCAGTTTTAGCTATCATTAATCAGGAAAGCATCTTTTACCATTTTTCCATCTTAAGGATAATATGGGGAATAATAAGGCTTTGAACCATTATTTCAAAGGAAGATCAAGCCCTTTTGAAACTTCTTATTCCAAGTGATTGACGTGTTCATGGCAAGTATTCTTGTTCACAGATCAGAAGTGACAAGCACCAGCCCATACTCTTGCATAAAATCACCTGTAAAGCATTCCAAATAAACATCTATCAAGTCCTAAAGACATTCCTTGGTATCATGCCCCGCTTTGTACTGGCTGACTTCTTGTCTTGAGTTCTGACAAGTCCGCTAAGACAGATGTGAGAAAAAGTGGCAGAAAATAGAGCAGAAAAAGGAAAAAAACCTAAACAATTAATTTTCAGAAATGTCATTAGAGGTTCTCAGGGATTTAAAACATTTGTTTTTTCCAGTATTCAATGCAGAGGCAATCCCAGCCATGCAAGACTAGAGCCACATAAACACGAATTAATTTTAAAAAGAATATTGGCCATTCTGCTTAACTCATGGAGTTTATTCTTTTTTCTGGATCTAGCTGCAAAGTACACTTATTCAAGGAAACTTGCCAGGATACACTAAGTTTGAGGATTATACTAAGGATTAAGCTCATAAGCATTACACAGCGCTCTTTACAATAGTCCTTGGATATTCAAATTTTTCACAGATCACTTGCAAAAGGTAACCTGAGGTGAAGGATTCTCATACTAGAATCATTGCAAATACAAATCCAGAAACTCATCCAAACTTGCTTTTGCTCCCAAAATAGCAGGCATGTCCTGGTGTATAAAACATGTGAAAGTGTTTGGCCTCAGCTACTGGATGAAGGCACAAATAATGGGACTTTGGGGAATGAGTGGCAACCACTGACCCTGAATTCTGAGAGCTTCTGTTGTTGCAACATAGCTCCTCCCTTTCTAAAGGCACAGCCTCCATAAATCATCACTCTTCTAGACTTCAAAGCCACTGAAATAGCCCTATCAATGCATCACTCAAGTCAGAAATCAGCTTTAACATGCTACATGATCAGTAATAGTCAGGGTTAGCAGTCAGAGAGCAGACAAGTGTTGATAGGTCCAGTCAATTATTATTTTCTGACGAAACAGTATCTCCAGGAGATCTCTTCCTTGTGTTTCTGAAGATAATATAGAGTTGTTCTTCAAACCATGACCCTCAGATGCCATAAATTTCAAGGGTCTGCACCAGGACACTCACTCGCTTCAGACACTTAAAACTACAAAGCTTCAAAGGATGCAGAGCTAACATTAAAATAGTTTAAAATAACATCTGCGTCTGTACCAGCCACATGTGGAGGCAAACAGCTTGAGCTGCTCTCTCCAGCTGGGCTAAGTGACCTTAGCTTGAATCTTCCTGAATTGAAACTAATGACCCAGAACATCCACTGCAACTATTAAAGCAAATAAACAAACACCCTGACAGCATCTGAATCTTCTCTTTCCCTCTGCCTGATATCTCTACAGATCATCTTGATACCAGTCATGAAAAACAGTTGCCAGATCTGTGAGAGTTCTTGAAATAAGAGCAATGAGCCATAGTTTGCCAGAGGGCCACCTGAGTTCCAGGAGGTCCTCAGCAAACTGGAAAGAGTCACAGACATGGACCCAGTCCCACCAAACTGGGTAGATTTTGCCCTTGGATGAAGAAAATGCCTTACATTTCAGAAGATTCAAGCAAGAAAATGGGAAACAAACCAGTAACTCTTACCCTGAGAGGACAGGTGGGGAGGCTCCAAATTCCCCCTAAATGCTGGCACCCACAGCCTACAGCTTCCAGGCGGGGCCATGCTGCATCCTTGGTCCTAAAGCTGGGTCACTGTTCCACAAATACTCAGGGCCACACAGAGAACCCACTTGGTAGTCCAAAACTAAGTTCTCTTATGGAAAAATATTTTTTAGATCCACTAGAAGTACTCTGTGTTCCATTTGAGTTTGAGTTGCATTTCAAAATCTTCCTGATTAAACACACCTAGAGAATGGGAAGATATTCCTCTTTCCAACCAAGTCTTAGTCTTGCAAAGTCAGACCAGAAATAAAAAGGCTTCTTTGACTTGATTGCCAGTCCCCCTCCTCCCTCCCAGCCTTGTCTTTTCTGTGGTGGCTATAGTGACAAAATAGTCCCAAAATGTCCGCTTTCATTTAGAAAGAAGTCTCCAGCCCCTTTGATCACAAAGCAAACCTTTGAAATGTGAAATGAGTTTAAAGCAACGCGTCAGTGTGTGCTCAAGTCTTTAGGCACCTGTAATAACAGTAGTTGGACGTGTGAACTGTCCTATTCGAGTCAGCAGAGTGCAAATTCCAAAGTCAAATTAAATAGAGGACACATGGTCCAGTGATTAGATCGTTATTTTGGCATTTGTGATGCTCAGGTTTAGTTTTCTGCTGAACCACACAGAGAATGGGAATTTGGACAAGTTGTTTGGCAGAAGGTTTTAAACCACACGTTCTTCCCAACAGGGACCTGGGGGTTGGTTGGTGCCAGAATGACAGAGCTCTGCCTCCTGCTCTCCCTTGCCATCTATGGTTGGATTTGCATGGAATCCCAGCTTTTGGCCACAAGATTGGAAATCCATTCAAAATATTTGCAAAGTACCAGATTGTACTCTTTGAACAGACCAGGGACTCAGAGTTCATTAATTCCATGAATAACGAGATGATGCAACATTGCATTTCTAATGAAAATATACAACAAATGGGAAGCAGGACAGCAACAGAGCTGAGCAGTGAAAGGAAAATACACTCATCCTGTAACTACAGCCCTGTGACATGGGCTTTGTCCTGTATGACATCTTAAAAAGGATGTGTTTAAACATTTCATTTTCTGACTGCAGATGAAATAGTAAGATAATGAAGTAAAAACTGCCAAAAACAAGTGGAAAATGCCTGGCTCTGCTAAAAACCACAGAAGATGATAGAGAAGGGTGTTTATGTATGCATATAAAATTAATACAGTTGTATGTATCATTTACCAATGAAGTGTGGGTGTATCCAGACTAGCAACCCTACAGAAACAAACACAGCAGAATTTACTATTTTCTCTTACCACAGTTATGACAGATTCAGAGCACCAATGATATTTTGACAGATTGCTCACTGAAATAGCTCTGGCTGCAATTTATACTTTTTATTTTATCAAAACCCTTGCCATGTGGAAGCCCAGCAAACTCACAGCTTTATGAATGCACACCAGACTGTGGACTTCAAGAAGACTGTGAGGAGGAAAAGTCTGCACCTAGGTATGCTATTGATAAATTTGGCTCTAACAATATTTATTCTGGACAAACAGAGTCATAGCTAACTATGTGGAGCATCCATAATATAAAAATATAGAAAATGGTACCTCTAAAAACCACCACAGGGATCATATCTGGAGCAGAATAAAAATGGCCAAAAAGAATAAAATATTCCCTTCCATTCTTCAGCCCATTGATGCAAGAAAGAAGGGAATTTTTCCCTTCAAGCCAGCCTTTCTTAGACAGTGAGGCCATCCTATTTTCTGCCAAGCTTCAGGTAGCTTTACAAGGATAAGGTCATATCTTTTAAGATGTACCATTAGCTTCCTTACTGCTGGAGAAAATTAAAAAGGAAAATTGCCTGTCACACCCAGAGAGCTAAGCTGATGATGAAGGCTGAAGTCTGCTCAGATTTTCATTCCTGGGCTTAGACTTTAAGGTTACCTTATTTATTTATTTTCATGCACTTTGTGTGCTGTTTAAAATACAAAACCTGCCAAGTATTTGCTTTCTTGCAAAGATGATAAATTGAGCTAGTTTCCCGATGTGCTGCATATACACAACCCCAACTTTTAGGTGATCTGGAAGGGTCTCAGGTAATTTTATCTTTTAGATGGCATGTAATCTTCAGTGCTGAAATGAGACACATTTTGTCTCTGTTTTTCCCTCACCATCTAACTCATGGCTGGGCTGATGATGCTGGGATTGATGTGCCTAGGAAGAGATACCTGCTATTTTTATTGCTTATATGTTATCTTTTAGTTTTACTATTATTTTTCTGCACACTGTTTGGAGAGCAGTAGACCTATCCCACTGCATCTCTTTCTGAGTGTCAGATTACTCATCCAAGCAATGACCTTACTTTTCTGGAAGCCTAAAGATGTGTTTGTTAAAGCAGACAATTGGACACCCTGAGACAGCCTGCCAGGCATGGTAACTTTGTCCATACAAAAGGTGATAGCTACAGATTCTGATGGATTCTGAGTGTCCTTTTTCTGGGACAGCTGATACCTGCCTCCTTCAGCACAGCTCCCATCTCACTGATATATCTCAGGGAAACTTCAAGCCTTCAAGATATAGAGAAAAGGGGTATATTAAAGTAACCATAATAAATGATATTGAAATATCACATAGTGTCAAAATTAAGCAGTCTATTCCTCCCCAGTTCTCACCTTGATAGGTGAAGGCCAGCACATAAAAATAGTCCTTCAAGAGATCACACAAAGCCCTTTGACTGCAACAGGATTTTCTCTCTAAGCACTGGTTGGCTCTTTCTTCCCTCTCTGTGGGATGGAAGAATACCCAGCACATCACCACATTTAAAACAGTGATGGCAATGCCTCAGCTGATGCCTTGGAGATCCAGCAGTCATCAGATTGCATGGTTCAAAATAATTGCATGGAGAAAAAAAGATCATTTCCTTGACCTTAGACACCCATTATTGCTGCCTTCCCTACGGCACTTCCTTCGAGCTCCGTGGCCTCGCTCAGCACTCCGCTCTCATCAGCTTGGCAATCCATCTTCAAGGCACTGTCACTCCACCCTGGAGCACACCCAGGGCCTGATTCCACTCCCTCCAAACCTGCTGCTCTTCATCATCACAGGAAGGAGCCACATTTTAAGTCTGGGCCTGACTTACAACAGCAACAGCCATCCACCAGCTCTTATCCCAGAATTTCAGTAAATGTCTGAGTGAAGGCAGTCAGTGAATGATAATTTCAGGATTACCAAAGCAAGGACAGAAGAAGTTTGTATTATGTTTCCCTGTGACCAAGTAAAGTGTCATTACCTTATACATACAAAGGTTCTTGGTGGCCAAATCATCTTCCAGGAAAGCACTTACAGGAATAAACCCCATCCTGTGGCCAGTCTGACACACATAGAGACACTCTGCAAGACTTCAATAAAGTGACAGCTCAATGCAAAACCTCAAGCTTCAAAAAAGAAAAGTAGAAATCCAAGTGTATGCAGCAAACTGTGCACTTAAAACCAAGAAGCTGCCAGGAATGAATGTTTTACATATTTAAGCTATTTCTTCTCCTCCTCCTACCATTCAATGTATCTTTTTTACAAACAGTTATGGGCCAAAAAATGTATTTTTCTTTAGATCATTGCATGTACACAGGTTTAATTTACAGACCAAAACAATCAACAATATGAAAGTTGTATTTACCAACAAATGCAGGTTTTATTCATATATGCAGAATACTCCTATGCATAAAACATTATGTGAAACACAGCTTTATGTATTTTTACTAGGCAAACTTAAACTTTGATTTACGTCCATTTCACTAAAACTTTATTGCTTCCTCGTCAGATAGGACAGAATCCTTTCTGTATCTTAGATGGTAAATATGGTTAATGTGCTGAGGCTGCAATGGATCAGCAGTGAAGCTGTTTAATAGTGACATAAATTATTTCAGTGACTTTTTCTGCAAGTGAGAGATGACTCCATGTGCTATAAACTAATACCAAAGGAATGATGCTCTTTCATGCTAGCAAAGTGCCTCAGCTACATTGTTTTTGTATCCTGTTGGGGATGCTACAAATGCAGCATGTATTACAACTATATGCACCTAGGCCATTTTTCTTTGCTGCTTTTAATGCTCTTCGAACCGAAAATTGAGCTTCAGTGTCTGAATGAAGGCAAAGCCAATTACTTTCTTGGAAACCTCTCTTTAAAGTCTGCAAATCCCAACAGATTTTTAAAAACCTTTCCATTAGCTTAAAAATATATTCTAAAATAATGATGCCTGTAGAAATTAAGACGCATGAATGGAGCTGGATGGCTGTGGAGAGCCACATGCACATCCCAGCCTTCCCCTCACCACAGGGGCTGCTCAGCAATGCTCCATCTCCAGACATTCTGTATCCTTCCCAGAGCATTCTGTTCAACCTGCAGTTCAAGTGCACTTCTGCTATGAAAACAGTTTCTATTTGTCCTCTAATTGGTCACTTATAAAAGACCTTTCATGTGCATTGTGGTTCCTCAACAGAAATCAGGGGAATACAGGGAGCGGAGCAGGTGTTTGTTACAGTGCCACAGAAAATGTGCCATCAAACAGCTGATGCAGAAGGGAACAGTTTTCACCTTTTCAGTGCAGCTCTTTTGTCCTTGCCTCCACGGGAATTCTCCTTTTGTACATTTCCTTACAAATTTAATTGCAGTTTCACTATTTCTGTGCCTCCCACCAAGGCAGCTCTGGCAGTCCCACAGAATGTCCTCTTGCTGTTAGGTTTTATCCCTCTACCAATGAGATCTCATGCAGAACATCAGCACCTCCTTTTCTACTTTTCCTCCCTTCCTCAAGCACTCTTCCAACTGTGTTTCTCCCTCCTCTCCATCTCTTTGCATGAATTCGAGTTCCTTCTTTTACACTGTTTTATTTCTCTGCAAACCAGCACTAACCTCTTTTTCCCTATACCTGCAAATGCCTCCCAGTGCCTCAAATTTGATCTGTAACTGCTTCTTCAATTTCTTTCTCCATCACCAACTTTTTCATGCAGCTCCATCAATCTCAGCCCCACAGACCCAAGGCAGAAGCTCCACAGCCAAGTTGTTCTCCCCTGGAGCCCACTTCCCTCCCCCTGCCTGTAAGCCACACTCTCTCATAGACTCTTGGAAGCTCACATTTTCTCCTCTATTTCCTGTTAAACATTAATTCTCACCTCTGCCTCTGCCATGTCTGAGTGAAGCCACTGTGTGACCACCTCCTGTCTGTTTTACACTCAGAGCTCTCAGTACTTTTCCACTCTTTTTGAGTGGAAAACAACAAATTTTTTACAAACTTTTTGATCATAAATAGATTTTTAAAAATACTTCTTAAGTGCATGAGAAAAAGCCTTCTTAAACATGTTTACTTGTTTTCAGCTCTGTAAAAGAGGAACAAACTGAGCATTTTCACTGTGAAAGGGAAGTGGCAGGCAGAGCTCCTCTCCTGGAATATCTGGAATATCTCCTAGAATATTCTGGAATATCTGCCTCTGCCTCCATTCACTCAGGGCCATCCCCCCTGGCAGCAACAGGCACAGCACTGTCCCACTCTCCCAGAATTATTCAGCATCTCCACAGAAAACTCAGCCCTTCCCAGCTCCTCATTCACTTTCCTCACTCCAGCAAGACAATGCAAGAAATATTTCAGCTTTGTTTCCTAAATTTGGCCAGAAGTACAGACAGCCTGCATCACTCCTCCACCAACCCCTATGGAACATTGCTTCTGGGGGAGGAAGGAGACTGGAGGAGTCCCTTATGGCTGACTTCTCCTTGAATATAGAGCCCATAAAAGCACCAGTGTTACAGTTATTTCCCCATTGTTCATCCTGCTTTCCAATTACACAACATACAAATGGGCAGGCACTGAACAAAACACACAAGACTGGCAGTATAACAACAGAAATATAATCATAAAGAACCCGAATTACATAAAATTTAGACCTGGTGATAAATGTATTGCACTTTGGAATATTTCTTCCAAAGTTTTCCCAGGAAAGTCTTCAGTTATGTCTTAAAGCCTAAACTGGCTCTCTCAGGAGGAGATTCTGTAAGTTATCAGTCTTTTGTGTAGTGGCTAAAGACTACTTTAAGACACAACAGAGAGTACTTATTCCGAGAGATCTCGATCACTTTAAACATTATTTTATTGAAACCTATGATGAAAACTCAAGTCATCTGCATGGAAACATCCAGGCTGGTCTCAGGACAGCCCTCCATATTGTGGCTGAAGCAGGAACAGCTCCTTAAGGGAATGTTCAAAAGGCACAACAATAGAAACCTCATCAGGAAGTTCTTGTTTTCCCCGTAGTTCTGAGGGATCTCTGGCACACCGATTTCCATTACTGACTGCAAATTTTAAGTTTCCCAGTGTCTTCAATGCAAAATTAAGTTGCTCTTCATTGTTCAATTCTTCCACAGATTTTAAACCAACCCATGGAGCAAATCCTGCTTTTCAAAACTGAGAACTGCAGCTGTGTTTCTCATCTCACTGCCTCAGTCACCTCCAGAAGCGCCTGCAGAGGCCCCAGTTTCAAGTAACCTGTACCTTATTGCCAGATTTTGGAGTATAATAACCCTAAGGCTATGCTTGCAATTTTTGACAATTAGTTCCTGTCCTCCTTTCTATCACCCATGGATTGTCCCAGTCCTCCAGAAAGCATCCCAATACAGATAACTTTCATTGCAAAGGTTATTGCTGTGGTTTTCTTTTCTCTTGAATCACTCAAAGGTTTCCAGAGAAATCAGTGGAATTGCACCTGACTGAAATTCCTATAGCTGAGACTGAAATTGTCCATGTGTTTCCAGCATTTGTCCATTCAGTTTAGGTGGCTGATGCGAGTGGATGAAGTGCTTTGTACCCCCAGGCTGAAACAACAGCTCAAGGAAGTTTTCCTTCCTCCACACTCTCCTCTCTTATTACACACAGGTTTCCAGTCCTATCACTTCCCATAAATAAAACAATGTCAGGGTGCAGGAGGTGGCTGGAAACCTCACTTTAAACACTATCAGTGTTTTTGTCATTATTTCATAACATATTTTTCTGATGTTTGTTTCTCCTGGAGTGGGCTGGAAATGCACAGTTATTTTACAGTGACTTATTACCATCATTATTACATATGATAACCTCAGAGAATAGACTGACATAATTCAAAATCTGCAGAAAATGACAATAAACATCTCTGGGATTCCAGGCTGGCTTTTGCCTTAATAGGAAGGACTTTTTCATCCTGGAAGGCTTTGCTTAGCTGTGTGAGTAGGAGCAGAGCTGCATGTCCAGGAGAATTACAGCATTTGTCCATGATTACAGTACCACACTGACCCAGAAGAACTGGTAAAAGCAGAAGAATTCATTCAGACATTCCTTTCACATTTTCTGGGAAAATAAAATTAAATTTGGAAGGAAAAAAAATACAAGGAATTTCTTACCAATGAAATATTGTCCTAAAAATGTCAATTAATGTAAGGGAGGCTGAAGTTGACAATTCAAATTACTGACAAATTCCAAATGATAACTTGGGTTTAGACTCACAAAAGTTTTGGTTTTCAACTCTTGTACCTGATTACACTTTCTTCTCTTTTTGCTTGAGCACACATTCAGAGAATCCACATTTGTAAAAGCAGAGGAGAAGGACAGGAACAGACACACGAGATGTCCTTTCATGTACAAACAAGCTGTAAGTACAGGTAAAACTGAGAGATCAGCCAGTCAGAGGTCTGGAGTTCATCTTGTCTTTTGTTTCCCCTGTGATTTTTTTTATTCTTGATTATCAAGAAAATCAATCAGGTTATGTCCAGTGATGTCTGGTGCTTGTCTATCAACACTCTGTGCATGAAAAGTGATCGATTTCCATGATACCACAGAAAAAAATAGACTGCCATCTTCTTCCAGCCCAGGCTCTGTACTTGAGCTCAACTGAGGTAATCAGTCTGCAATCAAATGTTCCTGTGTCTTTTAGACTTTAAAACTACTTTCAGTGATGTCATGAGTGTACCCCTAATGGAAGGACACCATCTTTCCCATTCTTTCAGCTCCCAGTGGGTTTATCAGTTTTGAAGCCTTTTCACTAATTTTTGACTGAGCTTAATTTGAAGTGGGGATTCATTGCTTCCTCCAGTCCCCTGACTTAGGGTGCCTTCAGATCCTGAGCAGACAGAAGAGAGAGACCTGCCAGCTCTTCAGTCTTGGATTTCCCCATTTCACTCAAGAACTGTACCTTTCTTCTCTGTTTGCAGTGGGAACAGGAAAGAATTAATAAAAAGATAACTATCTTTTATTACAACTAGGAATGCAACCATATTTTTTCAGTATCCAAATTAGAGCTACCGTTAGTAGTGGAAAAGTAAGTTAGCCTGAGGCACGGTTTTCATTATCTTCCCAGTATCAAGAGTTTGGTAAAAAAAAGTTACTGTTCAACACATCTCATGAAAATACTTATGTTATGGGGTTAGCCTTTACATTTCAGCAATTTGGTAGAAGTTTGCCTCTCATACAAAAGGAAATTCATGACCTCTCCATGGATGAGTCCTATACTGTATCATAGGACAGAATACTCTGATTCAAACAACAAAAACCACATCTTTCTACTTAATTCATCTGAAACTATTTCAAAAATTAATCTAAACTAATGAGGAGAAAAAAAAAAGACAGTGAAATACTATTATCTTGGACAAAACAGGCTGAGGTTTTTTGCTATAATATTTTCAGTTGAATCATTTTTCCCTTTTAATCACATTTGCACCATACTTTCAAAGAAAGAACTTTACCTACAGCCAGCTCAGAGTAGTCTTATTGCAGTTGTATCATCCATCCATTCAGAAACCTTCTGCCCCAGTAACACTCTCAGAAAATCTTTCTATGTTGTGAATGTTCAGCTTCAAGGTGGCATCACTGTTTTTTTTAAATAATAATCTTTTCCCTGTAATTTATTTACCCTGAGACTTGACTATTCATTTTTGTATTGCTTTAAAAAATCCAGAAGATCACACACACACACACACAAAACCACTAGAAATAGGGGTCTCGTTCCTTTCTGCATTGCAGTCCTGTCAGTCATTCATATCTGTGCAAAGTAAGTGCAGCATAAACAAAGTGCCAGGTCTGATTTGACATCAGCTGTGCAATGCATAAATAAGGTGCAAAGCAGGGAATGACTGACCACAGAAACTTTATAGCAGGTTGCTGGGTAGGTACAAAAGTATGGAAATTCTGGGTGCCAATAACTTCATGTAAATAGGTTCTGTAAAAATACAAGGCTGTATTTCCTATAGATACACAGTATTTCTGGTATATATGTCACAGCTTCTTTAATACATTATCTCTCTGAACATATGAAATTGATGGGTTTTGCACTATCTGTACCTGGAAGATGTATTGGATGGAAGACATTACAACATCTGATAGAGAAAATAAAAGTATTGAAAAAATAAGCCATTCCCTAAAATCCAATCACAACTGATTTCTGGCAGAAATTGTAAAGGAAGATCTCAACATGTTTGTTCTTGAAAATATTCTTCCTGGAGAGACTGACTATGCTAACCTTAAGTTAACATCCAGGCACCCTTTAGGGCAATCCCTTTGCCAGTGGCGACAGCAACACTCTCGAATTCTGTCTGTATCTGCATTCCTTCTGTTCACATACTCTGTATCTAAGGAAGTATTTTCTTTTATTATTCTTATTTTACTTTCCTCTACTTTTTTTTCTGGAATAGAAGACAAACATCCTAAGGAAGCAATGTGTTCCAGCGGGACCAGCACAGCAGCAAGGAAATAAAGATTCAGGTTTTAAGTCTGAGCCTGACTTGCTGTACAAGTCTGTTACTTGTTTATCAACTTAATATTATCTAAATTAGTAGAATTCTCTCTGATTTTAACAAGTGTTCAGCATTCCTGTAAAACAGCCCATAGGGTCAGGTGGACTTTCCTGTTCCTTAACAGGTATACCTTGACTAAAACCTCCTCACCTGCAGAAATCTGTGCCACCCACTGAATCGCTAGAAAAATTAAAATAGATACAAACTGATGGTTATGATTAAAAGAAAAAATAAATTAGTACTCAAAGACTTTGGGTTCCACTCTCTAGCACTGAAGAGCTCTGACAACCTCCTGCCACACTGAGGGAGGCAGCTCAGAGCCATCTTCTCACTGGATGGCTGTGGGTGACAGGCACTGCCTGGATGGGCTCTGCCTCTTCCCTTTGCCAGCTATTTCAGTGAGTATTTAAATATAGCTGGGGTTGAATGCTGAGAGTCAGATAATGATTCTCAAAGGATTTTGGAGAGAAGTAGGAGAAAGGTCCTCAGCAGCTTTAGCTGTGTAACTCAGGATTATAGCACGTGTCTGACTCCCTGGAGGGACACCGGTGGGATTTAAGCTCCCCTAACCAATAACAGAAATTACAGCTCAGGAATTGCACCCCTTCACATGCAGGGAAGGTAACAGGGTGAGGAAAGTAGTGCCAATGAAAACAGCAGTATTAAAGGGTACATAAAACTTTCCTGAATGTAACTTTCATTAGAATATGAGTGCTGAAAAAGTTAACAGAGCTCAGAGAAATAAAATGTTGAGTGGGAATTTTGCTGGGTCCAGGAAGGAAACCATGACTGAACACTTTTTTGTTCTTAAATAAACAATTCTTTACATAAGCACAAACAGTACTTTAGAATATTTAACATTGTTTTCAGTAAGACACATTGCAGGATCTACTATGGAAACATATTTTGTTAGGTTCAGCAGTGTAATGGATTTGCTCTGACATTAGCATACTAAATTCTACCTAGACTTGCATATTAATAGAGTTCAGAAAAAAAGTGTGAATAAGAAGTTTCCATCCATCATCTCTCTGACATGGATGCTAAAGTCACTTTTAATCTCTTCATAATAAATGGGATTAAGTTTTCCCTACCTATGGCTTTATCATGCCAGTTTACAAGAGCCCAGTAGACAAATTCTCCTGACTGACAATCTACCTTTTTCCACTGTTTTAGCTGGAGCAGGAGGTTTATCACCTTGTGCAAGCACCTTTCACTCCCCCATGAGTCACACAAACACTCCACACCCTACACAGAGGTTCTCTCTGCTGGGGTTTGTGGGCTACCAGCACCAGCAAAGCTTTTGATTTCTGGGAAATAGGAGAAGGGTAAATGATACAGAGAAAGAGAAGCAGGTTAAACACAGAGAGAACTGAAAAGCACAAGTAAAAGGAGGGAGGAGAGTGGTTTTAGAGAGAACTGAATGAAGGTTCTTTCCCCCTGAACCTTGTTCACTCCTGAACTCCTAGTTCAACTGTAGGCTTTCTTTAATATCTACATTCCCTCACAGTCCTTTATCTGTATAAAATGGGAAATATCCCCTTACTTTTTGTTACATACTGTGACCATGAGAGGCAATCACCTGTAATAACTACCAAAACTTATTGTGAACAGCAAGTGCTAAAATCTTTCTTTAAAGGCTTGGTTTGGAACCTCTCATCACTATGATTTTTTTTTTTTCTTCTGTCCTTCTTCTTCCATTTTTTTTTCCCACTAAATCTATACAATGAATATGCCATTAGGTGAACATCACAAATTTACACCAGAACTGAAGTGAGGGAAGAGCACCCACTGCATGAAGCCAGTAAAATACTGCTTGGGACAGGTCTAGATCAAAACCAAACTAAGGAAATGCAACATCACATTTAGTACCCACACCCCTCAATTTTGTCAGCCTTCACCCCTACTCCCAAAGCTGTCCTTCCCAAGATGCAGCAGCTGTTTCACCCCACAGAGCTCCAGGATCCCTGGCTCAATGCTACAGAGTAAAAACACACATGGGGATTTTGTGCACCCAGCCCAAGATGGCTACAACTGGTGATTTCTAAGAGAACACAGGTAAAACCAGACCATTAAACCAGTTTAATAACATCAGGTAGAGGCACTGGGAAGAAATGAGGCCAGAGCCAGTACAGCTGCTTCAATTTGGTCAAGCTAAGATTCTGACACCACAACAGATGCCAGCACCTGAACTTCCAAAAATATACATCAAAACTGCAAGGAAGGTATTTCCACCCCAACTCTCCAAAACATTGCTGACATTCAAAGGGGCATAAATGCAAACCCTATTTCACTCCTCAAAGAAATATCAATAAAGGGTCCAAAGCATATTTATATTTATATTTATATTTATATTTATATTTATATTTATATTTATATTTATATTTATATTTATATTTATATTTATATTTATATTTATATTTATATTTATATTTATATTTATATTTATATTTATTCTTCTGTGTATGTGGGGTGGGGTTTGGGGAGGTTTTGCCTTACTCTTAAAAGAGGATCAAATTGAGTCTGAATCACATACAATCAGATTTTCAGAAACATCCAAACAATTAGCAAAAGAAAATCCTCCCAATAAGCTACGTGCTTTTGCCCATGCAAAATAGTCCATATAATGTCTCAGGTAAACCTAAGTTAAAAGTGTGGAGTACAATTACACTTATCTACAATAAAAACATTTTATTAATAAACTGGGGGGAAAAAACAAGAACCCAAGTTAAAACTGTGAATCTAAATTTATATTAGGTCACCGAAGACAGACAAAAGATTTGAACATATTTCCATGTTTCTTCTTCATTGGGAAAAGTAATTTAAGCCATGTGCATAACAGCATTGACATTTCAATACTTTATATCTGTTCTCCACAAGTCCAGTCTTGCAGTTTGATGTCTGTAATAAGAAAAGATTCAATATCAACATATAATTTACTTTTTCTTTCTTTTTCGCCTGTGATTTACTGCTCAAATTCCCAAAGAAACATAAAATCTGAAAGCAGGGAGAAAGAGATACATGTGGTACATACTGTCCTCATCTGTTCAACCACCTACAACACCATCAAGACAGAGCTGGTATTTTGAAGATGAATAAAGTCTCACTGTGAACAGACATCAGCCTCAAGCTCAGACCCCGAAAGACTCTCCTAAACCACAGGAGTGCTGGACTCTGGTCTCTTGCTGTACATATGGTCAGAAGAAAGAGATTTTGTAAAGGTTATTCATTCCTACCTCTCTTTTTATTATTTTTTTTAATAGGATAGGTGATGATTCTTACTAAACTCAGTAAAACATTCTGAGATCAATAGATGGAAAGGTGGATCCATGCATTTAGAAATATTACTGAGTACTTTGCAGCAGATAGCAAAGTGCCTGAAAGCATGCCAAATGCCCCATTTCTTATTCCACAATTTAGAATGAGCCAAGTGAATGCTGCAGGATCATGATTAAACTTTTAAATGTCACATCTACTAAACAGCAATATCATTCAGATATTGAGACAGTGTTATATGAACTTAGCTCACATCAGTGAATGAATTATACAACCCTTTGCCCATAATTTGTTTCAATAGGATATGTACACCCCACAGCTACAGTCAATCACTGTGTTCCTTACCTAGGGAGTGTGAAAAATAAACAGTCTTTATTGAGCTGCACTTGAGGAAAAAAGAAGACATATTTTATACACTGAACAGCATAAGGCATTATCTCTATATTCATCAGCTCCTCGGAATGCAGGTGTATACAAATCAATCACAATGATGGCAGACTGAGCCTCGGCCTGTTTGCACATTCCTGAAGGACCCAGCTCGTGAAGATCTGCAGCCCATGGGAAGGACACACCTTGGAGAAGTTCATGGAGGACTGTCTCCCATGGGACAGACCCCACCCTGGAGCAGGGAAGAGTGTGAGGAATCCCCGCTGGAGGAAGGAGTGCCAGAGACAATGTGTGACGAACTGGCCACAGCCCCATTCCCCATCCCTCTGCATGGCTGGAGGGGGGAGAAGGTGGAGAAAATCATGAGTGAAGTGGAGCCATGAAGAAGAGAGGGGTGAGGAGAATATGTTTTAAAGATTTGGTTTTATTTCTCCTTATCCAGCTGTGATTTGACTGGTGATGAATTAAGCTAATTTCCCCAAGTCTGTTTTCCCTGTGCCAGTAACTGAACAATCTCTCCCCATGAACCTTTCATTAAGTTTCCTCCCCCTGCCCAGCTGAGGAGGGCAGTGACAGAGTGGCTTTGGTGGGCACCTGGTGCCTGGCCAGCATCAGCTCAGCCCCAGCTGGGAACTCTGTCCTACAGACTCTACACAAGGTCAAGAAATGATGAACTGCTAATTATGAGACTGAAACAGGTGATCCAAGACTATTTTGTTATTTCCTAACTCTGTATTAAGGTGTTGGGAGGTTTGTTACTTAATTATAAATTTGTTTTTCTAAGTTATTATCTTTCTTAATATATAGTACATGTGTTCAGATTTGGACAGACAAAACCATAGGATATAGTTAATAACATCCATCTGCAGTACCACAGCATCTGTAAATATCAAAAATCAATCAAAAGAGAGGTCAGCTGGTGTGATCTGCTCAGTCACAGATCACAGCCTTTGTCTGATCTCTGGAAACAACCACAAAAATGTCTTAGTGCAAGGGAAAAAGACGCTGTTTGACTTTCTACAATTATGCACGGCACAGTAAATTCTCACTTCCACTGCAGAGTTCCTACAACTATGCTCACTGACAGTCAAGAGTAGTTGAGTCCAAATAATCAGGAAAAAATCAGATCCAAATTGCCCTAAATTGATTTAGCAGTGTTACAGCCCATCTCTGCCTTTCTCTAGCCCCACTGGCAGAGCTGGCCAGCAAAAAGCCTTTTCCCAGGACAACTCATCTTTCCTCACACCACTCCAGCCTCCCTCCACATTGCCCACTTTTCTGCTTTGCCAATGACAAATGAAGGAACATCCCACAGATAAATCACATGTAACAAAGGCTGGTTCTCCTTACAGAAAGGCTGCACTCTAAACACCTGCTGACACTTTAAAGAAATGAAATTCCCTTTCAAAGGGGAAAAGGAAAAAAAAAAACAGAGGTACCTCAATGCTTTAAGCAACTTTTCCAAAGACCTAAATGTTGAATCAGAAAGTGATGAAACACACCAGGAAAGTCTTAGTCAGTTGAAACAGTACATGCCCCCTTCTGAACAGCCTTCAAGCAGCAAAAACAAAATGAGTTAGTTTTGTCTGAAAACACAGCAAGTTGTTTTCCTTCTTTAAAGTCCATTTGATGATAGTAACAAACCTCCACAGGAGGCTTCTGAGATCTTCTTTGGGCAAAATGCAGAAGTCAGTGTATTCAGAGCTACTGCACAACAGAACAGGAACAGAAAAGATCCTCTTGACATCTTCCAGAAGTCAGATTCAGCCTTTTTGATTTGAGGCAGGTGCATTTACATGCCAGGAAAAAATTTATATTTCTACACATAAGATTAGCAGCAAGGAAGGCCTTAGAAGTTCAGACAAAAAAACCTCCCTGACCTTGAGGTGTAAAGGTCATTCAAACTCTGCTGGACTGTAAAGCTTTCATCTTATGATAGGAAGGGCTACAAATGAAGACTGTGCCAAAATCTGCTCTCAGCCACTGTAAGGCCTGAGCAATTCCTTTTACATTTCAGCGTAAAAACAACATTTGGAGCAGTGACCTTCAGCCTTCCTCGGCAGGCACACATCACACCCCCTACATGAAGGTGCCTCTGAGGAGCACCATTAGCACTGCAGGGAACAGAGATCCAGCGGCTCCCTCGGGTTTCACCATCTTCCCTTCCCTCCCGCTGCTCTCTAATTGTGCTTTTAAAGGAAGGACACTGCCTGCCAGGATGTCTCTCATTAAAGGCATAAATACCTTTCAACTGCTGCTAGCTCTGCGTGTCCCTCCTTTTTTTAAAGCGTCGCATGAAGGGTTAAAATGCACAGACCTAACTAATAATTGGAGCTATATGACTGAATTTCTGGGCTTGTTCCTAAGCAGTAATTTTTTGTCTGACTGACAAGGTCCTTCTCTCTCTGAGTAGCAGGGTCACAGAAGCCATCAGTCAATTACCCTTTCCCAGTCCAATGACTGCCTTTTCACCTCTCTGACTAGAAGGACTTAGCAGTGTTATTCACACTTCCCCGAGTGGAAAGCTCTTCATGATCTTTCTGGAGAAGAGATATTCTTCAGATAAAAGCCGGAATCCTCACGATGTGCTGCTCCCTTTTCCACACACTTGCGCCGTTCCACATAGCACAAGTGGAGTTACAAAGTCACCACGTGCCTGTTTATTGTTATTTCTTCCTCAGCTGCTTTTATTTCCCTCTTCTGCAGAGGTGTCAATAAAGGGAATTAGGGGAAAAAACCCACGTAGCAGAATATGCATTCCTGGCTTCATTTTCCTGACTGGAACTACGTTAGGAAGGAATTTAGGCATAAACTCTCTTCATTAGTTCTACAGTAAGTAGAGATGCTAAGCAACACTTGTCCAAAGATATTCAATTTACTAGCTAAAGCTCATCAAAGATTATGTTACATCTATAAAGATCCAGAAATGGATCTAGAAATGAAATAGTTGCATGAAGCCAGAGCCTTTAACCAAAAGGAGATACAGGTAAGAGCTGAGTTACAAGTCATGGGTAATGAATTATTGTCTTCATTCTAATGCTGTGCATTTTAGTAACTGGGCACGTATAGCATTTAAGAAAGTAAGTTTACCACAACTTTCCTAAACCAACATCTTTAAAGCTTCATCAGCAGGTCAGCTAACAAAATCCTCACTCCCAATAAGGCTTCTTGTATAGTGGAAGACAATGGAGATAAGGGAGATAATTACAAAATTACAGACTATATTTAATGGTGACAAGTTTTGGATTGAGCAGATCCAAATTGCTTGCAAAGCTTGACATTTCTCCTAAGTGTCATGAAAGGAAAATCTTTGTGACTTGTTCATTTGAGAAGGTAACTCCTGTTTTGCATATAATCATCTTCCTCTTTGCTGCTTCCACATTGTTCTGGCATCACTGACCCGAGAAGTAGCTAATATTTTAAACTGCTCTATGCATATGGTTTCAATGATGTGGAATGGCTATTTCATTTACATAAAGGTCAAAAGCAGAGGTGAGCAAAGTGCTGCAAACACAGACCTGGCTGGGCTCGCTGTTTCTATTTTCTTTGAAAAGCAAGACTCTCTCCAGGTAGAAGCAATATTGAGCACTTAATTGCCCTATGTGGAATCAACAATTTCTTCAGCAATAATAGACTCAGATTAAACACAGTTGCAAGTCTATTCCATCATCATAAGAACTACTTGAGCACTGCTTTTGGCTCTGTTCACAGTGTAACTGGAGTGCTCAGTTGATGTCTCAGGCTTACAAACCAGCTATTATGCTCAAACTGAATTCAGGTTGTCTGTAAGAGGGCTGTGTGACTAACATGACTAACTCTCATGCTGAAGGCAGCAGAGGCTGTAGAGAAAGTGAGCAGATTGTAGCAGTTGGCACTGCAGATCTTTAACATCCTGGAGGCTGCTCTGAAACGAACCCCATGAGCGTGTGACTGTCAGGAGCTGCCAAGAGAAGGGCTTTGCCACTTCTTGTGTGTACAGCACCTTTCTCATGAAGGCAGTAGTTACAGACTGGTAACATTTACTGCCTTGAAAGCAATGAGTCCTCACTGCAAGCAATTTCCTAAACATGTGTCACTGACCTTATTCTCAAAGCTTTTCTTTTTACAGGTCATCATAACCTAGTTCCTTTTCTTCTCTTCACAAAGGAACGTGTGTATTATATAATACATCTTATCTTTATAAGATGCTGCTTAGATCACTCCCAAATTGTGCTAGACACTCTGTCAACAGCATGTGACACTGCCTCATGACATAGAGACACAGAGCAGGACCTACCCAAGCCTGCTAAGGGCCAGCTGTACAAAGTGATCAGCTCTCCAGCACTGACACAGAAGTACCTGTGTCGAGGTGGACTCTAATAGGTGAGCAGTGCTGTCAAAGTCAGCAGGTAATCAAACCTCATGGTGTGGAAGGGTGGTGTAGCCCACAGCCAGAACGATGAATGCCTGATCTGTCACATTACTATTAAATATACTGCATTTCCACCCTTTAGTATCAGTTCTCTCCCCAGCATCTCCACAAGAGCAGAATGAAAGAGAATGGAGAGCTCCTTGCTGTAGTAAGTAGGAAAGTGAGACTATCCCAAAACAAAGCCAAAAAGCTGTATCTAATTCCTGCCCAATGTTAGCCAACCTGCAGATAATCACATCAGCGAAGTGTGACTCTCCTCATCAGCAGGAAACTCATGCTTAAGCAGGAGAAGTAGATTAGCAAGGAACTTTGCTACTCCTCTTCTTGTAAGCCTTGAGAGTTTATGCACAAAGCAGGTGACCTATTCCTCATCACAGACATGCAAATGCCAGACATCAAAGAACACTTCTAACTGAATTCTCAGCATAATTAATTTTCACCAGAAACTGGTTTAACCTTTTAATCCATCTGAGCTAATAGATAGTAATGGCCTTCATTATTGCAACATCAGAACAGCTCCCAGTTTTTTCAGATGAAGGCCTGTCACCACATCTTGTGAGGTAAGGAAGTACTAACCACCCTCTTTCACTGGGGTAAAGAACCAGGCAAATGCCAACTAAATAAACTTTTCAATTGTATGTATGAAGCCATACCTGATAAGGCCACCATTTCTCTTCTCAAAACAGTCTCTTCACACAGCAATAAGTTTAGGAAGTTTAAACTGTCATTTTACATTGCATACTTCTCCACCACCACCCACACAGGAAGGATGCTCACTCTGGCTCCAGAGAGCTGAGGAAAGCCAGAAAGGGCCATTTGTCCCTCAGAGACATCTCTTAATTCATACAGTGCTAAGTGTCAATAGCAGTCTGGCAGCATCCTCACAGCCCAAAGTGGGCTTGAACCAAAGGTCTAAAAAACCTGAATTCCCTATGGCATGATGAGTCAGCGTGCAGAATTCAAAACAGAATTCATATTCAAGTTTGCAAGTTTGATAGCTGATATAATGAAGCAAACCGGTGCCTCTGACCTGAATTTCTTGAGAGCCACAATCCAACCCTCCCTGCTGAGCTGGGCAGCTCAGGTACAGCACAGATGTTGCAGGGAGTCATCGATTCCCTTTGTCAGAAGCAGGCAAAAAGCGTTTCTGGATCACGAGGCAGCACTCAGCAGCAATCTGTTCTCTATATCTTTTACTTTCAACAGCAGAAAAATTCACTGGAGTAATTCAAAGTTAGAAGAATCTGTAAAGGGTCAAATGAAAATGTACCACACCTCTAATTTCTTTAGTGAATCACAATGCATAAGGGGATTTCTGTTGTCTTCCTAGTCTGACAGCAAAGATTGGATTTATGCAAATTATAAGGTTAAAATAATTAGAGATAGGTCAAAGGTATAAATCAAACAACCAGAGCTGACATGTCTAAAATTCTGCATGCTAAACAATCAAGGTATTTAAAACCAAAACATTTATTGGTGCTTACACAGAAAGAAATTTAAGGAAGGATTTGCTATTTATCTGATTGTTGAGCATATACAAATACTTTTCGTCTGTATATTTTACAGGTCTCAAAAGGGAAGACAAAGTCTTGCTCTCATCTGTATTTCTGAAGCAGAATTAATATTTATGGAGTAGCAGGAGAATATTTCAGTCTCCTTCCCTAATTTAAACACAATGAGCAGAAAACCATCCAAGAAGTGGATTTTCACAGATCTGTGAAACAGGTGGCTCAGCCATAGCCCGGCAATGCAGGCATAAAGTGGAGGAAAGGATCGTGAAAACAAAGTCCCAGTTTAAACAAATGAATAAAAAATTACAACTCTATTTTTTTCAAAAATTACTAGTGGTGTTCTATTTCCGTGGAAAGGTCACTGTTGCCTGAAAGGAATAAGGAAAAAATGCAAACAAACAAAACAAAATCTCCTACAACATTTTGTCTGGAAAACTAAAATCCTTTTGTCTGAAATGCCCCTTTCATCAGACTGCCCCACCCAGGAGCTCTTGGTCTGGGTCAGTTCTGCATCAACCCAGGGACTTCAACACAGACTTGTCAGGTTTGGACGTGGATATTTCATGAAAGAAAAAAGCTATTTTGTGGGTAGCTGTAGTGAAAAATCATTTGCTGTTGAGTGAACTTACTTATGTACCTTATTTACCTATGATACTTTATTTCTGCCTGGGTCCCTTGTTTTTTCCGTTATTGTTTTAGCAATGTCCTATGAATAGATGGAGATAGAGAGGAAATAAGAAGAGACACACATTCCAGCTCTGCATTTGTTATCTGAAATTATGCACATCATGGCCAATATGAGATAATTAATATCCCTTTTGGTTAGCTAATCAGTAGTGTAAAGTAGAGGTTCACATAACATTAAATATTCCATGGAAGAAAACAGAGCCTTGCATGTTTCATGGTGAAATAAATTACCAAATAAAACTGTACCATGACTTTTGATAGGTAACATAGTAAGTAAATAAACAGATAAATGCATCTTTTAGAAGAAAAGTTTTTGTCCCTGTACTTAACAAGTGAAGAAGGAAGGGAAAATAGAACCTGGGTTTACTTTAATGTTTTTTTCCCATATTATGCTTGAAACATCAGCAACTGATAATGGCCTACATTTCCTAGCAAAGAAACAGTGCCTTTTCCTAAACACTGAATGAAGTGGTGCTCATGAGCTTTGCTTCTTCCTTCTCACAGTATGGAAGTGCAGTTTTGCTCATACCTGATCCATTTTGTTTCCTCAATTCCATTTCTCCTTTTTCCTCCATTCATCTCTGTCCTCTCCTTCTATTTAAAAACTCATTTATTGTGCTCCATAGTTCATTAATATGTTCCTTGCCTTGAAACCACTTTAAAATACATTATACATATTTACCGCTCCTTTAAGTTATTTTAAGTTACTTTTTGTCTTACGGTTTTGAAGTGACCTCATTTGCCTCAGATGACTTTCCCTATGACTGAAGTCCATTTAACACAATATGCAGACATAGCAATTTAGGGAAACGACAGGAAAATTCTGGCAATGATTCCATATAAGTGAGGCAGTGCTTGTGGAGGAGCAGTGTGAAAGCAATCTGTGGGTATTACAAATATCCTTTTCTTTCATTTCCCTGACAGTGGAAGAATTTGTTTGGAATTGAGCTGGGCAAATGGTTCACAATTAATTATTTACTTGTTTAATGTAATCTCTTTTTGTTTGAATTATTTGTGAACAGTTTGCAATCATCTCATTAATTATTTGAAATAATTTGATAAATAATTTTATGATCCACCCACGTGCACAAGCCAATCTTTGTAAATACAAGATTTCTGCTTGGAACAAACAAGGCTAAGCACATTTCTGTATTTTGGGGGCGTTATTTTATAATTATATTCATTATTCTAAGGCAGCAAAGGTCTGCTTAAAGAAAAAAAAATGAAAAATGTACAAATTAGCTCAGAAATTCTTAATTTATATTTAGTATGAAAACTAAGCATTTAATTTGGACAGGAAAATTTTATATAATTACATTTAATTGCCCCCTGAAAAAATTACATGTGTAGCTAGTTGATGAGATAGAGGCACATGTGTTTATAAGAACCACTTTTCCTTTTTCCAGCTAAGGAAAGGCAGTTGAGGAGAAATATTTTATAAGATACTTCAGGGATGCCATTCTTAAAATATTAACAGTACTTTGTTTACTACAGCAACATCCTTAGCAGCACTGTAATAAAAGCTCTGTCTGTGTTTCCATCCTTTATCCTGACTTCAAAAATTTTATGTACAGCACTCCTAACACTGCAGTGTGGTTTAAACTTTAGCTTGGAAATGAAACCTAAGAGAAAGGAAAGTTGTTAATTTTGTTTGTTTGTTTGTTTTACTCTTTAGGTACTAAAGGACAGTTACTCAGAAGGAATTTACACCTGTGTAGGGACAGTTTGCACCTCCCTCCCGGAGGCCATTTTTGTGTTCTTCAATCAACAGTTGCTCACTGATCTTGAAAGCCTAAACTTCAGGCATATGACTCCAAAGGCAGAAGCCACATCAATCCCTCCAAAATAGTCTTCTGGTTTTTTTCTTTTTCTTTTTTTTTTTTCCAAGGGAGCAGTTTGAGTCATTGGAGATTTTCAGAACTAGACAGGATAAAATCCTGAGCAATCCCTGGTCTGATGTTGTTGGTTCATTGTGGGGGAGGACTCTGAACTAGATGGCCATGAAAGGTCCCTTCCAAACTGTGTTTTTCTATGCTGTAAATTCACACACTCCAAGGGAAGAGGTTGCATTTGGAAAGGGCTGAAGTTTTCATTTCAAACTTAAGCTAATACTTTTTATTTTATTTTTATCTTTTTTAATGCAGTTAGCTGTATCTCTTTAATCAGAGAACTTAGCTGCCATTTTTCTTCTGCAGAAGTGCAATTTTAGTGGCAAGGTTTATGGTACTCCTATAATAAACTCCTATTAAAGCCTTTATTTGTCGGTTTGCTTGGGTTTGGTTGGGTTATTTTTTTTTTAAACTAAATAGGTTGTAAACTACAACTTTGCACAAGAATAAAAGCTTTGGTGGAAAGAATTAATAACTGTTGTTTACTAAATGGAGACATTTGATTTGGAATGCTTATAAAATACTTTGCTTTCCTACAGCATCTAAACTCCAAGATTCTGAAAGCCTTTGCTGACATTTCTTTCTCTCTTCAAATACTTCTGTAAGAAGGGTGAGAAGTGAGGTTAAGAGAGACTCAAAATACACCAGTGAGAGACTCCATGACATTTCCAGCCTCCTATTCTTCTGCTCTAGCCACTCGAATTATTCCCACACTCCAGTTCAACACCTGCACTGGTATGATAAACCTTTGGAGCTCCTGTAGTCAATCAAGTTAATGACGTGCACTTTCGACAGTCCTTTAACTAAGCCACCAAGGCTATGAAGGAGCAGTTAGTCTACAGATGCAACAATTCAGGCAGGTTTATAAGGTCCCTAAATGCATATTTACAAGATAAACAGTAATAGACTCATCACACAGCACACAGAGAAAGCAACCAGCCATTCCAGAGACTTAGTGCAACTCCAGCTGACAGCACCAGTTGCAGATGGGCCCTTTTTGCCATTATGGGCCATTTTTGCCATTAAGCCAACCTTGATGCCAGGTCTGTGCCAGTAAATCTGATCACTCTGAAAGCTGCTCTGCATTAGCACTGCACCTGAGCCAACTGTGCTTCCCAGGCAGATCACATCAGATCACATCACCCCACTCCTCATGTCAATCTGCACTATCACTGCTTGCCCTCAGCTTTGCTCAGAGCCCAGATAAAACCCATGTTAATAGATAAGATAAGGTGAAACAGCAGCACAGGAATTCCCAGTGTCATTGTTCCAAAAGCCAGTCCTCCTGCAAAGCAGGACTGTCTTTTTAATCTCCTTGCAGTGTCTTAGTGAGATGTGAGGCTGAGTTCCTCAACAACACCATTCACTTCCAGCTGGATCTTTTGCCAGGCTGTTTCCTAAGGACTTTTCCTGTGCCTGTAGATGTCTTTTGGAGGGAATTAACTAAGTCTAGAGCCAACATGATAGATGAGAGCACTTTTTCACTTTGGTTTCAATAAGGTCTTTAATTGGAAGAGCTACCAGAATATACTTGAGCCGCAAAGAGTTTTCATACCACAAGACAAATTTTCAAACACCCAAACCAACCTGGAATTACAAATGTGGAATTTCATCTCAAGCTTCTCTATTTTCTTTCTTCCTTGACTTATTACAGTGCATTTATCCTCCCAACAGCCTCAGATATTTCACACATTGAGGATCTTGTACAACCAAACTCCATTTGCAGCTCTCTCTTGCACAAGGGTTCACATTTTATACATTTATTCCTTCTTTCTTCTGTACTTGAAAGCCACCTCAACACTCTGAAGAGCTCACTGGGGTACTCAGAGCTAGACAGTCTCTCTATGTAGAGATTCTCTAGGTGACACATAGTCATGTCAGCATGTATTGCTGTTAGTACCAGCACTAAATTATTCAAGGCCCACATAAAAGTCTCTTTGGACACTAAGACATTCCTATGTCTTGTATTTTAAAAAGATCCTAGAAGGCAAAAATAATGTTTTTCATCTGCATAAATGATCCTCTGAAGCAGAATGCTTATACTGCACCTGAAATCCTCAAGGTAAAAATGAAAGGTAAATGTGTTTTCTGGGATACCAACCTCTCGGGTCAAAAATGGCAAGTATAGAAATAAAAACAAAAATAAGGATCCTCCCCTTGCTAGCAGGCAGCAGAAGATTGACGGTTGAGTCACTACAGTCTTAAAGCAAAAAGAAATTATGAAAATGTGCAGAGGACTTTCTTTTCTTTTCTTTAGAACACCAAGGAGCTCTCAATTCCGCTGGACAAACTACACCCAGCCTAATGATTCAAAGACTAATTAGAACATTTACTTTACAGCCCATTTACTACAGCAACAATGAAGCATTATGTAGATACACTTCTTCCTGCAGGGGCCAGGAAGGACATACTGTTGACAGAATTTTAAATGAAAGGGAAAATGAAATTTCCATTAAAGCCTCTCATAAGCAGATCAGCTTGCATTCATTCCTGTAAAGGCTCAGTAGTCCAGCCCTGATCAGCAAAATACTGAGCCCCTAAAGATTAAGAGTAAGCAATCTCAGCATTTTCAGCTTTTACAGTGCTCACATCTTTAAGTTAAGCACATAGTTAAATGATTTCAGAACAGAGCCTTGTACCCCATCTGTGACTCCAGCAGTTTGAATGGTGTCCATTAGCCTGTGTGTTCAGAGAAGAAAGGAAAAAAAAGCTAATTGCACGGCAATTTATGTTCCTTCTTTTCTCTTGCATTGTAGACAGAATTTCTTATCATTTCTCATTACCTGTGGAAAGGGGATAACTTGAAAGTTTAAGCTGTCCAACATAAACCTGTCAGTTCCTGTAATAGCTAAATTTTGTAAATGCTAGTGTTATGCACAGGCTCACTCTGAAATTCAGAAGATGCTGGAAAAAGTACTTTTGAATACTGCTTTTTAAGCTAAATAATTAACCTTCATAGTCCTTCATTTTTTCACCACTGTATCACTAAAAGATTTACTGCACCAAAAGAGAGGTCTGCAACACAAAACCAGACCCTGCTTCTCTATCTGTCATTGCCTAATGACTGTTTTTATTTATCTTTGGATGAGCTACACTCGTTAAACTTCCTAAATATTCTCTTCTTCTGCATTGCCATTTGTGTGTGGAATCAGCACAATTGTGTGTGGTACCAGCTGTAATTTTTTCCCACATTTGGTTGGTCTAATGGCCCCATCAAGGCTTGTGTTGCCACAGCTGAGGAGGTACCATGGAAGGGGAATGAGGAGCTGGAGGGTAGAAGTCAGCATCTCCTTAAATCAGAGCTGCTAGAGCTGCTGCTGCAAAGACAGTAAAGGATATCTTAGTGCTAAGCTGTAGAAAACAGGCAGGCTGCAAAAAAGAATCATTTTTATGGGCCAGACCCTGCTGCTTTTACTCATGTTGGAAGTCCTGCTGTCATTAAATGTAACTGTATGTGTGAATTAAGAAAGCAGTGTTTGAATTTTTATTTATGTGGTCTCCTGTGCAATAACCCTGGATGGAAATGCATTTGTTAAGTTTTAAATGCACTCCAGGTTTTATCATTACAAGAGTGGCACTGCCTTCACACAGCTTTTCTGCAAAATAAATATACTGTCTGCCATAAACACACTGTCTTTTCATCTCAATTCCTCATTACTACATCTTCAGATTTTTTGATCTGCAATGCAAATAGACAGGTTGGTGGTCATTACACACAATGTTTCTATATCTTCTTGAGCTTAATTTAAAGTAGATACAATTCTGTCTTATGAATACATTGGAGTTTGATGTTCTAAATAGACTTTTAGTGTAGATGCTTATTCTGACTCCATTATTTTCCCTTTCACCCTAAATAAAGTTTTCCCAGATCACTGTTGCTACTGCAGAGAAATAGATTTTCTATTTTGCCTTGAAAGAAATGTGAAAAAGGAAAATGCTGATGGCACAAGAAGCAATTTGAATCCCATGATAGAAAACATAGCCTTAGCAGACAATGCACAGTAATAAATAATAGTATAGGAACACTGGGTTTTTTGTTATCAGAAGAGAAATGCAAGGCACACATTTTTAAACAAATAAATGTTTCCTTTTGCCCTTTTTTTGGTAGTAAGAGAAAGGTGGTAGAAAGCTAGACAGTAGACCTGAAAAATAACATGCCCTGTCTATCATTCAGTAGGTACAGAATTGGTTTTGTTTTTTAATAATGTGCATTGGTTCCACTGTTGTACAGACCACGAATAAAGGACGGGCGACAGATAGAGGTCAGGCACGATTACAACCAGTCATTTTCCTCAAGGTGTCTTGGTACCCTTCGCTGTTATTTCCATTGTCATTATCCTGTGTGTGGAATAGCAAAGGGAAAGCTGTACATCTCACTTCTGTGAATGTGTTGGGCTGTTTGTTTTAGGCTTTGCCACAAGTAAATCAGATTTAGTAGGAGTGATTCACCAGGTAGATATTCTTCCTTAACTGTAATAGCACAATACAAGACTGTGGAGTTTCAGGGATGACAAAGCATACATTAAGCGTTATCCAAGAGGATAGTTCGTGTCCTGTGTGACTACCAGAGCTTATTACACTGCTCTTGATGTAACAGGATGAATTTAAAACTTTGTGAAGTGCTGCCTTGTGACTGGCAAACTACTTCTGACATGAAGCTGAAAGCTGCTGCTATTTGATGGCTCTTCGGTGACCTTTCAGAGGAGAAAGGATGGCCTCAGTCCAAGTTATAGCACACAGACATCCTCTAGCAAGAGCAGCTTCTACTCTGAGGGAGAATAAGTTCAATCATTCTTGTGGGCAGGGATTCCCCAGTCAGACCCCATCGTTCAGAATTGCTAATCACAGCTCTCATTCCTTTCCTCGGTATTACAGCTCGGAGCGTAAGCTCCACGGCTAATGCTGATTAAATGCACAGATGATGATAATGATGCACAGATCACTGGGCAATACCATTTTTCTCATCTAACTTCTTATGCAAATGATTGTAGAGAAAAATCAGCTATTATTGCTTATGAGTATTATTGCCACCAAAGTACAACAGAAAGTGAACACAAACAAACAGATTCATCTCAAACAGACTCACAATGCGCCGCAATCAGGTCTTTTGAAAAGGTCCACATTACCTCATTCAGAGTTGATTTGTAAGTCACACCATTTCTATGTCACAAACAGCCCAGTTAAATGTCAATAGAGAGGAATATTAAGAGAAGTTTATGCTTGTGTAACAGAGAGTAGATAACTTCTTTGGCTGTCAGAGACTGCCATATGTGAAATTACCTTTGTGGGCCAGAATGCAGCCACTAAATCTTTACCCACATAACCCACAGAAACGAAGGAACATCTCCCAACCCTGGCCAGTTAATTAACAGAAATGTTTATCCTGTCTTGGGCTGTAAGAAATTTCCGTCTTTTTAATTCTTCTGTGAGTTTTGCAGACATTTTCCCTTTCCCAGACTTAGCTGGCACGCTCTGTGCTCTTCAATTGTCACCTGCCCCAGGTGGGGGCTACATTTCCACAGTACATTAGGTAGGGACTGCAAAGCAGCTCTGCTCTGTATAATAGAAGTTATTATTCCCATTATTATTTTTAATGCACAGTTAACTGTAGAACATGGGAATATGCTGACAGCTCATGTCAAATCACCCCTGTTGCAGCAAAATATGCTTCGTTTACAATGAGTATACACACCAGCTCTTTTGTTCCTAATTATCACCATTTGCTGCATCAGAAAGAGAAAGAAATAAGCCATCTAAACCAAAAATTACTATAACCAGTGGAAATCAGCTCTCTTACAGCTGACTTTATTTCGTTGAACATGAACAGTACAGGAGTGACACACCAGGAGAAGAGCTTACACTGTGTCTTTTTAATGGAGTCAATATCCAGTGTATATAGACTGGAAAATATGCAAAGGCACACAATGCAGGAAACTGTGAACAGTCTGCTTGGAAAGCACAGGCCAGCAGTGACCACTAGGTCATCTTATTAAAGATGAAAAATGGCTTGGCTTTGAAATAAAAGCCAGTTGCCTCCTATTTAATATCTTGATATGGTTGCAGGAGCAAAGAGGCAAAATACAAAAGCTAAAGCACAACTATAAACACACAAGGAAACAGCAACATGAGAATACTTCCTAAGTACATTATCAATAAATAGAAAGAGACAGTCTAGGGAAAGAAATCAAGTAACAGAAATGTTTTGTGCTGGTTCTATGCAAACCTAGATTCATTTGTGATTTACCTTTGAAGTCAGAGGGGCAGGCAAGTGTCTAACAACAGAAAAAGGCAACCTATAAAATAGCAAGCTCCCTAAAAGTCAGCCTGACTTATTTCTAGGACAGGTTAATAGGCTTCTGAGCTGAGGATTAGTTTTAGATTAACCTCAGAAAAGCTTTTTACACAATCTCTTGTGATATTGTCAAAAACGAGCTAAGCTGGCACAATCTCGATGAAGTTATTGTACAAGTACTAAAAAATGTCTGTAAAATTGTTGGTTAAGTGCCAAAAGGAAACGATGCGTTGAGCAAAGCTCCTGCAAGAGCCTAAGCTGAGCTCAGTGCTATTCAGCATTTTTATGAATGACTTCAATGATGGAATAAAACACACAGTAATTAAATTTGCAGATAATATCAAGCTGGCAGGATGCATAGGGACTCTTGAGGACAGGATTAAAATTCAAAACCTATCTAAACAAACTAAAGATACAAATAAGATACAATTCAGGGAAAACAAGTGCAACATACTGTACTTACATAGAAATCATCAGTTGTGCACATACAATATGTGGAACACCTAATAACACAATTAATTTGGAAAAAAAATGTGGAAGATGAATGATTACCAGCAGAACACGAGTCAGTATTTTTACTAATAAAATCACCCTCCTACAAGGGTGTGTGATGAAGATGTCACACATAGGACATTTGAAGGAGCTCTCAGCAGCCTGAGGCTGGAGCACTGTAGGGAGTTTAATTCACCAAACTTCCAGGAAGAAACGAGTCAGCTAGACAGCTGAGAGCAGCAGGAACAATCAAAGGTTTGAAAACACCTTCTGAGCGGAGAGGTTGAGAGAATTGGGTTCATCTAACTCAGCCAAGACTCAAGGAGACACAACAACAGTCATCAAATAACAGAAGTTTAGCAGGAGGTTACCCTTACTGCCCACTCTGTTAATGAGTTTAAAATGCAGATAGGAGTATTAAAGGACAAATTAGACAAACTTAATCAGGAATGACTTCAGAGGGCTGAGGGATCTCTCAGAATCTTCTAATCCTTTCTTCTGCCCTTGTATTATCAATGTTATTTTTCAAACCTCCAGTAAAAGCATGCTTGTTCTGCCAATGAAAATCTAAGAAACATAACAAAAATACTTCTCTGATTATTTGTCTTAAAATTTATACTAAAGGGCAAAATTCCCAGTTATTTTAGGTGAACTTCAGAAAATGAGTCATCCTTAAGTTACCAAAAATCAGCTATCATTTTGAGTCTAAACAATGATACACAGGCCTAAAAAGGGAAATCATTGCAATTGCTGCAGTTCTGCAATTGAAGCAATGACTTGTTTGAGGGAGTGAATGACAGATTGTAGATATTCTGATCATTTTGCTGTCATCTATCTGCTCACTTTAAAAGTTTACACAAAATATCAAAGGTATGTTATGGAGGAAAGTTAGGCCAGAGCTTGTCCAGATAAAGATTCACTAAACAGATGGTGGTGATAATGAAGCTTTGCAGGGTGAAAGGTAATTAACCTGCTCAAGTGCTCATGACAGGATCCTTGATACAACATCTAAGGGCCTGAAGGCAGAAAGGCAGAAATGAGCAGGAGTTTGAATTCTCAGGTGTGGGATGCCAGGAAGCTGGGCAGCATCAGGGGCTGTTCACTCACCTGTACAGAGAGTGCTGCACTCACAAGAGTACCTGGGGCTCAGACAGGGGCTGGACAAGGTACAATTTTAAGTCTGGTCCTGAAAAACAGGATCAGAAACCGTTCCTGGAGTGGCCAGCTGTGGCTCTTTGGTGACCAGCTGTAGCTTGGGGTACCAAGAGATCTGGAGCCCAAAGTGGCCACACACCACTAAGAGCAGCAGCCACTGAGGAACAGCCAACTCTGAACATCCCAGCTCATCTTTATCTTAGCAAAGTGTCAATAAAGAAAACATTTGGATGGTTTGGTTAGCAGAGTGCTCAGTTTGCTCTGCTCATTATTTTAAGTCTGCTGCCTTTTAACTACACTTTGGTAAAGTTAATTGAAGCATCCTTTTCACTTCATTTTCAACAGACAAAAGAGGACTCACCTCACTATCATTCATCTATTATGTTTTCCCATATTAATTTCCCCTTTGCACTGTCTTCAAATATCCTGACATTTACTTCTCCAGCAATTGTTTTGATATTTTTTCATCATTTCAGCTGGTCTCTTTAGAACCTTTTCTATTATTTCATGTACACTTTGAGATAGAATGATGAGATTGAACACTTTAATACAGGCAAAGGTGTACTATAAATTCTTGTAATGATACTTGTTTTGTCTTAATGCAATCTAACATCTCAATTTCTTTTTAGACTGCACTGAACTGCAGCCTTCTCAATACTGTTCCCTGCAATGACCAAGTATTTTTCTCAGAGTTGTTACAGCTAATTTAGAATCTATCAGGCAGTATGATTAGTTCCAATTGTCCCTTCAGCATCAGTTACCATCAGCTGCCTACCCTGAAGCTCACCTGTCATTTATTACTGAGTGCTCAATCACCATTTGATCCTTCTGCATTCCTCGTATCTCCCAGAGTTAACAAGGCCCATGTAATTTCACCTTGTCAGCAACAACAACCAAAAAAAATTTTTAAAAAAATGTACTATTTATTGCCTCTCCAGACAATTTTCACAAGTTCCAGTATGGGTCTTTACATTGCTCAACTACTAATCTTTTTCTCAAGTCCTTATTTCTCACCTTCTTAAAGCTCCCTAATCCACAAGAGAACTTCCTTCTTATACTGAGATAATTTTTTTTTTAGCGACTTTATCCACATAAACTGTATTTACAATTGTAGCTACAAGATTTCCTGTCCTCAAGTAATGAAAGAATTCTAATGGACTGCAAAGATAATGTTTTCCTTAACAGGAACTATTTTGATTTATTCTTTGATAACAGCTTTATCAAAATGATTCATAAAACCCCATACCAGCATGATCTCTACATTTTTTTGCAGGAACTAGTCACAAGGCTAAGACTCACTCTCTCAAACCATTTGTACTCCCTACATCTTCCACTCTTCCCTTTATCTATTTGCTTTATCTTTATGTTTGCCTTTCACTTAGATTTTCAACTATTTGAGGATGGCTTTTATTCTTTTTTATGTTTGGACTGTGTAGATCGTGGTGAAACTGGAGCACACACATACAAGAAGTTCCTTGCAAAGACAACAGTGACATATTGCATGGAAAATGTTTCAAATAAAGTGATTTACTGCTTATCACATGCAAACAGATATTTCTAAATCTTCTGCTCAGGTACTTCTCTGCTCAGTCCTGATACTAATAAAAATAATTCTTTTCTTTCCCAGTGGTTTTCTTACATCAACACTGCACCAATCCAAAATAATGCTACTTTTAGATTAATTCTACTGGATGTACAAGAAATGAATCTGGAGACCTCTGTCTATACAGTTACCATCCTTAGACTTCAGATGGTATCGGTTCAGACAATGATTTTTCTTATCTCCACTTTGGAGTAAGTTTTCTCTTTTTCCCAAGAAGCAGTTCAGTAGAAAAAGTTAGGAAATTCCATCATCTTGGTACAAGCCTCTCTACTGTCAGTAAAGTAAACTGCAAAAGTAAATGATGCCTCCATTATTTTTACCAAATAAAACGTTATTTACACACTATTTAGTGGCAAATAACCAACTAGGGCAGGTGGTGACAATCCCCCGTGTGACTGTGTTGTAGCAGGAGGAAGAGCAAAGACGAATGTGACGGAGCAGATGTCCAGGATGCGCGTGGAAGATGACAGAGAAATGAGTCACACTCAAGGATCCCACTTCCACTTCCACAAATGGATTTATCAAAGGCGGGAGTGTGGGGCTGAACACCAGCAAACTGAGACATCTGAAAGGAAGAGAGGATGGAGGTCAGGTTGTTGACAGAGGAGAGATTCCACAAGAGCTCCCAAAGCTGCATTTTCCTCAGGTTCAGGGAATGCTAGGACGAAAGGAAAACCTTAAAGCAAGCTACGTGTGTCATGGCTCCTGCAAAGAGTTTTCACTGGAGTGAACGCTACACTCTAAAGAAACTATACAGACATTGCTCTCAGAGAAAGCAGAACTGCAAGGTCTGAGATTGTGACAGATTTACCAGGGTACACACCAGAAGAGAAAGAGAGAAAACTGTATGTTCCTTCCTCAAGAGAAATGGTAGGAAGAGGCTCCCTCAGAGAATGGCAGATTAGAGATAGGGTTCAACAATTCTGTCTCTGCTGGTGACCATCATAAGCAGGCACAGTCATTTTGGCAGTACCTGCCTTGCTGGGCAAGTGAAGGTCTGACCTCTCTTACCAAAACCTGTTTGCCCACAACCCACCCAGCTTCTTGATTATGTCACTGTCAAACTCACCCACACTGCAGCAGGAAACCTGAACATCCTCTCTGCCTCAACAGGAGGCCTCAGCTCACGCTGGTTGGTCACACAGATCAGGCCTGGGAACCACTAAACACTGAGCACACCAAGCCAGCAGCTATCAAAGCTTTCCTTTTCTTAAACAGTCTGTGGATTAATTAACAATGTCCACAAATATTCTCATCTCTGTATAAAGTTTACACTGGAAAGCAATGTTTCTACACATAGAAACAGCAAATATTCAAATAGTTTTAAATTCTTTGTTTGCTAGTATAGACACAGCTTTAGATTCTATTCTCTGGTGCTACAAAAAAAAAAAAAAAAATAAAATATCCACAGCCAGAGCTGGCAGTCAGCTTCCCTCCTGGGGCACTGGAGGCTGGAAGCACAGCTGACTGTTATCATGTCAGGAGCAGACAAGGAACTCTGCTCAGCAGTGACAGTGATGAAATCTATTGTTCAGTCCACAGCCAAGATGAATCACTCTCCTTTTCATTTCTCAGCGTCTGCAGACCTTTTAAGTTTTATACATTGGGTTATTGTGGAAGAAAAAAAGAAAGTAGCACTGAAGAAGAAATTAAGCAAGACCCAATGAAATGAGTCCATCTCAGGATAGTGAGAGTTTGCACATTCAGCAGAGTCTTAAACTCTAAAGCATTCTTACCAACAGGCTTGTTCAAAACACAGGAATAAGAGAGTACAAATAAAGGGAGACATTGGGATCATAGATGATCAATTCTACCAAACATCCCAAAAAGATTTGAGCACCATGGTTTCTTGTAAAAATGTCAGTGTTAAATGAATTTAGGAAAAGCAACCCAAACAAGCAAAGAGAAAAATGCACACCATTACATCCATTGATATATGAATGATTGACAGATTGTTCATGATCATACCATAAACACTAGAATCTGGGTATGAAAATGACCTTGAGAGGTTGTGTAACCACACCAATTTCTATCCAATACCAATGTGTAATACTCAGCATTCACAGGTGCAGAAAAGTTTAACCACTATTTATGGAAACACCGGTTTCCACACCATATTTCATGTACATTTCAGAATATTTTGTATTTCAGTATCTGATGAAACATCACATTATTCTTCTACACATAAAACTAATGGGAAGTTGGCAATAATGGTTTCACAAGCTAAATGTTTAAGATGTTTCCACTAAGAAAAGCTTACAGCTCATAATTCATGTAAAACCAAAAAGCTCTCTAAAATTATTTCAATGCAATCTTCATTTTAATGCAGGATAAGTGTATGCCAGCTCTCTTCTTACCTGTATTGTCTGTTTCACAAAAGAGTAAGTTGAAAGACACCAAGAAATGCTCACAAGATGCCAGAGCCAAAACTGATGTGTCATTTTCTTTCTAAACTTCTGTTCTCAGAAATAGCAGCTTTGAACTTCACCTTCTGGGGAGAATTGTTCTTGCTTATTCTCAACATAGAGAGGAAGGAGTTTTGAGAAAATTTTAAGGAAACCATGACCATATGTTTGAGTTAGCACATGTAGAAAGCTTAACATGCACTTAACAATGTGCTTCCATGTGTCCATCAGACCAAGGACAGAAATTCACACACCTGCTCTCCCTCTGTCTTATGTGTGTGTGGCAGGAAGGGAGCCACAAATGCGGTTCACAATCCCTCCTTAAGACAAGATCCTGGGTTTTCAAGCCAATGAAATAACCTTGGAATCAGGTACACACTGTATTATAAATAAATTTGAGCTAGAGCTCAGGCTGCAGCCCGCACTTGATACACAGCATGCACATTCTTTGTCTCAGCTGGACAGGGGAAGATCAAACAGGATCTTACATTAAAGAGATACCCACTGCTCACCTTAGTGCTTATTGATTCCAACAGAAATTATATTCACTGGTTATGCAGAGCTTCACTGGTAGATTTGAAAACATTTTACAAAGGAAATCAACAACATTATCACCAGAATACAGCTGTGAAATTTGAAGTAAAGGGAGGTAAAGTGCTTTGTCAAGAGTCTCCAAAAAAACCCAGTGGACTGAAGGAAAGTCACATGAAGTCCAGCACAAGGATTGTGTTAAAAGCAGGGCAGGACACTACAAATGCATTTTATGGAAAAGAGATGCCAAGAGAACACAAGAAAAAGCAAAGGAAAGAGAAAGGTTAATGTAGAGACCAGGATCATACAAAACAAACTTGACAGGGAGATCTGGAGCCATGCAGAGCACATGCCGAAGGAATTATCAGAGCCAGTGCAAAGCAGAGACAAGTAGGGTGTAAGAAAGAAAAATACAGAATGGTGCTCTTTAGTATGGACCATAAAGGGTCCTGAAAGGCCAGAAAACAAAAGGCTGTAGCAGACCAGATAAAACCAATGATAAATGTAGGCAAGAGAGGGTTGAAATGTGCTCAAGTGGTTTCTGACCCAAGCAACTTGAGGTTGAGGGGTTTTTTAACTTCAAGCTGCAATCCACACTGCAGCTTTTCTAAGTCTGAAACAAAGGAGTGTAATTGCTTTTCATGTTTCTTCTCTGTTCTACTTGGATTTTTTTCCAGGGCAGTTTTCTCTTTTCTGCTGATTTATTCTCTCTCCCATCACATTTTTTTCCCCTCTATGCTGATCTTTACTATCAGTTCCCAGATTTTGTGAGAGTACCTACCCCCTGGATAGTACAGAGATTTTTATTTAAATCGATTTAAGCTTTAGTTTTGCTGTAAGAAATCTCTCTTCTCTTCTGCATTGCCACGACCAACACTTCTGCCCTTTACCTCAATCAACATGATAATGGCATTTGTGCTTCTATGCTATCCAGACTTGATGTCAGAATATTTTGTGGAGAAAAACAGAGCAAGAGAATTCATTCATTTCAGATGCAAAAATATTAGGAATTTTTCTGTCACTCTCTCACTGAACATGCCTGTGCATTTCATATACCAATCTATATCAGTCTGGAAAGGAGCACAGTATGAGAGTAATGCCCTTGCATAGGAGGTTTATTCATATTTGGACATTTCTTCACTGCTGGAAAGCAATATGTAGGTGTAAGATCCTGTAATTGCAACTGTAGTGGTGGAATGCAGTAATTTACCTATTTGAGCTTGTGTGTTTGCATGCATGTGATACATCCCCTCCACCAGTACAAAACCAAATGAATTTTACACCTTAACACTTGTATAAACACTAGTCTAAAACTCTCAATCATCTATAATTCAGAATTATCAAAGTCCTTGCTTGAAGTTACAAATATGACATGGCTTTATCACAGTTGCCTAGAGAGGATATGAAATACAACTTCACCATTTTGTCCTTCTCTCTCCTGTCCACGTGCAGATAACCTGAAGTCTCCTTATCGATGGCTATGGACATTTCATGGCACAGTTCATGAGTTGACTTTTACAGGCACTGCTGAGTCTGGTTTTCTCAGTATGTGACACTGAGTCTCTTCTTAACTCTTGCAAGCTTCAGGTTCTTTTGGAAACAGCTTTTCTAAGCCACAGATCTCTTGGTTTTCTCCCATGCACACTTTAGGAATAAGAAGCCAAAACTAGTAGGATACGAAATTTGTTTTCATAGTATTTAGTATTTCTGACCTAGCTCATTTTTTGAAGCTCAGCCTGAGTGGAATTTAGGAACAAAAGTTAAGTATTTCTAGTGTATATAAAATATTGTGTATTTTTGAGAATATTCTGGTTTTTCTGGTATTAAAGCATTATTGATATTTTTCTGATTAATATCTTCTGAGACCTTCTCAATTTCCCTAAAACCGTCTTGGATCTTGCTCAAGTATTAGCAAATCATCTCGTTATTTCCTTTTTGGTGACAGGGAATATTTCTAATGGCCATCCATATATGCTACAATAATTTGTTTTGGTCACAAATGAATTCATGCAATTGTAAATCGATACTGATAGCCCTCTGCAACACAATCTTAAAAGTAACTTTTCTCGAGAAAAAAAAATCACAAAAGGAAAATGTTTACTCCAAAACTGGAACTCCAAGTTTCATCTTTTGAATGAAAAAATCACTGACAACTTAAATATATCTGTGACCAGGCACAAGGATAGTTGAACAACATATTTCTGCATACAGTTCTTTAAGTGCTTGAAGAACTGTGGCTCCCCACTTTAAGCATCCTTTATCTGTTTTCCACATTCCTGGACTGGCATTCCTGCTAAGCTCCAGGCTTGCTCAGTGCATGTCAGGTTAACTGCTTCACTAGTGAAATCTCAAAACCTTTCTGCACCATATTTTTTAAATTATATCAATGTGGCTGAATAATTAAACAGGAATACAAAATAGTAAATTCCTACATCTAAGAATTTTGATTTCCAAAGAATCACAACATCAAAGTCAGATCTTTTGCAATTTGACTGTTGAAATAGTCAATTATGATTTTTTTGTTCTTGAAAGTCCTTCAGCTGCTTTCATATGAAGCATTGTGGATCAAATAAAAAGATTAAGACTTAGATAAATGTTTTCACAATGTCTGGACCTTCTGAGCTCCCCAGATATAGAAGGAGATTAAACAAAACACAGCACAATTTGAACTTAAATAATTATATCAAATCTTTGACTAATCATGTGAGGAAATACCAATACTTCAAGAAGGAAATGTGACTAAATCAAGAACCTTCTTTAAATTAAAATGAAGAAAATAATATCAAGGCATTGCCAGAAGAAAATTGTCACTTGCAATTTTTTATGTCAAGTCCTCAAAATGGGCATCCAGACAATATCTATACCTGAGGGTAATGAGCAGGAACGAACAGCACAACTTCCAAAATACTGTTTTGCCTTTACAGCTGTTCATGTATTCCATTCTCACCAGCACCACACATTTCTGACATACACATAAATAACCATTAAAGAAGCCTAATGAATGGTGCAGCATGGACTGCTTTCTTTTGTGCATGTTTCACAACTAACTCACCAAAGGCACATCAGAAATTAGGCTTTACTCATATCATGATTAATTTAAAGAGCAAGGTAGGAAAGATTGCCAGCTACATCTGGAATACCCTCTGTTGGTTATTAATGCCTTTTCTCTGAAGAAATCCCAGGAGGTAATTCCCAGTGTGTTTGTTTTCTACTTCACGTGTGAAGCCCATTGTAGAACCACTGTGCAATATGTATGGATGTTTGCTGTACATTAATACCAGGATTTCCAGACTGAAGGAATTAGTGAATCTCAAAATAATGCATACAAGAATGTATCTCTTCAGTTGTACCATTCTAAAAATAGGAAAAGTCTGGATTTAATAAAGCCTGTCAGTGAAGGCTTGTCTCCTTGGGGCTGTGAGGATCAGGAAAAGAGCATTTTTTTAATATCAAAACCAATATTTTCAATGAAGGAGATTATATGCAGGTCTTAAAACACATCTGTACAGAGGTCTAGCAGTAAGGATATGTCTCACTGAGTCTGCAGTGCATAACAAAGCGTGGAGAGAACGATACACATTGTAATGCTGTGCAAACCCAAAGCATCCAAAAATCACTCCCTTATTGAAACAGTTCAACTGATTCATTTGAAACAACTCACATTCTGAAGCAACCCACACTTTTTAAAAAGGATTTTTTTTTAGTTAATCGCCTTCTTTAGGTTTCCTCTTTAGACATTAAGAACCTGTGATTACAGTCAAATAATTCTGGACTGGCATATGTGACATTTTAAAAGAAACTGAAAAGGTCTTTGGAGAAACACTTATGTTTTTTACTTAGTAAATAGAAGATACAGGCAGGCTGAAGACACAAACTTATTGTGAAATTTGTCTTTTATACATAAATCACAGAAAAGTAAAAGGAAGTCGTTCATTCAGCTGTATTATTAATACTTACCTCTAAGCCTAAAAGAACTCACATTATGTCTGTCAAAATCCTGAAAATTATTCTTTTTCAAGTCTTCAAATATCATGCAATGGATTTAAATCCATTAAAGGAAGATTTTACTTCAGATCCATAGCATTATATTCAAGTCATCCAGGGATATTTGAAAATTTAAGTCTGTAGTACCTTCACAACTGATTACTATAATGGCATTTAAGATAATACACACCAACTGTTTGGAATTACTTGCCTACATCAGTGTCACATCAAACTAGTCTTTCTGCCTACATCGAGATTTTGTGGCTCTATATGGGAATCACTGTGTTATTCCTGTCATTCATACTTTCAGTGCTGTGCTGTTATTCACTGCTTAAGCTAATGAATAAATAATAGCTATTTTCCCTATTTTTGTCAAATTAAACTTTACTTCAGTTGGTCTTTTGCTGTTTTTTCATCTCCACTGGGAGGAGAAAGGATATACAGGTAGGTATGTTTTCTGAATTTAAACTTAGCAGTAAGTCTCTCTTGCTAAGCAGAGGATATTAAGCCAACGCCAGCACTGCCTGCAAGCAAACGCAGAGGCTGCTTGATTTCTCTCCTCATCCCAGCCCAAGTCTGTTTGATGGCTACAAAGGAAATATCCCAGTCCAAAGGGTCAGAGAGACACTCAGGAGGCCAGAATCCCACAAATGCTGACTGTGTGGCAGATCTTCACATTTTTATTCACCCAGCTGTAAATTCCCTTTCCTGAGTACAGATGCCAGATGCCTGAAGAGGCTGGGGAGGAGCACAGCTTGTGTCTTCCTCCCAGCTTCCCAAATCCCAACAAACATGCAGACCCTGACCCTCTCCAGTCCAGCAAGGGGGAGCCTGATGGAGCTCCCTGTGGATTTGTTTCTGTGGCCTCTTGGGCACAGCAGCAGCAACAGAACAGAAGTAGGAGAGACAGGAGGGAGAAGTGTCACACAGGGGCAGCACTAAGGGTGACACACCCCAGCAGCTCCCAGGCTTTGTGGTGTGTTATAATCCCACACTGTGCATGTAGGAGCCCCCTGTCCAGAGTATGCCTTTCTCCAAAGGCTTCTTAGGAAGACTCCTAAGCTAAAGCCATCTGTATCTTCCAGCTAAATTCAGCAATCAAATCTCTACCCCTTCTACAGAAAATAAGAACTGGAAATAATCATCAGACTGGACAGGCCCAATAAGAATTAGCCAAAACCATCAGAGAGGAACAGGTGACAAGGAGAGATCCTTGCTCTGCAGTCTGTCAGAGAGAACCTCTTGTTCTGTTAATCAAAAGACCTGCTAATGCCGCAATTTATATAGCTTTGCCTTCATCCAAGATTATTTTATACAATTCTGTGTTACATCCAGATTCTATGATTAGAGTGAATATTTTCAGATGCTACTTGGACTTTGCTTCCACGAGTTCAGCTCCAAGCATCACCTTGACTTCTATGGCTCCAGCTAGGAACTACTGTGGCTACAAGGCATCACTTGGGACAATCCCAGTTTGAGACTGTAGCTTTTGATGCTGCTTAGCCATGTCCAGCCTTTCAGTTTGAAAATGAATTGCAAGGGTGTTTGTGACATGACAGTTTGTCATCCAGGAGTTTCCAGACCTCCTTCTGCCTTTCCATCTGGCTTTTGGGTTGGCTTGTAGAATATCAGAAGTGTCATTCCTTTGCCAAGTCCCTGCAGCTGTGAGCATGGGAAGTTACTGTTCATCTGGTAGTGACACTGAACTATTTTGATACTGAAATTTTTTAATGCATCTTGTTTACTGAACATCTTATTGCTAAGTCTTTCTATTTAAACTCCACAGAATACCTGCAACAACAAAAAGACTTGCAGCATAGGAAGCAATCACTAAATTTTCTTACACACTCCATCTAGTTAACAAGGCTTTGTATAGAAGCTAATGACAGACAACAGGAAAAAATCTTTTACCCATGTTTGGAACAGAAAATAATTTAAACTACTGGGAAATTTAGCTTTTTAGATGTCATGGAAAATGTATGAGGTGTTATAGTCTAGATGGTTACTGATAAATTATAGAAGAACTTAGGAAACTAAACAACTAAAGTTAAGGGATTTTGCATGCAAATTGATACCTGGGATAGAAATTTGAGGTTGGATCCCAAACACAAAAGAATATTTTCCAGTATAAATAGAAGTATATCTTTCTTCTGAACACCCTAGGCTTCACAAGGCTTGTAACATTTATGACCAAAGTCTTGTGAGAAGACCATGTCAGAATTACACTTCATCCATGTTAACCCACAGCCTTTATGTTCATCCTCAAATCTTACTACTCTGCTCCTAAACATAATCCAGATCTAAATTTGCACAAAAGATATTAAGGGATAGGCTGTTCTACTTCTGTTGAATATTGTATCCTTGAATACATTATAGGTTTTTATTTTAGTCTTCCAATTACAGACACCTTGAAAGCATGCACATTTGGTAGCTACTTTTTAAAGCTGAATTCTCTACAAAGTCTTACTCGTACAGTAAGGATCAGACAAAAAAAATGTCATAAAGCATTTTCCTAGAAGGTCATTCTTTGACAGGTTCCTGAATGGTAATGAAGCCAACTTCCTTTGCTGTTTTCAGTGGAACCACCACATGATTAGTTTTCTCCTAAAGCAATTCACAGGTGGATGATTTGATCAGCTGCTGTTTTCATGCAGTACAAAAAGATTTCCCTCCTCTCTCAGTTCTGTGGTAGAGCATGAGCTGCAGAAGTGGCACCTGTACCATCTCTGACCTGCAGCAGCATCCTCCACACCAGAGAAATTCCGAAAGCCACACATGAAGGTGGCACCACTGACTGATTGCAAACTGTCTTTTTGTTCCTCTGGTAGTGGTCAGACCAAGAAATGCTTTAAACACCAAAATCTAAATAAGAGCTTTCCTTACTACAAGGTAGCAATTTTTTCTTAAAATAGATGTTTACTCCTCTGAAGTGTTCTTTTACCTTCCTCTGCCTATTTTGTGAAATTCTCTCTTACATCTATAAATTATAGCTACACAGACATAGGATAACAGTTCAAAGGCAATAGAGTGTCAGGGAATAAACATGCTTTTAGATGCTTTCATGGGGTATTTGCTTTGACATTTCCATGTAATTTAGGGTTAATGTATTTGCCATTACAGCAAAACGTGTAATGCCAAACACTGGGAAGTGGCAAATTTTCCTTTCTCTCTTTTCCTTTCAGCTTTAGCATTACACCTGATTTTCCATCACAGCCTTTGAGTGGCAGCACTCCTGTCCTCACTGTGCGCACCTGGGGGACGCATCCGTCTGGCTGCAGATCCTGTTCCTGCAGACAACGCAGTAACAGAGCCCTGCTCGTGTCAGGAAAATCCACAAACGCCAGAGATTTATGTCCAAAATGGAGACAGAAGAGTCTAAAGGGAGAGACTCCACTGGCGCACACACCTGTGGACTTTTCTCTCGAGCTTTCAGAGAGCACAGCCTCCCTTTTACCCCAAACTCCGGGCCGCACGTTGCTCCCTTCCTTTCCAAGCTGGCTGAGGTACAGGGAAGGTACCGCCTTCCTGAAACTCTTTCCACATATTCCATCCTTGAACCTACCGTTTTACCCCAAAGTTCAGAAGTTGAGGCTTGTGCAGACAGACCCATGCCTGTTCCAGGAGCCAAGCTGTCTGGACTCTGTAAACCTGTTGTCCAAAGTTAGTAGAGGCGCTAAGACCTGTTTTAAAGATGTTAACACCCACACCTTCACCCATGAAATTGTTTGTAAAGACAATAGCTTTCCTCTCACCCGCAATTCCCTGCTCCTCTGTGGAAAATGGAAGGAATAAAGATTTGCATTTTCCCTGGACTGGTACCTGTGAGCCGCTCGCTGGCTCTATGGGCACCTGTTAATGTGCCCGTGCTGGCCCCGCGTTTGGCTGCAAAACCACGGGCGGGTCTAAATGTTCGGAACAACTATTTTCATGGAAGCGTTTCCCGTGAAGCCGTTCATCTCTGGAAACTGGGCTGATTTTTAAAGCAAGGAGTTCTTGGGGTTTGGATACACCAGGCTGCCCTCCGGCGGCGGCCGGCGACCCGTGCCCGCTCCCGGCTCCGCCAGAGCCGCTTCCCGGCCTCGCTTCCCCCGCTCCTCCCCAGACCCGAGCGGGGCTGCTCGGGGCCACAGGCAGCTCAGGGATCCCGAAAGCCTCGGCAGAGCTGCCTGCGAGCTGGACAGGCTCCCTGTAACCTCCAGCTGTGGAGGGGGGAACCAGAGACAGGAGAACGCGTTCTTTGTCATCTCTTATCAGCAGTTTTGAAATAGAAATCGAAACGGCAGCGAGCTGCCCCAAACACGCGTCGTTGCTGCCAGTGCTTGGTGCTCCGTGTCCCTGTGAGCCGTGCCCATGGGGATGAGATCCTCCTGGTGCTCCGTGTCCCTGTGAGCCGTGCCCATGGGGATGAGACCCTCCTGGTGCTCCGTGTCCCTGTGAGCTGTGCCCATGGGGATGAGACCCTCCTGGTGCTCCGTGTCCCTGTGAGCCGTGCCCATGGGGACAGCATCTCCCTGGTGCTCCGTGTCCCTGTGAGCTGTGCCCATGGGGATGAGATCCTCCTGGTGCTCCATGTCACCATGAGCTGTGTCCATGGGGACAGCATCTCCCTGGTGCTCCTTATCCCAGTGAGCCCTTGTGGGGATGATGTGTTCAGCTTTTGTTTTCAACCTGCCTGTGATTCTTCAGGGACCAATTCTAGGCTGCTGGGTCAGCGTTAGGAAGGAAGCAATAATTGCATTTGGTTTCTACATACTTCAAAAAAAACTGCTTCCTCCAGTTATTACAGCAAGATGAATGGAAAATGCTTCCAGAGGAGATGGTTACTATCACCCTCAAGTCAGTTGCTATTATCAGTGTTCAGAGAAGAAAAGGAAGTGTCACTTTCAGAGTGCAATGGTCTCACCTGCTCCCATTTGATTTTGAATGCCTCTTAAAAACAGGGGACATTTAGTAATTTGTCACTGTGTATTCTACAAGCTGAATCAGCTCCAGTGCAGAAAGGCTGCATGTGCCTGGGGCCAATGGGATGCAGCAGGTTTGTTCCTGCTCACACTCAACCTGCTCAGATCACAGGTGCGGAAGTTGAGTCACCTGGAACCAAGGGTCTCTCCCTTGCAGCTATGATCTGAATTTCTGTGTGAATTCAGACACTGGCACTTGTGGGGAGAGCAGCAGTGTCACAGCTCTGGCTGCTGACAGGATACAGAGGTAGCCAAAGCCAGCACTGAAAGTCAGTGATCTGTCAACAGGCATGAGGCCAATTTCTCTTGCTCTCTGTGTTTGGTAAAGCTCTTATTTTCCTTCAATCTTGGCATCTTAGGGTTATTTTACAACATAATTACATGGAAGAACACCTCTATCTCGAAGAGGACAGCAGCCAGAGAAGATGCAATGTGTTCCATGATTATTTAGCAAACTCTGCCAAAGGCAGGTGTACTGCAGGAGGGGACCTAGTGCCACATGTACGCTACAGATCTTGGTGCAGAGATATTTTATAAGAATGCACTGGAGGTTGTTCTACTTCCTATGAACCCAAAACATCACTGATAGCTCCACCTTGGCTATCTCGTATTTTGTCACAGAAAACTATCAAATGCCAGGCCAGGTCTTCCTAACATCAGTGTTAAAAAGGGAAAATACCCTTAATATCCAAAGCAGGAAGAATCAGTTTGCAATGGACACTAATGGTATGAGGAAGCACTTTATTCAATTATACCATGCCTATGCTAAGTACAAGAGAACGGGTGCCCTGCACAGTTATGTTAAAGGGTGTCCTGCTGCTAGGGTCTAAAAGCATCTCACAAAAGCAGTGTGAATGGGAATATGGCACTCACATAAAGGGGATTCATGTAGAGGTCACCTTTATACAGCACCACAAACCTGGGTGCACATGGTACAAGCACTACATAAGCAATTGACCACAGAGATTTGAAACACATCATCAGCTGTTTAACAATTAGCTTATTAGATCAGATTTAATCCAACCAGGAATCTGGTTAAGGGTTAAATCTCTACAATTAAAATCTTCTCTTGCTGAAGATTTTTTTTTTTAATAAAGAGCTTGTAGCTGAATGGTAAATAAGATTTAGACCTGTTAGAAGATTAAGTGTTCTGCTCTGCTCCTAAGCTTAATCTTAAGGCAATTAATAGTTCTCAAGGTCTGAACAGTAGGGATATGCATGAATTTTCTTAATTCCACCAGCTGAAAGTGAGTTGAATGACTTCTGCCTTACATTGTCACACAAACACTGACATGGCTTGCAGCGATGTAAATCAGCAATAGTACAAGATTATCCACCAGTGATCCATAGAAAGAGTAATACATCATAATATATTACAGCAGATTAAAAATGTGTAAAAGAAAATCCTTTTAAAAATCATAGCAAGAATAGGGACTGTTTGGATTTTTTTTTCCTTTAATTTACCCTCTTATAACTTTCCTGTTAAAATGGATGAAGTTAATGAAGCAGTTTATAAAAAATAAAATAGTTGTAAAACAACATGTTTAATCTACATCTGCATTATATTGTGCTTCTTCTGAGTAGGGTATATGGTGTGACAGGTACAGAGACATAATTCCATCTTGGAACTACATGGAAGAGCATGGGCACAACCTCAGTTTTCCCAGGTCAGGATCCTGAGACTATTTCCTGACTTCCCATTCCCACTGCTTCCAAACGAGCACTGCAATCCCATATTTTCCTTTTTAAACTGTATATACTCATTTTGTCAGCCTCTGCTGTCACACCCTGAACAAGGAGCACAAGCGAGCAGCGTTTCTGGGTGATCAGCCAGGACCACATTTGAACCAAGACAGAAGTTGTGGATTGATGTTGTGGCAAGCAGACATCAGCTGGATCACCCTGTGCAGTGCCTTTTTTGGGGGAGCCAGCTTTAACAGTATCAAGTGTTAATTTGGTGCTCCATGTGCCTGACAATGCCAAGCTTCATGGAGCAGCAGTGGGTCACAGAGCAGAGCTGAGCATGGCTTAGGAGGTTCTGGATCACAGTGTGGTCACAGCTGCTTTTGTCTCCCAAACAGTGACCCATGAAGCAACAGCAAACACAGGAAATTATCATTGTGAAACAGCCTAATTAGGTTTGCCATCTACTCACTTATGGTGTTATGAATAACTTTATCAACAGGGATTATATCTTTATTTGAAGTTCCCACTTTATGCAGTAATTATATCTAAAAGCCCTGCGCAGTCTGTTCACCTCAGGAAAGGTGAGTTACGTTGTTAGCACTGCAGAATTGAAATCCTCGAGTTCTGTCACACAGAGAACACACCCCCTCTGGTGAGACTGTGTCCTCAATCTACATCCCATCTCTTCAAGACCCACAGGCAGCAAACTACCTGCAGCCAAATTAATGATTTTTCTTAACACTATTTCAGATTTTAATTTTTTTAATAATAAAACATTATTTAACTTCCTAATAATTTGAAATAGTCAATGTAATATCATTAATGTTGACAAAGATAGAAATTCTTATTGACTAGGTGCTAGTCACTCTTCACTGAAAGGTCTACAAATCATTCTGCTATTGCCTCTGACTAAAAAAGGGGACTTTTTTTTTTATTAAATTATATTTAAATGTAAAACACAATTTCTTGTTAACTGCGTGCTCATGTAAGGACATTTTCATTGCTCTTCAGAACATTTCTGCCTTCAGGGGCACAGATTTACCTGATTAATTGTTCACAAATAAAGAAAAAAAAAAACCCAGATGCTTGCAAAGTATCCAGCAGATTTTCTTCTCACTAACATGTAGTGAATACCTCTCATTTGTAGCTTTACAGTTGTGCCCCATATTCTCAGAGGTTTCTGATTAAGTCCTCATTAATTTTTGCATCATAAAGAAGGAGCTTTAAAATTTCAAGTGGGTGTCAAGTTGCATTAGGACTTGTGTACTCATTCTGCCTGAACTGTTATTAATGTACAATGTAAGAAGTGCAAGTGTCCCTTTCTAAAAAAAGGAGGAGGCTGCAGCCCTCATGTACAACTTCATGGTGTATTTTCATGTGTATTTTATAAATAATAAAATTGTTATAATGATGTGTATTTATTGGTATTTTGGTGTGCATTCTGCATTCCATGGTTCAAGTTACATAAGAAAAACACATCAGTGTCATGCCAAGCCAGGTTTCTCTGTTCATCAAGCAATTGCTGTGCATATCAGTCAGTCTGACAGAAATTGTTTGTTTGCTTTAAGAACCCTGAACACATTTTTTTCCTGTTTTTTTCCTGGGCAAAGTTCTATGCTATGCTTGGAAGTAAGTTTTGTTACAAAAGATGCTTTCAGTAGTCCAGGAACACAGACAGTATGCACACACCTAGATTTCTATGATTTTTTTTGTTATTGATAAACTTCATTGACTTAGTCTTATTTTGCTATTTAGCTCAGGTTTTTGTTTTCTTCTGTCTTGTGCCAATTGTACTGATATTCCACAGGAAGATAGAAAGACAGCTTTCTGTAAGTCACTGAAAAGGGTAGGAGGTAGCAGCCTTCCTTTCCAAATGCCAACCAACAATGCTGTCAAGTTTTTGCCATGTGAGCCATAACCAAAGAATCAAAAGGACTGATGTGTAATGATGTGAAATCTTTACTCACCTGTATAAAAATTGAACCATTTAAACAGTTTCACTGCCACAGAATAATGTGGCTGGAAGCACTTTTTAGCCTCTATTTCCTGATGAAGCATAAGAGCAACCTTGCAAAGAACAGTGACAGTAGAAATACAGCACACACAACCCTGGCATATAAAACTATTATTCTCTTAAATGCAGTGTAAAACCAGAGTGACTGCCAATTCACTTTTGAACTTGACAGTGTTGCTCACCTTTGGCAGAAATGGAACTGTCTCTACAGTACTTACATTTTATGCTAGAGTTTGTTTCTCTATGACAGCTTGGTAAATTGATTGTGTCATTAAATTCTTAAAACTTGTAACATAACATTCTCTCTGCAACACAAAAACACATAATCAAATTATGTTGAGGTTTAGATATTTCCACCTGCCAGAACAATGTAACTGGTCAGTATTATTCCCATTATTTGCACATTTTCTTAAAACTGACCCATACACATGCTTCCTTGCTTTTATTGAGTATGCTAAAGCTAAAAAAGGTTGTGTATGAATTTTTCAAATCAATATTAACTTTTTTTCCTTAAGTTATTAAAAAATGTAACCTATTTCTGTTTCAAAGTTATTACCAGGCAAGCTGATGTTCTGCTGGATGCTCTCAAAGCTTTTCAGTGCAGTAAATATTATTGATATAATTTCACTGACATATGGATCAGAATAATATAGATAGTTCATAGCCAATTGTTTGAGATACATTTGTGTAGGAGCATCTAAGTGGAATGGGAAATAAAACAAAAGCTTGTAAAACTTGCTGCCAGCATCTAGATCAGTGAAGAAAGGGGTGATTGAAAACATCCCAGTTTTATAGCAGAGAAAGGATTTTTATCTTATGCAAGGTCAAATATGTAGAAGAAAAAATAATCCTTTATTTGAATAAAGTATAAATATAAATTAGCTTTAATATAAGAGCCTGGAAATAAAATAATTTATAAAATTATGTGATTATGTATTAAATATTCACCCTAGGATCAGAATAATAAGGTGACCAAGAGATAGTCTAGTATATAAAGTGGAACAAACAAAGAATTACAAGCAGCCTCCTTGCAGTGTAATCGATCAAAGACAGTTGCACTTAGAGCTGTGTGTGTGAATGTGTGCTGACAAGGTCCTTTACTAGCACAAACACAGAAAATGAAATGGCCATTTCCCAGTAAACTGCCATCTCTGCTGCTGATGGCTGCCTTCTGCAAGGTTGGCTCATTCACTCTCTCACTGTCAGCCTCCAAGCTTCGGGTCCTGGAGGAGGAAGCATTTCCTTCATCATCACCAACACTCGGAACATGCACATTGCTGGGTCAGCTCCAGGGAGCTCCTCCTGTCCTCCCAGCCTTAGAGCAGTTAACTGCTCACATGGGGCACCCTCTCATCGCCTGTGCCTGACAAAGACCAGAGGAAGAATCAAAAGCAAAGTTTTTATTTTCTTTTTTCAAGAAGTGAAGACAAGAATAATTTTTACCACCCCTGATTAAACTAGTCAATATATTTTTAAAGTAAGGCATCTCCCAGATTTTATGGGGTGTCCCTGTGTGGGTCCAGGAAGCACAAAAACTCTTCTCATACAAAAGTAGAAAGTATGAGAAGAAATAACTACGTTATTTGCAAATGCATTAATTGCAATGAAGAGAGTAGAGTGGGAATGAAAACTACAGTTCATTTGGCAGGGTGTAAGCAAGAAGAAACAATCCCCTGAGATATCATGTAATCAGCATGGCAGGTGAATGTATTGTTGTCCTACAGGCCATGGAAAATATCCATCAGAATTGACATGTAACACATGAATATCAGTGGATATTAAATAAGGCCATGTAACATTTTTTTTTCCCTTTGATTTCCAGCAGCATTTCTGGTTCAGCCACACCAGATTATCTATTTTTACTTACAGAAGGGAATCTCATTTCTGTCCTAGTATTGTAGGTGCCTCAGAATTCTCACATAATGCAGACATAGCTATTCTACCTCCAAAATGCTTCTCTGACCTAAACAGTGTTCTAAAAAAAGACCATCCAAGATTCTGATATATATATAGTGAAGAGTGACATTGTCCATAGCTGCTGGCAACACAGCAGGAGATTTTCACTTTGGAAGAAACCTGAAATGTAGGTATTCCAAAGTTAAACAGCAGTTTCAGCCTGTCCTGGTAGGGGATGGAGGTAACACCTTGCTTTTCTCACACCACTGCTGAAATGTGGTGTCCATACTGGCCATGCAAATACACACAAGGCCAGCAATGGAGAAATGGTTTCCTGCCCTTTCTAATAACAAGTGTGAATTTGGAAGTGTTTCACATTCTTTATTCCTTCACATTCTTTAAACTCCTGCACTGCTGATGAAGTGGAAAGAGAGGGAAAAGGATTTTCAGTGTAGCCCCACTACACCTCTCCCATACAGATTACAGCTGGTAAGAACAGACAGACCATTTTTTCCAAGCTTTATAAAACGTGTCCTTAGGCAGTAGTTTCAAAACCACTTACTCTGAATTTTAAGTCTCATGAAAGTGTTTCATTTTCTCCATGAATATTTGATCCTCACCCAGACAAAGCAAGAAAATTGAAAGAGTTCTGCAGTCTTTATTTCTTTCCCACTCACTTAACAAGGAATTTGGTAAGGATGATGTTAGAGAAACTGAATCAACCAATTAGCAAGACTATTTATCTCATGCTTCCGCTGAAGAAGGAACATGGGAGACTTGAGAATATTGAAAGAGCAGTAGAGTATGCAAACCATCAGGGTGTTTCATAGACTGCAGCCACTTTTCACACAGAGAACGAGGATTAAAAAAAATCTCATTTAATTATTTCATCTCCCACTGTTGCTGTCACCTACTATAAACAACTGAGCAAAGAAAGATGAACTAGGAAAAGTAAACTAAAGCTTAATTAAGAAGGTATTTTCTTTTCTTTCCTACTCAGGCCCATGCATGTATCATGTCCCTAGGATACAGCAGATGTGTCATTTCCTTACTCTGCTAATTAGAGACACCATATTCCCTGAACAGAGTGTTGGAGGTATATTTTCAACCATTTATTTTAAAAGAGAGTGACAGTCACGTCTCTAACTTGCAAGTATTCGTGTAAACGCAGCCTATTTACTCAACACCACTTAAATCAAATTGACATTTCACACCTTTTCAAAACTAGAACTGTTCCAAAAGAGGTCAACACTGAAAGCCTTGAATATGACACCAGAAAAGTTGTAGTAGGTGGAGCTGAGACGAGAACATTTTTTAGGCTATCACTGAGAGCCTGTGGAGGCCTGAAAGACATGAGCCCTAATTATTATGTCTGAATCCAACTGAAACAGTGGAGTGGCTGCTTAGCAGGCAGAAAATTAATGACCAAGTGGAATATCTGTAAATTATCAAAGGACTAACCAAAATCTACCTAACACATCTGTGGCATGTTTTAAGCCTGTACAGACCAGGAAAGTACCTAACTTGAGTATTTAAAGATGCCTATCACCAACTGAATAAATAGCGCTGCCAGTAAGTGGAATTTTCTACCTGTTTATGCATGGATAAATAACCAATTTAAAGTTGCATTTTAGAAGATAATAACCAGGAGGAGAATGCATAATAGGATGTAGGAGCTGGCATACAAAAGGGATGCACAGCTTGCCTCCTTCGGTTTGGGGCTGCTAAAGCTCAGTGTGTGCCATTTAATCAGCACAGTGTCTTTTGTTTATCTGTCATCCTGCTCCCCCAAGGAAACTGCCATGGCAAATGGACTCTGAGGAAGAATGTGGTGGCTTTATAAGGACTTGGAGTAGGCAGTGGGTGCCCCTGGGTGAACAACTGCATGTGGAATATCATGAATGGGTTGACTCAAGTCCCCCTAGCTCCATAGGGACAAATGTGCCTGAGGTTCTGACTGAATCCACAATCCACGTTATTTTCAGCATTGTAGAAAAGGTACTTTTACATTTTGGGTGGCTGTTAAGTTTCTTTCATCTTTCATGACCCTGTGGCCTCTGGTACCATCCTGTGTCCACACTTCCAAGGGGTCTGGTCCCATCACCTTCCTGTTCTTTTCTACTTCGTGTTTCATTGTAGGGTCATGGATAATTGACTCTCACTAAGGACAATATTTCATTACCACCAGTTAATTACAGAAGCACACATAACCATAAGCATTAGTGCTACATGTGCATGGTCTCTCCTCCATATCACCAGCTCATAACAGGGGTCCACATGCTTAGGTGTCTGAACAGCATTTTAATGCTTCTGTCAGCTTAAAGATAAACTTTCACAACAGCAACCAACCTCCCGATCTTAAATAGGAAGGACAAACTCAAAGCCTCTCAAAAATCTCTAGTAACCTTGCTAGACACATTAAATGGGAAGTGTCTGTAAATGTGTTGAATATTAGAGCTGAGCATCACCCTTCACATAACAAAGTTATTGAGGGAGGACATTTCCATCTCAGAAAAGTGCCCAATATCTTGCAACATATAATTTGCATAACCAAGAGATGGCAGCACTCCATCAACGGTTTGCCTGAAGCAGTTATTTGGAAATGATAATGCATCTGTAAGCACCATACCTGTGTGTATGAACAGCACTAGGAGACTAAAAACAATGGAATAACCATGGACCGAGACCTGTGATTATTATTCTATTGCTTTACAAAGGTCAAGTAAAGATGAAATTCATTTACCAGTAACTTGAATTATTCTTTACCCACCTTTTACTACAAATAGGACATTGCAAGTATTTGTTTTCATTTGGTTGTCTCATAGATGTATGTTCTCAAAGCACATTTCATAAGATAAAAAAATGGCCTTTCACAAAAACTTAAGAAGCACATATATATGCACTTCCATTTAAAGCACTTTCCCTGAGGCTGAAAAAGTTCCTTGATAATAATTTTAAGGACCAGGATGTGTAAAAATTTAACATTAAATTTTACATATATATATGTACACACACAGGTGATTTTCTCCTGCAGATTGACGATTGTCACAAATTGGAGGAATTTAGGATTTCCCAGAGTTCTCCACTATCCCATTTCATCTGGCTCACATGCACACAAGGGGTTTGATAGCAGTAAAAATTAACCTCTTTTACCACATTCAGTCCAGTTTCTTTTAGATTCTGTGAACAGGGTATGGGGTCCAGCAACAGCATTTGAACAGTGCTACAGGGAAAATGAGCAGCACAACCCTATGAACATTATGAGGTGATGAGGAAATGGGGTAAAAGGTTGATAGCGATGAACTGGACTGAAAAGGAAATTGTTGAACTGAGCTGTTGCTGTTGGATGAGTTTTGAGAGCAGCATTATTTAAATTAATGAGATTCACAGCTGACTAATGTTGACACTGCTTTCCACCTCTGTTCTTTATTGCTGAAAATTATTTTCCAAGAAAAAGGCCAGGTTCAAACAACATTGATTATATTTCAGAAAAACACATCACAAATAAGTTGCATAATATCACTAAGGCTCTTGTGGGATTTTGCATAAATATTATTCTTGCTTTAAAATATCTGATTAGATTTTCTCTTTTTACAACCTTTTTTACCTTAGTCTAACTCCGTTGCTGATACATCTAATTTAATCCAATACATAAGAAGAATCTATTTGTTTTCTTAAAAAATACCAAACATAAATTTTTGTGGCTTTTGTTCTTTTTTGTGGGTTTTTTTTCAATGTGACCTTGTTCTTCCATGGTATCTCCACCTCTACAGAAAGCATTCACCACTATTGGATTCATTCCTGATATTTCTAGTTGTATAAAATATTATCTTTCTTAGAAGACCAGCAAATGGGTTCAGTTTTGTTTAATAGCCTAATGGGAGTGGGAGTATCGTAGCAGCAAGAGTATCTCTCAAAAAACAGTTCAGTATTTCATCAGGCAATACCAACTGTAGGCTGGAATATGTTTTTCTTCTACAATAGCATGTACATCCTAAATTACAAAAATCAGACTAGGTGAGACTGAAGCTATCATGAGAACAAGTCTAACTCTTCATTTCTTCTCGTTTTTATCTACAGCAGAAGGCTGCAGCATCAGCTTTCTCCTCTTTCTCACACTAATTAATCCTGTTGCCTGTAATGAGCTGCAGTGTCACTGGGAGGAGACCCAGGTCACAGTACCTGGATCAAATCATTCCATGAAACTGAGCAAGTTCTCCCAAAAACAGATTGGAAGTTAAGTATTTCTATTTATAGGCCTGGAGTCCCCATTCATTATTAGTTCAGTGCATTTTCACAGGGCAGAAAAAGAAACCCTAAGAACATATATACCAGGAATTTATAACAGCATGTTTCTTGGATTATGATTAGCTCAATAGAAATCTTGTTTTACATAAATATACTTTAAAAGACCATGCAAAATTAAATATAATTCCTGCAGGTAAAAATAGTTTTCTTTTTTTTATCTTCTATCTATTCTTCTGGAGCTCCTCTTCCCACCCCCCCACTCTATGATGTGGTTGTGTCAGAATCAACGATCTACTTATAGATAAAAGGACAATTTTTTTTACTCAGCACTGAGTAGATTTATACTGCTTTCAGTTGTATTTAGTATTCCTTTTAAGTTGTTGGGATTTTTTTTCCTGTGGACAGAAAACTTTAGATAACTGCTTTGAAGATAATTCCCATATCAAGCAGAAAGCACAAAAGATGACTAAAGTTCAAAACTTTTGAAGTTCTGACTTGGGTAAGATAGGAGCGCTCACTTTTTCCAACACAAGGACCTCCAGATTGTTCAGAAACTCTGATATTTAGCTCGTTTCCTTTCTCGAGTTTCATATTTCTTAGCCTCGATCTTTCTTTGGGATTCCTTGACCTGGTTCACACCCCCAGTCTGCTGGTCAGCCAAAGACAGGTTGTGGTTTTATTTCTTTCCCTCATTTCTGTGACAAAGGCTTAAGTTTAAGTTACCCACTGCTGATATATCTATTTGTAACATGTTCCTATGTGTCCTAAATGCACTTTTACCTCCTTTTCGAGGAACAGATCTCCCGAGTTTTTGCAAAGAAAGTGAAATTTAACCCTTTTACAAATGAGTGGATGGCACCTCTTAAGTTGTATTCCTACAATTTAATTCAAAAGAGCAAAACCTCTCCATTTAAAAAATGCTTAAGGGTGATGGGCAGAACCACAGGACAATTTAGATACAAACTTTCCAGTACTCGATGTAAATTTCGGGTTGAACCCTCCAAGGTGTTTGTGTCACAAGATCATTATTTGTCGTGATTTGGGCTATTCAAATGCATATCACGCTCTGGTGTCTCTAAAGTCACCTCTGGTTTACCACAACTAAAAGATCACCATTACTTTCAGGGCACTATTTGATGAAATTTAATAGCTTGAACTCAAATCAGTAGGAATGCACACGTGCTTACTACTGAGCACCTTTGTCAGCTCAAGAACTCAGTGAAAGTTCTTAGGAAGGACCTAAGAAAGATGTTTTGATCGTGTTCGTATAGAAAAACGTTTGCATGGTCCTTATCCGTTCTAAGGTAGGAGTTTGCTGAGAGATTTAAGTACAAATTCCAAAATTTGAAACAATTCGCCATGAAGCAGCAATAGAGAACGTGTCTTGAGTAAAATTTTGTATCTTAAATGAATGTGAGCTGCTGAATAACATAATATCGGAATTTTCAGATCAGCGGTTTGGTGACAGAACTCGGGAGGAGGAGCTCAGCTGCCTGACCCGTACCAAAACTAAGCTGCTACAAATTTAGGTGAGCTCAAAAGTCACTTTTATCAAATTATCTTGAACAAAAAGCTTGCTTTGGCCCTGCTTTTGTAGTAGTAGAAACTCCGGTGCTCCGCCAGGGGGGAGAGGCACGGTTCATTCAGCTCCTCAAGTAAAGCAGATTCCAAAGGACCGCAGAACCTTGAGGAGTTCCCCCGATCACCTGCAAAGCGATCCTCAGTTCCGTGAAGATAAACACGGTTAGAATTAAATGTCTCCGCATTAACACCCCCGATCTCAGCTCCTTTCTCTTATTTCGAATACAATTGCCTAGGAAGTGTAAATTTGCGCTCCTATCTCCCAGTTAAACGCTGTATTTGTTAAGTTTACAGTGCAGATTTACCCCGCCTTGCTGAGGCGGGAGCTCCCTGCCGGCCGACACCTCTGCGGGGCCAGTGCAAAATGCCATTATTGAAGCCATGCTCCTTCCTTCCTTTCTTGCTCGCTTTTTCCCCACTCCCAAACTGAAGGCTGTTTGGGTATCTCTGCAGAAAGCCCACAAGCCCTTGCAGCTTTCCCTGGCACTGGCCGGAGCCCGGGCATGTCTCTCTGCCAGCCCGATCGCCGGTGCGATAAAGCCGCGGGCGCTGCTCCACAGCGAGCCCCAGGATGGAACATTTCATCCCACTGCTAAAGCGAACAGCCCGCTCTGCCCCCAGCACTGACTCACATCTTCCTAAACCCTCCCTTGAAGTTTGTTTACAGCCCCGGCGCTTGCTACATCAGGGCAAGGAGGGCTCTGCGTTTCCTTTTTTACTGCTTTTTTTTTTTTTTAAAAGCAAACACAACTGACAAAACTGTCAACTCTTTTTATTGTTTTCAAGTTGTATAAACAGAATTAGGCTGCAGGGAGTCTATTAATAAAGTCCTACGCAAAACCATTCACAATCTTCAAGGCAGGTTTTAATCTCCCAGGAAAAAATCAATTTTATTTAGAATAAACTAGTAAAGAATGGAGATTACTCCAGGGAATTAGTCTTTAAAGTATGATGGAGAAATATAGATTTTCTTCTCTATAGGAATATGATGTTGCAATGCATATAAAATGTGCCATAACAATTACATAAAGGCTTCTTTTAATTTTCCAGGCTCATTAGCCCTATAGCTTTCCAGACACAAGTACTTCTGGGGAGGGGGGAAAAAAAGGAATAAAAAAAAAAAAAAAAAAGGGCAAAAAAAAGTGTGCAATTATAGAGACAAGTACCTGGCAGAAAAAGCTTAGAGTCTTGAATAAGTTCCACTGCACTAATGAACCACTCCACCAAATCCCAGGAGGTCAAAACATATTATGTGTGTGACTCCAGTGCAGGAGCTGTAACCTTGTGCCCTTGCTTTCCATTTCTATGGCATCTCCAAACTGTCACAAAGGGATCGATGCAGAGGGTGAAACTATATTAATACAAGTTAAATGGTCACCCGGAATACAGCTGCCAAGACCTCTGCTCACAGATGGTGACACTTTGTCTTGCAGGCTGAATCTGGACAAATAACCCAAAAATCACAAATTCTGCTCTTGGTTATACCTGCACTGCTCTGCAGCTGAGCGTGCCCTCATCAGCTATGGCAGAGACAATGAAGTTGGTTTTACTGAACACAGAATCTGAGGCATTTCCACTCCAATACAGACACTTCTGGGTTTTGAACATTTATAGCTTGGAGAAGTCAGAATGACTTTGAGTTCTGACACTCTACATTTGCTTGTTAACAGGGTCAAGATTTCACTTTTACCTCTGCTTTTTATTTCTCTTAGCCACATAAGTGAGACCTGAACTCTGTGTTTATTATCCCCACTGCAAAAATTTAGACCCTTTTGTGTCACTGAGAAACAAACAGCATAAGGCTGTACCGCAGGCAAAACGACTTCTCAGATCTCTACACTCTTTAACTGTTCATGCCCCAAGATCTTAACCAAGTAGCTCTTAAAGCCTTGTCCTAACAATTAATTAGGGAAAACTATAATTTGTATTTTGCAGAACCTACAGAGTCACAAGTGCAGCGGCACCTGTGTGGTTAGAAGGAAGGTTTTAGTGGTTGGTGGAGTTGATGTACACTTTCTAAAAGATGTTTGGCTTGCTTTTTTTCAAAGAAGCATTCTAAAATCTCAAACCTGAATACTCCATGACTCTCAGAAATTGCTTTCTAGCAGTCACAGCCACTTTAGGCAGACGGCAATCTTGTATCTGAGCAAGGAGAAAAGCTCTGATCCAGAGCTCAGCTGAATTTTGTAACTTTCTTGTCTTTATTAAATTTGGTTATATTCATGAATATTTAACAGTTAAAATATTGTTATTACTGCACATTCCTCCAGCTTACAAATTGTTTTATTCTGCCTCTGTTTATACTTTAATTTGATTTTGTTCCGAAGCAAGTATTGTCTATTTTTGCAGAGAATTCAGTTTTCTGGTGGAACTAACCTCTCTTCCATGTGTGGAAAATATTTGTTTGCCTTACTGACGGCAGAACCTTTTGCATTAAGGTTACATTAATTAATAATTCAGCTAATTTTGGTGTAAATGGCCTGCACTAGAATAAAACCAAGCTGGCACAGAGATGGCTCTTGTGGTCTGAGATCCAGCTGAGCTGCATGAGCTTGCATGGAACATTTTGATCTGGTGTAACTATCACTGGGGGGGTGGGGAAAGCTCACAGGCTTTTCACCAGAAGGTTCTGTGATGTTGTGCCTGTGGGTATGGGTGCAAAGGCAGCAGTATGGCAGCAGCTGGAACTTCTCCTGTACACCCACACTGCTGAGGGAAGGTGGCAGCTCTGCTCTAACCACACATCAGGGGCTCTGCTTACATTGTCGCCTGCAGCGTTTCAACACCGGCTGCCTTCCGTCCTTCTCCTTCATCCCAACTCCCCTATTCTTTGTTGTAGGAAATAACAACCCAGACAGCGGCAATGTCTCTTTTCCTTATTGGTAAACACTCTCTGGGCACATCTGCAGTGACGATGATAAGGCAGAGGTCTGCTCTCAAATGGGAAAAACAGAATGTCAGTTTACATAATGGCCAGAAAACAAGAAAAAGAACCTACACGCTCGAGCAGCAAGCCTGCTTCTATCTTGCTTCATTGTCTTAACAGGATTCTTATTGTGTTTATATTTAGAGACATGGGAAACTGTGTTAGCCATGTTCCCCATTGTTACTTAACCTCAAACAACCTATATAGTATGCTGTCCATTAAGGAACCTGAATGTAGGCTCTAATCAAGGTGGCTAAATAAGATATAGGAAAATAAAGCTCAGTGCTTCCTTCTTGTTTGGGAAAAAACAAACAGGAAGGCTCCCTCTTACACTCACCTCAGCAGAAAAGAGGGAGGGAGAGTTTGTTTTTACAGGCTCACAGAAGATTTTAGCTCTCTGTTGTGCACCTGCTTGGTTTTTCATCATTCATGCTGCCAATAAATGGATAGAAACACTTCAGCAACTTATTTCCCAACTGGGAAACCTTTTCTTTTCTTTATTTTTTAGGAATAGTGTTTATCAGAAATCCATGTTTTAAGTTGGCACTGACATAACTAAGACAGCAAAGACTGTGTCTGGTTAATCATCAGAAAGTTGCTTTTGATAAATTGTTAGTGCTTGGGAAGGCTTGCCTGAGTGCTGAATAACAAATGAAACATTACCAAAAACTCAAATCCACATAACCAATATTTAATTGAATGCAATGTTCCTAATGACAACAGAAACTTGATTGCTAAGGTTAATGATTCCAACTCATAGACACCAGTGCTGAGGAGGACCAGAAGTGGCAGCTGAGCCTGAAATTCTGAATGCAAAGCCATTTCACACGTAGAAAACATTTACAATGACTCCTGGTTAAAAATTTTAATTATTTAAACAGCGCATTTCAGTCTTACTTTTTCTTAGAAGCCACAATATGTGGACCTTTCAAATCAGCCAAGGATGACAATCCTACAAAATCATCCACAGATGGCATTTTACAAAATCAGCCAAGGATGACAATCATAAATCCTTTAAAGCTTTAAATTAACAAATTTATAGAGAGCTTTCACCTCTTTCTGTGATGTTCTGTCTTGTCCTAAAATCTCTTTCTGTGATGTTCTGTCTTGTCCTAAAAATAATATCTGAGATTCTTCAATAAGTATAGGGGTTTCTTACAGAAATATTCAAACTTTGGACATTTAATTTAACATAAAATCTTAGCAGTCCCTAGCATATATCAGAGAGACAAGTTGCCATCAGAAGGAGTTCAATTCTTTTTTCCCAATGATTTGGTCCTTGGTGCATGTCTGGCTGTGAAGGTGTCCCATCAAGTGTGCCTTTCTAGGTAAGAGCCTGAAGACAAGGTCGTTCAGCATAATTCCTTAGTAAATTTATTTCCTTAGTGATCACACTTCTTACTATCTTCTCACCCAGTCATCAAATATGAGATGGATGTAAAGAGAGTATAAAGGCTACGTTTTTTTCTTACTTCTAATTCACCTTCCAATACCTCTGGATTCAGTGCAAAGATTAAAGGAAAGCAGGAAAGGAAAGTGGGAGGCATGCAGAGGGAACATCAGTCTCCAGGAGGAGCTCAGGGAGCAAGAAATCCTTCATGGTACCTTCCTACACCACATGCAAGGGAAAGAACCCTTTCCTGTCCTAGTTTCCTTTCTCTACTGCTCAGGTTTCACACATGTACCATACCCAGTACATCCTGGATTTAGTGCTACAGATGAGAACAAGCTGATCTCTGGGTGCGAGGTCAAAGGCCAGTCCCATTGGGAATGGCTGCAGTAGGATTTCAGTTAGATTTCAGAATGAGAAATCCCTTTACCATGCTTTCATTTAATTGTCCTCACTGCTTTCTCCTCCCCCCTTAGAGTCTCCCTTTCTTTCAGGTGGTGGCACTGCTGCATCATTTGTGGTGCTCAGCACAGCTTCCTCTGCCAGATTTCAGAGTGTATCTTAACAAGTAATTAGAGCAATTTTCACTAGCTCATGCTGTCGGCTCTCCAGCTCCTGCATGATCCAAATGGCTCTCAGGGGATGTTACATTATGGTTGGCTTGTTATTGTTTGTTCCAGGCCAGTGCCACTAGACAAAAGCATTATAAAACTGGTGAGTGGTATTAATCACAATATCTTAGATGTCTATGTCTGCAATGTCCCTATTCTCACTTTCCCATTTTTTTGCTTAGCTCTCATTTTGCTCTGAAAGAACAATTAGGATGTGATGTACAGTCCTGTGCCATACGGAAGCTCAGCAATAGGTTAAAATATTTATAAGGTTAGATAAAAAAATAGGAGAGAAAAACAAGCATTGCATTTCAGCAACTCCACCTCTTTGTTAGGAATGACTGGATTAGTACCCGAGAGCTTCCTTGCAAACAGCCAGAATCCCACCAGCTTTGAGTATTTCAAGCCCCTAAATTCAACTGAAGCTTAACGACTTACCCATTGTGTGTCTCTGTATCTAACTTGACTTCAGCATACAATGCAGAATGTTCCCTGCTGTGCAGCCCCAAAACAAGCCCCTTTGAAAATAGCATTTATTTCAATTCAGTTAATCCTTATCATTTCAAAACTCTTATGGCTTTGAAATTCACCGAGATGTAACCCTATCCCTGTGGTAAGAGATTCAGTCGTGTAAGGGAAGGAAAATAAACAGAGTAAATATAACTAATTTATTCAGTTTCTGATCTTATTGATTCCAGGTCTGGGGGGCTTTTAAACCCCTTAATTGAGGCAATAATAAGTAATAATAGGTAATAATAACTTTGGCCTGTCTCCCTCCTGGGTCTTTTCAGCACAATGAGGTGGCTATTGATCGTTATAAGAAAGAAACCTTCCAATTGAAAACCCACCAACACAACTGAGGATTCTCTCAAAATACGGAAGAGAAAGAAAAGACAACCACTTTGATGGAGTGGATAAAGGCAACCAGACAGCTGTTAAATATGTTTTGCAAAGAGAAATATGATCCTGGTAGATCATTGACTGAAGCAGCAATAATAACAAGCCTGCATTTACATGGTGCTTTACACCTTCAAAGTGCTGTGCAAACAATAACTAATTGATCTAGACTAAAAAGAACTGCTTCCAGTGTAATATCAAGTATATAGTCACAAGAGAACACGTTATTAACTCAAGGAAGCCATTTATTTCAAAATCGACTACCATAAATTATACCAGTCTCTTTTTGCTCCTTTTTTTAAGTTATTCCCTCGCAGTCTGATTAATGCCTGGATTAATTTGCTCAGGATTTCTGGAAATTTAGTAAGTGAAAACTTAATAGGAGACTGATAGAAATGTCAGAGGTAATTGATGCTTTAATGGGCATGAAATCTGGAAAAGCAGCCGGTCAGAATAGATTCACAACGGCCTTTTTTAGATGATGAGAGTAAAGGCTCATCAAACTGGACTCACTTCTTTAAACAAGTTTAGTAAATTGTGTACTGTGAGTACTCTCTGCTTCCTAAACTTAGAGGCACAAAAGGTGTATCAGATCAATATAGCATTTTTCCCATTAATTCCAGACATTGTATTATTTCCTACCTATTTTTTATCAACATTTTAAAATTATGACATTTTCAACTGAATGGCTGCATAAAAAATTTTTTTAAAAAATTATAATAAGTAGGTGTATCATGCCACACCATGATAAAAGTATCATAGAAGTTGCATCCATTCTATTTCTTTTTTTTTCCCTGCTTGTATTGATACAGAAAGTTGCTGCTCCCATTCTTGGTTTGTCTGTTCCTTTAAACAAGGCCTGATCTGATCTCTGAATCAGGTAAATCCTATTAGTCCATTTCAGCCATGAATACAAAGGAAACATTCCATAATCTGTCCACAAGAATCTAATCCACGTCTGTTTCTCAATGCAATACACACACAATAACGCATATATTGTGTGTTATCAGGAGCCAGAAATGTCTTCATCTGTGCATGCTGCTAGGTGCAAACACCATGTTTATCACTGCAGTGTTTGAAAGCCCTTTCTTTAAAGGAGAAATAAGCTGGAAAAACACCAGCGAGCCTCAGTGTGCCCCAACAGACTGTGACAGTCTTGCCTCAAAGCCTCTGCCATATATTTGAAGTGAGTTCCCACTCCTTTCCCTTTCTGTCTGTACCATGGAGTTCTGGCTGCTGCACTTGCACTACCCAGTCCCACATTAGCTCTTGAAGTAGCCAGCAAGTAAAAACCATTGTAATGCTGTCTGGCTTGTAAATGAGAAGAACAATAAGGAAAGTCTGAGTCTGACAGCCAGCAGTCCATGGTGATTACAAAGAAAAGGGACCGCATTTTTTACTCGCTTTTTGTTATTGTTATTAAGGTCAGTGTCATCCATCAAGATGCAGAGTTATTTCTGACACAGTTTCAAAGGTCAATTGGTCATGTGCAACGACCAAATAGATTCATGGAATAATGTACCCAAAAACTTGGGAATGTGCCTTTCCACTTTCTATTGTCATGCTCCTACTCATATTTCAATGCCAAAAATCAACAAAGAGAGACATTTGAAGACACCAGTTGAGCAAACAAGGAGAAGAAGCCGCAAGTAACTCATTCATGTATAGTTTGAAAGCCATGGAATTTCTCCTTCTAAGCTACCATTCTCTTCTTTCCAAATATCCAGTCAGTTTTTAGCCAGGAGAAATATTTCATTGGCCTCCCCATTTTATAAAGCAACAGATTTCTTTAAAAGGCTGCAATGAAAGTTTAATAGGAAAACTCTGAGTATAACACCTCATGCTATAATTCACTTGGTTGGCGCACTACCATCTTTGTCCTTCCTTCCAGGAGAAATCCTTCCCTGAGTTTAAATTCATGGGAAGTTTTGGGAAAAGTCTGCTGAGGTTTCATCACCACACCTGCCACATTTCCACAGGAAAAACTGCTGCGAATGGTAATAAACGGGTGAAGACTGAATCCAACAACCAGCAATACACTGAATGAGAAAATCCACTTTTACACTCTACTGTTCACTAGCTGCACAAATCCAAAGCTGTAATACCTTCTGCCACCCTCATCCATCTGTCCTTGATAGGAGAGGAGTATCAGTGCTCTCCGTGTTCTAGAGCCAGGCAGAGGAGGATTCCTTACAAAGAGAGACAAGAGGCCCTGGACTCCTGGACTCCACCCCTTTATGACAAATAAACTCACTGGTTTTTTGTTTCTCAGTGCATAACTTTTGAAACAAGGACTTCTTTTCCTAGTGAGTTACAAAGCTGAATTTCCAGGGAATATAAACAGTATAATTCTCTTTTGAACTGATCGATTTATGACATACACTGTATGTGTTCTCAGCATCCAGGCTCACTCTGCACTTGTAATAAGTGACATAACAGTGTTTTCTTTGTGCATTTCTAGAGAGAATGAGCGTGTAGCCAGGCATGGCTCAGTACCTTCAGCATTTCCAGAGCAGTTTAGCTCATTGCATTTGGTGACAGCTGATTTGTAGGCCACTGATATCATGTGAATGGTCCTGGCACTCATAATTACTGTTGATCAGTTAATTGCAATGTAGTACCACCATTGGGGTATGAAAATTATATGGTAAATAATTACCAAGTAAACAGCTGCTTTTGTTTCATTCAATTTCGCAGCTTTGCAAAATTTGTCATTGTAGTTCATAAATTAAAGGGGTCCCACAAGTGGTAAAAAGTGTTTAGTATTAAAAACTTCCTTCAGTTTCTTCTCGCTTCAGATGTCTGCAATATAAAAACCAGAAAGCATGTGTTGGAGGATGCATTATATCATTCAATTTGGAGTACAACAACCAAAAAAAGAAGTTTATATGGAAGAATATACTTGGAAGTCAATCTGTGAGGCACAACACTAGTAATTTCTCCATTGTTGCTAAACTTCATTGTTCAGCCACCATGTGTCGTTACCCAGCCCTGCCTTTCTAAGAAAAATAAATACAAAATTAATATTTTTAATTGATTAGTCAGACACATTCAGTTTAACAGGAATCAGGACATATGCACAAAGTCATATATGCATAAACATATGCATAAACAGCCTGTTTAGTTCCACTTCAGACATACTAACAGGCATCAGGTATTGACAAAACAGCTCCCAGAAGTAAAAAGCATTCATTACATAACTATAGGATTAAATCAATCATTAAAAAATGAGACTGTGAAAGGCTGGAGACATTTCTGGTTTATCTTTGTCAAAGGCTCACTCTGTCAGCCATTGGGATGGGCAGACTTTGCTCTTTCAAACACTGCACACCCCAGTCTGTCTCCCCCCACAACTCAGAGACTCTGCTGAGGGAGAATCCCATTTAACCACCCAGTCACAAGGGGGTTATTCCTCTGTATTCTCAGGGTTTGCCCTTCCTAGATAAAACCAGTACTGTAAACTCAGCAGGAGATTAAGACAAAATTCTCAAAACCAATGGCTCAATCATTGTCCCTTGACAGCTCTCAAGTGTGGGATCGAGATAAGGCACCTCTCAGAAATAATTTCTTTTTTCCTGCTTCTTCCTCTCCACTGCCTTTCAGACAAACACACTGTGTTAATGCATCTAATGGCCCAATAACACAGAAGTTAAAAGACAATAGTCAAAATTACTCTAAAATAGCTGCAAAGTCTGTCATCTGTTTTCCGAGCTTTGGTAGTGATCACATATTAAAGGTACATTTTAAAACAGGCTTCCCAGTTATTCTCTTAACTCCTGTTACATCGTGTTTCCTTCCATTAAAAAATATTAGTTAGGTTATTATTTTGCCACTACAAAGACAGAAATAACCTGGTACTAAGGCACATTGAGAAACAATTTCTTTAACTCTGTCTATTGTGTATTTTCCACGGGTAGACAAAGATCTTCAGTGAAAGGATTCTCTTTTCTAAAGTGCTGGCATTAGCGGGCACTAATGGGTCTAAATGGCCCTGTTTGCCTCACCTGGGACCCACTCCCTTGGCCCCGGGGTCTGGCCCCGAGGCTTCATTTAATTCTGCCTTTGAGTCCTTGCCTGAGCTGTTCTGTTGGCGTGTTTGTGTCCAGGCTGGACCTCGGAGCCACGGGGCAGGCAGGACACAGTCCCCTCCAAATCCTGCCTGTGCCTTCATCCCCCGGCTGGACTTTGAACCCACCTGTGGCTTTGTCTCCAGTCCCCCCCATCCCTGTCCCCTTGTGCCCCTGTCTGGGCTCCTTGGAAGGATCCTGGACCTGGTTCATCCCTTGCCTTGTCTGGGGCTGTTGCTGCACCATCAGCTCCTGTCTCTGACACCATGGCCAGGGCTGAAGGGCTGTGCCAGGATCACTGAGGGCACTCCTACCCCCAGCACCAGCATCACTTTCCCCAAAGCGGTAGCAGGCCCTTGATGGCATAAAACAAAAATCTATAAAAGTGCTCTAATAACGGCACTAATAATAGTAATAATTTTGTTTTCAGCCTCGGCAAAAACTAAACCAGAAATGTGGAACTTCCTTAGTTTTGCCCTTTAAGCAGCTGAAGGTGAAATGAGCTGTTCTGAAGTCCTGCTCAATCCTCCCTACAAAGTGCCTTCTGTCACAATTGATTAAGATGGATGAGGTCCCATAAATATAATTTCATATGATGTGCTGTAATTGCCATAAGCCACAAGTTAAACTAATCTATTTTCAAAGAAAGGACACTCTTCAGTTACAGCCTTGAAGTTTCCATCCACTAATTGTTAAAATTCTTCCAGGTGAAAATGAGCTGGAAATCTTCAAGCCTTTCAAATGTAGGAATTTCTCTGGTGGCACAAGTTGAGAATGGCAGGCAGTCATATCCAAAGGTTACTTATCTTGGAAAAACAGCATGCTAGCTCAGGTACTCACATGACCACCTAAGGAGCTGATTCTATTGATGTGTATAGAAAAGAACCCACATCATTGAGGGCAGAAACACATTTTCACGATTGGAAAAGGAGCTAATTTTACCTGCTGAAAGTATACACCAACCATTACATGTCAGCAGACGAGCTACAGAAAATGGAATACAGAAAACAAGATGGACTTGTTTTTTAGTTTTGCTCAAAAGAGTGTATTTGTGCTGCACAGAGCACCCTGATGTATGAGCATTTGCATTGCTGTACACAATTTGAGGAAACATATGAGAATCAGGTGTCAAATTTCCAGTAAGCTATGTTGCCTAGAACATAATTTTATCATTTATTGGAAGAACGATTACTTCTGAACTAACTCAATAAGTCAGTCTGTATAATCCATGTGTGTTGACCTATGGATATGCTGATGTTTGTCAACAAAGGCAGTGAAAAATCTAAACTCCATTTATTTCAGTAGTGTACATCTGCTCCTCAGCGTTCAGGTGCAGCAGGAGGAGACTCTTCCCATCCAAGTCCCGTGGTGCCCCAGTATGCAGCGTTGTAAAGTCAGTCACCCCGCTGCTTTAATGGAGTTATTTGTTCATTACATGAGCATCCGAGAGCAGAATTTGCTGTTCTATGACCTCAGCGTTCACTCGGCATCGACAGAGCGATGCTGACTGTTTGCCAAAGATGAAATGGAGTTTTAACATTGTTTTAAAGACCTATGAGGTTCTGCATAATTTCATAAGTTGTCTATTAAATTGAATTGCTGACTCCAAGGTACAGATATCATTCAATTCTCATCTATTGATCATACAAAAAATGCAGGCTAAAAGTGTGTGCAACACTTGCTATAAATTTCTATAAAGCAGACTCAAAATGCACTGCTGGCCAATGTATGAAAGCCAAACAGACATCCTTGTTTCAGCCCAAAGATCTTTGCTCTTGATAATTTTAGCCTCCAGGCAAAAGATAGTTTAGTATCACAGAAACACTATTTTATTTTATTTTATTTTATTTTATTTTATTTTATTTTATTTTATTTTATTTTATTTTATTTTATTTTATTTTATTTTATTTTATTTTATTTTATTTTATTTTATTTTATTTTATTTTATTTTATTTTATTTTATTTTATTTTATTTTATTTTATTTTATTTTATTTTATTTTATTTTATTTTATTTTATTTCATTTCATTTCATTTCATTTCATTTCATTTCATTCTATTTCATTTTATTTTATTTATTAGAAAGTACTTCAGAATGTCTTTGTATATAGGATGCTTGTACACCTGAATGCTGAATTATGAGGACTTATATCACACAGATATATTTTTTTCTTTGCAAGATGTAGCATAGCTTCCACCGGCAGATATAAATTAAAATTAAAAAAACTCTTAGCTTTCAAATTAAAAGAGAAAAAAGACTGGAAATATTCTGAAAGATAATTAGATATCTTTAGTATTTTGCTGTCACTTTGTTAATCACAAATATAAATGGTAAAAACGACCATACATTCGCTTTAATAAATACAATCATTTCACAATGACTGCCATTGTACTGTGATCCAAAAATCACGGAGAGCAATAAAGCATTCCAGACAAGTAAAGAATTCCCTGGAATTACAGGAAAGATTAGCAGAATAAACACTTCCAGGCTTTCTTGCTAAGTTTGTTTAAAATAGGAGAGAAGATGGAGACACTAAAAACAACAGGAGAAGTCACAGGTCTGACTGAACGCCTTTGACTGGACACTCCCTTCCCCAACGTCCTCGCATTAGCCCGAACATCAGCAGACTGTTGTTTGGTCGATCTTTTGGACTGCAGCTTCTCGGTTTACCAGCCCTTATCAGCAAGAGGCCCAGGAATCCCAAACCTGTTTGTTTCAAGTCTATTCTCTCCAAAAGGCTCCCCAGAGCTGCTGCCATTTGCAGTTCTAGACAAAGGAACACATTATCACTTGCCTTGTTTTCAGCTCTCCTGAATCTTCCTTAGCGTTCACTCTGAATCCCTAAGGAATCCTGACCTCTTCGCTGTAAATTTGGACTGTAAAACACCCGATTTGTGACTATTTCACCTACTTGTCTGCTATGGTCCTTGGAGCATTTAAATTATGTTCGTGAGCATGATTGTAACAATAAAAAGCGTAAAAATAATAAAAGAGATATTTTAATTGCTTATGATATAGTGTTATTCCAACAGACTGAATGAAATGTTACCATCTTATGGTTGTGTTTTACTCCTAAAGAAGACCAGAGCTTGGATAATGTGGATAGATGCATACACAGTTTGTAATTACGAAAAGAGCTGTCAATAACACCCCACCACTGTCACTTTTATTGCCTGACTCCCCCTCCCATAACACCACCTCATTTGTAGCCATGGTAAGATGCCAAATTGCTTTATTTCCAAAGTGTATGACTACATTTAAAAAAAGCCTTTGCATGCAATATATTCCACAGTGCTTACTCTCATTAGTATTGCTTCAGCATGCATGGATTCACGAGCAGCATCCTTATTTCATATGGAGACATCCTTTAAAGAAATTGGATGCTAGAGGGTCTATACATCAATGTTATGATGCTGTATTTTTCACAAAATCTGTAAATAAGGTCAACACGATAGGGATATTCCAGATGACAGAATCTCTAATAGTTTTTGAGGAGCAGCCTGTTTCCCTTTAAAAAGTCAATTTGCTTTCAACCCATGCCTATTAAAAAGTGTACTTAGTCTAGCAGGGGCAAAGCACAATTCCAGCAGTTTTCATGGCTCTGGGTAAATATTGCTGGGGTGATGTATGGAAGGCTGGCTATCCATAGCTGAGGAGGGGCAGTAATGGGGACTCTGGATCATTGCAAGTGACTTTGTTTGACTCTGTATTTTAGGGTCTCAAACATGATGAATTCACAACTGAGATAGTATGGCAAGAGAGAATAAACAGCAGCATTGGCCTTGTAAGAGCTGTACTTTAGAGAGCCAAGAATGCCATTTCTGTCGCTACACATGAAAATTTAAATAGCTTAAGCTTCTTCCAAGACTTTGGACCCAATCCTGATTCCCTGGGTGTCACTGACTTCAGCAGATGGAAGGTCAGACTATTTCACAATAGAGAGATTTGTAGTTTCTCCTCCTAGCCCCTGTTAGCAGCTAATCAGAGCCCACTACAGAACCTGAGCTCAGATCAGACAGGCCTCCAGGGACTGGATGTCACCACAACTGGGCAACTGTAAATTGGGAGAAGTAAACTGGGGGGGTGAAACTAACTCCTGGTGAACATGTGTCCTCTGTACAGAAATCACCACTGTAAGGAGAGCGCTAACAAAGGGGGGAAACAAAAACTAATTGGAAGAAAATACGGAGGTGAGAAATAGAAAAGCAGATGTAACGGGAATCAAATGAGGCAGGGAAAGCCAGAGCATGAAGCAGTCCAGATATTCAGGCTAACATCATTCTTTGTTTTAGCTAGAACACAGAAAACGAAAAGAGGAAAACTAAATTAATGTGAACAAAAGTGAATAGAATTCAAGTGACCAGAAAAAGACAAAATAAATGACATTATTTTTAACAATATATGTATGTAGCTGTGCATCACACACCTGCTTTCTGTCCCATTCTTATAAAGTTCTCTCCCTTCTGCCACTGATTGACTTAAATCCTGTAACTGTCCCCAGAGCATAGGGAACAACAGGTTACCAAAAAGGGTTAGCAATAATAACAGGAAAGCTTTGTGTTTCTGCGGATGAATTCTCATTGTACTGATCAGATATTCCATAGCAATTTAAGAACTGGTCTCTTTTAAGAAATAAATGATCCGACAGTGGACATCTTTAAATCGTCCTAATCTACTTTTATTTAGCCTTTTTCAACAACTCTCAGTTCTCCTTTTTTTCATCCTAGTCCAAAACATCTTCCTTCTTAGAATGGTAAGTGAAGTTAAGTCCTGTTCCTTTCTTTCAATGTTTTATCTCCGGGCTCAGGCTCTGCCTGTGAGCCCATCCCAAAGTGTTCAGTTCCTTTTGTTCCCGGGACCATTCAGGTGGGGAACCCACCTGCTGGGTCTTGGAGCCAGTGTGACGGGACATTTCCCTTCCACACCAAAGAAGACACATAATTACTTTGTCACTTTCATGGCACCAATTTTACTGCAAAGGACTTTCCCTTTTAGAGAATCCCCCTAGTTCCTTAATTGCTGTCTTTTAAAGACCACTTGTTTTGCAGCACGGATTAGCTTTGGAGTGTATACAACCGTTTGTCAGAGTAAGATTTTGATATGAAATAGGCAGAATTTGTTTTACAGGATTATTCTCTCTGTATCTTTGGTAGCAACATCCCATATTGTCAGTGCAGTCAGCTGAGTCTATTGCCACCAACATCCCCAAAGGAATGTGGGAGGCTAAGCTCAGTGCACTATAGTGGAGAAAGGAATGGGGAGAATAGTTACCCCACAAAGAAACTATTAGTGGCATTAGCAGAAATTAGCCACATTAGTGGCACCATTCAATCCCTCTGTGTTGAGTGGATTTAAGGATTCCTCCTGTGACATGTATTTGCTCATCCCTTTTTCCTAAGGAAGTGTCTCAGGTTTTCATCCATACCTACCATACATTAATTAAGTCTTATAATCTTAGCTGGTCTGCTATGTAAACTTTTAGGCAGGGTCTGAAGATATCATTCCACTCTCACTCTTGTGTGATTATTGTTTCTGGTTCATCAAAATCAAGAAATTTTCTTACCTAACCTTTCCTTACCCAATTTCTCTGTTGTGTGGGACATAATGTAGCATCAACTCCAAGAAGGCCATAGAAGTGCCCATTCCATGACAGAGCATGGACATTTTAATGCATTTTAGCACTGTAATATCTCATTCACCACATTGTAGTTTGTGGGTTTTAGAAGAATATAGGCATTTGTCCTACATAGGATACCTCTACTTAGACAATCAAACAAGTGTCAGGCTGTAATCTGTCAGTCCTTCCACCTTTCATCATATTCTGGCAGAGATTTAACTGCAGCAACAATGATAAAGAATAGTCTGTAGCTTGCTAATGTTCTTATCCATCCATATCACTAGCAAAGGAATGCTGGCAAATACAAGTTTACTCTTACAAAAGTTGTTGCTGAAGTTAATATTCCCACAGAGCACAGGAATAATGAAGCAGCATCTGGCAAAGTTAGACTCAAACAGGGTCAAGAGTCCTGAATTCTACCATCAGTTCCTCTGACATATTTTGGGTAATATTTAAAATAAAATAAAATAAAATTTCTTTTCTTGAGTGTCTCTATGTGTTGAACAATCCTTCAGCACCTTTTAAAGCACATGGGCATCTGCAGCCAAGAAGTACTAAACACTTCTACTATAAGCTGATTGGAACAAACATGTCTTGGTGTCAAACTCTCAAGCTTTATTTTATACAAAGCTTTGGAGAAAAGGCTGTTGCACAATTATTAAAGTCAAATGGATTTTTTTCAGAAAGCTTCATGTCTGATTGAGATGACTGCTATTCAGTATTTTATCTGTAATTCAGTAAAAGAAAGAAGTCTTTAGTTTTCAGGCCTTTTTATGTACTAACAAAAAATATATTTTAAAGTCTTATCCTGATGCTGGTTGAGTCTTTGTTGGCATTTGACATTAGATTTCCTAATGTATCTCTTGGAGCCCTTCCAAAGAAGAAAAGAAGGAGAGACAGAAAAGGGGAGAGAGAGAGAAGAAATAGAGAAAGAAAATTTGATTTATGTTATTTTTTGTTTTAATCACTTCTCTCTAAAATAACACACAATGAACTAGAGGGTTTCAGTGGTAAATGCTGAAATATTATAAGCAGTTCAAATAGCTGTGGATTCTTCCCATCTGTCATGGACTGCAACTGAGCAGTACAACAGAAAAGTGATATTAGTTTCAAACCAAAAATAAATCATCAAGCCAAGTCTGTATGTCTAATCCTACCTACACTGCCCTACCAGTGACCTTTCCATGGCCAGGACAAATCATATTCTGTAGGGAATTCATAAATCCATTCTTCATGCTAGCTTGTTTTGGGTCTTTTTGTGGGGAAAAAGAAAACCTCAGATCCCTTGCACTAAACCCACCACATCAATGTTTCAGACTTTGGCAGTGCTGAGCTTCTCTCCACCCCAGTCCAGCCAGACTGATCTCACATTGAAGGTCTCTGAAATTGCCTACCAGGACATTATAAGGGCTAAGGCACCAGCAGCTGATGCCTGTCCCCAAAGCTTTCCTATAAACAGGGAAAAATAATGGAATCTCAGTCCAGACATAAATAACAAACCAGGAGATAGATTTTACAGATACAAGAATAAATGCAAAGATAATTTCTGCATGTGTTTAGCATCCTCTTCCATGGTCTAAGCAGGTGCACTTACAGGAACGGTAAAATCCATTGAAACCTTACACAGGGCAAGATCAAAGCTGCTTCTTTTCCACACAATTGATTCAGGCCAAGCTAGATTAATTTTTGAAGTTAGATTCATCCTACTCTAATCTTTTTTACCTGTAATCTTAATTCACTCACAAAAATGGCCTGATTAGTTCATGCTACTTGTTTGAGAAAGACAGCACCAAACAAAGCCAGCAACTGGAACCTATTGGTAGAAGAAAACAACAACATCATTCTTATTTTAAGATCTCATCAATAGTCCAGAAAAGGGAAGTGAAAAGATGTTGTGCACAGTGAGCTACTATATGAAAACAAAGTATTTAATCTGTACTGCCTTAAGACATGTATTTTAGAGTGGTAAAAAAGTAAAGTTTCTCACAGATGACAGCTAAAATCACAGATATACAGAAGATCTGAAATAAAACAGGCTTAAAGTACCTTTTGTGCCTGAAAATACAAGTGTCCAAAAGAACAGGCCTTTAAAAAAAGTCTTTATGTGACAAGGTCCAAGGCCAAACAAGATGTTTGTGTTTGAATCTGGGAAAGGACTCAGGCTTCCCAGATCCACATCTTTAACAAATTATTTCCCTTTGTTGGCTTCTGAAAATGCTAATTTGCACATACAAGTTACTGGTGTGCACCTATGACCATACATGTTTGTGGGGGAAAATTTAGAGACTGCTCTCCCAAAGTTAACTCAGAAATCCAAATTTATAAGAAAATCTCCACACAAAAGATAAGTTTCTGAAGATAAAGAATCACAATTTCTAATCAGTTTCATTGATGTTCAGTGTTTCTTGTCACCATGGTAACCTACACACACAATAAATGGTGTTTTGTTTAATCAGTCATGAGAAAGAAGTCCGGGCATGGTGAATCAGACTGAATCAGAAACAGTTTCCTTTACTACCCTAATCAAAATAACTTCAGTGTAACTACAGGACAATTCCAATCAGCAAGACAGGATCAGGCCATGAAATTCAGATCTCAGTCCTGTTTTCATACACTCCTCTGAGAAGCTCAGATGAAAGTTTTACTTCTATTTCAAAGACAGGAGTTTCTGCAGGACAGGATTAGTTCAGGGTTCAGATTTTATCTCGCCTTTACAGTAGGAGCTTGCACCAGGCTGAAGTCCAGCAGAGGCAATAGAATCTCAAAGCCATAAAACTCAAAATAATTTTAGGCTCACATAGTAACTGAAAATAACATATGAGAAAATAATTTTTAAATAGGGAAAATGTCCCAGATTTAATAACAATGGAAATAAAATTTCCTTACTCCAAGTCAATGCTTTAAGGCATCTATGGCTAGATTCTGCTTTTTTAGATAGAAAAATAAATATTAAGTAAATTAAAGGCATTGAGGAATAGGGAGGTTTCTGACATTCTCAGAAAACATTTATAAAAGTGGCATTCACGTGGCTGGTCCTAAACCAGTCGTGGAGTAGAAAAAGATTACCTTTGATATATGAAGATCAAAACCCACATTTTTTTTCAGGTAATAAGATCTCTCTCAGATGGATTTCAGTAATATGAACATGTTTTCCATGACATGGTAATAAAAATAAAACAAAGCAATAAAATTACATCTAGGACTAAGTCAGTTGCTCTTGAATTCTTGGTGGAATGTCAACCAAATTCACAGCTGGTGTTAACAGTTTCTAATGTAACAGTGATATGCAATGAAAAGTTATAAAAGCAATGTGGGCAGTAAGACTTGAAATAGTTTTGCAGTTCTGGTGACATCATAACAAGCTTGATCAAGTGTCCTGTGATACAACCACAACTGTAACAATCTTTTCCAGAATTTCAGTTTTTAAAGGAGCTTTAGTAATGTGGGTGGAGAAGGAATATAACGTAAAACTTTTCCTTTTATCTGTTTTCAGTTCCTGTTAAGATGATACCATGAACTTTATTCCTTTCCCTTGCTAATTGTACCTTCTCTCTTAGAGGCACTGACACCTCAACATTATCACAGCCATTGCTTTCATCACACTTTCATAAGCAACAAATTTTTTTTCAAAGCAAACAAATTTTTTTGAATTGGGTACTTGATCCTTGAATTCTCAAGTACTGCTAATTTCTGTATATTAGAGAACATTTCATTGCAAATACTTTAGAGATAGGTAAGATGAAAACAGAGGTTCAGTGTGAGAGTGGGAAAAGTAGAAACAAGACCCTGCAATTCTGACAGTGGGAAACTTTTCCAGCCATTGAGTAGAATCCGGCATAGTGGTTTCTGAACTTCTGGGGCTCTTCTGCTCAAAGCAGGACAAGTGGAAATGAAGGCTATTGAATGCCATGCCAAAGCCAAGGGGAAACATAAGAGCAGAAAAAATTACAGTGGCTATCAAATTCACATTCCTTGTGGATGGCACCTTGGTAATAACAGCACACTGAGCTTCTTTGTTTTAACGTATTTGTATGGGTTGTTTCCAGTGAAATGCTACATATTATGAAAGACTGCTCAGCCAGAAAAAGTGCCAAATGTGCTATTTTCTGTCTTTTGTTTAAATCCTGCTGTGGCTCCCATTGGTGTAAACGCAGGGAAACACCTGTACATTTATTCATTTCATCTATTCAGCTCAGTCACAGAACCAAGTTTCCACTGCAGTCTTTGCTTTTTACCTAATTTTCCGTCTGAGCTGGCAGAAGATCAAGAAGGTCAAATGATTTGCTCGGGATCACATAATGAGTCAGAATCTTGAGCCCAGATTAAATGCAGGACAGTCTCTGGCTCCAGTGCACGGGACTTGCCTACTCATTAAACCACACCAGTTCCAGCTGTTTTCCCTCCTCACATGAACAGAATATGAGGAAGTTTGTAGAGAATCTGCCTAAAGTAGAAAATCATTCAGCAGCAGGCTGCTTGTAGTGAAATGCTGGATTTAAGGTGGGGATAAATCAATACCCAGAACTGTGGGCTACCTGGTACCGTAGTTTCTATTTCTTATCCCCTTCAAATATCTGTCCTATCCAAGAAATAAGGAAAGGGTTTTTTAAAATTTTTGTTATCACATGTAATCTCTGAAGACAGAAATAAACAAAAAGAAAATATTTCACCACAGAACATTTCCTGCAGCTGCTGGAATTCATGCTTTTATTCATTTGGTAGATGGAGAAGCTGCATCACTATTAGGTAAAACCACAACAGAGGAGAAGCCTAATCTAGATGAATTACAAGCAAGAGTCAGTGTTTCAAATATTCACCACAGATACAAATTAATCTTCATGGCAGAATTAGAGAGCCCTTACAGGTTACTGAGGATTCCTGAAGGGAAATTTAAGAGTACATATAATTTCTACTGGAGTAAGGTAGGAGTATTAGGAATTATCACTGCAGCTTGAAGCTCTCAATTTTTTTTAACATCTTGTCTGAGTTAATAAATTTGAGCTTTAATTAGGTAAGGGCTGAGACTTATCTTGCATGGGAGACCACTATAATACCAAACTTAAAGGGAAGGTAGGGAATCTGATGCTATTCTACCATCAATGCAAGTTCTGTGGCAGCCTAGAAAGCCAAGGTACACTTTATGTAATGAATCAGTTACAGGATTAATTTAAATTAAACACTATTCCTACTAGGAATGCTGCTGAATTGCTTTGAAGAAAGCTATGTATGTCACAAACAAACAGATGAGAGACTCCTGATTTGTTCATCAGAGATGTCAGCCTAAGCAACCATTTGAATGCTACACTGGTCCCAGCTCAATCACTATCTACTGTTATGGGATACAATAGATATGTTACTTACAGTCTCACCAAGTCCTATTGCACTAAAAATTGACATTTTGGTCAGTGCAGCTCTTAACACCCCGATTCTGCCAGACCCTCCCCTTTGATCCCATTTACCAAATTCTCTGTAAAAGGCCATCCAAAGGCAAAGGCCTAGGACCACTTCATCATCTACCTATAAGTTGGACTCCAAATGTCCCTGAATTCCTCAGTCCTATCACCACTGTGACGTTCCTGTCACCAGCAAAATCCCACATGCAGAAAGCAAACCAGTGGGAGACCATCCCCAAAGAAGATTAACATTCCTCTGGAGGAGGTACCTTGTATCCACATCCTAAGTATTGCTCTCTACATAGTGCTTGGTTTCCATCAGTCACAAAACTGCTTCCTGCACCCTGGTAGTGCAGAGACTGAACTGCACCACTGAGGTACAGACGAAAACAGAAGCGGCACAGCTTAAAAGGGTGCCCTAAAAATAGATACACCCCACGTGATCCAGCTCTAGGATGCTCACACCCCAGAGGCTGCTCTTTCTCACCTACCCACTAGATCATAACAATGCAGAACATGAGAATGAAGGTGCTGACCCTCAGGAAATGCCAACATTCAAATTGTAGCAATGCATGTTGCCTGAAACACAGACTGTCATGAATGTATTAAACATGTCCTACCCTGACATCCACCAGACTGATGAATAAAGTTTAAGACCATTTATTCTAATCATATGGTGTTCACAAGTTTGCTGGCAAGATGTATGAATTATTTTATACACCTTAAGGGTAAAGGTTGTTTCTGACAGCTTCTTGCTTGGAGCCTTCAGAACTGGATCGTAATGGTGACACTCATCATCCTAGAGCAGGAATATTCTGCATTGCTGACACAGGCCTACAGAAGGAATTCCCTCGAGAAGGAGAATGTGCTTTCTTCTCCATTTACACATGTTGCACTTGTCTGACCTTATTTTCTCTAAAACAAAGAAAGATCACTGTGCATACCAATGTGTGCCTGCACCTCTCTTTGTGTTTCTCTGTGCATGTGTCTGTGTATATATGTATAAATTTGCATATTAAAAGCTTGACAGATTAATTCACTGTGTGCATGCTTGCTCCCAAGGAGCACGCCAAGCATCTGGCTTAATGTACAGTGGGAAGGGCCTCCAGGGATGAGCACAATACCTGAGTCTGCCTAGAACAAACCACCAGCACTTCCATTCATGGAGGATGTTAACAGGGCCACCGCCCCAGCTGCTGCCAGCACACTTTCTTTTAAAAGTTACAAGATAAAGTTCAACTTTTTAATTCCTTGTAAATTGCTGGAACTTAAAAGCTGTGAAGATAAAAATATAAAACTCAGATTTGAGGCTGACAATGGCCTGGTCAAATATACACAAAGCTCTCAATCATGTATTACGAATGTCAAGTAGAAGAAAATGTTAATATTCTGATTCCTCTCACAGTTGTCTGTGACCCAGTTATTTCCATTAGCACTACTCACACCCTTAGTGTGAGATTTGCTTGACAATCTGAATTTGTCTGAGGTGAAACTCACATCATGTTATCATCTATCCGACAAACTGATTTTTAAAAATACAAGACAGACAAGTACACTGATTAGAGTACACTTTCTACTGGCAATGAAAATCTCAGATACGAAGAAGCTGTGCCCATTTTGCTCAGGCAAACTTGTGGGCCTGTCCATCAAACACAGACTGCTCCTTAGCTGTGATCAGAAACCCTAAATGGACAGGAAATTCAGTGGAAATTATTCTTGTTACCTTGCTGCAGCTTAAATGCAATTTCAATGCACTTAAGGGCCCTGCAGATTCCTGAGCTCTGCAAAGATTCCTTAATTGTAAATAAAAGCAACACCTAATTGTTCTAAATGCTTTTAATTTTCAAATTAATAGTCATTACTTCTGGGGACATAGTTAATCAAGCAACACAAACTAGATGAATATGTACTTTCTTTTGCTGCAGAATAAACACTCTTCAGATTTAATGAAAGTTATTCTGAATTCATGCTGAATTGCAAAAGGAAGAGCAAGCCAGTTTTGACTGCACTCCATCTGCTACAGTGTTGGGAACTCTCAGGATTTTATTGCATGTAACACCTTTGTGTTTTGGTTCAGACCTCAGCTGATGTAACTGTGGGCCACCATGTGACCTCTAGGAGGAACATTGGCCAGTGTGACTTGGGTGTATCCTGAAGACACAAAAACAAGAAGTCAAATAAAAAGAACTTCATAAGTATGGCAGCTTCAAATTCTCATTACTTAAGCAAATCTCATGATGCTTTGGAGGTTTGCTAATGGGCAAGGGAGGAGAAGCTTATACTTGTGCTTGGCAATGGTGCTGATATTTTAGAAATGATGGCATCAGAAAGTCACTTTGAAAAAATCTAGCCCTCACAGCCAAGAGAGAGGCAAGGTGCCTTGCTTTCCAGAACCCTCACAACTGCCCAAAGAGAACAAATCTCCAGATGACACCCTGTCATGTCCCTTTGGGGACCCTTTCTCTAAAATAACCTGGTATTTCTACTCTTGGAGAGATGGATCTGGGAAGCTCACACTGAACCACCACAGGCATCCTTACATAAACTGTGGGGTTTCTTTTCAGAGTCAGGAAACAGCATTTCCTATTTCCTAGAAAAACTCTCCCTAGGCAGTGCTAGATTTCAGGATCATGTGTACCCAAGGATAACTCCCCACTCTCCCTTCCTCTTCCAGATAGAGAGAATAATACACAGATAGACATTTTTACCTGCAGGTACAGAGTATGATATCAGACCTAAAATGATTACTATTTCATTCAACATTTTACACACAGAATACTGTTAACTTTCATTAGTAATGACTTTTTATATTAGGCTCACAAAATTCAATAATAGATTTGTCTGAAAGAAGTTTTCACTTGTCCTCCAAGTGAAATAAGGCATTTTTGAGTGGCTGAGTTGCGCATCAAGAAACAAGAATTGTAAATAAGGAAGTATTTTGACTAGTGCAGAAGATTGATACAGCACCTGACAGCTTTCATTACGTAAATCTAATTTATTTCAGTAAACAAGTGACTGGAATCATGCATCATTTCTAAACGAGCTGACCCTCAGGTTTACATGGTTGGCTGATATGGGTTTGAAAACAGGAAACTCCAGCTGTAACATGAGTGACCCAGACAGCAAAAAGCTAGACACCAAACTAAATTGGAAGGCAGGAAGTCAAAGTTCATGCTCATACCACAAACAATACAAAAATAATGAAGTTCCTCTGAGATACATTTGGCAAAGCCAAATGTCATTGTGAAACATAAAATATAAAAGAACATATAATATAAATGTTTATAGAAAAACAGCGCAAAGAATTGCTGACAGTTTTCCAACTGCGTTCCAAAGGGCTAATCTATCTGCATACATTTTCATAAACACTATATGTCCACTATAAACTGAACACTGACAGGATGCCTAACTCAGGTTCTCTTAACTAGGCCATTCGAAAGTTCTGGGTTTTGATATCTTTATTCTTTGGTTTCCTAAATCTTGATTTGATTCCCTCTCAGCTCCCAGAATATTGCTGAAGCCCCTGCTCTGTTATGCATTTTTCTTCTGCTCCTCTGACACTCTATTGTAAAGCAATTTTTACTCCTCTAGGGGCCTGTCTCTCAGCCCTTTTGAGCTCTAGAGTGTCCCACAGGTTCACACAAAGCCTTTACAGCCCACATCCAGAAACATATCACATCCTGTTTGCATCAGAGCTCCCCAACGATTTCCCCAGCAGCTACATTTGGTCTGTTGCTGTTACCTCCCGGGACCACATTTCTACACAAACACTACAGAGAGGAGGGGATGTGCCTACAGCAGAGCCAAGTGCTCATTTGGGGGACAGAATAAGCCAGTGTAGAAGAAAGTCTAACACCTAACAGGGGTGCAGCTCTGCAAATCAGGGATAACACTGCTGAAGCAAATTGAGAGATTTACATCCGAGCAATTGGTGGTTGCTGGAGCCCTAATCTAGATCTGCACCCTGAAAGCAGGAGTTATATTCTGTACCAGGGCTGCAGCAGTTACACTCAAATCTTCCTAATTCCACTCTGCAGGAAACAGTGGAAGTTTTAAATTTAATTTCATGTACATTTAATTTATCTGGAACTATAATTAATCCCTAGACTCCTGACTAGGTAATCTGTCTAATCACCTGCTATGTGTTCCAGCTTCAGGGCTCCTCTGCATCCTTGTGTTCTGCAACCAGCCTCCCTTTGCTCTGATCTGTCCCACAGCCTTGAGCTCAAAAAACTCAAAAGGTCATTGCTGCCTCTGCCTCTCTCAGAATAACCCTCATCCCCATTATGTCTATAGAGAAGGAAGGACTGATACAAGTGCACCTTATATATTCTACAGAAGACACTTTTCTGCAGAACTCAGGCACCGGAGCCTGCAGACACAGAAGGTAAACTCTGTGTTGTCAAACATCTGCAAGAGCTCACAGCTGATCTAACACTTCACCACACAAACAACATTGGTATTTTCCACAAACCTTGCTCAGATGACTTTTTCTCTGAAGTTCCTTTTTAATCTGGTTTGGGTTTTTTTTCTGTCCAACTTCTCTTGTTTAATTCCCTTGACTTCTTTATTACAGTGAATCTCAAAAAATATTATCCCCTGTTAAAAGAGTGGCCATCAAGTTGCTGCTGGGCTTAGCCATGCCCTAGTGAGCTCCTGAAGCCAAGAGGCTCCAGCATATTCATGTCTTGTGGGACCAACTTCTGTTTGAGCATCTGTGGATAGATTCTTTTAAATTGCAACACATGGGAAAAGGAAAACTGAAACAGGAAAGACTGAAATAAAAGACAGGAATTTTAAAAAGCTTCCTCTTTATTGACTATGTCTTTTCATATTAGGCTGGACAATTTCTGTATAAAAAAAATATTTTAACATTTGAAACTCTACTAAAATCCTGTTAATTCACCTGACAAGAGTACAAGCCACATGAATTCAGCAGTTTCCAAAAGCTTTATTTCTGTTAATAGTTACGGCTTATACAGAGGTCATTAGCACATGCCATCATTATTAATAACTATTTTATTCAGAAGAGATGTCAAATCTCTTCAAGGAAAGGCAAAAACTACAATAATAACAAGTGAAGTTTCCTTTGTCATCAATATTTTGTAAATGCAAAATAAAATGCAAGTGCTAAGTGCAGAGTGCAGACCCACAGGCTTGGGTCTGTGCTTTGAAGACAATGTAGCATTCTGCATTCTGAAAATTTGTATACTAATTTTGAGATTATGGACCCATTCTTCAAATGAAACTTTACTGCCACTATTTACTGTTGAATTTGCTATGACAACACTGAACTGGGTTTGGTGATGCAATAGCATGGAAAGAAACACAAGGCAGGGGTGTGGAATAAGCTGGTACCTGCATGTACATTGATCTGTAGTGAAAATATAGATGTGTAAATCTCTGAAAAACAAATAACATTTTAAGCTGGATATTCAAGGGCTGGTAATAATTTTAAAGCTACAAGGGCTCAGGATGAGCTTGAAATGTGAAACAAATTGAAGATCATATTAAGTCAAATGAATATGTGGGAAAATATCTCAGTAACTGTTCAGAGAAACTTAGCTTATCCCAGTTAAATTCTAGCTTTGTATTTTTCAGTAAATGCAATTAGTAGAATCATTGCAGTTTCTGTAAAACTTCTCTGATATATTTACAGTGTTTTAAACCTCTCTTGCACACAATTCCCTATAAGATAAAGAAGTCTACAATCTCGGGGGAAAAAATTTAAAAAGTATCATCAAAATGGATTTAATGACAGGTTTTGTTTTACTTATGCCTGGTGGTTTTGCATTTTGCAACTTAAGTTGTGACAGAGCTTCAATTTGTTTCCTCACTCAAGTAATTGAAGTTGCAATACTATTTCCTGAATTTGCAATTTCAATTTGCTCATTCCTCTCCTGAGACTCATCTTTCCTTTTCCTAGCGAAGGTTAACAGAGTGAGTCAAATATGTCTTATCTGTGTCCCAGATTGGATCAGTGAGGATTAATAGAGAATATTCTGCGCCTCACCTGGTTTGGCATAGAGGGATTAGAAGTGTTTAGGAAGGAAAAATAGTTATTATCCTCTGTGTTTAATTGTGGTGATAGGTTACTAAAAATCACTTCAGGGATGGAAAAAAAGCTTTTTGCTAGATATTTACAGCGTTTTCTAACTAAGATTTTCTAATTCTAGTGATCTGTATGCATGAAGCACACAGAACATGTTACTCAAAGGTGAATGTTGTACCAACATTACACTGCAGAGAGTCTTGGTGCAATACTGCCAGGTACACAGAGAGTGCATCCCACATCCATTTGTAATTAAAGGTATCTTAGGTCACTGCACAGGGAATTCTATTTGAATATAAATGTTTGGTTTCCTCTCACAAAGAAGCAGAGTGGCTTAGCTGTAACTCAATATTATAGCATAGTTGAGGGCAGCCTGTTGCACATATACAAACACACTAAGAAACCACGTGTGCTACAATTTATCATCTATCCTCAAGCAGGCACATACAGTGTGGTTTATTTTTTATCCCTATACAGGCAAGTATATTTACACACACTCACTGTAGACCACTGGTGCCTGTCAGCTTCTGTGCTATCTCAAAAACACAGTGAATATTATTTTGCTCTCTCTGATGTGCAAACTGTCAAAACAAACCCCATTTCACAGCAAGCTCAGTGTGTGCAGCACACAACTCTCTCAGGCCACTCGCAGGGATTTCTCACTGTAGGCCTTGAAAGAAAACTTCACCTGCACTCAGCTTTTCTACCTCAACACCCACACCCTACTGTCCTTTTTTACACTTGTAACTCACATAAGAAAGTTTGTGTCTGAGTCCTGGTGTGGTGGAACTCCTGTGCTAACAGGGCACACACCCCCTTTTCCCATTCTTGAGGAAAATCACATATCTTTATTTCCCCCCAAGCCAGCTGGATTTAAACCCAGCATCTTCAAACTATAAAAACATGCCTGTCCATCACTTGACCAAAAGCAGCAATTCAATAACTAGCAGATGTGCAAATGAGCTCTCAGATCATTTACTGGTGTGTCCCCACAGCATCTCAAAACGCTGCTCTGCATGGCCTAGGACACAGCAGCTCTGCTGAAACAGCCTGAAAAACAGGCACAGGCAAAGTGTAAATCCTTATAGCAGAAAAAATGGTTTGCAAGAGGCCACCTTTGACTACCCTACTCAAAACAATGGGAATATGCCCTTTCCTGTCCAGTGAACAACAGCAGTTCAACTTGTAGATGTGCATCTAAATAAATTTTGTTGAAAAAGTCTGATGGCATTTTTAATTAGTTGAGCAGCTTTATGTGACATTTACCTTACATAAAATGAATAAATATCCAAGTTCATATATGCACTTTGGAATTTTTTGATCTTAAATGCTCTTTCTAACTTAATTTCTCTCTGTATCCTTCCAGATAAGGAATTTTTTGTATAAATTTGGTATAAATTCAAAACCAATCTCTATTAAGTATAGAAAGCAGCAACAGTCTTGCTTCTGCTGTGGTATGTAAAATGGAATGGACTGCCTGGGCATGTGAAGAGCTCAGAGCACATTTCTCAGCTGGTTTCAAATCCCAGCAAAGACCACTCACAAAACAGAAAATGAGAAGAAATGTGAAGTAGTTAGTATTTAACAACAATGCTTAAACAGCAGCAATATGTTATTTTGCTGTGATCTGAAACTGAAATATTTTCAGTAGACAGAGTTTGGAGCTGATCTTTTTCAAGGACAGGGAAGAGAGTTTTATTAAGTTATTAAATCAGAAGAATTTATAGATTCAGGCACATAGAACAAGATCAGATGTGCCCAACAACTCTTCTTCACATGTGCTGTACCCATCAAAGGATGAGGAGGCCCAACCTGCCAAACAAATGTTTTATATTGAGCTGGAGGGTTCCAAATGTCTCACAACAGTGTCAGATAAACAAAAGGAGACACGAGAAGGTGACAGGGAAGCTCTCTCTCAAGTGTTGCTTCTGTTTCGAAGATGAGTGACAGACAAAGAACTTTCCTCCACTTAACAATAAAAAGAAATCTCAGACTACTCAAGCCAGACAGCCAGAAATATCAAGGTTGTGCAAAACATTTTCTAAGATAAAGTAGAAAAATGTATTTCTGGTTTAAAGAGAAACCAAATTAAAATAGCATAAATTATGCTTCCAATTGTAACTTTTAATAAGAAAATCAATACCACAGTAGTAACATTTCAATAATAACATTAAATATTAAACTATACTGACCACAGAGATTGCCCACTTATCAGTTTAATTTCTTTTCTGCTAGAAAATAATTGTATCAGATAGGAATTGATTGGCCAGTCATAATTCATGTAATGAATGTAATAAATATACATTTAGCTCTGTGCAAAATTACTATAAAACAAATCTCCCCAAAAGAATCATGAGATGGCAGAATTAAAAAAACAACAGCCAGCCAGCAGAATATCCTTTTTTTTTTTTTTCTGTGATGGATATTGATTTATGAAACAGTGGAAGAGCTGAAACCACTTCTTGTTTTACCACAGTAAAACTGCATAACAGCACCAGGGACAGGAGCAGACCTGGCTCCGCAGTGCCCATGGCTGGGCAGGGCTGTGGCATCTCACTGGTGCAAGGACTGATGGCACTGGGGGCGGAAATGTGCCATGGGTGGGTGGCAGAGGTGCCATGGGTGCTGCTAAGGGCTCTTGGTGCCCTCTGTGCTCTGACAGCAAGTCAATGTTGTCAAAATTATTATGTCAAAGACAACAGTAAATCCTATCCATTGAAACAAAATACAGAAATGTTCACTTCCAACAACCAATTTCCAAGGCAAAGAGGCACCCAACACAAAAGGTCTGTTTTGATAGAGCCACAGCCTGGCACTGGGAAAGCTGCTACACACATTTCCATGTCTGGTATTTTGAGTTTTTAAGTAAATTTATTAAGGGAGAAGTCAGCCTGGGCAGATCCCACAGTCCCATTAGAACCTAGGCATAAATGGGAAGTTTGTAAAGGCTCAAATGGAATATATAAAAAGCCTTTTTATATACCAATGAATAAATGAACTTGTTTCTTTTGATGGGTATAACAATTTTCTTAATTTAAAAAATATTCCTAGCACTTCCCTACTATTTTAAGCCTACTCACCTGAATAATGTTGCTGCTAATTTAAACCCCTGTAAGACAGAAATCAGACATCAGTGCCAATGTCCTCGCTCTGTAAATCAGCAGATTTCCCTCTCTACTAAAAGTGAGATTTCACAGTCAATTTAAGCTGATCTAAGACTGCACTGCTCCTGAACAGGGCAATCCAACTTTCTTTTATCTCCAGCTGCGTGTTCCCAGCACTTCCCTTATGTGGGCTCTAGAGATCATACAGCCAAAGGATAAACAAGATCAGCTCACTGATCCTACTGGAAACTAACACTGAAAATAGTTTTCAGCCAGTTTCCAAAGAGCTGAAAACACCCCTTGGTGTGACAATCTACAGTTAACTCTTGCATAAATTGTTTGTGAAACCTCACCATTAGACATAAACTCAAAAAAAAGGAATTTATCAATAACTGAGTAACAAATGAGATACTACAAAAACTTGGCAGTCTGTTGTAGGCAATTACAATATTTTAAAAGAGCAATTTTTTTTCAGTTTAGAAATTCCCAGTCTTCATAGATGCTAATGTATAAGAAGCAACAGTTAAAATGAAACAAATTTCAGCAAAACACTAATTTTGCAAAATGTATTTCAAATCTACTAACAGTTCACATGAGAAATATGATCCAAGGAAATAACTCATCATGAAAATGTTGTCACTCTCATTTTAATTTTTCTTTAGCATTTTTCTTACCTGTTTGTTTTATAATTTTATGTATTTTTAACCTGGCATTGGAGATTTTAATTTGTATATTTTTTCAGATATCTTTTGCTAAATCTGCTTATGAAGCAATTATGAAGATCTCTTTTTGCCCTGTTCCCATCTTTTGTGTTTGTTAGATTTTATCTAGGCATTATTATGATGATAAGCATCCTTTTCCTTTCTGAGGTTTATTTTGTGCTGTTTCTGTTTTTATCTGTCTTTTAATGTGTGTTGCAAGATGAGAAAGAGCATCTTTTATGGCAGCCAAAGATACAGCAGTAGAATAATGTGGGAAGAATAGGTTGCTCTTATTAAGTTACTTATACCATTATCAAGTGATTTAATGTGTATATTAGATAGGCAATATGGATAAATAACATCATCCTAGATAAAACTCTGTTCATTAATAATATCAAAATAATTAGACAAGTTCTGAATTATGAAAACCATCAAGCTCAGAAGTGTAATCACTGTTTTCAGCCCTGTTCTGATGCTTGCATTTCATAAACACACATTTTTTAAACTTAAACATAGTCCTTGTAAGGATGGTAACCCATCTGATGAGGTCTCTATGCAGGTGGAAATCCCAGAAAGGATTTATTAAGAGTTTCCAAGTGTCCCCACACTGTCAAAAGTAAATTAAGGGCATCTATAAAGTTTGCTAAAATAAGATTTTTATTGCAGTCATAATTTTAATGCTGTAAGCACACAAATTAAGACAGGTAAATGTCTTTATTATAGGCCTTTGAAAAACAATCAAGTAGTAACATTTGGTAGATACAGACCTAAACTTGATTTGAATTGAGGACTTAAAAGCCTCAGACAATCTGTCCTATTACTGTTCTCTGTAACATTTGGCTTCTAAATGTGTTCTTCTTTCGTAATGTTATTATGAACTGGATTATTACCAATTGCTTGTGTGTGCAGCTTTGTCCCCGTGCACTGATTTGTATTTTTAATACAATAGCCCCCATTCACACACTAAAAAATCAGCCAGCATGTACAGATTATTGAAGTTCTGTGCAGAATGGTTCACTATCAGTAGGAGCTCTATGCCTAAACTCGATTTAAACATTAGGTTTTTCATGGTGCCCTTCCAAATCAATAGCTGGAGCAAAAAAGATGACTTTCATGAGAATGGAGAGCAGTCATCTACACACAAACAGGTCAAATAGTAAAAATGGGAAGAGCTTTCATTTAGGTTGATCATGGCCAGACAGATTCTTGGAGATTATTCAGTGATTCAGTGAACTCACTAAACGTGACAAGATGCTAAACCCCTAATGGTTTCTATTCTGACCTTTTCTACTCTTTATCTTTTTGTCTGTTTTTTTTATCATGTAACCTCTTAGGGAAGGAAATATTGCCTTCTTTTATGTTGGGAAATTGCCCAGAACATTGCAGACACTACCCAAACAAGGAGTAACTATAATAATAACAAAAAGAGGAGATGGAGGAGAAGGAGGAGGCTTATTTGACCCCGCACTAGCATTCCCCTAAAGGCTCCTATTAGACTTGATGGAACTGTGACCTGGCTTATTGCTTCAGCAAAACTGTCTGTAGTAAATTGCACCAATATAATTAATGCTATCAAAATTTACAGCAGAAAGGGAGTAGTGCTGTGCAATCAAGAAATAGCTGAATTTGTTTTTGAGAGTCAGGTATGATAGTGAGTGTAGCTACTCAAGAATATACAAATCCATATCTGTTATGCTGTCCTGAGAAAGAGTTAAAGAGATCTAGTCAGTTCTGCTCCTGACTTCATAACCTTCAACATGGCCCTGGTAGATAACACTCTATGCCCCATCTCACCATCTGCAGAACTGAGATAATGGTTTTCAGAGCACTTGGATATCTACAAATAAAATTCTGCATAGGAGTTAAATACCATTAACACTCTTTCTCCACTGAGTAAGGTCTCAAAGACAAACCTTTCCCTGTGATTTTTTTTCTGCAGCATGCCCTCTGCCAGTTCTCAGCAACACATTTTAAGCAGTATATAAAACAAAGGTCAATGTAATGAAATTAACTCTGCAAATACCTCATTTTCCCTATATTTGATGATGGAGATTCTTTACTGAAATAACATTTTTTAACCTGTATAATTTCACAAAGTGCTCACACCAGATTCTGTTAGTCCCTCATATTTCATGACATGTAGTCCCATTTATCTCCCATCTATGAAATATAGCACGAGCATGACATTTCAATTTTATAAACTTGCAGTGCTACACAAGGAATGCTGTCTTCCTGTGTCATTAATACCAACATCATGATTCAGACCCATGGCCTCTAAGTCTTTCTTTTAGGTTAATTTATTGCAGCAATAAACCAATTTCTTTGCTTTCCTCTACTATTTTATATAATAGTGTAAAAATTTGAAAAGCATATAAAAATTTCAGCTATCCTTAAAATTCTTCTAATATTTCTGTGGTCTCACATATGTGATTTTACCACCAGCCTTGTGACTACTGGTGGGGCACCCCACTAAGAGTTGCTTGGTTTTTGTTCATCTTTATGGGTATTTGGTATACCAAATAGTAAAATAATCTTTTGTATAGTCGTCAGAATCTGTCTTCCTTAATTAAGAGTGATCTTGCTCTGTGTTGCATAGAAAATCTGGACTATAAAAGAACACAGTTTCTACTGGAAAAAGAAGCTGTAGGTAGGTATAAATAATATAAATATAAATATAATAAATAAAGATATAAATATAAATATCAAGAGAGATTATGTGTTAAATAACCAATTTCTATTGTAAAATAACAAGCAGATTTAAAGGTATCTTTGACCAAAGCTGTATTTGCAGCTCTGTTACTGCTCCTCCCTCTTGCTACTGTTTAACCACAGGACTTTTCTTGGTGCAAAGGACTTTTCTTCACAGCTCCACACTTCGGTTTTAGTTTAAGTCCTGGGAAAAAGACTCTGACTCCACGTGACTGTTTCTCCCATGACCCAGCTTTCAGTTTCATTTCTGATTCTGGACAGTTTTAGCAACCAAATATTTAAAATTCTCATAAACTGACTGAAAGTTCCTTTGCTGTATTTGATAGCTCTCTCACTGAAAAATATTTTAGGTATTGTATTGCTAACATTAGCAATTCTAAATGCCCACATGCAGAAAATTTGAGAATGACTTTCTTACATCAGATCCAAATTACTCCAAATTTCTCCAGTTGGTGATGGTTCAGACTATGATATGTATGGATTTGAACTTTTGAAATAACATTTTTTGTTACAGATTGTGATCTTATAAGACAATTGAGGCTAGTAGCATTAATAATAAATGAAATTCTGGTGGTTTTAGTTAAGGAAATATAGCTGAATCCAAAATTACTCAATTTTGTTCATGTTCAGTGGCAATTTTGTCTTAGTAAAGCTACCAGAAGGGGCTTAAAACATTGATTTTAAAAATGGAAGAAATCAGTGGGGTTTTATTCCCTGAGACTTTTAAAAGAGAAGGCATGTTTAAGTGAAAGTTAATTAATGACTACAAAAAATCTTACAAGAAAATACTAGAAATAAAATTTCAAAATACAGATTAAGAGCTGTAAGCAGGTTTAAAACCTAAATTATTCTGTGGCACTGCAAAAACTGTGTTAAGAGTTATCTACACACACAATGCAATGCAAATACAAATAATGCATTTCTACTGAGACAAAGCTGTTCCAAAGATACAAGTATAAAAGCACATTTCCTTAAAGCATAGAAGACTGTGCCTCTTTGTGTTGCTTTTATGTTTAAGGCAGTTGAGACAACCAAATTAAATACATTTGCATCAAAAATATGCTTAAAATAATTCTAAATTTGTAAATCCAAGCATTCAAAATGATTGTAAATGGAAGAAATATAGAAAATAAAGATTGCTCGTCGTGCTGGATTTGTTTCTAATCCCATCTATTGTACTACAATTCCTACCCATAAAAAAAATTTAAATCTATAATTTATGGAAACATCTATAACCTTAAGGTCATCACACAGAAATGCCATTATGTGGAACCCTGTAAAAATGTTGCCAGCAGTGCCTCTGCTGCACTCCATAGCTGGCATTTTAGTCAGCCTTCTGCAGCTCAGAGTCACAGTAACAAGATTTTGAAGTTTAAATCTCTTTAAAGCAGAAAAGCTGCTTTTTCATCCCTTTCTCCAAGCATACAATATAATTGGCAAAGTATCAGGAATAATAAGACAACCGGTTGACACAAACCCCAGGAGGAACAGAGCAGCTTTTGTTCTGAGCTCTCATCAAAATCTTGGAAATCTTGCAATGGGAAATGTTGTTGGAATGTAGGTTCTTATTCAGAGTTCTGACATGTTAGTCCTGCAAGATCTGAAATCTCTTACCTGCTTCCCTAATTATTGTACACATCTCCTTATGCTGCCTGTAGCTCAAAGAGCTCTACAATTAACTATTTAAAATTTTCTTTATATAAAAGAAATACATTTCATTCTTTATTAATGCATCATTATTTGAGAGGAAAAAAAAAATAAATAAATGTTTGCATTGATTGTACACTTTTCTGTGCAAGTCATCTCACCAAATCTGTCTTTAAGTGTGCATGGACATGTAATTCAAGCTCTCTAAAACTGAGTTACTTCCCTCTAATCAGTGTGGTCATTTAGAGGAGGGCACCACTCTATAAAAATTACTTGAACTGCTGTGTTTTTGTTCACACTGCCTCCACTTACATATGATGTTCAGATTTCTGGGGAAGTATCTCATAGATGATGAGAAGACTGAATTGGATGTGTTCCCATAAGGAAACAGTTTGGTCTTTACTAGATGCCTCTTCTGCCTTTGAAAAACAAAGGTAAAATAAAAAAAAAGCAGATTTCTGAAGAGAAAATATTTTAACAATGATTTGTCTGACAGAGAATTGATTGTACTATATTTATTTCTACTACTGTTCAAGAGGGAAAAAAAGTCTTTAATATAAATTACACCAAGAAATAGTCAGCTCAAGGAATAAGTCCAAACCAGTTTTCACTTACAGCTGAAACCAAACACAGAAAAGCCTTGAGGTAAGAAGCAGAAAAAGTGCCAGTGTGCAGGAGGTTTCAGATCAATTGATGTCACCAACTGTTTTTTGATTATGTCAATGAACAGAAGATGCTCACCATGAACCACAGAAACCAGGATGCCATCTGTGGTAGGTTGATGGCATTTTCTCCTCTCATGACACCACACTAAGACTTTATTTTTAGGTGGGTCTGCAATTTCAAATCTCTGCTCTCAAAAATACAACAGACCTCCTTTTAGCAACACAATAAAATTTTGCTAAAGATCAGAAAAATTAGTTTATATGTTTAAAAAATCCAGTGTATCATCTATGTTCTTGTAAGATATTGTCAATTTTTTTTCCATTTTAACTTTGCTCTCTCATTTTCAGTTTGAGTTATAACTTCCTAAGTTAGCAGCCTAAGATCTGAGCCATCCCTCCTGAGTGGTGATGTACTGTATCCTTGGTCGCAGAGTGTTCAGAGAATGGATACTGGTGTGAGCTTTCCAGTGAAGTAATGAAAAGAGGTTTATAAATTATAATTTATCACATTCTTACAGACCTCTGACAGATACAAACATGGAACATCACAAACAAAAGAAAACTTCAGTGGGTCTCAGTTCTGTACAAAAATTAATATGACAATAGAGATGTATTTAGTAATTAGTGGATGTTCAGAACGTGTGTAGCTCCTTCTGCTTTCACAATGAAGTTCAGGAGGGGATTTTTGAGGGTGGAGAGCTGAGGTAGAGGAACAAAGGGAGGAACGGGGTTTTATTGTGGAGCTGCAGTTCAGTAGTCACTAGCAGTGGCCATTGCTTTACAAAGAAATCATACCAACAGTAGCAAAAGGAAAATTACTCAAAAACTCAATTTCACTTCTTTGTTTTCATTCTATCCACCCACTCTCGTACCTGCAACACAAATTCACTGATTTCAGCTTTCTAGTTACTTCAGAAGCTCTACACTGATGCCAACTGGTATAACCAAGAGCTTTCAGTTAAACACGGAGAGAGGAACATTGTATAACTAAAAGTCAGTTAAACAGTTCCCCAAATTAACTGGTGCTGTATAGCCCAAGGCTATAAAAAGTCTTGACTGGGCCAGCAAAGTTTCAAGCCTGCATCCTGCCTATCTTCCTGCCGCAGGGAGCCTTTGTATAGGGCTCATTGTTACAAAGCAGCCACTTCAGCAAAGGAATCACTGCAGGAATTTAAGCCTTATTTGAGGGGGTTATCAGAAGTCGTTGTTTTGATGTTTCTTAATTTTCAAGGTTTAAGAGAAAAGATGCTAACCCGGGGTCCAGTCCATTGAATTGTATTCTGAATTCATTGCTTTTCATGTTAGCTATGCTCTGTGTGTTGGTCCTGATTATTTTTTAATTAATTTATATTTTTGAGTAAATACCCATGTTTCTTTTTCATGAGAAACCTCAGAATGTTTCCCTAACCAGCAGATAAGCAGCTCCATTTGCAGACAAGCATAGATGGGCACTATTAAATCTGAAGTCATTCAGTTTGGATGTATACTAGAAAATAGGGAATTTCTGCCTAAGCCACAAATTTATTTGCCTCCTGGCTTGATAACTCGTTCCAGGCAAACATTTGTTCTAACCTCAGATAAAGACATTTCTATTTGGATTGCAGAGATAAAACCATAATAGAAGTGAAATGTGAGGTTTGTCCTAGTTGATAAAACCTTCTCTGCCTTGATCAGAAAAAGAACTGTTCTTCATCAATTCTTTGGAAATTTACTATAGATATTCATAGTGTAATGTCTGAGGAGTCCAATTTTCTGTGCCTACAGGTATAATCAATGTTTAGAAGGATATTTCACTAAACCTTTAAACCAGTGCAAACCACTGGAAGTCTATCATCATCTACATGTTCAGTCCTCCCTATTCCTCTCATCAGGACATTCAGTTAGGTTAAATTATTTGTTCTCCGTGTCCAAGCTCTCCTTCAGTGTCATTTAAATGAGGGACCATTTCATGCTGTGTGATCTCAACTTCCCTTGATGACAGCTCTATCCTACTGGAACTATGAAACTGTCAACATCAAGAGCAAAATTTAGGTGTGCAGAAGGCAAAAATGGCTCAGCATCTATCCCACAGACTCTTTCAATAGAGGTCAGCAACCTCACCATCTATGGGGAAAACTGCAAAGCTCAATATTTCCATCAAACAGCCCAAAATATGGCTCAAAGTTTCTTGCTGGCTGGAAGTAAAAGAAAAATATTTTATAAATCTTGCAGTTTCAGAAAATGAGTAAAATGGTACCATGACAGACATAGAATAAGACAACAGATCGCCTCGACTTAGCAAAGGTAAAAGGTGTGCATGGTCAGCCTTTGGGGAGTAATGCCTTGTAGTAAACTGAGGTGCTGTAAGGTGATTTTGTGACTGTGACAGGCAGGCCACACTTGTAGTGTTCCCTCTTCTTAGGCACAGTATTGCCACAGTCAATGTAAGATGATGTGAGGTCACCTTTACCAACAGATCAAACCCAAATTTAATTGATTTTTTGGTTGCTTTTGGGTTTTCTTCCTCCTAAAAAACCCCAACAGACTAACTAATTAAAGAAACATTAACTTATCATGTATGTTTCCTAACCCAGCCAACATGCTATGAGACCATCTGGTATTCAGGGTTTTCTTGGAGTCCAGTACACAATGTGTTATCTTCTTTTCAAAAAGCATTAAGCTGCTGCAGTGGCAGGGAAATGGTTTGCCTGGAGTCATCCAGCACATGAAAAGTAGAGCCATTATCAAAACCCTGGAGCCTCAGCTGACAAGTTCTATGTAGCAAGGACTGGAGTGTAACTTCTCTCTAGGTAAATTAAAATGTTGTGGTTTTTGTCAATAGAAATATGGGAATTTCTACACCGCATTAGGCCTTAGCACATATTACCTTCATTTGTCAGTGGCCAGCCAGAGAAAATGCAACCACCCCCCCCCAACACCCCCCCAGCTGATAAATGTTTTGATTTTGCCCTCATGCCAGCCATTATATTTTCCATGGATCTCTCAAAATGCATTTTCACATTAGTGGTAAGAAGATCTAATGGCTTGCCCCACTAATGCCAATCTCGATCCTAGCAATATAATCCCACCATTTCTCTTCCATGGGCTCCAATTCCACAATGAACCAACTTAGGGAACTAAAATGTCACAAGATGGACCAGGAAAAAAAAAACTGAATAGTCATCTATCCTTTTTCTGCCTGAAACTTTACTGTGGGAGCAGGTACTACAGATTGAAATAGCTCTGGATATATACAATATTTTAATAAACATCTCATCCTTTCTGGAATCCCTTTCCACTTTCAGGTTCAGCAATCTGAAAATCACAGCAGTTCCCTCAACACGCCAGGGCAGTGACCTCCCTCTGCCACTGGCTCTCAGGCATCCCAGCTGTGTGACTTCCTCAGCCAAAGAGCAATAGGTCACATCTATATTAAGTTCATTGACTGTCCCCTTATTTTAGTCTTGTAAAATTAGAAGACAATAAGCTCCTCCTCTGTTTTCTCTAGGCCATTCATTATTTTATAATTTGCCCTCCTGTTATTCATGTTTGTTCAGAACTAACAGTGTCAGCTTTTTTTGCCAAGGCCCCTGCCCTAAAGAGTCTCATTACTCATTCCTGGATACCTCCCCTGACAGGGACAACCAAAGAAATATTTTAGTGATTTCAAAATGCACTGCATTTACTCACAGCATTGCCATTCATTTTCATAAATGCAAATCTACCCTGCAGGAATTTGATTTTGTATTACTTTTCTGTTCATGGGTTAATTTCATTACATGTAATTTCATACAAAATGTAACTATTCTTATGAAATAATATTTTACACCCATTCTTTACTGACATAAATTACAGTATCAAGTAAACTGGAAAAGAAAATCCAACCTAGAAAAATACAAGCATATTAATTAAAACACACTGTCTGTCCCTTACTGAATTATACATTTCTAAATCTTTTAGAGGCATGCCTTTTCAAACAACTCAGGGGATTTGCAGTTGCCTACCCAGCTTTTCATTTCTAGGTCACTTGTTAAATCTACCCCAGGTCAGCTCTGACTGAAAATTATTACTGTCTGGCAGCTGGTTTGTACTCTACATAAAATGAATTAGTGGTTTCATTCCACTTCTTAATGGACAAGTGGCCCCATCTTACTCTTCGACCTGAGTGACACCCATTGAGTACTGCAAGGAAAGAACTAAATAAACTCTTTTTATTCTGTAGGTAGGTCCTCGTGGTAAGAAATGAAACTGGTGGGACTCTTGGGGCTATTATAGCACTACTCTACAAAACATAAAGCCCTCCATCTATGGAAATCCTGCAATAAGAGAAGATAAAATGCTATTTTGTGAGTTGTTGTGATGATTATTTTGGTCCTTTGTCATGTGGTTCAGAGGGGAATACATTACAAGTTGTACTCTGTTACAGTTAAAAGGAGACTGGTCCCCTCTACACCATTGCACAGTGCAAAGGGCAGAGAATGTGTGTACATGTTCTTCCATATCAAGCAAGAAATCACAGGAATAACTCACAAAGGTTTCCTGTTAATTAGTAGTAGAAAGCAAATTGCTATTTGATAGATATAAAGATACATTTTAAATGTTTTAATAATAACATGGTTGACAAACCGATAGAGATTTGCTATTTAACAGTAAGAGATGAAAATGATAAAATCATCCATATTTGACTTCTATTGGTTGTGCTCTCCTGTCACTAGGAATAGAACAGGCTTACTTGTCTTGAAAACTGCCAATATTACACTTTCACACACACATTGCATTCCTTTCTTTTTAGAGTAGACACAAGCACAAAGGCACCAACATGTATTATTAAAGAACTTTGTTTCTGCCTATTTGTATTTAAAGTATTTCTCTCAGAAATAAATTGTAAGTAAGTCCATTATTTTTCTCTGGTTTCTCTTGTCTTTTTTCCTTGGATGATAAATAAGTCTGTGTGACTCTGGTACTATCCCTGTCTGTACTGAGCTAGGACAAATTTCCCCTAAGGCCCCCATTTTTGTCTCCATTTTCATTTGTCATTCTGCTCAGCCTGCAGCAATTCAAACAGACCTGCTCCTTGACTGAGAAATCTTCACCTCTTCTCATGCACCAGGATAAGGTTGCTTTTCTATGTTTTTTTCTAACAATAGAAAATAAAAAAGAGGGACTATCAACTTCATCTGTCACCATCTTTTCATGTTCTTGTCCCTCAATGACCCCACTGTTTCTGTTCCTATTTATTTGCTTCTTCTGAACTTATTGTTCATCTTTCCTCTTTGCTGTCCCCAGTCTCTTCACCATTTAACCTGAAGCAGCCCTCATTCCACAATAAAAAGCTGTTGCTATCAAGGTGATTTCTCCATCTTGGGAACAACAGCAGGATCCAGGCTGTGTCTGGCTCCACATTCATTTCCCAGCTGACCACATTAGTGTTGGGAAAAGCCAGTGTAGAGGTCAGTCTGGCTCCAGGGAGATTACTGGTACCAGCACTTGCAAGTAAATTATTGAGTTCATATTCCTCCTTCTCTTACTTCATGGATGATATTTTGTGTTGGACAAGCTGTTCTGGGATGAGTGTACAAGTATTACATTGTATATACAGTATTTTCACATGTTTTCTTTTTATCTCTTACCATGAAGTTTACTGCCTTTTAGTTTTTATTCTGTGGTCCCTTCTCACAAGTTATCTCTTCGTCTGAGATGGAATTTACCTGTATGGGAAGTGGTTTCCGTGTCATGAATATTACAAAGAATCACAGGCAGACTTGCCAGTGTTTTGTTACCCAGAACTAAGAGTCTTTTCAGGGACTTTACATTAAAGACTGGGCATGAGGCCAGTTAAACACTCACTGCCATTTCTTGTCCATTTGTCCCTGCCTGGGGTGTAAGAAGCTGCACAAGTCTTGCTTTGCATTCTACTGGATATTATCTAGAAGTAGAGACAAGCTGTTGTTCATTATTACATTACTTCTATTTCACTGTGTACATCAAATTTATAAGAACAGACACAAATGAGCATTCAAATTCTACAGAGAACTTAAAATTTAAAGATATATTCTGGTAGCATCCAAGCTATGATTATTAACAAAACCACCTTTACAATGGATTTGTGACTGTGGTTGTATTTCCTAATATCTAATGCACCTAATAATAATTATTATTTCCTAATAATAATGCACCCAAAGTATTTGCTGTTTAGAGTGCAGCCTTTCCCTTAGTGGGGTACTGATTTAAAAACCAAAGTCTAAGAACACAGTTAAACCTTGCTTTTACCATGTCAAGCACTGACCTCCTCCTGACCCCAAGATTCTGGCTTTGCATGTTTGCATTTTGCTTTTACTTGCCTTTTCTTGCCTTTGATTTCTACCTTTCCTAGAGGAAACCACCTTCCACCGGCAGTAAGACAGATGATGGAAAGGCTCTTCTGTCTTTTTGTTCAGAAGATTTGAACTGTTTGTGTTTGACTTCTTTGCAAAGACTACCACTTGCCTTTCTGGAATCCTCTCTACAATAGCAGCTCTCACACAATCAGTCAGAAACTACTGAATCAATGATTCTGATTGAGTTCTTGTCTTTAGCAGCAGTACAGAACATGACTGATTTTGCTCTAAGATATGTATTTTCAAGGTACAAATACACTTGACATGAGCTGTTGTTATTGTGTTGGTCAACAGAGATTTGCTCACCAACTCTGGCATAGCCTGGACATCAAAATCTGACATTTGTGGCTGAAAATTTCTTCTCCCTTAGAAGAAGATCAGGATTTTATGAACTATTCAATAATACTTGGTCTTTAGGGGCCAGAAGGGTACTTTCTCAGCAGCTCTTTGCATCACACGTAAAACTGACCTTGCTACCCTAATAGCCCCTGAGACCCAAAAGAGAGACACAAAGTTTTGAATTTAACAAAATAGTATAAAAGTTACACAAATGCTTATAATCTGTGATCATCAGGTATGTGATATTTTGAATTTCACGGACATTGTAGCTATCAAGGGAACAGAATTTCAGATCTGAACTTAGGATAATGATCTAGGGCCAACAGTCCCAACAAATCTGTCAAAGCAGGCAATTTGTTAAAATCCTCTTTTATGGAAAAACTGTTCCTAAAGCTCATTCCTCTGACAGTTAACAACTTGTTCATATTTTTACAGTGTGTATTCACCATGGTATTACATCCAGTCATTTGTGTGCCAATACTGGTCCCAGTATTTCTTTTCTTTTCCAGATGTCTACTATCTTGTTTCATTGTCCCTTTCAACATTCCTTTTGTGAACCGATGAAAAGAAGCTGTTTCAGCCTGTTCTTGCAGGAGCAGCTCTCCATTCTACACTTCACCCCAATCACCCTTCTCTGCACTCATTCAAATTCCATTTGAATTCATTTTTCTTGTTAAGAATTGTAAAAAATATTTCAGAAGGCACCTTTTCAGTGCTCTGTTTGGCAGCAACAGCACTTTCACCCCTCAGTAATTCCTCCTCTCTTCAGTATATCCTACTCAATGCATTCAATGAGCAATGCAGCTTCCCCAGATGTACAGGAGGAATTCAGACTCATCCTACAACTGGCTCTTCTCTTTGTGTGTTCCCATTTCTCTCAGGTCTGTGGATGCCCCAATTTCAGCAGTGGCACCTTATTTTCCATTAGCAGTGCATTTCAGGAGTTAACTACTTTTTTGTTCCAAAGCTTACACAAAATAGAGTAACCATCGTTCCACCCATGAATCTTGAGGAGTTTGCCTGGTTGCCTTCCAGCAGCCTACTGGTTCCCTTTCAGTGTAATCACTGTTATTTTCCTTTTCAAATGTCTTCCTTCATATTAGACACATTGTATTAATTCTCAGAGTCTAGCTCAATGAATTGTCAGCACTTAAAGAGCCTCCTATGAAATGTTTCACTAAGGTCTAGACAAGTGGAACCTACTGTATTTCATTTGCCAAGAGAAGTGATTATCAATAAAAGCTATTAAGCAGTCCTACTACAATATACCTTTATAAACTCAACTTTCATTTTGCTCTATTTTCCATTTATTTTCACGTTTTTAAATATTCTTCCCACCAGAGGTTGTTCTAAAGCTTTGCACTCCAGTAAGACAACCCAAGCAATAGCAATCCATGTTATTCTTTTCAGATGTAGGCTGTGAATTTGCAGTCAGCAGTCACATAACTCTGTCCTGGTTTTGACAGATTTATTAAACTAGCCATTTCAAGACTTAACGATGGAGCTGATAGGGTTCTTCTGATCTTCTTGAGCTTTGCTTCCGCATCCAGAAGAGCGGTTTCCATTTGCATATATGCATTCATTCTCATTCATATAGGGAATATTTGCTTTTGTCCACCTATTCAACATCTCCAATGCTTTTGAAAGGTGAAAAAAATCAATAATAAGTTTCTCCCCTCAGCTGGATTACAGCACTCCTACCACCCTCTGATCATTTGTAGGTCTGTATCAAAGCAGCAGAGGAGGATTGACAGGCTACATCATGATAAGTATTCTACTTTTCACTAAAATGCATTTAGAAATCTTTGTATGACTTGCAAGATACATGCTGAAAACAGATCAAGCCTTTCTTAATTCCTAGGTGCATGTTGACAAATTCCAGAAACTGAACAGTCTTTTTCTAGATGCAGAAAATGTTAGATATTTTGCATTGAATATGATACTTAAATGGTTTCTGAGTGGTTTTCAGTTTTAAACCACACAGCAATCAAACCTTCCCAAAAGATATTATTTTGGTGGAATAAGTGTTATCAAGCAAGTTTGCTTTAACATCTTCTTTGCTTAGAAAAGAAGAGGGAATAAAAAACAGAGCTTTCAAACCACAGAGAAACCGTTGAAAAGTTAAAAACCACAATGCCTAAGAGCAGACTAAGCCTATGATTACCTAACTCAAAATGTGGTTTAAACTGGGCATCCTACCAAGTTTTTCACAGAAAACCAGGGGAAAATGGAGTAAAAGTATCCATGGTTACAGTGACCCCTGCTTGGCACTTGAAGAGATCTTTCTAGAAAGAGACAGGTAGAAACATCTGTCATGGTCCTCAGAAGAAGCAAGGCTTCTTCCTGTTTTCATACGTTAAAAAAAAAAAGAAAAGATCTAATATCATTTGGTACGCACTGTCCTGAACACAGACTGTAACCCAGGAGTATTTTTAGAATTCCCCTCTTGTATGTTTTTCACAATATTCACTCACTACTGAAAAAAACCTCAGAAATATAGAACCATCTGCTTAAAATAATGGCAAATTCCTAGAATAGCAAATTCATCAATAAATTGAGTGACGAGGGCTAAAATTTTTCTTCCATGTTCAGTTGTAGTGCACTCATGAATGAAGGAACAGGATTGTAGATCACAGTTTTCATTGGAAAAGGTTTGAAGTGTAAATTAAGTTAAATTGGAACCATCACTTTAAAGTACTGTAGTTCCTACACTCCCTGTTCTTGTGTTCAGGTGTACTTTGGGGGAGATGACAAACTTAAACACAGAGAAGTTTGTTTGGATGGTGCTTTCTCTTTCTTCTCACTGGCACTCACCTGTTCTCTGTTTATATGCAGGTTTGGGGAAGATGGTTTTTTTCTGTGTAGCCTGATGCATAACTTGGCATACTGAAGCGTGAACAACTATGTACACATGATCAAATGTATTCATGACATCTCAGCTTCTAGATGCTTCTGTGATGTGTGAGATGGTCTGGTGAGACAGTGGAAAAAGAATTGATCTGAGTTCAGGTGGAGACCTCTCCCTGGCAGGGAGGAACTGAGCTATTTCACTTTAAGGTCCATGTACAAACCAAATGAAGTTCTTCTTTTGCAAAAGGAAAAGGCAGGAAGAGATTTTTAATGCCCTTTATTTTCTAGGGGCTCATCTTCTATTCTTCATGCTCCTTAAGGATTCTGCCTCAACTTCTCTTGTGGAGGTGAGGGCTCCACAGTTCCTCATTTTGTTGCTCAATTCCCAATTCCCTATGGATCTGTCCTGGATCAGGCACTAGCATGCTGTCACTCTTCTGTAGAATCAGCCAGAGCACACACCATGAGGTTTGTACAGCTTTTTATTCCAGCCATTATGGAAATTGTGGATGATGCCTAGTTCAGCATAAAGTTTGTCTAAAATTGCTGTTCCTCTTCCTAAAAATTAATCTAAACCAGCAAGATGAAAGTTTAGCAAGTACAGTTGTAAGAGATCAACTCTTTGTGTCATGTAATTCTTTATGTGGTAAGAGATACCCTGAAAATTGGATTTACCTCCCCATTAAACGAGGAAAAGAGTTCAAACATGCCAATAATTTCTTCAAGTAGTTCTCTTCCATTCAAAAGGTTGGTCACCCAATGACTGAGAAGAAATCCTACTATGTGATTTTAGTGATTATTTACAAAGTTTTGGCCTCAAATCCTACCTACTAAATTTTCAAACCAGCAAGAGCAAATATCACTATTCATGACAAATCAGCTCAAAATAAGGAGCGTATAATATCATGCTCATTTCACTAGCAATTAACGAACAGAGAAAGGAATGTACCTGCCATAAATATTCCTACAGCTCTCCATCTGCATCTTTGTATTTGGCTATAAATAAATGGATAGAACAGGCTGTATATGGGTATTTAATCATAGTATTTCACCAAGTACCTGTAACCCAGGAGTTATAGTTATAGAGGGCTTGGCAGCAGGACCAAAAATCTGTCATCATCTAATGGAGATTTTTTGATTGTTTTGGTCATGTTTGGTCATGTTTCAACAGACATCCCAGTTACTAAGCTAATGCTAATACGACCTAAGTAGGAAGAACTGACTCAAAAACATAAGCTCAGTCTCACTCTCGCACATACCTCAATTGCTTATGGCAAATCTGGTTTCCAATACTAAGGAAAAAAAAAAAAAAGGAATTTTGGAATTCTAAAGAGAATTTTTAGAGAAATAGTGTGAGGAGAAATCCAAAAGAAAGAAACTATGGGAATGCTCATCACTAAATTTGGGCAGCCTTCCTACTTGCTAAACCAGGAGAAATTCTGGATTCTAAAACAAGCATCTCAGCTGACATTCAGCACCCTCATGTACAGACTTTACTTCAAAGCTGATGCAATAAAACTAAAACATTTGTGAGCTTCAGATGCCTTACTGAGCTAAACAGGAAGAGTGGTTTCTCTTGCTCTGCTTTCAGTGCCACTTTGTCGACAAGTGGGCAAATGAGGTAAGTATTAATTGTTATTTCAACAAGCTCAGAAGCTTACAACATGTGGAAAATAAATGCCTACTGTGGCATCCATAGAAAAGAAGTAGATGAAATGTGTGAAAATGATAAAGAAAACATGGCACATGCTAGTATACTTTACTTCATCCCAAGCACACAATTCCACAGACACCATTTCAACAAAAGATTGATCAAAAACTGTCAGGGCGGAAACTCAACATCAAAATGCCATTTCCATTGTATAGAGCAAACCAGTTTAATGTAATTAAACATAAAGGGATTTGTTTTGATCCAGATAACTCTGAGCACTGCTAGTAGCAGAGGCATGAGGACATGGTCTGATGGAGGCATTTTTAGTCATAGAATAATTCAGGTTGGAAAGAACCTGTGGACTCCAAGCTGGACCAGGATGCTCAGGGCCCTGGTCAGTTTATTAGTCTCCAATAAGCTGAGTCCTGTTCTCACAGGCAGGAGCAGCAACGAGCAGTCACAGATATAACTGTGTTTCTGAAGTTATCTACAAGAAATCATGACATTTGGCAAATATTCATGTATGCATGAATAGCTGGACATGTTTTCTAATTTATCCATCTGCTCTTAAGATATAGTATGCTCTTAGCCCAGATCCCCAGAAACAAATCATATCCTTAGTAATCCAGACTGAATTGGAGCAAGTTTCTAATGGAACTTTAAAGCATAAAGAACATTATAAGAAACACATCTCATAGCTAAGCAGAAATCTATCTAAACAGTCTGAAAGCCAAAATCCTGTCTGGTTATAGGAAATAAACTACTTATGATATAATTAGGGAAGCTTTACTTTGTTTTCATAATTCTGATCTGACCACAGTTCTGGAAAAAAACAACCCTTCAACATGTGTCCAGAAGTGTTCTGCTATGGAATCATCAAAGACAAACCCTTCAGCTCCAGTGCTATGCAAATGAAGACATGTTTCTTAAAAGGATTAACAAAACTGTTCAAAGCATCTTTTTAGTCTACCCTGCTTCCAAACAAACAATAAACTGTCCGCATGCAGTGAGATTTGCTAACCCATAAACACAGCCAAATGGAGGAAGATCAGAACCTTAATGAGTTTGGTCCCCTTTGAATTCTAGCTGATCAGTGTCACCAATAATTTCAACAGGCTCTAAATTAAGCACTTTCTGTCTTCAAAGTGCCTTGCAAACATCAGCCAATTAATCCCTACAAGTCTCCTCTGAGGTAGGTAAGTAGGTATTGTTATCCCCATTTTACAGTCCGCTGAACACAGTCAGAGGGTTAAGTGATTTGCTGCAGGCCACAGATGGAGGTGGGATTAAAACACAAGAGTCACTATGATTCTTTTTAGAGGATAGCACTTCTTTTTTTTTCCTGCTGACTTTTCTGTGCTGACTTTAGACATATTGGCCTAGTGGCAATACTTCAAGTAAACAAAATCAATTGTCCTTGTTGAAAGAAAGGAAACATAGAGAAGTCTGGGATTTGTGCTGATAACACCTTTGTTGCCTTATACTGATGTTAAGAGTTTTCCTATAAGTTTGTTCTGATATTCAGGTATCATTCCTTTCATCCAGGGAAATTTCTTATTTCTGTGGCAATGTAATGTGCTATTAATTGAAAGATATGTCCTGCTCCTTCATAGGTTTTATTTTGTCTTTGTGCTTTCAAATTTGTAAGTGTAGATGGCACTCTGCCCATAAATGGGGCAGTTTCCTTCCAGGAGGAGGGTAACAGTTGGTAGGCTTTTTCCACTGCAGCACAGGCAGGAAGAAATGGAGAAAGGGAGCTTTGAGAACCAAGAGCAAAGAAAGCCATTAACTGAAACCCAACCCCAGCAAACTGCTTGTAACCATTCTAACAGGCGTAAGATTGATACCTTTCCCACTTCAACAGAAAGATCAGATGGAAAAGGGAGAGTATATCCTTTTCCTCTCTATGTATACAACTTCAGGCCACTTGAAGACCCATTTGTCATTAAGTCAATCCAGTGTATTGTAATAAACTTCGGAGTTTTATCAGGAAACTGCTTTTCATCTAGTGGTAAATCCACAGCATAGGTTCCCTGGAATACTTTCTAGCACAGAAAAATCCGCTACTGAAAGTTGTTGTCTTGCAACTCTTGAGCACATTTTCTGCTAATTTTTTAGACGACAGTCTACTTTCAGAAGCCTTCCAGTACAGGAACTGACATGCACAGAGAAAATCAGTGAATATTTGAAAATTATTGACTACCTTCTATATAGTACAGTCATTTCAACCTTACTGCTGCTTTTGTACTTTTATGATACAGTCTTCCCTGTGTCCTCAAAGTATAGCTCCATTAATGCTACAAAAATAATAATTTATAATACACCACTGTAATTAATACACGGTGGTATTCATATACTACCACCATATATAATCCATATAATCCAAGGATCATACCTCCTTTGTATTAGGTGTTGCCCATAGGAAATTGTCCATCAAAGTTTTATTAGCTAAAAGTTTGCTTTGTTAAAGGCATTTGTGAAGCCTTCAGATAAGTAAATCATTTAACATGGGGTTGTGGTTAAATAAAATGCAATAAAATGCAATTTATTTTTCTGCTTCTGTGAATCAAAATAGTATTTTTACCATTAGAAAGGTTTGTTAGTTACTACTTTGTTCTTACATGACCATCACTTATGTCTCTTTTTAGAAGAAAAATAGTTAATGATTCACAACCTGAGGAACTGTACTCTAAGTATAACAGTGTAAGAAAACGTAAGATTTTGACTCTTAGAAGGCATATTTTCAGTAATAAAAACATGTATTATGTGAGTTAAGAAGGGTCTGATTTTCACAGTAATTCTGTGACCAGGAAAACATGAATGCAAAACATAAGCTTGGAAATTGCTATTTGCTAGCTCTGTCTCAAGAAGATTTGTAGCTGACTCAGGATTACATGCTCTGCAGAAACAGCTCCCTTCTTTTATCACTTTGGAAATCATTAACTTGCCCTGGATGGTCCTCTGTGCAACAAAGGAAGTTTTCACATGGATTTTCTGATAGGGGAAACAAAAGAGATCGTAGATAACAAAGCAGTAGTGTGAATGACAGTTTTAGAGGACCTTCATCCAAACAAGCCTCAGTAACATCTCATCAGATCGGTATCATCCCCAAATTTCCCTTCACTCAGCACTACCATGCTTCAGGGCATGTAGTTCCGAATTTCTCAGTTCCGAATTTCTTAGGCTATCTACGAACACAAATAACTGAGTGATTGTCCCATATCACACTAATTAACATAACCCATTTCTACATCATATATTTTTCTGTTACAGGTCTGTTTGTACAGTAAAATGGAGCTGTGGGAACATTTGTCTGCTTGGGCTGTAAATACACTCAAAGTTCTGTGCATCCCTCCCCACATGTCAATGCACTCCATGCTATCCATCCTAATAAAAAGCAATTCTCAAACTTGTCAAACAGCTCTAGACCTCACGTACATATATGTATTCTATTATATTCTATTATATTAATTATTATTATACATATATTTTGGTCATCTGCAGCCATTTCCACAAGTCACCTGGACTATGAGCATATTTTAAGGTCCTGAACTGCACACATAGAGAAGGAGCAATGTTTAATCGTCTATGCCCCTCCAAGATGAGAATACTTCTCCAAAAAAACACCTCTGTCCTCCATAAGAATTTCTGACAATGTAGAAACCAATCTTTCCTTAAAGCTCACCTTCCCTGTATGCAGCTCTATGTCCTGATTAGTTTTTTAGAATCTGTTCAATATGTGTATTTCTGAAAATCTGGTTCACAGGTTTGCCTGTTTAGCAGGCTGGAGAGCCCTTCCAGCACCACATCCCTGCTGAAAAGTGCACGGTAATTGCTGTGCCATGTGCTGGGCATCCCCTATAAGTGAAAGAGTGAAAGATGATTATTTAGACATGATCCTACTCATTTGTATACAAAAATCCCTCATCTGTTCATTTATCTGCCTAGTCATCTAATGTTGTGCTGCACATTCTCTGATGACTTGGGGAATGTGTTTGTGTGTCTACAAAGTAGTGAACATGTCACAGATTCTATGGAAAATAAGGAATGAATTGCAATAATTACAATTTTGTCACATTTGTTTTTTAAGAAGATTTATAGTAAAATAAACATAGGGTTAGTACCTAAATATGGAGATTCAGGAGAAGATCTTTTATTTGTATAGAATTCTAGCATGGTGCCCCTCAGATTTTTCTGGATATAAACACAAAGTAGATACTGATTTTTCTGAAGACTGGTAATTCCTGAATTATAATTAATTACTGTTTGCTTTTAATGCAACTTGTATGTGATATTCCAGACCTGCTAACAAAATACGAATTACTTTAAAATTACAGTGCATTTACAGTACACGATCACATTATAGGTCATACCTTACATACCATGTTTTTAAAGATAAACATTATTTGGTTATTAATCATAACCAAATGCATTCTTACTATAGGGTATGAGAAAGAGTTCTAGAGCTGTTAGAGGAAGAGTAAGATAGTAACTCTTGTTAAATCCTTGAAAATAATATTTACATTTGAAACGGGTGTTTTAACTAACTTGGAGCGTGTAAACTGATAATAGGAGCATTTTAGAATAAAACTTTGTTCTAACTTTCACTTTTATCATCCCTTGAGGCTACCAGGGTAATTTGAGAACATTGTTATTACATAAAGAATATTCTCTCCCTTCTTTCCACTACAAAAATCAAGTATAAAGAGAAAATCTATATAACAGAAGGAATTACTCCCAATGTAGTTACTCACTGTAACATTTTGTTGTGATTTGTGAAATTAAGGAGAGGATACACACATGACACACTATGCTAATCCAAATCTTTTCTTCAAATTAATTTGCCTGCATGAATATTAACAGTACTGAGACCCCAGAGATAACTGTAGAGGAAATCAATTACTCTGTTTTGTTTGTCTCTATATTTGGGTTGATTTTCTCTTGCAAATCTATCCTATGATTGCTATGTATATTCTACATATATCATTTCAGGGTTTGGGGGTTTATCTGTTGGGTTTTTTTGGGTTTTTGTTTGTTGTTTTGTTTTTTTTTTTGTATGTGGGAGTCTATTTTGCTTTGTTTTGGGTTTTTTGTGTGTGTGGAGGATTTTTTTGGGTTTTTTTCTGTTGTTGTTGTTGTTGTTGCTTTTGTTTGTTTATCTCTTTGTTTTTTGTTTTGGGGGGTTTTGTTTTTTGGGTTTTTTTTAATATTATCCAGCTCTCTGAAACAGATCATCAGCCGACTTCTCACTCAAACCCACATGTGCCAGAGGAGTTCAGAGAGCAACCCGCAGCCCACTCACGTTGCAGCCCCTGAAAGGTTTGCAGAACCTCTCATCCTTCAGTAGGGACCAGCCCTTGCTTCCTGCCTCTCCTCAGGAGTGGGGAAGAGACACCCTTGAGGACGGAGGTGCCAGTATTTTGAATGGTGTACAGGACCCCTGCTCTTCCTCCTCCACACGACTCCTGGACCAGTGACTTCATTCGGAGCCCGCGTGGAGTACCCATGGCAACCCAGGGCTCTACAACACACTTCAAAGAATGTTCTTGAGGGGAAATTCAAAAGCCCGCTTGTATGAACACATCAATCAGAGGGGGGCAAATACCCCCGTGAGGAGCGTGGCCCCCGCGGGCGCGCCGGGCAAGTGCAATTCCCATGCCCGGGGCGGCAGACAAAGAGCGGCCCGAGGCGCCCGCCCGGAGCCCGAGAGCGCGGCGACACCGCCGGGGAGGAGCCAGACGCGGCTGCCCCGGGGGCGGGGGGGCAGCCCGGGACCTTATAAAGAGCCGCGTCCCGCCAGAAGAGCCGGGGCGTGTTTGGAGCAGCGGCGAGTGGTGTCACTGCGAGAGGCGCGGCTGCGGCAGCGGCAACAGCCTGAGAGCGCGGAGCCGTCCGATAGCTCTGAGCATGGACAGCAGCCTCGACAGCCTGGATGTAAGTGCCGGCAGCGCAGGCGGCTGCCCATGTGCGCGCTGTTTGCAAACAAAGGTGCCCTCGGCGGAGGCTGCGGGCGGCGGGGTTCGGGACAGTGGAGGGGTCTGCGGGGGGCGAACGGGCAGGGCTCTCCCTCTGAGCTCCGGCCGCTGCTGCCTCTGCCTGCAGGGCTCCGGACCTTGGCGCAGCTGCAGCCGCTGCACATTCCAGCTGCAGGACTTCTCTGGGGCTCTGCCCTCAGTTCAACTGACATGTGGCACATTTGTGGACTGAAAAACGCCGGCAGAGCAATTAGCGCTACGGGAATGATGAGAGGGGAAGAGGCGAGGAAGTTTGGAGCGGTCTGACTCCAGGGTATCCCTTTGCCCCGGTGCGCGCCCGGACCTGGGGCTGCCGGCGGGACTGGGAGCGGCGGCAGCGCCCGGCCGTCCCGCCCGCTCGCCGCTCGAAACGAGGCGGTGTCCCGCTCTTCCGGAGCCAGCTCCTCTGCCTCGGTTTGGAGAGCAGTTAGGAGCAAAAGGAGATCTCTGACAAGTTCCAACTTTAGAGCTGCAGTGAATGCCCGCGTGGAGCCGGTGCCTCCGCGTGTGAAGCGCTGCGGGTCTGAGCTCGGGGGTCCGTGGGACACCGGGCGTGACAACAAAAAATCTGAAAACCTGAGGAATAGGTGCCAGATGGCACTCTCCCGCCAGCATTGCTTTTAGCGCCGTGGCCAAAACCGTTGGTGGTTTCCTGACACGCTTTCATGCCCTTACCAAATTTCGCTTCCTTTTTCCACCGCTATGTTCACTTGGCCCGTCTGGCTGCAGCCCCGCGCCGGCCGCGCTCACCCCCTGCCCCGCAACCGCACAGGGTGGGAACAAAGGGAGGGAACGTGGCCCATCGTGGTGACCCTCCACGGGGTTTGAGTTCCCCTGATTAAGGTCACCTCTCTCTTTCTTTCTTGCTTTCTTTATGGGCTTTGGGGTTTTTTTTCCTTGTCTGAGTGTGTGGAGCTGTCAATTGCTTCTCAGCAGGGAATTCTTGCTATTATTTATCCTTTATTACATCAGCCGAGGGTACCTTCTCTATTTCTCCTTGACCCTATCCTCCTAATGAGAAGGGACTTTGGAGCAGCAGCATTTCTAAGGTTTTTGTTTTTTTTTTAATAGCCTTCTATTGTAGGAGTTAAATGTGATAGGTCATGCTCTGTGTGGACAGACCTCTCGCATCTGGCACTTTTCTGGGTTCTCCCATTTGTAGTGTCCATCTTATAAGAGCACTGAAGTGTCCAGAACCAACGACATTTCTGGGAGTAGCCATAATCTTTCTTTGCTCCTTTGTGCCCTGCCCTTAGCAAGATCTCCTCAGAGAAAGACAAAGGAAGTTTTTAAACTTATTCTTATTTGCTGTGTATTTTATATATTTATATGCAAACATTGTATGTTCTCCTCTGGTTTTCAAAATATTTGCCCATTTGGGACAGTGGAGACTGTTCAAACAACTCTTCACATATTGTCATATAGAATTAGAATAAGTTTTTGCAGAGGAGCTAACATCTAATTTTATTTTTCCTTCTTTTTTAGCTGTCATCTGGGTTATTAATTGAACTTTCTGAAAATGGCACAGATGAGATTGGTTCGGGTGACTATGGAGACTATGAAGAGCCATGCTTTCAGCATGAGAATGCCGATTTCAACCGGATCTTCTTGCCAACAATCTACTCCATCATCTTCCTAACCGGAATAATTGGCAATGGATTGGTTATTATTGTTATGGGCTACCAGAAGAAGCAAAGAAGCATGACTGATAAATACAGGCTGCACCTCTCTGTGGCTGACCTCCTTTTTGTCATCACCTTGCCATTCTGGTCTGTGGATGCAGCCATAAGCTGGTACTTCGGGAATGTTCTGTGCAAGGCAGTTCATGTCATTTACACAGTCAACCTCTACAGCAGTGTCTTGATTTTGGCCTTCATAAGTTTAGATCGTTACCTGGCAATAGTCCATGCCACCAGCAGCCAGCGCCCACGAAAGCTGTTGGCTGAGAAGGTGGTGTACGTAGGCGTGTGGCTGCCAGCTTTGCTTCTGACAGTGCCTGATATAATCTTTGCCAGTACCAGTGAAGTAGAAGGAAAGTATTTCTGTGATCGCATGTACCCTCACGAGAACTGGCTGATCTCTTTCAGATTCCAGCATATCTTGGTAGGACTTGTCTTGCCTGGTCTAATAATTCTGACTTGCTACTGTATTATCATATCGAAGCTGTCACAATCCAAAGGCCACCAGAAGCGCAAAGCCTTGAAGACCACGGTTATCCTCATCCTCGCCTTCTTCGCCTGCTGGCTGCCATATTATATCGGCATCAGCATCGACACCTTCATCTTGCTGGGAGTCATCAGACACCGCTGCAGCTTGGAGACCATAGTGCACAAATGGATCTCCATTACAGAAGCCCTGGCGTTCTTCCACTGCTGCCTGAATCCAATTCTGTATGCCTTCTTGGGTGCCAAGTTCAAAACATCAGCTCAAAATGCCTTGACATCAGTTAGCAGAGGATCAAGCCTCAAGATTCTTTCAAAAGGCAAACGAGCAGGACATTCTTCTGTTTCTACAGAGTCGGAGTCTTCAAGTTTCCATTCCAGCTAACGCTGCTCCTTGCCATCGTTTTATAAAGAGACACTTTAAAGTTGCGCAAGATTTCAGACAAATAAGACTGACCATAATGTACAGATTTATTTACAGTTGGGATTTTATATTGTTTCTTTTAGTCTCTGTGAAGTTTAATTGACTTATTTATATAAAAAAACCTTTCATATTGATGATAAACTGTCTAGGCAGGTCCTGTGGACAAGTTGTTGGTTCACAAAAGTTTTAGTGACTGTCTGTATGTATAGATATATGAACTAAACACTTTGAATTGTAGCAAAGTGACTGTTAAAAGTTTAGAAAATATTTCTCTGTTGTTTATATGTAAATGTTTTTGGTGTTGCTGTTTTTCTTAAAAGTTTGGCTGGATATTTTTACCTTACTACAAGATGTTTGGTTTACAATAGCTTAACTCTGCTGTAGAAATGGCACTTATAACCAAAGCCTCCTCTGTTACATTTTAGGGTTTTTCCATCCATTCTCAGTAATTGATGGTTTGCAAAATTTTCTGTTCAAGGTAAAATAAAAGTATATGAAAAAAAGTTATTTTGAGTGGTATTTTCATTTCGGCTTGAATTTTTCTCAGTGTTTTTATTTACAATATTAAATACGCAATAATGTCTTAGAAAATTGCATGTCTTGTGAAAAGCAGGAAAATGAGTTTCAGTACATACTGATTATTCAGTTGACATCTCTGAGTTCCATGTCATGTCATATGTTTTTTAACAGTTAACATTAACAGTTAACAGTTAACATTATGTTTGGAATTACTTAAATTGTCACTTAGAGAACTTTTTGAGGCAAAATATCTACAGGTGAAAACCAAACTATTTAAGCAATTGCTAAAGTTTACAGCCTCATGAGTCAAACTCAGATTACTGCAAGTGCCTAACCTTTATGCCATGCGTACAAAGTCAATCCTACATTTCTTCTGCCTTTGCTGTGGCTCTAAATTTAGTTTCACATGTTAATAGTAATCAAATGTAGCTGAATAAAAGCCATTTTTGACTAGAAATAAAATTATTCTATTAAAGTGTATCTGCTCTGAGGGAGGTAAGTGATTTTCTTCTATGGAGCTTTCCCTATCCTGTCTGCATCCAGACTTTCTTAAAAGTAATATTACAATCTTCATTCTTTTTAAAAGCACAGAATGTGTGCCAGTTCTTGAAAATATTTTTAATAGGAATCAGCCAAACTATAGGATTAAATAATTAGTGCTGCAATCTTAATTGTCTAGTTAGTCATGTCTTCAATTAGTAGAGCGCATTCAGAAGTAATGGATACCCAAGAGAACAGCACCATTGAGAGTATTTGTACTTACATTAAAAAAATAAACACAACTGTTATTTATCTATTAAAAAAATATAAAAAAAGCAACCTAGAAGTCAAAAAAAGAAAAAAATATATCTACTAGCCAGACAGAATTGAAAACAGGGAACATGGATATTGGGGGGTATTACCAAATTTTTCACAGGCACGGCACCCTAGATTTTGTAGAGCCAGTATCACTATGCTAAACTATACATTAAATTCCATGTTTTATAACAAAACCTTTCTGTTTTCAACTTCCCTTCTCTCCAGTGAGGAGGCTGCAACCTTGGCTGCATCCAGCACTCCTTCCCTTGCAATGACAGTAGTAATCATCCAATTCTGTATTGAGCTGATTCAGTGCTGAACCAGCACAAAACCTGGCAGAAAATAGATAATTTTCCAGCAATTTAGTGAACTGAATGTGTTCTATGAGGAATCCAGCAAGTACTAAAAAAGTGCAAGATTTTCTAACTTGGAGCCAGGCAAAAGGAGAGAAAAGTGAGATAAAGTGAAAAGGACGCAGATTTCTTACCCTGCTTTTAGCAATTAAACTTTTAGATCAGTTAACTCTAATGTGTGTTTTCACTCAACATAAATTAACAGCAGAAAGAATGCATTCACAAGAAACAAAAGGTCTCACTTTGATCAAGTTGTTCCTCCTAAACAGGGCTGAGAAATGAGGAAAATGTGGTATAGGAGCAGAACTCCTTAAATGGTTTATTTTTGTTTTTCATTTGTGTGTTTTCTTAATTTAGTGAGGGTTTCCCTGTGAAGAATTTGCTGCTCTAAATCATTCTGATTTTCACCCCAGCTCAATCAATCACTGTGATTTAATTGCACTTATAAAATACTTACAGGCTATCAACACGCTGCTGCTTATTTATTGAGGAAATGTTTAAAGACCCCAGAATTAACTTAGATTATTCCCATTATGCTTCAGTCAACCAACTGCTACCTCAAGCAAAGTTAACAGGAAAGAGGGTGTAAGAGAGAATAAACTCAGCAGTCATGTTACTGCCAAAGACCACTAAAAGGACACTAAACAAACAACAGAAAGAATTTGTGTAGAAAATTAATTAGCAAAATTTAAAAAAAATTAAACCCATGCCCCAGAGGGATGATTTTCATAAAACTGCCATTGTTCTTAGTAGAATTAATGAATCTATGGACAGAAGACTGTCTTGAAAAGGAGTGGCAAATTCTTTGGAGTTTTGCTTCAGCAAGAAAAATGAGTCAAAAGCCACATGTCTCATGTATTTATTTCTAAATAATTTTATATATCTATGAATATTAATATAGTATATATTTGTACTGTTTACAGAGCAAACATGTGCAAATTGTAAGAAGTTGTCATAAGAAAACATAGCAAGAAATTATTAATCCAGTTTTGCCTTTTTACCTGTGAATAAGTCAGAGAAAATAAGGTAAATTTCTCTCAGGTCCACCAAGCTATTCCAAATATACCATGTTGTTAAAAAAATATTTACTCCATTTCAAAAAAATATCACCTTTAAGCTGATTTTTTGTTGAGACTGTGACTTTTTAGATCTCTGTGAAGCAAAAGTGGTCCTGGTAAATGCGTTTCTCAAAGTGTAAATTCAGCGACAAAGGCAAATGAACCTAATTTTGTGATTTATACATTGGACCAGTCCACACAGACCAAGACTTTTGCAAAGTTTTCAAGGGGATTTTCCAAGTCTTTTTCCAAATTACTCCTCTAGCACAGAATAATCATGATGTTCTTCAAGATATACACAATACATAGTCTCAGCACTTTCTTGAAGTCACAGAATATTAGTTGTGTCCAAGTAATTTCAAATATGCAACTCAAGACACAGAGAACAAATGTGAGTATGGTGACAAATCACTGAGTGTTGATTACAAACTAGTTTAAAATGTTATGTGATAGTTTAAAAGATTTATTATGTATTTACAAAGACTTTTTCCACTGAGTTCAGGCACTAAGTACTTTGCTTACTCCAATGCTGGACTGAAACATGGATATTCACCTAATACTCTAATGCACACATTTTGAATGCCTGAGATTAGTTAGAAATCCTTGGAATAGTGCAAAGCCAAACCAAGAACAGAACAAGTACGCTTTTGCTTTCTCTGAAATGTTATTTGGAAGTAAAGTCAAAACACTTAAAGGAGTGGGGTAAAATGCCACTGTAACCTGTAATTTGTGTGGTAATCCATTATTTGTGGGTGTGTTTTCACTCTGTCTGATCAGGTGGTACCAAGCCCACATTAGAGGAGCATGTGAAAAGCTGAGGGATACAGTGAGGCTGCCCCAGCAAATGTACAGAGGGTAGTGAGCAGGGGGAGTCACTTGCTGCTTTCTTGGCCAGCTTTATGACACAGTCACTACACAGGGGCTTGAACTTCTATGCATATACATAAATCAAAACAAAATCACCATGAAAATAAAAAGGAAGTCGCAGTAATAACATGGAGCCATTCATGCAAGTGAATGGTTTATCTTACGATGGTTGTGCTCTAGCTGGACAATGTACAAAGTGACCACATCTAGATGTTTGGTTGAAAAGGCCATTTTTTACATTGTTTGGGAAAGGAAACAGCATGACGAGGAAGTACTTCCTTGATCCAGGCATGCCTCCAAAATCCCCTAACAATGGAGTATTCTCATATTCTCATAGTGCTGAAACTTAGGAAACACTTAAGCAGATAGAGCCCCAGAGGTTTTTGCTCAAAGGATGCCACTCCCTCACTTTATGTTTTGAAAGAGTTATACAGACTCCTTTTCACAGCCATAAATCACGTGTCAATTGAAATTACATAAACCCTGGGATTATTGCTTATAAAGAAGGCACAGATTTCATAAAATCCTTTCTCTTTAGGTAACAATTCTTCTGTCATTCTTTTAATTTTCTCTGAAAATCTTTCATCTTCAACAGGGTGAAATTTAAAGAGAATTTGTTTTAACAACAATTCTCTATCTTCCCACCATCCCACCTATCAGGATGTACAATAAAGCAATGCTATGCTTATTGTTTCTGAAAACATATTTTAATAGAATCTGATTATAAACGTACTTTCTGTTTGCTTATTTATAAATATGTAACATAAATATATCTACAGGTATATAATGATGTAGACTACAAGCACCATTCCAGTTGCTGATACAAATGATTCAGGCAGGTATTGATTAAAACTACTATTTTCTTGGAAGGACTGATGGCTTCAGTGACAAACTCCAACTGAATTCAGAGACAGCAGGGTACCTAAAGAAATAAGTTTCCTAAAGTGTACAACCTTACAGCCCAAATCAATTACAAATGAAGATTACAAGTTGCTGATTTCACTTGCAGTCAGAGATGTAAATGAAACTAAATATTTCAGTATGGAGCAGGTGGAACCCTTCTGCTGAACATAACAGAAATAATTTTTCAGCAAAATAGTTCTCTCTTACTGAAGGCTTGCAAGTTTTGCATACCCAGCTATCAACATCTTGCAGTAATTTGTCTTCAGTGGCGCAGTGTTTGAAAGAAATAGGTCAACATTTAAAATATCCTTGTCCTTTGGAACTCACACAAGGAACAGATTCTCACCACACAAACATGTCAAAATAATTAGTAGTTATGAGGGATTTTTGAAGGGTTACACTGCAAAGAGTTCTTTGGCTTCTGTTCTGGTTTGGTTTTGACTTGGATGTTTTTTTGCTGTTGATGCTGCCCTTTATTCCTACTACCCTCTTTTCACAGCTTCTATTCTACTTAGCTTTTCCTTTAAAAACATATCTTTATAGAATTTTGAATGGCTCTGTTAAGAATACACAAAATAAGTCTTCTGTTAAGACTACACTAAATATCCAGTACAATCAAGAAAAAGTAAAAAGAAACTTTTCAAATAAAAAAAAATACAGCTTTCACAACTGTTTCTATATCTTCTCATGTGTATTTCCATTCCAACATCTGCTTTTATTTAGCTGAAGGATAAATTACTTCTATATTATATGAAAAATTTAAACTCACAGGTTGGTTTTACTCTCAAGTTTCTTAAAGTGCAAATCCCAGCACACATTTGTTTACTTCCTTGGTTCTTTCCTATTCAGCACTCGGTAACAGGGCAGATCTTCAGAGAGTGGTCTGGATAAGAAAGGCTGAGGGGGGCCCTTACCTGCCTGTCAGTGTCACCACTGATACCAGCACAGCTTCAAGACATGACCTGCCCAGGAGTTTGGCACTCTGCAAGCTACAATAAAACCAGACAGCAATAATTATCACTGGTGATAATCCTAATCTGTGACACTCTTCAACACAAAATAAACTTGACAAGTTCAGGTAGAATATCTTTCTTTAACTTTCACAACTCTTGTCATCTTTCTTATGGCTGCTCCATTTCAATCCTGTCCTCTCTTAGGCTAATATTTTTGGGTTTTTTTTCATTGGGGAAAATATTTAGTATTTAAAATGTGTTTAAAAACACTGATTTTGCCAAGCCTGAACATGAGTTCACCAGAGAGAAATGTTGGTATGCTTGGTAGTAAAAGATGAAACTGGGGCCATAGTGTCCACAGATCAATTCCATCTCTAAAATCTATGGGAAGCAAGAGAACAATTCTGGTGTTTTTACAGACATGTTTTATTGTGATAGCAATAGATGTGTCTTGTCAATATTAGGTTCACTGCAAATCTTAAATCTGTTATTCTTGCTCTTTGTGGGAGGAATTACATCTCATAAAAGTGTTAAGGTCACTGTTGGAACTCAGTACAGGAATGCATTGATAAGAGAAACAAGAGTCTAACAAGAATACAAGGGAAGAAAGGATTATCGTACAAGGGCAAGGTTCACATTAGATTTAATTTGACAGCAAAGGAAATGTAGAGTTCTGGTCCTCCCCTGCCCCTCAGTGTTCACCACCTTCCTTTCCAAGGCCCTTCAGGTCATGCCCTCACCCCGCTTGTCCTGCTCTCTTTCTCCCCAGCTCCACTGAGGTGAGCCCCTAACAGAGCTATCCCACATGGTACTGACACAAGGTAACTGAGCTCATCTGCTAATCAACAGGACAAAAAGGAGTCTCACACCTCACAGCCCCCTTCCTTCTCCCCTTTACTCTTACCTATGCAGACCCCTCAGCCTCTGCTCATGTGGTTCCCTGGCAAATCAGTTCAGCTCTTGAAGACTAGAGTTTCACAGGAATTTGAAACTGACTTCCTATGTTGGGAAGGTCTTTAGTCTCCCTCCCTCCCTCCCCCACTGCCTTTTCTAATCCTTTCATTTGATATCTTCAATACTCTGATTCTAAATCCTGTGGACCTGTAGCCTACTGTGCATTATCTATTGAATAAGTCTCACTTTATTTTGAACAGACTTAATTGATTAAATAGACAGTATTTTTTTTTAAAAGGTATTTTATACCGTTTTAATGAAGTTAGCTCAGAAACAGGGCTGATTACACCCAAGATTAAAAAAATAAAGTAATCGGATAAGTGGTCAAGCAAAGAAAGAAAAGTTGTTACTTTTTTCACATTTTCTTTCAGCAGCAATAAGCTGAAAATTAACAGAAGGAAGTGAATGTATCTCAGCCACCACAGTGAACTGAATTGTCTCACTAAGAAGTCAAAAATCAGAGCAATTGCAAGACTGAGGGCAGATTCATGCACCTGGGAGCCGTCAGGGAAGCAAAGAAGTGGGACCCCGGCTTTTGGAACCAGCAAGTTGTTAGACCAGTTTAGCTATCTTGTCAAAACTTCCTTAAGTAAATAGCCAAACTATTAAACAAACACATGAGTTCTCAGGTAGGGGGCAAGAGGTTGAAAAAATATGGAGAGAACAGATGCCCCTCATTAAGGGAAGTGACCCCTATTTGCTCCTGAGGTAAAATATCATTACCTGTTGACTATGTGATCATGGTCCTGCAGAGCACCTTCCCCTGAAACAAAGCTCAAGAAAGAGGTTTTGAATAACAGTGTTTTGAACTAAAGAGATCTGTAATAGATCTCAATGATCAATCAAGTTCTTGGCTATATTGCTTATCAGATTTAAAGTAACTATTGGTTAAGACACAGTGCAATTCTATATTCATGTATGGAGTCCACAGGACTTTTTGAATGAGGTGGGTGTTAGTGTGATTTTTAAAAACAGAATGCTTGAAAAGCAGAGAGCAGATCTTTTCCCATTTAACAATCACAAAAAAAAAAAACCAACAAAACAAAACCCCAAAAAAACTCAAACAAAAAAAAAACACAACAAAGCTAGGTTTGAGTATTATGCTGTGATTCTCTCCTTAGGAGAGAATCTCTATCAACTAAGGAAAGCAGCTGTCTCTTGGTGTGACAACTGCTTAGGAAAAACATCAGATCCTTGCTTCAAAGGCAAACTTAGTTTCACTAAGTTGAAACGTAGTCAGCCCAGTCATGTTGATGCCAGAGTAAATATGCTCAGATTGTATAGTTTGAATGTATGGAGATATATGGCTCTCTGAATAATCTGCAATAAAGGGGAGAGCCTGGCATCTGCATGAATATTCAGTGTAGTCTATTCACCAGTCCAACAGTTTAATCATATTTAAGCCCAGAGAATAAACAGTCAATGGAGCCACGAATCCTTGAATCTACTCACTCTTGCTTCTTCCTACAAGCTAATGTGGAGGGAGTATTAAGAAACTTTGCCCTCTCATTAAGTACTTTGTGGGGCCTCTGTAATAAAAACTGTAACAGATGAAAGATACAAGAGGAGTCCTTTGTCTGTGATATTTAAGATGACTCAGCTCCCCAGGTGTTTGAAAGAGATCTCATTAATTCATTCACCAGTTTCAGTAACAAATAATGAGAAGATTTTTGAATATCTTCAGAATCCATTTTAAAATCCTCTGTTCTTAGTAGAAACACTTTACGTGTACTCTTTCAGTTGCCATCGAAACCGGGACCCATTGTGCCCTCTACAAGCCATGTCCTGAGAGGAAATCGAAGGTGTATCTTCCTGAACTGGAACATGGGACTGAACTGCTGAGGTGACACTGAGCCCGCTTGTGCTGTTGGGTAATATTAGCCGAGGTAATATCAATGCAGCCAGGGAAGCAGCTGTGATTACCTGTCCCTTTATCCATCCCGGCTGTCCTGACCACTGGGCTATAGAATTAGCCTCTCTCAGACTTGGTGAATATTTATTTATGCAAAGTTCAACATTTTCAAAAGGACTCACAAGACAAAAGCACCCCATCAAATACAACAGCATGGTGATTAAGCACCTCCCGAGAGACAGTGGCTCTCAGACTGCAAGGAAACCCGAGCTTTTGCCCCGATGTCCCTTGACAAGGGACATTGTTTTTGCAAGAGGGCTCCTCCTCCTGCTCTTCAATGTTTTGTGTAGGATTAAAATAGCACCTATAGGAGTAAGCACTGTCCTCGGAAAAACCTGAGAAGTGCTTTGTTTATGACTTCTGCCGAGGGTTAGGCAGATCTCCTTGTCAAAGGGTACTGTCCAGTCTGAAACGGTTCTGTGCATTAGCAGCAAGAGATATCTGGGTATCACATCTACTAGGAACCCACAAAAAGCTTCTTAAGGTTTATATTTGCATTTAAGTGTCCATATCATCTGTAGAAACATAATGTGTTGTAGTCTAGCTGTCAATTAGTGGGGTCTAGAACTCTACAGAACTCTGCACCACCTGAAAACAGAGCTGTAGAGGATATTCACACACCAGACAGAAACAGCTCCATCGCGTTTTCCTCCTCAGTCTTTTCACGAACTCCATCAGCAAACGGACAGCACATCCTAATGAGCTCCTCAGCCACTGAGGTACACTTAATCCTGAATCAGCAAAACCTGATAATAATGCTCAGCTGCTTGAAATGGAATTATTTTCTGATGACTGGACTTAATCCAACCAAAGGTCAGTACAAATAAAAAATTGCTGTCAGCTCAAGACTTAATGATATATTCTTACCTCTGTAGACCTATAATTTCTCTAGATACCTAAGAGGTCATGTCAATCCTAATGTCTCCCAGTTTTATGAATCCAACCATAAGCCCCTTTTAAATCAGATTACAAATGATTACTATAACTCTAAATCAAGGGAAAGGCTCACCATTTTCTCTAATTGGAAGAACTAATTTAATTATAATTATTCTCTTTCCAGATGCTTTGTATTTGTTCCATTACATTACAATCAATAGTCTGAGTTTATGGAAAAGAAACAGTTAATTGTTTATGACTTGGAAACGATGAAAAATTAGTTCACATCTGCTGGTGCAGCCACACTTCAGCCACACTCCTATTGTTTCAGAAGTGCAGGTATCTTCATATACACTTCATGGTGGCCTCATTGCTAATTTAAAGTAGTTGAAAAGATGGTGTAAACAGAAAATTTTTGCTATTCTGACATTTTTTAAAGATCTGCTTCAATCTAAAATAGGCAATTGATAAAACCATCAGAAGTGAAAAGCTAATAATTCAAGATTTACAAGTCAGTGGGCACAAAGTGGAAAATGGTAATGTATTCAATATCCCAGTGATTTTGCACTGAATTAACATAAATTGACATAGCCTCCGAAGCAAATCTTGTCAACAACCTCACATTGCCTTATTAAAATCATTGTGGCATCTATATTATTTTTGGTTTTCTAATTTCCAAATATTAAACAGGCCAAATCTTTATTCTGTGTAGCTTTGCTGAATTTAATATTTAATTATTTATTAGATATCAAATGTATAACATCTGTGTAAGAAGGCTGACATATGTTAGGACCTTTGACTTTGATATATAGAAAACTGTCTGCTGAGTTAGGAATCACTCTATAAATTAATTAGATAAACATGAATACAGCATTTGTATTCTTCTAAGCCTTTGCTTCCCTAGAGATGAGGATGATGCTTATACAAAGCACACAAGAGTGAATGTATGAGTAGATCCCTTTTGTCTTTGAATTAACAAGGTTCTGCTTTATGCTTTCTTAACTTTTTGGCGGATGGCTTTCACAGTTTAAGGGTTTCACAGTCTAAAGGTTAATACTTTTCTCTTCTCTGAAGCTGTTTCTGAGACTCTGCCAATATTACAGAAAACTACACCAGTACAACTTCCTAGATTTTTTCCACTGATATAAATTTAGTAGGCAAGCCTCAAGTAAGAGCATACTTCTGGAAAAATATCTTCGTCTTCTTAACACATCCATGCAAGCACACAGAAACACATCCACAAACCCAAGTGATTATACTTTGGGTCATAATCTCTTATTTTAATAGGAGACTTCAATTTCATTTATCTCCATGGCTGTACTTTTGAGTTGGCACCCATTTAAAACTTCTCCAGCTGTTTGTTATTCTACTGTATAATAACAAATAATTTTGCCTGACATTCCTTAGGAAGCAGAGACTACTGCCTATACAAAGGTATTTCCTTTTGCTCAGATAGATTAAAAATGTAGTATTTTTTATAAAACAAGGCAAGGGTCACAGTTATCTGGTGAAAGTGCAGAGCCTTCGCTCCATAACAGTGTTTTTCTTCTGGAGTTCCCTCAGTAGAGGACCAGGAGGTCTTCTGATTTTTGTTACAACTTTGCAATAGAACAGCAGTAGTTTACAGGAGAGTATACAAGGTTGTGCCCATTCTCACCACTGAAAAGTTATAATCTTCTAAATAAGGCTGCCTATAGCAGTTATATCCAAGGAAACCGTGCCAACAGCATCAAGCAGCGTTCTTTGCCAGAGTAGTTTGCCATAGTGACATGCATGCAAAAGAACTCTTGCTTTTTCAAAAAGCAATCCTGAATAAAAACTCTTCTCATTCAAGATAGAGGCCTTAAGGAACATCCTGCATGTTAACAAACATCTTCAGATAATGCCGAGTTTGATGCTCATTTCCTAGTTATTCACAGACTCTCTTAAATGGAGCTCTTTCACTTCTGTGGCTTAGCCTAAGGAAATCCTGCAAGAACAATGTGTGACTGAAACACACACAGGTTTCCCAAATGGTAGCAAGACCCATTGATGCTGCTTCAGATAGCACCAAGACAGCAAGTTATAATACAAGCTAAACAAGAAAGGGTCTTGTTTGTATAGGATTGATTTGAGTTCAAGCTTTTTTCCTTTGAATTTGCAGTATATTATGTAAAGTGTCCTTCAGTGAAGAAGTTATTTAGCTGCCAAACTACATTATTTTTCCTCAAGTATTTCAGTAGACAGAATTTCAAAATCACCAATTGCTTACTCCCCAAATAAGCATTCCCACTTACTCTTAGTAAAGTAGCCTGGAATACACTTGCAGATGCTGAAGATCTGGTAATAGAAAGAGAAGCCTTAAATACCCTAAAATCAGGTACCATGGTAATGTAACAGTTTTACTAATTAAGGTTGATTTATGCTGTAGAATATGCCTGTTTTGATGTTCCTTTGTATTTGTACAACCTGTAAACATTTACAGAAAATCTGCAACACTGAAGATGTTACAACTTTCCTGGGACTATCTCTATAAACAAAGGAAAATCCTTAGGACCGATGGACTATCCAGCTTTCCTGTTTAAGTCATCAACAGGGTAGAATTGATTCCAGTACATGGACATCTTTCCATTGTACAATAGATTCAGACCATTAATTCATGGTCAATTAAATCTAAAATCTCAATCTACCTCCTCCTTTGTTTTTATTTCTGGGGCATTATCCAGTCTCTTCTCCAGTCAGCCTCATTAGGGCTGATGCTGGTACCTTCTCTAGGCAGAGCATGCCTACTGGTATTTTATACTGTTGTGTTTCCTGATTTATTATTGTTCTCATTGCAGAGTTTCCTCAACAAAGAGGGCACACAACCTTTTTGTATTCACAGCAGGCATTACACAGCACACAGCACTACCTGATTATCTGTCTTACCCAGATGATCATATTGATCAACCAAGCAACTCCTAAAAGTCTAGATTACTTTTTCCATTTTATTTGTGAGCACACATTATTTCTCTGTTGAGATGCTTGAGTCATGTGGTTCAAGGAAAGTTGTCTAAGTAATTCTGATTAATTTTTGCTTCAAATACTTGGGGCTTTTCAGCAGAGTGATTACAGTGGGCCCTGTGTGGTTAACTGATGTGCTGAGCAAGAGTGATATATTGCAAAGTGAAGTATTGGGCAGGAAAGCTAAAACAATGAGTTACTCAGAAAATAGCTGGAATACACTGTGTTTGTTCTTTGCCTTTTTACACATAAAAATTCTTTGGAGCTTATTTATTCAAACATTAAAATGTATCCAACTTTAAATTCAACTTCAAAATCTCAAATCTCTAGTTATGAGCCAGTTCTACTTACAAAAAGCAATGCTCATTTACCCATCAGGCACTTCTAAGCACATCTTTGGATGTTGTTGCTGTTGTATAGTTGAGCTATTTGTCTTAAGTAAAAAAGTGGCATCTGTATGCAATTTCCACTTGGCACCAGTATCTCCTTTTGATGACAGTCTGTACTGTTTCCCTTTCTTCTTCCAGTCACTCCAGCTGCAGGACCCAGATGTCAAACTCAAGAATGTATTTTTTTCCCAGCAGCGCTATCTGATTCTGTTGTTGGCACCTCTGCTCATGGCTGCTCTGAAGCTGCCTGTGTGCAACTCCCTAAGCTTAAAATGCAGACAGTGCTTTTTTATTTATATGCTAAAACCTTTTCAGTTGCCTTAATTATGGGAACTGAATAATATATATTCATCAGATACACAAACATACAGATTCCATTATTTATGATATTGTTTCATGACAACTGTTACGCTTCTGTAACCAGAAACTGGGAAGCAAGAAGAAAGCTTCAAAAAGTGCTAATGAGACATCAAAAGTAGTTGCTTACTTTCAATAACTGATCCAAACAAAGAAAGGTAAATATAAAGCTATCAAAGGGTGATTGATGAGAATAAAAAGTAAGGTAGAAAGGAAAAGGTGAAAACAGAAATGCATTAAAAAGGAATGAACAGCAAAGAGATGAGGGGAGAATAAAATATGTTAGAACTGTCTAAAAACATTCTGCCACATGTCTCCAAAAAGTGAAGTCCTTTAGACGAGAACCAAGGCAAAAACTTATTCCAATTAATACCTCTCTGTAATTCTCTCTTTTTTTCTTTCTGCTAGTTTCATGCTTTCCTCTTGGGGATGTTTTGCTGTGGTATTTGATTCTCCATCACAAAGACAAGGTATTTGTCTCCCAGGGGCTTTTCTGTAGCTCAATGCCATGAGCTACAGCGGCTGGTCAGGAACCGAATGTGTCAGGCAGCTCACATCCTCCTGCAGGCTCCTGACAGCACCTGTGGGCTCACTCTGCTGCACTCTACCTGACAAAGGAATTTTACTGTCTACAGAGCCCTCAAAGAACTGCATTTCTCCCCCCATGAATGAATTGTCTTCTAGAATGCAATAAACATAAATTTGAGACGGCTTCTATCTTACACAAGTAGTAACAATTCCTCTACATTGATGCACATATAGTCACAAAACCAGCTTATGAAGACAAAAGAATGGTATTTTAATAAACTCCTAGTCAAGAAACTGAGCATTGTTAGGTTAAAAGAGCTAACTTGAAGGGTAAGAGAAGGGATGTGAAGGACTGAATCCATTATTAGGATAAAGGAGTAGTAAGTGGTGAGTAACCCCAGTCAGGTAGATAGACAGATGGAAAAATTCAGAGATAAGAAAATATTAATACATTTTTATAAATATATATAGCTACATAAATATTAATGGAGAATTCTATTATCTTGACAGCCCATCTGATTTCTATGTCAATATATCTGTTGGACATTGAACACTGAAGTGATAAATTGCATGTAATTCACATTTTACAAATTAAAGAACCATGACCAGAAGTTTAAGGATTCAAATATCAGGAGAGAATTAGCTTGAAATCCAGGAATATAAAATATTTACTGGGAATCATCCATTTAATCAATTAATAAATTAAATTTATTTTGCCATTCTGTCTGGCAAGGTGCCAACACCACGATTCCTTTTCATTACTTATGTATGTTTATGTGCACCAAGGGCATGGAATGGGTTCTGTAAGAGGAACAGAAACATACACAGGAATCTACACTGTAGATAGACCAATCAACTATTGAATTACACAGAAGATAATTGAGTGTAAAACCAGGCTGACATAAAAATGAGGGGGCAGCTGGTTCAAGCAGCTACTCCTTCATAGCACAAAGCTAATCTGTGGAACTAAAAGATGCTAAAAAGCTCATAGGGACACAAAAAGTGGTGTCATAAAATTAGTGGAAGAAAATCCAGCCTGGACAATTAAATGCAAAATTAAATGCAATTAAATGCAAAAAATAACTGGCTTTAGAAGTTCCTGCTCTGAAAACTACTGGAGGGTGGCAGAGCATTTTGGGGAATATAGCACTATACACTTACTGTCTTCTCATATCCTTTCCTGTGCTCTGATGCTGGACAGTGCCAAGACAAGACAAACCTTTAGTCTGACAAAGAGAAGTTGCTCTTACATTCAGTTTTTGGGATTTGAGAAGTCCTACTGAAATCAGTTGGATGTCTAAATTCTCATACAATGAAGGTCTGAATACTCAGCTCTTTGTAGGAAACTACAAGAAAACATAACTAAACAAAAGAGAGAAAGAGATTCCCTTCCTTTTTTTTTTTTAACAGCTTTAAAAAAGTTATTAGTGGAGGGGCTGGGCTTGTGTGTTCTGTGAGAGAGGATGAGGCAGTTTCATGAGAAAGCACAGAAAGCAGGAAGACAATTCTGCTACATTTGGCACTAGACAGAAAGCTAATGAGGCTAAGGCTGATGGCAGAACCACATCCCTGGAATGAGACTGTGGCATGATTGTTGCCCTCCTACATGGGATAATAGGAGTCAGGGTTTTTAGTTGGATTCACTTGGACTGTCCAGTATTCAATAACCACGTCCCACTTTCAGCACCAATAATTTCAGCACTCTTACAGAAATGTCCACCTATGCACCCTCAATCACCAGCCATTACTGAAAATTTATTCTCAATGATTTAGGAACATGCAAAAGCCTCAATCACAGCTGAGTTAACTCAAGACTTAGCACAGCTAAGACTAAAACATAGCTTCAGACTGCAGGAGAAGTGTCCATAACTTACAGTATAGGGATCATGACAGGGGGACCTCAACAAGGAGGGGAGCCCAGTATGAAAAAAATGGTGTGAGAAGGTAAATTCTGATATTTTGGTCCTGAAGGTGAAAACAAAGAATAATATTTAGAGTACTGCTAAGCACAGAACATACTGACAGAATACATTTTACTCCAAGAGATAAAGGACTTCAGTCACAACAAGTACATTATCCTTACTTCTAAAATATTTTACTTCAGCAGTATGACAATTTCTAATTATTTTTATAGTTGTTTCCACAAATTTACAGAGATGAGGCACTCCTTGGAGTCTGTGATCAAAGTGTCAGAAACAGCCAGCTACATTTGTTAAGTGTGCAAACTGAAAATGTTATCATACGGATGCAAAAGGAAAAAAGCATGTATTTTATTATCTATTTTGCATTTAAGAGACAAATCTGTGACACAAATCCCAGGTAAAATTAGTGAAAGACAAAGACAATGTATTTAGAATTTCTAAAGAAATTGTCATATTCCTCTGTTCACCGTAATTTTTTAACATAGCAAGATTTTATACAAGAGGGAGACAAGGTTTCACACGCTTTCTCTAAGAGTTGGAACAAATTCAGGAAGAGATGAGCTTTGGCCAACCCTAGTTCATTGTAATTACATTGTTTGTATTGTGCTTCATCTTTAAATTGACCATCAGGCTGAGCTGAAGATTTGAGAAACTTTCAGGACAGACTTTGTGTCTAAAAGCCAGAGCCAAGAGATATGAACACAACTGATGACCTAGACAGTGACTGAGGATAACAGAACATTCCCTTGCTTGTGGGGGTTTTCAGTATGTAATGAAAAATTTGACTTCTAGAGACTTTGTGTTCATCATGTTCACTTGAGGTGCACAGCTCAAAGTCATATTTACATTCTTGGAATTAAAATTTTCAAGGGAAGGAATGATTCCCCGAGTTAAGTTGTTTCTGTGATATGGAAGCATAAGCCTCCACCTCTTGAAGCGTAGATCCCACATTTGGAATTGATTTCAGGCACATAAGATCTGGTAGAAATAAAATCAAGATGGGTTGTTTCATGTACATCATGGCTTGTACTTCAGAGAAGACTGTGACATGTTGACTGTGTGTCTTAAAGGGTTAATAAGTACAAAACAGACTGTAGAGTTTGTAAAACATTTTACTCTCCAGCTACCAAGATATAAGGATAGAAAATAAGTTAATATGAGCAGTGGCCACTTTGGTACTGACCCTCAAGGTAACAGAAAGATTGAACTGCACAATCTTGCACAAACAGTGACACTGGGCTGCAACAAAGTGATGACATTTCCTATGGAATGGATTACAATGTGCAAATAAATTAAGAGAGAGAAGTGAGTTAACCCTTTGAGACATGGTATTATTATGATCATTATCATCCTATCATCATATTCATTACCCTTGAATTGCATAATAAAAGCATTCAATGAAATCAAAGTTTGAGATGGCTCCCTAGCCTCCTTTCTTCTTACAATAATAGAAAATAAGTACTGTAAAACACCTTTTCTCTGATATATAAGAGAAGACAATCTGTGGCTTCTAGATTATGTAAGCAGCTATTTTATTTGGAAGGTCTACTGTGAAGGCAACAGCTGTGGACTCAACAGATTCAAGTACATATAGAGAAAAAAGTGGGTTATATTTTAAGAATCTTATATGACACAGTAGAATAAGCCACAAGATTTCAGGGTCAGACTATAAGTGTGTTCTTTCAAAGGTCTATAGAGGGTTTTTTTTAGAATTGGAACTGTCACATGATTGTCCCAGTAAGAGGAGTTTGGCATGGGAAACTCTTAGTGGGTACAGCAAAATGGAGAAGTATTTTAGAACAAAGTTTTTAAAAAAATGGAAACAACCCAAAGTGCCTAAAAGGGAAACAACACTATCATGCAGACAGAATAGGGACCAAAAAAAAACCCACTATTGCTGTTTTTTTATTTTGTGTTTTTTTATTATGCTCTTGGAAAACATTACCCAAGCACTTTTTCTGCTGACAGTCAACCATGATATAATTAGGCATAGTCAAGTAAATTTGATATGAGAAAATACAATGAAATTTTCTTCCTCTTTCAGCAACTTCTTCCAGCAATTGAATACTCACACTGAGGAAGGAATACTGCAGATTGCTAATGTGCACAGATTTCAGGTCTGTGTGTGTACTTCAGCCACTAATATGGAACTCTAAAGAGACTTACATTTCTCTAACTCCAAAACTGGATTTGTAATGCCATATAATTCAGAACAGGATATTTGAATTTTTTTTTTGCAGTAAATAGTAAAAGCAATGCTTTTAAACTAAAGCAGCACCAAAAATCTAACATTGTTTCATACAGCTTTCAAATTCACCAGCATACCAGGATCTCCAGAATAGGAATATTCTATTTCTATTGTAAGTATACATAAGTTATTACACGAGTAATCTTCAGCTGTTCAGTATCAGGCAAATAAAGGAATATTCTTTATCACCAGTATTCAGAATTGATGTTTTGTCAAAACATCTTTGTGACAATGTCCTTTTGCCAGTGTTAGAGAAACAGCCCTTGCTGTTTCACAGCATCTTTAGGAGCCGTGATATAGGGGTAAGTCACACATGGCAAAATATACACCTAATAGAGAATGAAGAAAAATAAGCACTTCTTGGCTGAGTGAAATTCAAGGGCACCTGATGCAATTTATAGTTATTAGCAATTCAAATGCCATGAGCTAACATTAAGGAATCCACAAACTGACTTATGTTCACTGAGACTTTGTCTGTAGTCTTTTCTCTAGCTGAATCTAACTCAGGTTTTCTAAACTTTTTTGACAATGAAAACAAGTCTGCAGGACAGATGTCTGGTGGAAATAGAGACAAAAGCAATGTGATAGAAGTAATCACACCAGATGTCCAGAGCAAGCAATTATCAAAATAAAATTAATTGATTGGAGATTCAGATCTTAAGGCACTGGTTACCTTAACTACTTATACCCTACAAAGACTGACAGAGGAGAGACAAGTACAAATTTTAAAGGCAAACCCTACTATGTAGGCCAGTAGCTTTCCTCTCCTAAAAAGCATCTGTCATAAAGTTCCTTTACCTTTAAGAAAGTTAAAGTTGCTGGGGTCTCCTGGGAGTCTTTTCTCTTGACCAATTATCGGTCATTGCTGAGAATTGACAGCAGTTTTAGCCATTGAAAAGTAGAATCAACTTGTGAACCCCACCTTAAAGTGTACACCCAGAAGTCGGTAGTGCTTCTTTGTTTTCCTGGTTGTGAAGAGTGGTGGAGCTCCGGCTGGCCTCCCGTTCTCTGCCCAGGCCATGCGGCCTGGGTGGGGAGCCGGGCTGGGCCTGCCGTTCTCCCAGCCGGGAGATGGGGACCGGCGGGGGCTTGCCCCGGGCTGAGCCGGGCCAGGCCGGTTCCTGGCTTAGCTGCAGGTTTTGCTGTAATAGAATTTACTAGGAAACTGCCGAGTAAAGAAGAAAAGCTCTGGACCTGCGGCAGGCTGATACAGCAACTACACTGCAGAGCAGCCATGAAGAATCTTCTATCAAAGACAGCTTCAGCTGCTGCTCCGGCAGAGATCACAGAACCATCTACAAAGCCTGGGCAAGATTTTAACTCTTTCTTATCCAGATGAAACTTGCAGATTAATCTTTTCATCCAGAGAGAGAAAAGGAAAGTAATCAACATGAAAAGAGACTTTATAAACTACTAGTGGCAAGAAAGAAGAGACTTCAAGAAAGGTAGAGAATTAAGGAGATGCTTTAATTAAGCTGAAATATCTTTCTGTTAAAACTATGGAAATGGACAATGAAATCTTGAGAAAAACCCCTTTAATTCATAATAGAGTATGGAGAGGAATAAGGTGTTCAAAGTGTAAATTTAAGTAATAAGTGAAGTAATTGTGGTATAGTGGAGTGCTGAGAAATTTGAAGCCTTGAGAGGCAATGAGAAAAACTGTTTCTTAGTGAAGCTCACAGAAGCAGATGAAGAATACTTTTTTGCCTTTGACTAACTTATCCTTAAAAATGCTATCTTCAAACTCATGACCCATAACACATTTTCAGAGTGATGTGGAATGGGAGGGGTGAGCTTTAATAACAGTAGCTCTGAGCAGCTGATATCAGAGAAACGAGAAACTATAACAAAAATAGTTTTCTTGTGACAAACTCCATAAATTAACAGAAAGGAACTTCTGTTTCTCTACAGAAACTGAGGAAAAGACTATGGAAAAAATTAGAACTGTTTAAACCATCAAAATTATACAGTTTTTGTCTCTGTTGTCATGTAAACAAAAGAATAGTGAGCAGTGAGAAATGAAAAGGTTTTTCTAAAAGTTTATTCTGGTGTTCTTATTCTTGTAGTTTGTCAATAAACTCTTCTTTATTCCTTTTAAGTTTTATGCCTGGTTTGCTCTTATTTTAATCCATATCTCACAGCAAGAAATAAATAATTCCTTTTTTCCCCTTTTTGTTAATTACTAGTTTAAACCACGACAGCATCTTACAGTAATCAATTGAAAGGTTGCTGTTACTCAATAGCAGTTGACCAAAAAAACATTTCTGCAGAGAAATACTCAGATTTTTCTTCAAACTGTCAAACTTTGCCACATAAGTAATTTTATACTTAATCCCTAATATTTTATAAGACAGTATAGGTACTTTAAACCATTTATAAAACTGATCTTGTTACAGAACTGGTACTTCATGCATCAACTGATCCAGAAGAATCCAGTTTGTTCAGAAGAAATTGTGTTTTATCACAAATATCGTAGCTTCCTATCCTTGGGTATCTATTGTAAATTAAGTGCACACAATATGCAATGTTACGAGTCAATTAAATGATCCTTTCATTTTCACAAACATTTCTCACAGAAATACTTCATGAATTAACACTACACAGTTTTTACTGTCCTCACCTGCTGATATTAGAAGTACTTTCAAATTATCTACTTTTATATTAACATATGAAAAGCTGTTTCGCAGGTACAGGTATGAATACAACACTCACATTTCTGGTTTTGCATGTGCAAGCATGACAAGTGCAAACACTGGCATTTACATACAAGTGCCACTCTGAAAATTAGCTTAGGTATTTGGATTTTTGTTATGATATGCATTGGCAAATCAGACCAAGACTTGTTATTCTATCAATTTCAGAATTAAAGTGTATAGTATTAGTAATGTGAGTTATAATTTCTTAGAAGCAGATTTTCAGTGGGATTTTTGCAGTAACTAGTGACCAATGCTAATCATAACTCTTGTTTCTGTTACACAGTAGAACTGTATTTCATTTTGGAAGGACACTTCAGAGCCAAAAAAAAATGCATTGCAGGCATCTACATATATCATTACTAAAAATAAAACAGATACACTAACAAAGATATTTAATGATCAACACTTGCTAAGAATCATATTGTTACAGAAAGCACTTCAGAAGGACTCAAACCATGTCTTCTTTTGAAATTTTTAAAGTTATCTTCCTTTGAAAGTATTTCAGACACATTTGTTCTGGAAGAAAAAGTATTGATAATACCAAACAACAAACTTTCTAGCAAGTTCACATAACTGAGTCTTTAGATCATGTACCTTCCATATGATATGAGTCACTGAATTTTTGGATGATGTAAATGCAATCAGAGCATGCTTAATTTCATTTTGGTTGGTTAGAACTACAAAAGAAGGAAAAAACAGCAATTTGCAAGGAGATGGAAAACAAGGCAATATAAATAGAGAAAATAGTTACACTTAATGAGATTTATTTTCATTGGAACTGCTGCTGGGTTTCACTTTCAAACTACAGAGTTATCTACTTTCATTTGATTAGAAACAATGCTATGCAATCTGAGCTGCTTTGATTCTCTCACCAAATAAAAGAACAAGTGCCTTCACACTTAAAAAGAGCAAACATTCAATTTAAGGAAGTGAAAGAACAAAGAAAGAACCTAGTAACTTTAAATAAAAACATGAAGACAATTACATCACAGATAGTAAATCACAGTCTGGCAAGGATGCTGGTGAAGAAATTCTGTTCTAAACAATCCTCAAGAATTTACTAAAATTCACAAGATTACTTTGGGAGAACATAGTTGTGAGGTTTTTTTAATAATAAAACTCCCTATCTCAGTATACTTGTTTCCTTTTTAGTGGTTGTTTCTGAACTTTCCCTTTATTGTAGTTTCCCATCATCACCCTTCAGTCTTCCAGCGACTGACTTTTCCATGTCTCTGTATTGCAGCAGTCCTTGCTACTTTTTTTCCCTTCAAACAGTTTAATGTAATTAAGTAATTTAAATTATCAAAGCAATTATTCCCAAAAGGAATACAGGTTGACATTTGCTGCTTCTACACCATCTCTCTTTCTGTCTTGAATTCTCAAAAGCTTATTATTTTCTCCAGCTGAAAACTCATATAAACAAGATTTTTCTTTTCCTAGAAGCCTTGCGCTGCTTGTACTTCTGAGTTTTCAGATCACCACAGGTACAACACTACTGTTACAGATGTGCTTGCACCACCCATATGTTAAATGTTATTACATCCTTAAATGTGCATTCTGTCACCATCTAATTTTTACCTGTGTCTTAGGCAAACCTTCACCTCCCACTCAAAAGCCATACATATTGCACATTCTAAAAGAATAACAGCAGTTATATGCTTTAAATATCTTAGTAAGCAATGACACAGCCTAAAGCATCCCTAGAGAGTGAGCCAGAATGCCCAGATGTGGAGGCAACACGGCCCACTGGACTCCATGGGTCAACACAACTGCCCATTCAGCCTGAATGAGGGACTCAGTCCTCTGTCTGAAAAGATTGCCAGGGTACACCATTATCTTAGAGATGGAAGGAAATAAAATTTAAGAACTTAGTAAGGATTCAGAACTTACAGGGTTCAAAATACCAAGTATTAGAATTGAAGTTTTCTGTGTGAAGACAACAAACTGTCAATTAAAACTGTATCAAGTTATGACAGGTTCAGCCTTGGAGGACAAATGCTCAGCTATAGGCTATGGAAGCAGAGTCTTTGGGAGCAGTCTAGCAATCACTGTGGCCACAAATTTGGACCGTATCTAATGGAATCTGATGACAATTCCATACAAGCTGGATCTAAGGATCCGTATCTCAAGCATACCACTTCTTGCTGGGATTGCATGGTATGTGGTACTGTTACTGACTCTGCACTTCTAGTGTATCTGACTTCCCTCCCAAAAAGCAGGGGAATCACTGTGTGGAGAAGAATGTAGGATAACTAGGGGAAAAAAAACCAAATATATTCATAAATATGTTATCTAGTAGCAATGATCTGAAACTATGACAACGATGTGCATATAAATGATTTAAACTGTCTAGGGATAGCTAATATTTTTAGTAGACAAAACAAAATATTCAGTAGTTGCTTTAGTTCAGGCTTAAATAAGACCTTGTACCCTAGAAAGTCCAGCTGTTATTTCACTTAAGTCATTTGTCTGCTACATGACATTACTTCTTCATATGAGCCTTGACTTATTTTATGTTCTCTTATTTGCTGTTTCCAACTGTTGTAGATTAACAGAGATCCCATGTTAAGTGTGTGGTTACTTTTTATGCACTAAAAGATAAGTTGTTACTTCATCTTTTACTGAACTTTGAATACGTTTTTTTTTTACTTGAATGCCTCAAGCTCTTTGCTAACAAAGTCTACTGTCATTGGTAACATGTTAATTCAAGTATATGTATTAACAGGATTCCCAGGCCCTAATAACCATTACTTCCTGCATTCATAATAAAAACAGTGTGAGAGCGCTATGTTCTCACACATCAAACAAAACTTCAGGACAGCCCAGTTAAATGATTTGCCAACATACTATTTGATACAGCACTAGCATTCTCTGAGTCTTTCTCAATTATGCACTGAGCTGTTTAGGACAGCAGGTTAAATGCTCATCAGCACTGCTAAACTATTTGATTTAAATGATCTGTTCCATGTTTTGAGATAACTTTGGCAATCTTAAAGTAAGAGCTTGAACAATGCAATTATTTTAAACAGTTTGCCAAACCTTAATGTGTCTCTTTACAACATATGGTATAGTCATTGTTTAAAGGCAGGTTCTCAGCAGTGCACATCTTTCACTACAGGGATCGAAACTGGGGACCCATCTGCTCAGATCTATTAAATTCTCAATACAGTTTCAAACATTTGCTGAACTGATGACACTTTCAAATATGGCAGGATTTTTATAACATAGGTGAATAACAGGAACATGGTTTCACTTTAAACAAAAACATCTTAAATTGTTGTCAGAGAAAAGAAGAAAGGAAATAAACAGCTGCAGAACTGCATCACGTTAAACACAATGCCAGGCTGTGTGATACAAGCTCCAAGTTATAAAGCTTTCTTTTTTCCTTTAAACTAAGGAATGTGCAAATAGTAATCATACTAGCTCAACAGAAAAGCACTTTATAGTGCAACCAAAAACGTGGAGGTGATCTCTTTTATTAGGGCAACTAAAAATATAAAGAAGTAGTCTTTGAGAAATTTTATTTTAATTTGTTTTATCAGAGCTTGTGAGCAGTAAAAAGGAAAATCAAAGGGTTGCCCTGTGTGGTTCCTCTCAGTGAAATAATCAGCTTTGAAGTTATTCTTTGGATAACACAAGACCCTGGGTTAAGTCAGGGGCACCTCCTCAGGATTTACTCCTATTTGACACAGCACCGCCAAACAGATGTAAATTTTATAGCAAACAAAATGTGAAAATATTTATTATACTAAAAATCTCCATGAACACTATGATTACTCCATAAATAACCACACAGCTGAGAAAAAGACAGAGGAAAACACAGGAGAGTAAAATCAAGGAAAATCTAGGGGGGAAAAATGTAACATGAAAGAATAACTTTCCACTGATTCATCAGTATTCTTACACTGGCCCCTCCCCAGCTGAAGTAAAATATCACAGTTCAACAAGTCATCAGTTATGACAACTTAGACAACAAAGGATCTGTACCTATACACAGAATAAATGAAATTAGATTTGTTGTCAATCTGATAGCCATCATATTTTGACAGTTATTTATGTTCATTTAAAGAAGCGCATCCCTATTAATGATAATTAAAATGCCTGCTGTAAATGAAAATCTGTTTATTTCTTACCTTGTACTTTTTTTTCTGTTAATTCACTGATTTTATTTTCTAATACAAGTGAGGGGAAAAAAGTACAAATAGAACAGACAAGAGACAGAAACATAAAACCAAAACAAAACAGGATATATAGCAAAATGAAACAAAAATACAGATCTCCTCAGGGCAGCAGTATCTTGAGTACAGGATTACAAATATACATAAAAGTTCAGGCTTTTCTACAGAATTTTTAAACTGAATATATTCTACCTTGTCCCACAGCTCTCCATATAGCATCTTGCAACAAAAAACCTGCATATACTGGAATAGCATGTTGATAAAAACCAAGGCCTTGCCAAACTTTCTCATCCAAGTAAAATAAAATACACATTCAAAGTAGAACAATTACTTGAACAAAATTCCAAAAATCTAAACTCCCTCCATATGGACATTTTTATTCCCGAATAAAAGAATCCAAGGGTGACAGTAACAAGGAAAACCTCAGAATTGTCTTAATATGGTTCATAATTTGTCTTCTGTACATAATCTTGGAATCATAGAATGGCTTGGTTTGGAAGGCACCTTAAAGCTCATCTCATTTCAACCACCCTGCCATGGGCTGGGGCACCTTCCACTAGAGCAGGTCACCCAGGGCCCCATCTAGCCTGGCTCTGAACACTTCCAGGGATGGGATAGCCACAGTTCATCTGGGCAGCCTGTGCCAGGGCTTCCTCATCACCACAGGGAAGAACTTCTTCAGAATATTTAATCTAAAATCTACCCTCTTCCAGTTTAAAGCCCCTGACCTATCCATCCATGCCCTTGCAAGAAGTCCCTCTCCAGTTCACTTGTAGCCCCTTTAGGTACTAGAAGGGGGTCTAAGGTCTTCCCAGACCTCGTTTTCTCCATCCCTTCCCTCCATTGTGCCCACCACACCACATGGGTTGGTGTCATCAGCAAAATTGCTGAGTGCACTCAGTGCCACTGTCCATGTTGAACAGGACCAGTCCTGATGCCAACCCCAAGGAGCAGCACTTATCACTGGTCTCTGCTTGGAGATTGAGCCATTGACTGAAACCCTTCAAGCACAACCAGCCAGCCAATTCCTTATCCACCGAGTGGTCCAGCCATCAAATCCATCTCTCTCCAGTTCAGAGACAAAGATGTGTGGGACAGCGTCCAACTGAGCTTTGCACAAGTTCAGTAGATGACATCAGTTGCTCTGCCTTTATCCACCAAGGTCAGCAAATTTCACAACTTACCTTTAACACAAAAAAGATCACACCTCCTCCTACACTGTTAGATAGCTCAGTGAGCACCACACATTCTTGCTCATTGTTCATTTGAGAGCACAAAACATTTGCAAAAGTGTGAGTTTTTGATGCTGGTAAAGTTATTACAGTTTCTTTGTGGTTCTTCCACACAATCTCATTATTAGCAAACTGTAGCTTTTGCTTGATGTATATTTATTATTCAATATACTATTATATTTATTATCTTAATATACTTACTGGATGATTATATTAAATTAATTGAAAAATTCTGTGTTTTGATAGCAAATACAGTAGCAAAAATATATATTTAGGCTATTTTTATAATACCTTTCCAGTGGCATGATATAGCAGTTCAAATATGCTCTGGCTTTCCAGCAAAGCAATCTCAGACAAAACAGCACAAAATTCCTCAAAATAATCTTGGTGAATGTTAAATGATATGTAGGAATAATACCATGACAAAATGAAGACAAACATAAGAGGAAGTCAATAAACAAAAAAATCTAGGTGTCAAATCATATTTGTGGAATCTATGGAAACCTCATCAAAGTGAATGAGATTTCTACCAAAGCCAGTTTTTGTGATGTCCAAGTGAAACTGAGTAAATGTACTTGGACATTTATGTCTCAACAAGAATAAATAGCTCCATGTGGGGCTGTAAAAGAACAATTGACAGCAATTGAGGCTTCAAATCAGGTACTGCAGCTGCCATTTCAGAACTTCAGATGCAGAACAGGATGACCAGAGGATGTTTCTGAAAGGCAGAGAATTCAGAATGGAACACAGGCTCTCAGTTTTGAATGCTAACTCTGGATATCAAGGAAAAAAATTACTGATGCATTAAAAATACAGCAGTAAGTATTGCAACTTACCTAGTGCAATAACATTTCTTGCATTTGATAGTGGATGGGAGTATCAAGATGGGTCAGATCCCTGAAGAATCCTTTTGTACAATAAAGATCATATCACAGTAGTAAAAAATTTAGGATACTTTTAGTCCTCAGCCACAGACCCTTCATCTTTCATAACATTCTGATTGTTGAGTGAAGATTTTAATGAAAACAGTATTTCAGAATTTCCTTCCTTTGTGAGTATATGTCCTCACCTTAACCTTATTTTAACATTGTTTTTGTGTGGGCGTTTATTGTATTGCAGAGTATGGCAAATCTGATAAGAGAAAAGCAATGACTGCTTTAATAAGCCCAGTCTTATTGTATCAGAATGGCTGAAATAATTACATATCCTGGAAAACCTGGGAACTTGTGATCCTACTTTCAGACACAGAATGGATACAGTTTTTGATTACAGAAAATATTCTTGCAGTCCAACACAAAGCTAAACCTCAGTTGTATTCTCTGATGCACAATCAACATGGCTCATTTCCTGGGCTTTGGGAGGAAAACTGTTTCTTGCACAACCCAGTGAACTGAGAATAATAGGAATGATATGCTTGATGACAGCAGCAACATAGAATCTGAAACATATCTCAGAAGACTGCACTTTTGAATTAAAGTATGAATGTCATAGGGAGAGCACACAGGATGTTTGATCCCAAAAGGTTTCTTTCTTTCAGTACCCTATAAGCTACAGCTGTAGCTGTCACAACCATCCATTACTTGGATAGTTAATTCTCCCCATTCTAACTTGTTTCTCAAAAGATCCCACAGCTTATGAAAAGATTACAAAACCCAGAATTTATGTTTAGATTCCAAAGGAAACAAAATTATTTTATCTATATTCTATTTTATTATAGCTTGTTCTCATGCCTTGTGATGCAAAAAAAAAAAAAAAAAAAAAAAAGTATAAGTGATAGGATTTGTTACTTCATAGGATATAATTTTTTAGACAGAATGGAAATATTATTTCTACTTCCTGGTGTATCTTTTTAAAAAGAGAGTTTCTTCTGCTGCCACCATAAAACTAATTATTTAATTGAGAAATGATCCATGTTGATTCTACCTGAGTCTGCGAGTACCATACCTGAAGTTCAAAAGGCTGCTGCAGGATTGTGACCTTCACACAACAGGAAAGTATGACAACAAATCCATGTTCTTGGAGAGTGTGTTCAATTCCTAACACCTCACCAGCCTCAGATACAATAACACTTTTCCAATTTCTTTGAATTTATTAAGCACATTCATATTGATATCTGTATTCCCATGTATACTTAGAGGAAAATTAAAGAAGATTGGACAACTGAGTGTGACAACAGCTCCTGGCAGCATACACCATAGAAATGGTTCACTCTGAAAAAATAATTCAAAACTTACAGTATATAGAGTTTTCTGTAGGGACCTACAGCCCTTCCAGAGCTCTTACTATGACCAACCATATTGACATACATTTTCTTTAACATTTACATTTTTTAAAGTAATCCTATCACAAAGAGATTACATTTTAACAGATACCCTTTACAGGCAACCCTCTCCAAAATTATTCCTAATATACTTTCCTGTGCTTCTGGTAACTGTCAAAAATTGGCTTCATATCAAATGGAATATTGGTCTGATTTAATACAGCATTTCCTGTTTGAATATTTAACTAATTCCATTATTTTCTCCAGGGCTTGGGTTTTCACTGGGAAAGCATATTGCAAGAGCCTCCAGTGAAGGCATTTTTGGTACTCATTTCCTGAGTCTGATCTTGACTTCTGACAGAATTACCCATTTAGTATAGAGAGCTGCTAACTCTTAGAGTGCTCAAGATGTCTGTCTTCACAACTATTTGCTTCACAATCCTCACAGCAGAATTTAGCTGGAATCATTTGAAAGCTTGCTCCATAAAAGCAAGGACTCCAAATTTCCAAACTGTTACCAACTGAAATTTCTTACAAATGTTTCTGCATGTACAAATGAACACTCTGTATGTATATATGAAAGGAAAAAGAGACTTGGACAACAAACAATGCATTTAGCTCTTTAGAAAACAGCAAGGCTCCTTAGGACTCAGCTCATTAATTTTCCCAGAGAGATATGCAATTGAAATTCAGTGAGAGTTAAACACTTGACTCCCTTAGGATCTTTAAAATCCCAGATGAAGTGATATTTAACTAATTCCCACACAAACAGAATTCAGTCATTTGGCAGAATGATGCAATCCGATTGTTGGTCACCAGAATAGATTGGGTCCCCAGCACAGCATTTACTGACGTCTTTAGAGAGCTGCCATGTCCCGTCCCTGGGCACACAGGAGCCCAGGGCCATCACCTGCTGTGGGGTTCGAGGGAAGGGGTGCACTTGGAGGAGCCTCTCACTCCCCGCAGTAAGGTTGTGAACGTGCATTCAGCTTCCCACAAGCACCCTTTGTTTCTCAGAAGCTTGGATCTTCTACATGTTAGAAACAATACATTCTTTGGGTGTGACAATCCTCACGTATCCAATAAAATCAATGGAATTAGATCCCTCCCTCTGAATTATATGAAATCAAATTAGACTTGTATGGAAAGATTTACTCTTGAATAGCAAGAGTTTTCCTCCCCTTTCCCTGTCTCAATTCTTGGTGTCCTGGCTTTGCTGCCAGAAATTTCTAAACTGGTGAGCTCACTCTCCCCCTCCTCCTTCCTCTCCTCCTTTCTCCCCCTGCCCTGCCCGTCGGAGGGTTTCAATGGGCTCCTGCAGTCACTCGGGCGGACAGCATTCTGTTGCCAGGCAACTCCCTGAAAAGAAGCACATGCTGCTGCGGCGCAGACAGAGCGTGCCCGTCTGCTCCAGTGATGCTGTGGCCTAATTTCTACCTCTCTTGTGCTGGATACAAAAGGGAACATCTCCAGAGTCGAGGGTTAGGGAGTACTGAATTATCTGCACTTTTTTTTGTTGCTTGTTTTTCCCCGCTCTCCTGATCGGGTGCATCCCCTTCCATCTGAGGGCCCCCAGAAGTCATGCATGTCTAATCTGCATGCATGCGTTTGGGACTGCTCCCTGGGCTTGCAGAATGCTGACAACTTTCTGTTAGCTTTTGGCTGAGTTAATAGTACTTATGGAGATCTGTTAAGCTTCCCTGTAGCTCTCCCACAAGGGCAGTTTTGCATGTAAATTCTCAAGGCCATTCATCTTTTCCTACCTGACTCTTTATTGCCTGGTTGTTTGGGTTTTTTTAAAGGCCTCTTTAGGGAATGCAAGTATAGCCTTTTTTTATTTTCCCTCCTTTCACCATGCTTTCCTGGGAACAAAGAACAGCAAACTAAGAAATTCCTTTGGTTTTTCCAAAGCCTGAAGAAAGATCACTGCTTTATCCATGGATTTAGTTTTGGACTGCCTAATCTTCTCAAAAGGCAGGCCCATACGTATTCAGATTTTGTGGTTTGAACTCAGCCCTGCAATCACAATCCTCCACTGTCTGTTACAGACAGTATTATCATTAGGTAAAAAACAGCAGTCAGATAAGAAGCAAGTTTTATTAAATGTCCTGCTAGCTTCCTTAAATTTCCTGTTAGCATGTTTGCCATAGGAAGGTTGCTTATGCTAGTTACCTTTTGTCAGCTGTGGTACCAACTCAGCAGCTCACTCAACCTGCAAGCAAACCTGAACCTCAGAGAGAAGCTGCACTGTATTCAGCCTGGCAGAGTCTAATATTGCTCTGGTGTTCTGGGTATTCCACCAATCTTCCCCTCACTTCTGGATCAAGTCTGAAGTCCCAGTCCTAATTTACAAATCCCTAATTTGGTTAGTGCACATCTACTTTAAGGGCAGCCAAGAATCCTCAGTCACTGACCCCTGGAGTCAGCACTGTACTACAGATTTCTTCCAGCATAGCTACGTGAACACAACTGTGACAAAGCATAACCTCCAGCTGCCACTGCTGCACCAGTAAATGCCTGGTTCACCCTCCTTTATGCCACCAGGGCAGCACATTTGTCAGCTTCGTTTGTGCCTTCAGAAGTGTCATGGAATTAAACAGGCAAAATCCAGTGGCATGGGAAAACATGTAAATCGCAGATGCTCTAGAATAGATAAAACCAGGATCACTGTCACTGAGCACATTATAAGAAAGGCCCTGTAAGACACAGAGATCCAATAGCTCTGTAGGAGAAAGGTTCCAGCCCAAATGTTCCAATTATTTCCAATGGCACAGTGCTAAGGTGACAGCAGACAGTTCTCATTCCAGTGTACTTAACTGTGGATAAGAATCTGCTTATCTTTTACTTAACTCCTACACAAAAAATCGGAACTGTTCAACTGTGTGGCAGCAAAAATAAACTCAAATGCATTGGCAAAGTCTCATCCTTTTGGAGCAAGAGAGTCCTTTCTTCAGTCCCTGAGAGTGTCACGCACTAGGAAATCACCGCATTATTTACAAAATGTTTTGAGACAGTCTGGAAAGAAAGGTGCTATACACAGACACAACAACATGTAGGACGTGCATGAGTCACACATACACAGCTTTCAGTATTACACAACTCCTCAAACATCTCCCTTCCCCAAACACTCTCTATAAGATGAAACACATGGGACTTTTCTCCCTCAAAAACACAACAGCAGTAAAGAAACAACAAAGTGTCTTAATATTACATTAAAAATTCACACTTTCATTTGAGGTCAGTCTGAAGGGGAAAATAAGGATCTAAAACTGCTTCTGGCTATGGCAAAGTGAATGAAAAAATAATAATAAAAATAACTAGGTGATCCCCTGCCAAACAGTTAATGAACTAAAGTTAAAAACACAAGCCAATTTGACATACAGACACCAACTTCTTACTTATTGTCCAGAGGCAGTCCATGTGTTTTTCTATGTATTTTTGGATCCTGCATCAATTCAAGATGATACTACAGTTTGGCCCATGGCCAGAAACTGGCAAGTGAAATAATGTTCCAGTACATGCACTGTGAGCACACAGCTGGCTTCAAAGGGAAATGGACTAATCCTACTTCATTTCCCTTCTTCAGTATGTGTTTAAAGAGCTTTGGTGCGCTGAAGGAAATCGACCAGAATTCATTAGTTCCCTTCTGATTCAGCTCATTGCTGCTGGAAAGGGAAACAAGTCGGAATTGCAGGATCCTACTCAATTTCCTTTTGGAGCAGACTTTAAGCCAATACTCCTCTCAGTTGTACACACACAGATCTTCACTAATGATGCATAAGTTCAAATGCAATACCTCTCCAAGCTGCCTAAACATATGAAAACTATGAAGGGAAAAAGAAGAATTAAATAATCTATTGGACTTTATATCATGGAGAACTTCTGGCTGAGAATATCCCTGAGAAAGAAACTCAGAAAATTGGTAGAACTTCTAGAAAGATACACAGGAGGAGTAAGGAGAGATGGAAGAACCCAGGTGAGACTATGAAAAGATCACAATGATGGAAAAAAAAAATAAATTAAATACATCATATACATTTTCTGATATCCAATGAAAAATTACAGCAAACTAAAACACTGATTTTAATAGCTAAAGCAAATGCTAGGGATGATTTTGATCCTGTTTGGAGGTGGTTTTGTAAATGGAGACATGAAGATAGAACATTTGCTCTGGACAGAAAAATTTTTTCTTCCCACTTATCAGACCTTTCAATTTGTCTCTTCAGAGTTCATGTCATATTTTATGAGCCTTCTTAAGATTCTGCAAAGCAATAGGATTTCAATTATTCCCTTTTCAATTTAAGACCACTCCTTTTGAGACCATAAGCCAGCACCAACACTCTTCCAAAGCTAACCTACAATTAACCACCTAGGCAGAGAGTGGCTTATGACAAACAAAGCAGAACAGAAGAAAGCTACAGGGTTCATGATGGGACCATGGCTTCACTTGAGTCAAAATGTAAAAATCACTTTTTGTAACTGCAGTGAAGACAAAGAAGTATTATTGCTGTAATGAACTGTCTCTTAAGCTTGAACTGTGATACTTTAAATAGTGAGCAGCCTTATGAATTTGGCTTCCCCACTAATTACAAATCCATTAGCTTGAAGCAGTATACTGCAAAGAAAATGGGTCCCATTTTTGGCCAAAAAGCCTTTAAATTATCAACACTGTCTCTCAGATGGGTGACTCCAAACTCCTCAGGTTTTAGCAGCTTTTATTGTCTGGGGTTCTAGGGGTGTTTGGGGAGCTCTATGTGACAAATTAAAAATTTGATTCCTTACCAGTTAGCTGCAGAAATCCAACACAGACACAATTTATATCCTACACTAATAGCTTCTCAGCAGAGGAAAATGAAGGACAATTAGAGAGCAAGTAATGGCTCAGTGATTCTGTAGAACACTGTACCACCTACAGAGCCAGTTAAAATGAGATTATTTTCCTTTGTGATTCTATGTCAACCTCAGTTTACAGCTTTAACTTTTATCATTAGACCACAATTTAAGATGTTATTTAACCCACTCTAGAAAAAGCCATATGACATTTATAATTTACAAAGGCTGACAGCTTCGTATAGACCCACTGGGATAGACACAGTAATAACAGACAATCCATTCTCTTTGCATGGACAACTTATTTTCTCACTCCAAAGACAAAGGTTGAATGTCCCATCCCTCTTTAGTTGTAGTGAATAGATATTATATAGGAAAAAATCAATCACCACTTGTGGATATCATCACAAACAAAAAAATACTTGAAACAAAGGCATTTCACAGCTCAAACATTCAAAGTCAAAACTAGTTTATTAGGCATTATCCTAATTTTTGTTTAATGTGCTTTACAGTACATGACAGTAGATCATACAAAGGCAATTCTAGCTCAGTTAGTTCAGCCAGTATATTTTTTTAATCCTTTCTTGTTTGCCACCTTTATGTCTCTGTTATTCTTTTTTGCTAAACTGATTACACAAAAGATTTTCTTTTGTACTGCCTTTGCAAAACCAGCTTTCTCCTTCTTCCTACCTGCCCAGTTTTTCTGTCTCTCATAAAGAACCATTTCCTTTTGTTCATGCTGTGCACACCCTATGACCTAGAGTTCATTTAGTATCACCTCAGAATTCAAATTTCTCTCCAAACTGAGTAAATTGTTCTGGAAAAAAACCTATGTTGTAAATGTAACTAAGCTCTTAACAGAGATGAGACTTTGGTTTTCACTGTCAGAAATATTTCAGCTTTCAAAACACATTCCAACAAAACCTCCTCTTGATTCCTACTGTAAAGAGCCATGAGTTCCTTTTGTGAAAATAAAATTGAAGGTCAGGAAAAGCAATGTAGTTCAATAACCTACCCAACCGCAGAGAAAGAGTTACTATTTACAAATTGGAGTTAGTGTACGGCAAGGAGAATTGGGCTCTTGGAGACACAACAGGAAAAGAAAACTTCCTTTAATTTACATGAGAGATGTCTCTTAGACTTGATATGGGAGGTAGTGAAATACTGAGGGAGAGAAATTAAATCCAGTGGCATCAAGTAGAACACAGTGATGGAGGAACACCTGCCCCTACTTCCACTCCTTCACAGGTACCAAAGGACATTTGTCTGCAAGTGGGATTTAATAGACTGTGGAGACTGACACGGGCTGTTCAGTGGAGGAAAGAAGGGAAAGGAAAGCAACCAGGGAGCCAGGAAATGTGAAGTCACCCCACTGTGCACTGCACACAGTGCAAATGCTTGTGCAGACCACCCTGGCCACTGCATGTTGCTTGAGCAACTCACTGTTCTATTTATCCACAATTAGGAGGGAAGGAGACTGTGGATATCCAGAGATTGTGGATACCACATGGCCTTACAGTGACCTTGGTAACAGGTTCTCTGGAAATACATGATAGTTATTTCAACTTACAGACATGGATATATCCCCTGCATTCATCAACCATACATCCTAGTGACAATACCTTTTTTTAGACATCACAAACTGAGAAAAGCTAGATGATTCCTTGATAAGAGATTTGCTATCTACAAACTTATTCTCACTAAGAAGCTTAACCTATGACTTGTCAGTATTATCCCATCCTTTGATTCTTCAAACATGAAATGTTACAAACCACTAGCAACATTCTATCTAAACAATAGTCTCCTGAGCATGAGGTTCAGAATTTTGACATTTCTAAAAGATACATATATTTCTCAATTAATTGCCAAATGAGTGCTTTAGTAATTTTGCCCAAGCCAAGAAAAATAAATCTTTTAACAGAAAGTCCACTAGCTAAACTCTAAATGAAAAAAGAATGCATTAAAATGTTCATCTTCTCTTCAACCTTGGATTAAGCAGGTGTCTATTTACCAGGGATGTAGGAAGACTCAAAATAGAATGCAGCCTATTGTTATGCATTAAAAAAGTGAACTTTCTGTATGGGAATATCCTCACTTGCTTCACTGTACTGTTCAGAATATGTGATGTGTACCTAGTGGGAAATGTGGAAAAATCAACCCACCACAACTATTAGAAAATGTTGTGTTCAAAACTAACCGGTCCAGCTGGCTTCTCTGCTTTCTCAATAGCCTTTGTAGCTTCCTTGAGTTGTTTTCTAAGGTCTTCCTTTGGCTTGTCATGTTTACAGCACTAGGAGAGGAAGAAACAAAGCAATTTTAAAGTTTGCTGAGGAGTACCTCATGTGCTATTAACAATGACCTTCCCACTCCCAATTCTATTTGTTCTTCTTCCTCTACAAAGTGGGTCAAATCTTTCAATTTAAAATCTGAGCAATCATCAACAATCAGATCTCTGACAAAAGCATTCAAAACTAGGTGCTGAGATGTCCTGACCTTCTGGAAAGCTTAGAGCCCCATTCTATGAAAGCAACAAAGAGTCACTTCTTAGCAGGTTGAAATCTAGTGATGTATTAGAGTACAGCCCAACTCAGAGCACTTTCACACCGGGTATGGGAAGCGTTAATCACAGCAGTGCCAATTTCCAATCATAAAAAACCCAAGGGCACATCTTCTCTGGATGATTCACACTATAGACAAACATGCCTTTGCAAACAGCTGTGCCCTACAGGCTACTGCCCACTGGCTCTTCCTCAGCTCCTCATCAGGCTCACTTCAGAGGAAGCAAACCCCCATCAGAGGAAATCACTAACCCTTATCTCTCCTGTATGTTCACCTGAGCATTTCTCACTGTGTTTCAAGTAAGGTCACACCACCACCACAACACCAAGGTAAACAAACACCAGAGCTCAATGACCTGGATGACTTTGTCTGGAATGGACAGTGGTGCCTTACAAGGGTAGCTCAGTCTGAGAGTGTGGCTTCACACTGAACTTAGGTGTAAAGACAGGTGACCACAGAAGCTGACCTGTCAGACAGTTCTGGGAACAGCCAGTCTCTCCCAGCTCAGTGGCAGAAAAGACTTGTCCCTGGTTCACTGTTAGGTATTCATGAGGGGAAATCTGTAGATCCTCAGCTTCTTCATCCACATGATCTTGGGGCTTTTTCTGTATCTTGACCCCTCAAGTGATAAAAGCTTGTACCCAGTTCTCGAATCTAATGCTCAGTTTTGCTAACTCTTCCTCCCCAGCTGAAGCTTTAGCTTTGTGCTGGTGTCTGTCTTGACAGCCAAAAAAAAAAAAAAGCATGCCTGTCTTTGTTAACTGAATAACTTCAACTAAGGAAAAAACACTGCAAACCTGGATAACTGACACAGTAAATTGAAAGGTGGACATTTTAAGTATATTTCACAAGGTTTAACTTAGTAACTTTCATATCTTATTTTCCAGTTTGATGAGTTCTATTCTACAGATCATGAAATCTGGAGTGTAACTACAAAAATTTGAAAATCTAGCAGACAGACCTTGACAGTCACATAGTCAAATCATATATGGCAGCCAAGGAAAACTAACAGGAATATCTTCTGCAATCCAGTAAAAATAGTAATTTATCAGGACCTGGGAAACAGAATCTGAGTGTTCAAAAAAACAACCCCCACTGCTGTCAGGTAATGTATTTAGTCATTCTGAATGAAGGACAGTTAAAACAAAACCCTGTTGTGTAGATTTGAATTTTCATTCGTTAAAAGGAGATGGGAGATGCCAGTTTAATCACTATTTTTCTGTTACTCTGGTACCAGCTGTTAACCATATAATCATAATTTTAGGTCTTAAAAACCCAGGAAAATTGAGAGTAGAAAGGCCCACAGCAGCACTACAGAACTACACTAGCAGTTCTGTATGCCCTCCCCACAGTCTGGAACACCATGAAGTTAATAAATATCTGCAAGTTTTGCTCAACAGACAAGAGGAGAGAGGAGGCACGGCAGTGAAGGGTGGCTGCAGTCTGAGTAGAGTGCAGGTCACACTGGTGTCCTCAGCCTGGCACTAGGCTCTAAGTCTCCATGTGGGATGCATATCTTTTAAGCACACTAGTTGCTCAGAGTTGAAAATTGGCATCATATTCTTCTTACTGTCTCTAGAAGAAAATAAAACCCCACACATTTCCAGAACTGAGGATTGCATCGCATAAACCCCTGACATATTAGGTTTGCAAAGTGAGGTGTTCAGAAAGAAGGCCCAGATTTTATAGAGATGAACTTGGCACTCTGTAATCCCACTGTCTGAAAATTAGAGGAACTTGAATTTCTAGGTATTTCATTTGAAAATCTCATTTCAATTCTGTAGAAACTAAGTGACTTCAATCCCAAAAGCTACATTTATCAATCTGTTCTGACTGAATTTAAGATTTATCCTATTTCTTACTGACATGTGGGAGCCATCCATAAAGGACCACCAGTACAGACATCTGAATGATAACAGCTTGTTTTCATTTTTTCTCCAAAATGAAAATGACCATCCTTCCTTTGTCCAAAATTCATGAGAATTCTATAAGCTGAGAACAAATATAAGCAAGTAAAAAAATCTCCCCAAATGAAATGTTTGCAATTAAAAGAAAATTAGAAAAAAGTGTATGACCCTTATAATTATTCATAATTATTCAGTGTATAAATTATGTAATATATAATAGATATTCAGAATTTGCTGTATATCCTTGTCAAAATCTTTGTCAAAATAAAATTTGATTTTTCTTATGATGGTGAATGCAAAGGCTGAAGTCATACCTAATTCAAATGACAGCACTTCAGTCAATGAAATTATCTCAGCTTACAGAAGGAGAGGTCTGTGGTGTTTGCCTGATAGGTCTGAGAGAGAAAACTCTCTGTTCAAAACATTGAAGTCTAATGACAGAGTGTGCAGAATGACTCACATTACCTTCTAGCTAACTACAACTTTTAGAAAGCTTTAGAAATTTATCATCACTATATGGTAATGATGACTTTTCTCTGACACAAAGAATTACAGTTTTTATCAATGGTTCATGCCAAAACCAAGTCTTAAAAGAAATCAGCCCAAAGCAGGTGCACTGAGCTGTCAGACCTTGAAATTTGTTTTGAAACCAACCACCTGTTAGTGTAATTGTGTAGCTGTTCTTCCTGGCTTATGGGATTTCAGTTCAGCTGTTGTTCTCATGCTAACACTTATTTCCTCTAGGAATCAGTCTGTCCATTTCCACCAACCTACAAACTCCTGTGTGACTGTCTTCACAGGCTGAGCCAATGGATATATGCAGAACGTCTGAAGGAGCACCCTGGACCAATAACACACTTTGTTTACAAAATACTTCACAATTGCTGTAAGAAAATGGCTCAAAAATAGCATTTAACATCCTCTGTGACACATTTAATCATTTAGATGACTCGCCTCTGCTTCTTGTTTGTTTCAGACAGCAACAAAGAACACTTTTAATGGGAAATCTCAGAGATCAGACTTAGTGCTGGTGCCTGACTCACATCTACTGATAACAGCACTGTTCTTGCTGCTGAAACCAAGTCTGAGCCAGGATTCCCACTACAACTTTCTGTTTCTAAAGGTTTATAATTTCACCCGAAGTTGACTCTGGCTTAGAGGTTAGCAAGGATATGGAATACCTAGCTGACAAAATCTAGAAGAAAAAATCTGCCTACATGTGAGATAAAAGTGTGAAAATTACCGGAATGACAATGGTTTCAGATGGTTTCTGTAAACGAGAAATGTCATGTAAGAAAGTACAATGTCCTTGCGCTTAAGGGCCCAGCCAGAACTGCAGTCCCTTTATGCTCCACTTTGCTGTTTTCAGCACCCTTTGGACATCAGCCACCCCGGAAAAAGAACTGGACACTTGGGTGAGAACAATAGCTGAGCTGTTCATGAAAAATCTCCTTTGCCAACCAGTCCCATTCATCTGGCAGCTCCACACTGCCCTCCAGGGAGGGCCATCATCAAATTTGCCGTGTTTCCCTCAGTTTCCCACTGGCAGGAAGTAAACACATAAAGAAAGTAAGAGAAATCCAGCTGACATAAACATGAAAATGTATATATTTCATGACATAAACAAGAGTAAAAAATAAATTATAAAGATTAAATATTCCATGGGTTCTTATTCATGCACAGATAACTGTTATCCAAATGCCTTTTTCAAGTGCCATTTTAAAGGAAACAATGAACAATTTATGGATAATAGCTCATAAATATAGGCAGCACTGTATGTCCAATGACACAGATATTTCATCTTGTAAGACATGACTACTGGGTTTATGCATGATATGAAATGTGAGCTTTTTGCAGCTATTTCAAAGAATTTTGGGACACAAAAACTGTTGACAAGATATCTCCTGTTTAAATGTATTGCCCATCTCTGGTTGCAGAGCATGTTGTCTTGTGTTTATCAGAAGGAACACTTCCAAAATGCTTTGAGAAACTCAATTGTTATCATTGTCTGAACATAAAAAGACTACACCTTTGTATAGAGTTCTGTCAAAAGAAATCCTGCTGCTTATCATAAGCACGTACTTCCCCAAAGTTCCTGTTTTTTTAGAAGTTTTATTAATTGCAAATGTTGTTTACTAGAGGAAAACCGTGACTGAAGCTCTAAAACAAAGAGAATAGTTGCAACTTTAATCCTTTCAATAAGCCTTTGTTTCCCATTGACTAAAAACTTCCTAAAGGAAGTAGAGCTGCGAAAATCCAGGAAGGAATTAGATTTGCCAAATTCTGTTCCTACTTGGATCTAGAGGCAAAGGCTTTGTTATTCATTGTACAAATGTTTTAGTAAAAAGAGAATGATCAATTACAAAAATACACTTTTGCCAAGGTTGAAATTATTAATAGAAGAGCTTTCCCTATCACAGAAGGCACACTATGAACTTATATGACCTACAAAATAAACAATATATTAATATTTTAGCAGCTCAATTTTTTCCTTCAGTGGCACATTTTTTTCTTTTTGTTATCTGAAGCAAATTTGGATACTGACCTGACAATCATACAAGAACCTAAATAAATAAACAAATATGGAAAGGAAAAAATCAAAAGCAACTTCTTAATTAAATTAAGCACGCTTTACAGCATCCAAAATAGGAGAAATCTTCAAAATTCATTTCCATGACAACAAGTAATTGCACACGAAAAAGTGTGCTATTGTGGCAATAAAGCGGAATTCCCTGAAGACCTTTCAGAGACACAACCAATTTGTTTTGTATTTTTTCCCCACATGCTCTTTTTATCTCTATACCACTTCATGCTCTCTAGGTTTTAACTTGCCAAACAAGTAGAGAGACTAGGTAAATATGTTCTGATTTATTCCATAGGGCAGAGGTTGTTTTAATTTATTCTCCTAAAATAATTTAAAGGTGATTCCTTTCTCCTTCCCAAAAGTGCATATTGCAACTTTTGATTTCCTGGCCAAGATTAAAGACTATTTGAGCCACCATTTTTGTAAGATGCTGTGTAAAGACAGGTTATGGAAAGTGCTGACTACTTTCAGCTTCTTGTGGTTTCAGTGCAAATGCTGTTTAGCATATTTAAGTAAAATCAGCTCAGTATTTTAACAAATGTCAAAGGTTTGGCAAAGCTTAGCTGGACCACTGAGCTGGAAAGGCTTCAGTTTCAGCAGCCATCAGCCATGGTTTAATATCACATCCACCTCTGTGTGCTGCTGGCTCCAGCATCCTCACAGGCTGGGCCTGAGCTTCAGCCTGAGCAGCAGCAAATGCCTCTGGATTCCTAATGAGACAAATTTATGGCTCTGCTATGGAGATGCCCACATACCATTTGTAACTTGAAACGCATATAGCTAAATCTTGGAATAGCTTTGGTTTAGGATATTACAGATGATAATGCCTAAGTTTCAAGGATGTATTGGATATAATTATTCACAATGTCTTAAACTTTCCTCTGTGAATTTCCTTCATATAATAGAGATACGTGGGATACATCTCCAAAATCACTGAAAAGCGTTTTGGTAAGATTAAATTGTAACAGGAGAAAGAAGTGAAGCAAAGAGAGGAAAAAAAAAAAATATTTTCTGCATTCCACTTTTCATCACAACAGATGACAACCCCCTCCCTCCCTTGAAGATGGGAAAGCCAATTTTAATTTAAACTACAAACTGTTGACCAGGCCTCAGCTTGGCTTTGCAATTCACTATATGCCTGAGGGATAAATTATTTAGCATTAGCACATGGTATGTCATGTCTTGTTACTTAAGTGGAGGATGGCCTCCATCCAGCTGCACCCCCGGGGCCCCCCGATTGGCTGGGGGTGATGTCATTTCCATGTGCTAATCCTGGGCCAGGCCCTGGGGGACAGCGCTGGCCGCTCCCCCCCAGCCCCTCCGCCTCCCACCCGGGCCGGCTCCGGCTCTGCTCGCACTTATCGCGCCCAGGTTCACCGCAGGTACTGCCCCCATCGCACGGGTGTCAATGCCAGCGCAGTGAAACAGAAGGTGCGGCAGATGAGCTGCATCACCTGCACGTGATGTTTTGTGTTCTTCACAGAGGACTTGTAATCAATTTAGTGAGATGGAAAATAAATTTTTGCTGCAGACCCAAGCTAACTGGAGAATTTTGAGGGGTTTATTTAACCACATTATTCTTAATTTAATTTCTCTGGTTTTCTATTTTCAGTGTATTACAGATTTTTGCTCAAAACACCTATTTCCACGCTGCAAGACAAAGGGACCCTGGACAAATGACCCGAGAGCATGAACTCTGCAAAATGCTTCTTCTGGAATCTTGACAATGGAATAATTAGCCACAGTGCCCTTTAAAAGGCTGTATTTTGTTTTCAGTAACACCCTCATTATACTAAAAGGGTTTTTCCTTCAGAACCACCTTCAGGTTACTTGCCCCAGAGGAAATACTCATGCTAGTCACCACTGGAAGGCTCCCAGCACAGAAATAAGGGTTACACGGCTGGTTTCTTTTGATTGAATTTTACAGCAAAGTGGGTGAAATGCCAAGAATTACAGAGCAGTGTGTCGTGCAGGTGATACCGTCTGCTCCGTGGTGAAGCACAAGATTTGCATCTGTCTGTTAGTTCAGGTTCAGGCTGAGCTGTGGTTCTACGTGACAGGTAACAAGAGACGCAACGGACAGAAAGAAAGCCACATGCTTTGTTACTGTTACATTAGCATTTAAGCACAATACACAGTACCCCAGCAGCAGTACTTCGTTTCTTGTGGTGAGGAATGAAAACTGACAGTGATTTGCCTTCTCTGTCACTGAATCTTAATTCTTTTCAACAGTGCATGAGAAGAAAGGATTTTGTGAAAGCTGTGCGGTCTTATGGTGAAGTGATAATTCTCTGAGACACAGGCAGAAGGGGAACTTTGCAAGGGGATTCCCACGAGAAGAGATGTTGAACCAGTGCAGTTCAAAGCGCTGCAAAATAAACAACAGTAGGACAGGAAATGAAGAACTCTAATCGATACCGCAAAAGGGATTAGTTAGTCAAATGTGAAAATTCAAAACTAGAATTTAAATCAGGACAGCTAACTCTTTCTCGCCCTGCACAAAATAAACAATCTATGGATTTGCCAGCTGCATCCAGCTTTGATTTCTGTCATTTCAAAGCTGGCACCTGCAGCCAGCCCTGGCTCAGAACCGTAGCATTGCCTCAAGCACCCAGCTGGAGGGAAACACCTGCATTTGCACTATTGCTCATCCCCTCAAAACTACCAGACCTACTTGTAGCTAACTAATAAACAGCTAATTATAAACAGGGTGATTGGGCAAGGGCTCAGAACTGCTACCAGAGTAAGCACTGGGAAGCCACCGTCTGCTAGCCTAATAGAACAAAAGTGCATTTAGATTTGGCTCCACACTCATTAGCTGGCCACCTCACAGCCCAACATGTTTATTTATATGCATATAAGCATCTTCAAGGCGAGTGCCAAGAGAATGGTGCCAGACTCTTCTCAGTGGTGCCCAGCAGTAGGAGAAGCACTGGCCGTGAACTAAAAACCAAAGTTTCACCTCAACACAAAGAAGAACTTTATGTTGAGTAAGGCAGAACTCTGTAACAGCTGCCCAGGGAGGGTGTGGAGTGTCCCTCTCTGGAGACATCCCAAATCCACCTGGACACGTTCCAGGTAACCCTGCATTGGCGCAGGCGGGGGTTGGACTGACTGAATGATATCCAGAGGTCCCTTTCAACCCTAACAATTCTGTGATTCTTTGATGTTACCTCTGGCCACAATGTGATGGACTGCGGAGCGGGGCGAGCGAGAACCAAACCCACCCTGCCTTAGCCCTGCCCAGCCCATCACAGCTTCGCAGCGTTCTCCTCAGCATCATCAGCGCGGGGCCGGAGGGGCCGAGACTCGCCAGACTGGCGGCGGTTCCCTGAAGGTACAGCTGCTGAGGGGAGCACAGAGCCCCCGACACCGCCCCAGCCCCGCCCTCAGCCCGCCCTCAGGGCACCGCGGGAGAACGCGCGGCGCGGGAGGCGGGCAGCGCGCGCCCGTGGCAGCTCTCGCGATACGCTCGGCCCGCGCCGGGCGGGGCAGGGGCAGGCACGGCGCTCTCGCGAGAGCCCGGCGCGCGGAAGCGGCGTGGCGTGCGTGGGCCTGTGTCGTGAGGGAGCGTGAGGGCCGCGCCGGGCGCTGCAGGATGCCGAGCGCCGCCGGCCGCGGGCAGGGCCAGGACCGCCGCTCGGAGAACGAGGACTCGTCGGCGGCTGATGTGGGTCTCCGCAGGGAACGTGGCGGGCGCGCTGTTGAGGCTCCCCGGGGTGGAGGGGCTGGGCCCAGGCGGGGTTTGGCCGAGCCCGGGGGCACAGCTGCCCTTGGCTTTACCCTGCCTGTCCCCCCACTCCCCCTTCGCCGGGCCCAGCCTCTGATTCCCTGAAGAGCTCTGCTCCCCCCAGAAACAGCTGGGCTGTTCCTCCACAACAGGAGGTTTCTGCAGGGGCTCCTGCTGGCCTTCTGTTTCTGACTTGTACGTGAGGATCACGGAGCAGTGCTGACAAGTTGTAGGCCGGTGTTTCTTCGAGAAGAAAAACGTACTAACAATGAGCATGAGTTCATTTTGTTATAAAGTAATTTTTGCTTATTCTTGCATCAGCAATAAGGAATTCCATGTATTGGTGGCTTCCCTAAAGCTACAGATATGCCACAGTTCGTCAAAAGCAGACAAGCAAAGACTCTCCCCAAATAAAGTATTTAGTAGGAACTTTGGTTTGTGTGTTGAATAGAGTAAAATAAATAAACGAAGGGATTTTATTTGAAAATCAATGGACTTAGTTGGAAAAGCAGAACTGTGATATTTTGGTGAAAATGCTGCCTTCTTCTGTGCCTTACCTGGCAGATTTTGTTAACAGTCAAGCTCCACCGGGCTGTGACAATTACATGTGATCTGCTGGATTTCTCAGTGTACCTGAATATGGGAAGGAAATACTTATCTACTTAGGTAGGAGTCAAGTATTTTTTGAGGAGTAGGCACTTTGTATAATCACACTAACTTTCTGCTAAGTAATGATCCTCATGCATGGTTGCTGTTGCTGGAATTATTTTTGTCTTCCAGGGCACAATTGTCTTCTCTCCCTTTTGTATCTGAGTCCAAAATGCCTTTTTTCTTCAATATTATAGCTAATTATTTTGTTTTCCCTCAGTTAACTCTGTGATGATGTTGTTCAGGTTTTTTGTATGTTCTTCTTTGATATATGTTTCTCACCTCCATTCTAGGATTATGCTAAGGAAAGATATGGAGTGTCATCAATGATACAATCCCAAGAAAAACCAGGTCAGTTGAAAAATAAAAAAAGGTTTTGCAAGAGAGGGGGTGGGAAAGAAGGAAAAAAGAAGTTATCTACCAAATAGCTTCAGTACTTCCTTGAGAAATCATTTACCAAACTTTTTAATTCAAATCCCACTGCCTTTTTCCCCCTTTATTGGGATATATTTGGCACTTGTGAGACACTTGCATTTGGAGTGCCATGTCCAGTTTTGGTCTCTGCAGTGCAAGGAAGGCGTTAACATTTTGGAGCCAGTCCAATGGAGAACTACCATGTTGCTCAGGGGACTGGAGCACAGCATCTGGGAGAGCTGGGCTTGTTTAGCCTGGGGAAGAGGAAGCTGTGGGATGATCGTACAGCTTAAATCTACTTAATGGGAAGGTGTAGGAAAGCCAGGCTTTGAAGGTGTGTAGTAGTTGGACTGAAGGTCATTGACACAAATCGAAACAGGAAGTTGAGATTGGAGAGAAGAAAAAATAATCATGAGTGTGGTTGAATATTACAGCTCAGTTCTGGATTGAGAGGAATCTTGTCAGTCTTTTCCCTTGCCTGGACCATGTATTACACAATATGTCAGTTTTGTGTCTGTCCACCACTGTGGACTTCTTTTTTTTTAACTATTAAATTATTGTTATTTATAATGTACTGAGTCCTAGGATGTCAGGTTTTTTCTGTTTTTGAAGTAAGTTCTGCTATGACTTACTGCAGCAGTGCTTTCTCTCTTGAGCATGATCCATCTGCCTATGCAGCCTTCCATTTCCTGTATATGGGCACCAAATTCATTAATATTGGATATTAATACTGATAGTTTTATCAGTTACACCACTCTGAATTCAGGAAATCCTGATTTTCTCCTGATGAAGAATTCGGATTCAGAAAAACTTAGAGGCTAGAGAACAATCTCCAAGCCAATATCCCAACGAATAGTAATCTTTGTATTAAATTCAGTGCATGGAATGGTAATGAGGGAAAGTAACAGACTGGCTTCTTGTAACTTCTTCATAGTAAAATGTAAAACAGCAACATCATCTGTGATTAGGTGATATTTTTTTCTCCTTTGAGTGGTTGTTTTGGTTGATCCCCCTTTAGGAAGGGAAATGCAGAATGTAGGGAAGAGAAGCAGTCACAAGAGCACTCATAGGTTGGAAACAGCTGAAGGGGAGCTTTATATCAAGAATGTAACAGGACAAAAGAATCAGCAGAGACTGAATTAGCAGTCATTGTTGAATAAAATACATTCTAGCTGCCAGAGAAAGGGAGCTGGAGTAGAAATCACGTTGGAAGCAGCTCAGCACTGTGTTTCCTCTCAGATTCGAGCTAACAACTGTATGGAGGACCTGAGCTGGCAGATTGAGATGGCAGATCCAAGTCCTGCTTTCATGGAGAGATGCCAACTGTTTCATATTCAAAAGAAACACTCAAAAGTACTGGAGAAAAAAATATGTTGAGAGGGAAAATGGTGAAAGCTACAGGAAATTATATTAAAAAGGCTGAGTTTCATATTTAGTTGTGTCGTCCCCTTGACCTTTCTCTTTAAAGTTAAAAAAACTTCTCAGTGTATGGATAATATTGAGTGAGTTTTCCATTTGGCTTCAAATGCAATCTACAGCTCTCTTGCTGTTCTGTAATTTTAGAAAGTGATTATCCAGAACACCAAAACTGTGTAGCAATAAAGAACAAAATGTCTATAACAAAAAAGCTGAAGATCGGCCTAGTTCTTGAGACTAAGGCACTTTTATTTACAGACTCAATAGTTCATGCCAGGGAGGGCTCTTGCCAAAGGGTTCACAGGAGGGTGAAATACTATTTGTCACCATCTAGCTCCCCAAAATGTTCTACTTGCTTTGGGTGTCTTGGAGGAGCTGCTGCTTGGGACAAGGAGTGTCACAAAAGATAAGCACAGATAGGCGTGTTCCCATCTATCTGAAGTGTATTAATTTTATTTCTGAAGTCTGTGTGAACTCTCTGAGGTCTGCCTGCCATTTCTAAATCAGAGTAGCCAACGGTGGTACGAGGTGTGCAGCCTACACAGCATCTGGTGAGCGGAGCCCTGGCTGGCAGCTCAGAGAGGGCTGCAGCACTGGTGTGGTTCTGCTTTCTCAAGTTGCTGCACTGTCCTGGGGTCACTGGCTGGACAGGGTACTCACACAGCTTACAGTGATCAGAACAAGTTATTCTTCCTTTCCAAGAAGTAAGCTTATTGTCCTTTTGCCATGCTGATAGATTCTTGTTCCTCTGCAGGCAAATTAAAACTTTTCTTAGGTTCACAGCTTTGTTTCTCCACCCTGCTCTGTTGAGCTCACACACACCTGTGCCTTCTTTCTTGGTCCACTTAAATCTTCTGCTTATGTTGGCTGCCCTGGCTATCTGATGTGCTTGCCTCCTGTCATGTCAGGTCTAAGTCTTTCCTGCCTGCTTGAGGCTATGATTGCTAGTACAACTCCATTTTTGGCCATTCCTTTTTTCTCACTTCAGATCCTTTATTTCATACCCCCTCTCTGGAAGCTGCTTTCATCTAATACTGCTTTTGATTTTCAGGCTTTTATGTCAAACTTGCCTTCTGTTTTTTAAATTTCTCCAGTACTTTGAAGATGCTGGCACTACACAGACACAGCAGAAATACTGATCATAGTTTTCTAAATTCCATGATACAGGATAAATTATCTTAGTAAACAGGTTGATGTGACAGGAAGGGAATGGGGTCTCAAGGTGAAAAAGTGTTGTTTCATGTATCCCACACAGCCTTTTGGACTTTTATCCTCTCCTCCCATGTTTAGAAGAGGTTGGCGTTCTGAGAGAAAAATAATAGTATGTTAAGACAAGATTGGGCTATACATTAAGGTAAAAAAGAACTAGATTTGGGAAGTGTCAGAGGAGGGAAGCAAAGTGGCATAGTTGCTACAACTAGCTCATTGCAGTGGAGCACAGTGACAGGAACAGAGGCAGTGGGCACATTGAACATCAGGAAATGTTTTTTTTTTCCTCTGAGAGTGACCATATTGATACAGGATTGCCCAGGGAGAATGTCCCTTCTTGGAAATACAGAACGTGATCCTGTACAGCTGGTTCTATGCCACCCTGCTTGTGCATGGCATTGGGTGAGATTACGTCCAGAGACTCCTCCCAGCCTCAGCCGTGCTGTGACTGTGTGATCTGCTGTTGGAAGAAAGGGCTTTATGATGTCACCTTGCAGATACTGTTTATTACCCTTTTTATGAAAGGTGAAATAGTTTTTAATGATACCATATAACAATTTTTGTGTTAAATGTAATTTAAAGGTAATTTTAACAGTCTGAGTATCAAGCTCTTAGAAATACTGAAGGTTGTGGATTGTGATGGTTGCTTGTTTCCTATAGTACTACACAAAGTTTGAGTATCAGAAATTAATGATAATGGAAAATGATAACATATTTATTCCCATTTCCCCCTTCCCCAGCACAACACACGTACACACACACATAGACACTTTATGAATATATTTGAGTCAATTTCCTATCACATTTCTCTGTGCACTTTCAGTCTGTTCTGGATTTGATACTTGTCTGTGAAGAAAGAAATTGCCCTGAAAGATAATAAAACTTTTCAATCCCCTAAAATCCCCAGTGCAGAATAATAGGCTTGCAGGGCAAGCTGTGACTGATATTCAGAGGCAGAAGGAAGGAGTCCAGAACAGCAGATGGTAATCTGGAGTGGGCAAAAGTTGTTTTTTGGTTTTTTTTTTTCCAAAACTTGAGAAAAGTTCTGTCAGGAAAAGTCTACAGTGGAAGTGTCTTAGCAAATTTAATGTTATTTTGAAATGAGGGAGAAGTTTGCGAGGAAAGAATCATGCAAGGAATAGCAGCATACACCTAGCGTATTGTTAATTCATAATGGTTGTATACAATTTTTAAAGTCCTGATTTACTTAACAATATTTTCCATGATAACTTTTTTCCCTATGCCATTCAAAATCTGTCCTTTCCAAGCCATGTATTTCTGCTATTATTTAGCTTTGCAGCTACATTGGATTTGAAGGGTACTTCTGATCTAGTCTTGGCTCTGACAGTGATAGTAGTGCTTGATCAGGTTGTCAAAGAGATTCTCCTAAAATGAATGTTATCCATTTTACTCAGTAATACTTTTGTTGCTCCAAAATGCTTATTTTAATAAAAATAAATAATTTAAAATTTATAATGCACATTTATTTGTGGTTTCTTTCCTTTCTTTATTTTAAATAATTTTTAAATAATAGTTATTTTACAGTTTTATTCATCCTACTTATGTAAGGTAGCTCATGTCACCTCTGAGCCTTTGTTTTGCTGGGTTCTACACAGCAGCTTTGATCCTTCACAGTGCAGCAGGGCATCCCTTAGGCAGCAGAAATGCAGACTAATAAGTGCAGGTAGTACAGTCCTATCAAAACCAGTGTAGTCATGCTGGGTTCTGCCATCCATGAACTACAGTGAGTCTTGCTGTTGGTGAAGTGCAGTTTAACCCTGCTGTGTAAGTCAAAATTAAGCTTGAACAATTTAAAGCTACTGGATCAAGTACAAGTCACTAAGAAAGGAAATGGGATCTTGGACGTTTTCAGTAAGTCAGTTACCCTGTTGATACAAAAAAGAATGTTTTGGATTTATTATCAATTTTCTCAGTAGCAATGATAGAAAGTGTATTTGGAGTTTAAAGAGAAAAACTGTTTTAAAATGTGTGTTTTTTCTGTAATTCAGATAGAGTTTTGGTTCGCATAAAAGACTTGACGGTGGAGAAGGCTGATGAAGAGGTTTGGGTTCGTGGCAGAATTCACACCAGCAGAGCTAAAGGTGAGAGGCCTCCAGGGTTTTTGGTTTTATTTCGTCATGTCATTTGTACAAGCTTAATGTTTATTTTGGTTTCATGACCTGTTGCTTACATCTTGCATTCAAGAAAACTTGAATTCAAGAAAACCCTGGTTACTCAGGGTTGCCTCAGTGTTACTTTGACTGGTTCTTTTCTTTTTCCCAAAAGGGAAGAGGAGATTTTGGTTTTAGCTATGTGGAAATCAGTTACTGTAGTAAAAGTGAATTATTGTTTTACTGTATTGCTAAATAATATATGGACACTTGTAAATAATACTAATTAAAAAATGTCATCATTCTCCTTAAGGTGTCAACAGGTGTGAGATAAAACATTTCTAAGCTTCTACAGTAAAACATACTTGTATTATAAATGTATCTTTTGTCAGACAGGTCATATTTCTACTGCTGCACATGTATATTTTCACCACACCTTTGACAGGAAACAAAAATCTGTTAAAATTTCACAAATCTTACTTTTGATTACTGGTATCTTATTATATCCATTTGAACTTCAAATAAGAAGCATCATCTTTCTTTAGCAAGACAAAAGGGAAACCCTTTTGTGGGTTCTCAGCAGTGTGGGCTGTCACACTTGGCTGTCTGACAGCCATATTTCTTCCCTGGAATCAGAAGTTCCCTCTGGAGACCAGGTTGCCATATGCAAATTTCAATAGGCTTTGGTCTTTGCAGTTGACATCAGATGCTGACAACTGTTGTACTGGTTTCAGTTGTGTTTGGCAGCTCTATAGATATAAATAACTTGTCTTTCCAATAATTGAAAAAAAAAAAAGCACATAATGAAATTGTCTTCACAAATGAAACTTAACAGTAGTCTTAAAATTGGGAATGATGCAAATTAGGGGTGAGAATCCAGTACACAATATCATCAAGATACCAGATTAATTTATCTTTTTGAGAATTCATTTCCTTAAAACATGTCCCTCTTAATGAGTGTCTGTGCTGCAGTCGATTAAAATAAGGAACTGCATTAAAATATATACATATGATGCACATATTAATTTGTAGTACTATCTTTAAACTTAAGGAATCCTCTGTGATTTCCTCAGTAATTTTTGTAATGGAAATCTCTCAGTTAAAGAAATTGTCAGCTCCAAAAGCTGTGAACCCTTAGTGATTACATCCTGAAGTTGTTCAGACAGAAGACACTCCCTCTGATTTAAATGTTACTGTTGTTATGATCTGTACATAAATTAGAGTATCCTTATGGCTTTTTCTTTGCAATTATAGGAAGAGTTCAAGCTATTAAAGGCATTTGGGGTATTAGAAGCAGGTATCTGTGCAGACCTTGAAAGCAGTGTAAAATTCTGTAGTTGTCGATTGCTCTCTGTAGTACATTGATGTGTGAGATCTTGTATGATGTATACATTTCTGTCAAACACAGTAACATGTCTGTAACAAGTCCATATGAACTTAAAAGAAGCTGTTGTAGTCCTTCACTTTGACCTCAGGAAAGACTTTTGTTTTTGATGAAATAATAGTGCTTATTTTTAAAACTCTATAACACAACCTGAAGAATGAAGGAAAAAGGAGTTGATCATGAGCATGAATGGTCTGAATATATTGATGATGTGTCTTGTTCCCTCTGACAACACAGAACAATTCTGACCTTCAGGGAGTGCTGCTAGGGAATGTTGTATGCTTGTTTACTTAAACTTTGGGGAAAGAATCTTACAAGAAGAGCAAATGTTTAAGAGTAAAAAGTAATATTAGCCTTTCCCACACACAACATGGTACTATTCCTACCATGTGGAAAGGAAAGCCTTGCAGGAAACAGGAAAATCTTTCACAAAAACAAGCTTTAGTTTTTCTCAGAAACTTGAATTTGACACCTAAATAACCAACATAGCCTTTATTTAACCCTGTCTGTTCTGAACAATAAGCCAAAAAAAAATTAATGGGAACAACTGCAGATTCCAGCTGTCTCCCATAACAAGTCACTCATGGAGTCTGATGGAAATTAACTGAAGGATGTGTAAATAATGGGGTGTTGGGAATTTCTGTGGGTTGTACTAAAATTGAAGAGCACTGGTCCCTGTGCTTTGTATCATAGATGGAATAAATGTTATTTCTGGACTTATTTTAAAGCCAGCCTAATCTGCTGATCACGTTTATCATCAAAAAGCCCTTGGGAAATTGGTCTGGGTTTGGCCAGACATCTGGGGTTTGTGCAGCATGTTAGACCTGAACTACATTTTGGGTTTTGAATCTAAAGGTCTATGAAACATCTGAAAATAAGAATTCCACCAAGAGCAATATAAATATTGAGCCAAATTTTATAATAAACCATGTAAGGTCTTCTTTTGGTTGGCAAACGTATCATTTAATTTATACAACCAACATTTTTTACTCTTTATACAGGTTACTTCCTTACATCCGTTTCTTTCATGAGGTCTTTTGTGACCTGTTGCTTTTATCCAACACAGACTATGGATTACTGGATGGTTTATATGCTTATTTTTGATGGAATTCTCTGATTTGTTCAGAGCCTGAACATTCTATGCATTTTACTGTGTTTTTAACCAAATTTCTTTTGAAATTTGTAGTCTTTTGGGAATTCTTGTGGGACATGGTATTGTTTTTTTAATAGGAACTTAGAGTAGTTTACTGCTGAATATGAGTAAATTTGGTGCTATACTTTCCAGCTAAACACTGCTTAAGTTTTGAAACACAGGGAGAAGATCCCATTGTCCAAGTTTTTTCTCACTCAAATCCTTCCTTTTTCCCATCTCCTGATCTGGAAAGGCTTCTAAGCCTGAGCTAGAGTTGATTGTGACTGGTCTTTTCTATACTTTATTTTGAATGCCTTCAGATCTCTCAGGGAAAGTTCTCTTCCCTCTTTAATCTTTGTGATTAGGATATTTTAACCAGCCCTGTGAGTGAGGTCCGTTTGATCATTTATCTTCTGTGTGATTAGCAGTTGTTGCATTCTGCGAAACATCCTCTTCCTTCATGAAAACAGCTACTGTTACTCATGGCAAAGCCATTTGAGTCCTTTTATAATGTAGATATTCATCAGGCTTCCAGTGTTTGGGATTAAGTACAATGGCCAGATTTTTGGATGAGGATCTGAGCAAGCTGGTCTTGGTGCAGATATCTCTGCCCATCACAGGGGATTGCACTGGATGGCCCTTAAAGGTCTCTTCCAACCCAAACTATTCTGTGATAGCAGGTCCTTTCATTATTGCCCTGTGTTATAGCTGAGTTACATTGTAGCTGTCTTCAGCCGAGCATTTTTTGTTTGAACATCACTGCTGAAACTTAGATCATATTTTGCTAAATTGTTTGTGACTAAAATCATGGAGATGAATACTATCTCCTAGGAAATATTGTATCCAGCCACACTGTAAGAAACACTGAGATGTCAAAGATGTGAGATAGGGCTCCCTTATCTAAAGAAATTCAGCATATCCTGTCCTGTGGAAAAATTGTACTTTCTTTGTTGACTTGCTGGATCTGAAACACAGCCTGTATTTTTCTAACTTAAATCTGTTATTTAATGTTTGCCTGCAAGAAATACATGCATCTGTGCCATATTGGATATTGCAACCTCTGGAATACAGAAGTAGTTATATTCTGTTTTCTGAAAATACGTAATTAATCTCATTACATTGTTGTCGTAGGACAAGATTTGTTATTTCCAACAATTATAATTAATATTTAATAATATTTTGTACTACTTTTGTATGTTTGCTTTTATTTCCATGAGACAGTGTGTTAAGGGTTCTGCATTTATTTTCTGATACTCTTGAATTTTCTGTAGCTATGTGTCAGGAGTGGTAATTTGCATAATTACAAATGAAAACGGCAACTGGCTTTTTAGTGTCAGTTTTCAAGTTAGGTATGTGTTGGTTTATTGGTTTAGAACTTAAGTCAACAACAGTGGGGAAGTAGCTGTCTATAACAAAACTCCTGTCTTCTTCCTATTCTCATAATTTCAATGGAAATGTTATGACGTTCTGAGTCAGAACCTGGGGTTAAAGTCATACTGGTGCCTTTATCAGATACTGGTACACCAGTGAAATGGTTGTTGTTAGTTTCTCTCTAGGAAGAAGCATTTAAAATCACCACATTTCCTTAAAACTAAGTTAAGGAATAAATGATTATTAGAGATGTGAGAAGAAGTATGAAATGATTGTAACTCAGCTAAACAGATTAGAAAGAGCTTTGTTGACTGGGAAATACCCGTTTTATAAGTCAACAAAATGCATTATGTTCTTTGTTCATTATTATTAATTCCTATTAGCTTCTTTTTCCCTAAGCTGTTAATGAATAAATTGCTCTTACAGGAATTTTTAATTGGGTCTTTTAGGTCTTGTCATTCACTAGAATCAATACTGCTTTTGTTCCCCTTCATTCTGAATGTGTGGTGTATTGTAGAATGAACATTGTTGGTTTAGTCCTTGCGGTGCAAAATCAAGCCTAATTCAGAGCAGCTTTGTAAAGAGAACTCTACAGCTTTGACTTGAGAAGATGAGAAAAAACTACTTTAAAAATAGTTTATAGACTTGAAGTAGTTGTGAGCAAAGAAACAAGGAAAAGTCTATTTCTTGCAGTTGAAGAAAGTTACTTTAAAAGTTACGATTTATTGTTTTTCTTTTGTCTAAATATTCTTTATCTTGGAAAGCTTACTGTTATTTTTAGAAAATATCCATTCAAACGTTTATAGACGTAAGCACAATATTTAATTTATCTCAGTGTTTGTGTGTGTGTGTACATATACAGCTGAGGAATTTGAAGCAGCTTTTTTGGAGGGGGGGCAGCAATGAATGAGAGAGACGCACATTCTTAAAAGCTCAGTTTATGTTTAAGTAGTAAATAATTTTTTCTCATTCACAAAGACCTCAAGTAACTTGTCCTTAATACACCTGTGTTGTTTCTCTTTGTATTCAGGGAAGCAGTGTTTCTTAGTCCTGCGTCAGCAGCAGTTTAATATCCAGGCTCTTGTGGCTGTGGGACAGCATGCAAGCAAGCAGATGGTAAAGTTTGCTGCCAAGTAAGTAAGCAATTATATCCTGTTGTCAGAGTAAACAATGGTGGGAACCAGGACTCCCAAGGGTTGGGACCATTTTCACACATTAACATCAATGCTTCGTTTGTTTTAAAATGTAGTTATTTAAATTGTCAGCTCTCTATTGCGTTGAATACATTATACTGACAAAAGATAAAATAGAGAACAGGCTTGAAATTCATTCTGAACTGCTGAAGCAGCATTCTCTCGCCATAGACAACCTACATTTTCTTCCAAGCTGGCTAACAAAAAGTCTGGCAAGCTGAGCTTAGTGGGCTACTTCGTTTGGTGTGGTGCTGTGTGTCTGCACATGTTCAGCGTTTTTCTTCTACCAGACATGCAGTCTAGTAATACATTTTGTACTTAGAACTGATGTGAAGAAGTCCCATATTGCAAGTGGCTTACTGAGTTGAAATTAAAAGTAGCTTCTGTGCACTGGGTTAGTCATATCTACACCTTATTTTTGGCACTAAAATTTTAATTAAAAAAAAATTTGGCAGGGATAGTAGTTAGACTTGCCATTTAAAAAAACGTTTGTTGCAGCAATTTGAATTCAGTTATTTGGTTTGATTTGTTTCTAAAGATAAAAAATTACCTTTCCCTTCTGTGTGCATCACGATTGTGCTTTCAGGTTGTCCTGTAGTGAAAATGTTTGTGTGACAAATATGCTTTATAGTAGAGCTTTAATCATGCCTATCTACTTGTTCACAATTAGAAATGTGGATCAGTTCTGTGCAGTTTATTTGGTGCAGAATATGTTTAACATGTGGCACTTGAGTTGCTTCTGTGTAGTTCTTGGCACTACTCTCATGCCTAGGAAGGGAGCCCCCACTAATTAGTTGCAAAAGTGCTACAGCCTTCAACCTTCAATATGTCAGGGAGGGGAAGGATTCATTATAGTAGAGATTTCCAGAAGCCAAGTTAAGAAGGTTGGGATAATGCTTCTGCTGATGGGGTTCAAGGCAACAGGAAAACAGAACCAGCAGTGTTTGTTTGGCGGTGCTCAGTGCTGGCAGTGCCAGTGTGAAACATGCTGTTCACAGGTGTTTGTGAGCCAAAGTGAAGTGTTCTGTTTCTTCATGAAATGATTTGTTCACTCCAGCGCTTGGAATCTCTAAAAAGAATGAAGTGTATAATGTACTTGTTCCCTAATTCATCTCCCTCGAAACTCCCAACTGTCTGCCTGTACTCCCTTGAGAAACTTGTTCTACAGAGCAGTGAAACAACCCTTAGAGTTGTGATGCACACTGTCCTATTCCCCAGTTTTCTCCAGTATCTCTCTTTTTCAGTTTTCTTCTTGGTTCTTTCCTCCACAGCTGAATTTCTTACATTTCATGATTGGTAGATCTTTGTGGAGATCATGAGAGGGAAGCTGGTCCTTGTGCTATTTTTCGATATGCTGTCTGCTACTTAGAAACCTTCTGTGATAGTTTTTTATGATTCACCGATCTTCTTTTACTCAATCAGTTTTCTGCCAGATAAGTGATTTAAATCAGGTCATGGAGGTCCAGAGCTAACAAGGAATGTAAATGGTGGAAGAGGGTATCTGGAAACAGTAGAGGGTAAAGCTCCTTTCTCTTCTGGCAGCAGTGAGCTGTTTAGATCAGGCAGAATCTCATCCTTAGGTTCTTCCCAACTCCCTGTTGTCTTCCTTCTTGATGAGACAGACTTGAACTCCTCAGAGTAGCCAGACCGATGATGCTTATACTATATTTTGACTGTTCCTTCTGATCCTTTTTTGGGATAGCATTTTCTAGCTGAATCCTGGTACTTCAGCCTCACTTACTTTGTAGCATTCATGTTTCCCATCCCATTTGTACTTCTGAAATGATTACATGCTCATCATCACGTTCCCTGAGTGGTGTAGCTCTATTAAAGCTTTCTGGATTTTCTTTTGGGAGTTTGCTTTCGGTTTTTTTAACACCATTAATGCAGTCATCTCCTCAGGATTCCTTCCCACCAACAAACCTGTTTTATTAATATCCTGCCATGCTCTCACTTTTTCCAGTGTTTCATCTCCTACAATTCTGTCTGCTGTTGCCACTGCAGCTGCCTCTTGTCCTTCAGGGGCTGCTGCTGTTCCCTGCCTGGTGAGTGCACATGGGGTCACTGTGTCAGCAGCACCTGAAGCAGAGCCCCAGTACGTGCCTGTGTTCAGTCACTTTCCTGCTGCCTTTCACCTGCTCTGGAGTGATCCCATTATTTCTAGCAAATGAGGCTGGGCTTAGATGTCTAAAAATAACTATCCTGTTTCCCTGCCTTTTTCAGTGTCTTTTTTTATCATAGACTCACAGGACTGTTAAGGCTGGAAAGGACCTTCAAGATCACCAAGTCCAACCTAGCACCACCGTTATGTCCTGATTTCCTACATGTTAAATGAGGAAATAAACATTTATTGAAAAAAACATTTAACTCAAATTTCTTAAATTTCAATTAAATTTTTAAATGCTTTCACTGATAGTATATAAACTATATTTTCATTGTGCTATTTTCTCATATTTTCTTACTGTGTCCACAACTTCGTTTAAAGTAGTTTGTAAAATTCTGGATCTTGAATTTTTAATTTTAGTTGATGAAATAATGAGCATTTTTGTACAATTTTTCAGAAATTATAAACAAACCAGTTCCTCTTTTAGATATTGGCACATGGAAACCAAGAACTTTCATAATGTTCTGTGGTCAGCAACATTTATACAATAATTACCACCATTATCATTAGAATGTGAGTTTTTAGTGAAAGATATTTTATAGTGGTTCAACTCAGGTTTGCAAAGAAATTTCTGTGAGTTTAACCATGGAAGGTTTCAAGTTGAACTTCCAAGACAAATATAGCACAGAGTCAGTTGAGGTACTGGATTGGCAGCTGTGGAATTGCTCTTTTGTCTTTTATCAATAAAAAACAATTCAGCCTGGTCCTGCAAGGGATAATGTATAAGAGAAGCAGTTAATTGTTTCTTTTACACAGCAGAGATGCCAGTTAGTGTTGTATCTTAGTAATTTATCAACCTGCTTTTTTCCATCAAGCATTGGGTGTGGCTGGTTTTGGTTTTCTTTCTCCTTTTCTATCTCAGAATTGAGCCTTTCCCGCCACCCCACTGCCAGAGCCACGTGAGCTGATAGAGCAGCTGGGAGAGGTGGTTAACAGATTCTAATATAGCTGCTCAAAAAATTTGCCTTTGCACAGGAAGTAACTTGATGGCTCTTTGTAGTAGACTAGAGAGTAAAAATGCAGGAAAGAGATTAAAATGGAGGGGGGGTAAAGTGGTGAAGTTGTATGAAAAAAATTCACAATGCAGATAAACATATGTAAGTTCTTTAGCTAGATAAATTGATAATACCAGGAAGACTGCTGGATATTGCAGAATGTTTTCTTTATCAATTTCTAGTTTTTATATCAGAAGGATGGAAGAAAATGTCAAATTGCAGTGAAGTTTGCTGGTGACACAAAAATTGAACTGGTTGATAGGGACTCAGGAATATATAGTAACCAGGGCTCATTTAGAATAATCACTTCAGTGCTCTTCAGTGTGAATTTGTACCTTTGTGATTGGTCAGATTTTGTGGGTGTTCAGGATGAATAAATAAAAAAGTGCAGAGAGAAATGTGAGATTGTGATAGATAACTGACTTGACAGAAGCCTATGCAGTTCCTTGACTTTTGGAGAAGAGGAATAAAATGTCATTAATATAATATATGCCTGGTTTTAGGCAGTTCTGAAGTATTTTGTCCACTTTTGTTGTCTTTGTGTCTGAATACGTGTCAGATTGGAAAAAGCTGAAGGTGAAGTTGCAAGAAGAAATGATATATGATCAGGCAAATCTGCCTTCTGTGAGACTAAGAAAACTCTTCTCTCCTGGAGATATTAGTGAGTGATTTAGATCCCAGTCTGGTGGTGCTATGCAAGGTTTTCTGCCATTGGGGGGGTCTTTACAGTGCAGATACAAAGGTATGACAGGATGCAAGGAACAGACAATGAAATTGGGGAAATTTAAAAAGGAAATAAAGTGTAGGGTTTTTTGGTGATAATTACTAAAAATGCATTGTGGATTTTTTTACTTAAAATCTTTAAAAGCAGATTGGCTTCTTTTTTCCCCAGAAGATACCCAGGTTCAACCAAGCATTAGAATGTTGGTAAAGGAAACCAATCATTACATTTTTAGAATGAAGAGAATAAGAGTAGGTGTTTTCCTGGCCTTTTTGTGTACAATGTCAGATAATTTCCTTTCGGGGGCTATATTTATGCAGACATGATTTTACAGTTGCTCTTGTTGAATACAAAATGTTTATATTCCTAACTATTTACAAAATGTACTCATTTTTTGAAAGTAAACCATTGCCTTCACTTTCACTGGCATTCAGATGAAGGATCATTGATTATTATGTATTAAGACAATTATTTAATATTTTAAATTTAGTAATGTATTAATATAATTTGTGCAGTCTGCAGAAAGAGGTTGAATAAAAAAGAACAAAATGCCAGAATAAGTGTAGATGGTATAGAAGAAGTAAACATTTTCTATTTAAAGTCTAAAAATAACCAAGTTTCTTCCTATTCTTCAGGCTTTTGACCAAGAAAGTGTTGATTGTGATTCACTTTGGGAGGCCAATATAGGGTTCAGCTTGCAACATGAAGCTGTTGATGAAAGATGTTGTTATAAAGACTGCAAGAATGCAATCCTGTGGTTAAAAGGGAAAGTCTTGGCTAATAGACATGCAGCTAATTAAGAGAGACATAAAGCATCTAGTGGACATTTTAGAAATTATAATTTTGATTCTTTTGAACATTACATACAAAATAGTTTCCTATACAGAGAAATTTTTCATTATTTGACTTCATGAATCTATATACTTAAATAGTTTCTTTTTGGATTAAACAATGTAAAGTTGTCATCTGTCTTTTCTTAATGCCTTATGCATCCTACTTTAATTTCTAGTCCCTGGTAGTATTAATTACAGATATAAATGTTGTTATCCGTAAGGGAAATGGTGGTACTTCAGCATGTTTTTCTGCTACTTGTTCACTTTTGTTGGTGTTTTGGGGTTTTTTTGTTACCCAGGGGAGTTTTATCGGAAATCACCTAGATGACTTAGTCCTGCTGCTGTGGGAGAATGCTTTGCTGTAATTACGGGCAGTTTATTAAAACATCTTGTTTCTTGTTATAACTTGAACTAAAAATGCCATTTCAGTAACATCCTTGGAATTACCTCTTTGGATCAAAGCAGTGCCTTCCAGGTTTCTGTAGTTTACATTTGATGCAGTGTTAGGGACTTCAGATACTTCCAGCTCTAGATCTTGCTGAGCATGGTTCAAACAGAACTCAAAACACAAGCTTTTATTTCCATACTGGATTAAATGTTGAGTTGAAATGAGGAAAAGCACATTTTTAAATTATCAAATGAAAGTTTAGAGGAGGTGATGGATGTTTATAAATACAAAGATGGTCACATACAGTAGGACCCTTCCTAGTGCTGTTGTGTGCCCAGGCAATTACTTGAATAATTGAGTACGGGGACCTACACAAGTAGGAGCTCAGTTGAAATACATATTAAAATTATTGCAGGTGTAGTGACTAAGGAATGCTACAGTTTTAAATATGTTCCAGATCAAGAAACTTGTTTTAATTGCAACTCCAGTGTAGAGATGGAGAGAAAGCTCATTTTTTCCTATGTGCTAAGCTTTAAAGTTATGCAAGTTTGCAAAGCAATATTGCAGGTACAGTTATGTAAAACTCAGTTTCTTCCTGTATTTTTAACCTGATACCATTTTGCATGTTGAATTCCTTGCACGTTCTGATCAGAGCTCTGTACATACTTCACTAACAGCTCTCATCCATAGGATCACCAATCTAACTATGAATCCATCATACAACACATTTATATTTAACTATTCTTTTCTTTTTCACAGCACAGAGAATTTTCTTCAATAAATTTAAAACATGATTTGCTATTATTAGTGAGAAGGCTTTTATTCAGCAGATTAGAAACAGATATTTTCAGTGAAGACACTGTTACTCATGTAGTTAGTGGTGTTTTCTGGACATTTGCCAAAATGTTGACATGGAAAAGGAGGTGGGAAAAATGAGAACTGTTTAGGGAAAAAGAGTTCACATAAGAGTAAAACTTTAATTCTTTTAAACATTCATGCATTTGAAAAGCAAAGGGAATTTATAATTACACTTAATACTGGTTTAGCATCATATATTCTTATAGATGATCATGCTGTCTTGCATCTAAAGTGCTGTATTGCTTCTACAGTCTGTGTAAGGAGTTCCAAACAGAATCACTTATAATAGAAAGTACTTGGAAGCACTTGGTGTCGTTTCAATTATCCTTTCTGATATTTGTTGCCTCTGCTAAACTAGTGGAGATGGAGGCTCACCCATAACTAAATGGATTCTTATTTAAAGCCTGCTCTCAGCCTCTACTGTGTACAAATTTAGTTGTGATTTGAGCAACTGTAGATCTTCTAAAGTGTAAATGTACCAGAACATGCTGTTCACTAATTTAATGCAGTACATGGAATTACCTATGGTTAAACAAGTCAAGCATATGAAGCACCCTTGTCTGTATTAACTTCAGAGCAGCTAAGTAGTTCTATCACCTGAAAGTATTACCATAAAAAAAGGGTAATCAGCTAAAATACTCAAATTTGGCTTTTTATTTTTTAATTAATTGGAATTTATTTATAGTGATGCTGTTAGGTTTTGAGAATTTGATGCTTGAATTTTCCACAGTTACTTTAATATCATCAGATTGTTCAAGATTTTTATTCAAAGTAAAAAAAGTGCCAGCCTTGTAAAGTTGGTGGTTGTTAATGGCTCTTTGCTTTGCTGCTTCAGCAGTGGCCAGCTTGTCTGATGACATCCTCACTCACCTCTTATTATTTGCAGTTGAATTGTGGGCCTGATACTTTCCTGCTGTCTAAGGGCTTAGGTGGTCAAGTGATGTACATAAACTGCTTTTCAGCTTTCTCAAGAAGGACTTGCAAGTGAAAGATTAATTGTAATATTAGTTTTCCTAAAAAGGAAAGCAACATTTTTAGATAGTTGACCTCTTGTAAGTTAACAGAGACAGAGTGAAAATATATTTCCAGTGAGGGTGAGATTATCTGTAGAAAAGTGCTGGTTTAAACTCCAGTACCTTGAATGTGTAAATAAAAAGTGCTCATACAAATTCTTTTCTCACCTCTGACTCTTGAAGGTTTTGTTATTGTTTGCTTAGAGCACACATACTTTATATCGTATCTTTGGAAGACTTTCAGGATGGTGTGTGATGTTCTAATGTACTATCAGTGACTGTTAGTGGAGAGCAGCTAGGGTGTCCCCTGTCACAGAGAGATAACTTTGGAGCATCTTGCATCTTTCAGTAACAAGTCATGTAGTTTAAACAAGCTGAACTAGTTTCGATTTTCCCCTTCAGTTCTAGGATTTCCCTTCAGTTTGTTGTTCTGCTGATGAAGACACATCTTGCAGATAATTGCATCATCTGACACATGGAAGAGTGTCAGTGGCCTAGAAAAAGAGCTCTGCCACTTTTCAGTTTATGTATAAATACACAGAGTGGGCGAGCACTGAGCTCAGTCATAATTCTTTCCCTCTCAAGTCTTCCATCCCAGTTTGAATTCATTGTGGCTGGGGATAATTCAGCAAACTCCTTTATTAATCAGTTATTAGATATAAAAGTAACTTCAGATCCTTTACTCTGTTCTGTTGTTCAGCAGTCCATACAAGTGAATGAATGGTGCTCAGTGCTGAAGCTGCTGCAGTGTGCAATGGAAGTTACTGAGCTTTCTGTCCTCTCTTTATTGCCAGCATCACCAAAGAGAGCATTGTGGACATAGAAGGCGTTGTGAGGAAAGCACATCAGAAAATCGGAGGTTGTACTCAGCAAGACGTTGAGCTCCATGTTCAAAGGGTAAATTTTTGAGCAAATGGAGCACTGATTAATTGTTTGATAGATAATCTGTTGGAACTGCCTGTCCATCTACATACATAAACTTTGTCAGTAAGGAATCCCCTGCCGGAGAAATAAACTCCTTTAAGCTACATTTTTCAGTGTTTCGTATGTAAAAATTAAACACTTCTGGTTTTAAAATAGTTGGAGTTTCCCTGTTTTTATCTGCCATTTGAATTACAGTGTCAAGTAAAATAAAGCATCTCACTAGAACAATTTGGCTAGGAAAGCTTGTAATTCTAGTTTTTGATTCTTAGCTGCAGTAGACACTGGAATAAAAAGTCTGCTTCTTTTTAAGTGCAAGCCAGGAGTTTCTTCTTTATCGGAGTTACAATCTTCCCTTTAGTACAATGGACTGGAATACATAATTCTCACAGAAATAAACTTTCAGTAGCTTAACAGTATGGAAACTTTTGAAATCTGAAGTTCCTGGAACTTGTGCTGTAGGGCTGGAGGAAGTGTAACTTTATAATTTGTTTAAATAGAAAGCATATTTAAACCTTTATGTAATATCCTTTTCTTCTAAGGGTTTTTAACTAAACTGTGTGCCTACAATACAGCTGAAACCCAGTCGCCTCAGGAGTAGAGCACAATGGCTATTATAGCAGTGAGGTAAATCTTAGCTAACAGCATTGGGGAAAATCTGCAGATTTTGAAGAAACATGTTTTAATATGTGTGGAGATTATCCTGTGCTTGATTTTTCTGAAAGAACGTCAAATTCACTGCTCCTCCAGGAGCAATACTAGACCATAAGGCACAGCAAGGTGTTTTTCGTTCTCTGATTGTATTTTAGTTATCTCATAAATTCTTGAATCTGAAATAGCTCTTTCAGCTATATTCAGATGGTAAACAAATGATACATTAACAAGGAGAAGAACAGGATGATCTTGATGGAATCAGAACTTAAAACTCAGTGAAATCTGGTATATTCAGAGCTGGCATTCATGCCAAAAGGCTTGTCCCTCAGGCTGTATGAACTTGCTCAATTTGGTGCTTCCCAGAAGGAAAAAAGATACTTCAAATCTTTCAAGGGGAAAGCAAGAACTAAGCACTTCAGTATTGTCATGAGAATACACAGTGTATCTCAAGTACTGGAATAAAATCACAGCCTTAGAGCAAGCAGGCTATGCAAACACTGTTTCAAGTCTCTGCTAGAAATATCCTTTTGTAAATCACACCTCCTTTTGAGCAGAGGCTCATGCTATTTCTGTTCTCTCTCAATTTCAGATCTATGTGATCAGTTCAGCTGAACCCCGATTGCCCTTACAGCTGGATGATGCTGTTCGACCAGAAGTGGAAGGAGAAGAGGTGAAAACTTTGCATCCTCAAATGCTTTTTATTGTCTTTGTAGCTGAACAAAAGCATGAAAGCCAAGCAACTTCCTTAATGCGGTGATTCTGGGGGTTTGTTAGGTTTGCATTTTACTTCCTTTGTGCTATCCAGAACTGTGTTCAACATCTCTATGGCTTTGATGTCTGCTGAACTGCAGTAGGAGGTCAAAACCAGAAGGTTTCCAATCTTGTGTGTGTGTCTCCTGCATCCTCATAGCTGGGTTCTGCCTGCCTGTGACCTCTGGGAGAAGTTGCACCTTAAACTTTGCTATGCTGCCACTTTGCTGTATGATCTTTCATACATTCAAGATCATTCTTAGAATGATCTTGAAGTTCTGCTGAATATAAAAATAACCCTTTGCTTTTAGCCAGAAGGGGTTTTTTTCCATTGATTTTCTTTTGTTGAAGTTTTGGGTTTGTAGATTTTTTGGATGTGTGTGTATTCACTGTGTGCTTTTGCGCAACTGTTTAGGATGGAAGAGCTACTGTAAACCAAGATACAAGACTGGACAACAGAATCATTGATCTGAGGGTAAGGAACATGCAGTGCTGCAGGCTTGCCTGCAAGTGTTTATTCTCCATATTTCTAGTCCACAAAGCAATAAAAGTCCTGGATTTGATGGAATTGTATTGTTGGGAGCATGGGATTTTTGAATCCTAAATGTTTGCCTTTACTGACATTAATTAAAGAACATACATTGGTAGTTCAAAGGCAATCATTGATGATTTGATGTGTGGCTGTGTACATCTGTGCTTTTGAGCTGCAAAAGTCAAAGGTGACTGAATAGGGACAATTTAGACACAACATTTTTTCTCAAATATAGTTTTGTGATCCAAAATCTGTAATCTGTAAGAGCTCAGTTTTGAAGTATACGATGTAAGTTCTTGGATTTAACGGGCAATTGGGGTTCTTTACCAGGGAAATTGTACCAGTCTACAGTACCAATCTCACTCTCTTTGTTTCTTCCACAGCATTAATGTATTTTCCTTTTTTTTTCCTGAAACACCTTTCTTTATACAGGTCATGAAGACCCAACCTTCTGTGAATTCATATACCTCCCAAATATTTACCATTTCTGATGAGATGCAAAATATTCTCTACTAAATTACTTGTAGAACTTTGATTCTTTTTTAATGAAACAGCAGCTAGCACTGAAGTGTGAAACTAACTAAGCATTACTGACTTGAGGCATCCTGGCCTTTTCCTAGGCTTTTGAGACATTTTAGGCTCTCCACAATAAAATTTTAATCAACACTGAATGAAGACTGTGCATAGCTCTTTTTTTTTTTTTTTTTTTGATACCTGGTACTACCTTCAGAGTTCTTGGTAATGGCAGTTTCTCAGTAAATCAATCTTTTGGACCTGAGAAATGAAACAAAAAAAGTAATTTATTGGAAAATTAGGAAAAGTTCTGGCACTGAGATGCAGCTTTTTAACATCTGATCTCCTTATTTCAACAATTAAAACTACTTGTGTCAATTGTTTTACTTGTACCAAATTGCTTTTCACTTGACCTTATGTACAATACTAAGTAACTTCAGTCTGTGGTTACTTTTGAGGGTACTCAGTATCTCATCATATTGGTCTCTTAATCTGTCTTAAATTAAGCCTTTAATGAAAAGAATTCTATACTAATGATTGAAAGTGAAAATCATTTGAAGGATCTTCAGCTTATGGTAGTGCTAAGGCAGTGTACTGAATTGAAGGGGACAAATCTGGGATGCTTGAACTGCAGGCTTTACTTGAACATCTGGTGATGCATAAAAATAACCAACAGCACTCCAGAAAAAACTAAGAAAATCCATTATATTGAAGAACCACCTGTATAATAAACTGAAAGGAGCCATGAGACTCAAAGAGAACAAATAAATTATACAAAGGGAAATAACATTTAAAAATACTGAGTGAAAATGGCTTGGAGGTATCCTTGGCTGTAAGGCACTTGAAGGCATCTGCAGAGCAAAGCCTAGGAAGGTAAATAGTAATGGAAAAAGAAGGAAGACTTATGCCAGAATAAACACAAGAGGTGGAATGGAAAGGACTGGATGTTCTTCTGCCCCTGTACACATCCAGTAGTTCAGCATGACCCTCCCAATGCTTCTGAAATGTCTGTGTGAGTACAGCAGTAGGGCATTAGTTGTCAGTATTCTGCTTGGAGGGTGCAGCTGCTGACCTAAGGGGACGTTGCTGTAACCTCTTCTGTGTCCCAACCACTGTTGGGACACCCTTTCTTCAGCAATGTCTGGCACCTTGTTTTGAGCTCTGAACCTTAACTCTGTGTTAAGAAGCTCTTTTTCTCCTTAGCTACAGCAGCTGCTGCAGTGTGATGCTAAGCAGATGTTTCATGCTGAACAGGAATTCAGGTTAGCTTTTCACACAATTGGTAGAAGGATGAAATGGCAGATCTCAGTACCGCAGTTTCTGCGTCTCATCCTCTGCATACACCTGTGGCTGGGTGTGGTTTGGCCACAGCTTGCCCGTGATTGAGCTTGGGTATCTGTCTTGCCTTCCTTCCCTGCTCAGGAAAAATTTCTGTCTCAGACTGTGTCACATTTCTGTGTATCTTTTCTGTTACACCTTTCATTATGTGTTTCAGAACAAAAGCAGATTCTAAATGTGTTATTTTAATATTTTTTTAAGGGAGTGCTGAATAAGCAGAAAATAATGAAGACAAGGGAAATTTCAGAGAAGTTTCTTGTGAGAACACATGCATATATATATATTTGTACATCCTAAGCACTGTTATGTAGTGGAATCACAAGAGTAGGAATACAAAGAAACCCAGAAAGTAGTAATTGATTTTCAGTGATTTAATTCCATAGATTGGAGCTACTGGAGTACAAATGAGGCTTCAAAGAGTCTTTAGTGTTTCAAATGCAGTATATAAGTAGGCATGTCCTGAGGAGGATTGCAAACATGATGTGTTATCTGAACCCTTGTTCCCACAGCTTTTCCTTCTAGGAAAACCATATCATAGGTAACAGAGAAAAATGTTAACAGAATAGTTCTAACAGAGATACTGTGATGATCAGTTCCTACAAGTGTGGGAGGAAGTCCAGCCACAGATAAATGTATAATCTAGTTCTGGTTTCCTCAGTGCCCCAGTTTTTTAAGGAAGAAGGAGGTCACTGAACATCAAAAATAAGGACACTGTTATTTTGAGAAAGGTTTACCAAACTAAATGCATAGATCTTGGTTAGGCTCAGACTAAAAAAAGTCATTTGTATGTAACTAAAATTATTTTATCCATTTAAACACAGTATTTAAAGTAGTTAAGTAATTAGCCAATTTTAAAGAGTGATTAATGTAGGAGATAAATTAATTGAATAGGGCCAAGTCATGATAAAGCAGAGCTGGGAAACTCAGTTATTACATGAATGAAAAAAACTGGATTTCCAAAAATAGCATCACTCCATCCAGCTATGATGTTATACCAAGGAAGGTTTGATTATGATGCAATACAAGAAGTGTAGTTAATAATAAGGAAATTACATTAGTGGAGATGAAAGATGCAAAGTATGTTGCAAAGATTGCAAGACTTCCACTCTTGTGTACATGCGGAAATAGACTGAGTATTGCAGTGAATTATTAACAGTCTTGGATTTTGTTTGCTGGCAGAGATCTCTTAGAAGTGTCTGGTAGTTTAGTTATTTTAAGGTTGGGGATGGGAAGTACTTAAATGTCAAGATGCCAAGCTACTGCTGTGGTTGTTATTGTGAGGTATGGAGAGAAAATGGTGATTATTTAGGGCTAAGGGGTTTTGAAAATAATTTCCAAAGGATTATTACTGGAGAAGAATGAACCTGTTCCTGGTGGGTTAACTCATAAAATACAGATCACACCTTTGGAGTAGAAAAGTTAGTGCTTTAGAGAAAAAAGAGCTGGTAAGAAGAAAGAAAAGTCCTTGTATAGACTAGATTTTCTTTCACATAACCACAGGTGACTGTGAGGAAACCACTGTTGACTTAAATATCTGTTTTTCACAATGGCTTAATGAAAGTCAAACCACTTGATCATAGAGGTGTTTGATTTACCATTCACTTATCATGACAGTTAAAAAGGGTAAAGTAGAGCACTGACTGTGTTTTTAAATCTTTACTTTTCTGCTGCTCTTAAGTTTCACTTAAATATTTGATGATGTGTAGACTTCCCATGTCTGTAAAAAGACCTGCAGAAACTAGATTTCATGAAGTTCTTTGGTACTTGAAAAGTAATGAAGAAAAGACCAGTGAAAAGCTGATTCTTGTAGTTTGCTTCTTAAAATTACCAATTCAGGTTCATCCAGTTTTACATTGTTTAAAAAAACAATGAAGAAAAGTCCAATGAAAGAAACACTAATTCTTGGATTTTACTTCTCAGTTTGCCTTTGAAAAAGTCTGAAGAATGAAACAATTCAGATTCACCCAGGTTTACAATGGACCTGACTTGCTCTGGTTTATTTTTTGTGTTCAGCAGGGCTTCTATCTCAACAGTATCTGTCCAAATGTGACTTGAATTATATGCTTTTTGCAGTCCTGTTGCTACAGTTGTGGCTACTAATGCCCAACTCATTGAGACCAAAGCAAAGCCTTTTTAGGTTCAGTATTATCCTGTCCATACTGCTCAGGGTAGAGCATTAACATTAAACTGTGTCTTTTGTAGTTTATGGATGACAGACTGTGTTATGTGATAATCCAGCTGTACACTGATCTTAATGCACTTTTTTCCCAAATACTCGATTATTTCAAGCTTGATTTCATTGTGTTGGATTCAGTTTCCTCATTGTAAAAGCTGTGTTTTTCTGACTGAATCCAAGCTGTAATGAACAAGCAAATGTTCAGTTTATTTTCCTGTGGGCAGTGATTTGGCAGTGTGTTCATACACAGTCCCAGTCATTTAGACTACAAACTCCATGTTCATATATTCTTGTATTATAATACTGAAATTTGAATAAAAGTACACTTCAGTCACCTTAGTGTTAAAAAAAAAAGTTACTTCAGATAAATTCTGTTTCCTAACAAAACCTTAGTTTGTCCTGTATATAGTGGAGGAATTGCAAAATTAGTTACATGACTTAAAATAATGTATATTACTTAAAAGAGTACAGATTATATTATTTAGCCAGCTATGTATTTAATGTTCCTGATGGAAGATGGGTAGCTACAGCAGGCAAACAGAAAAGCAAGAATAAGGGGAGAGCAGAACAAATTCTGCAGCTGATGTGAGAGTAAAAAGAAAGTTGACAAGTTCTCATGTCTGTGCATCGGTCTCACCTCACTGAGATGTGATCATCTCAGTTGGTGTGAACTGCCCTCAGTTCCACTGAAAAACATTTGGCAGCACACGTGGCTGTTGTTCTGACACTGCAGCTTGGGCCAAATGAAAAGTGATAATTGTTTTTATAATCTTACACTGCTCAGTTTTGTCATTAATATCTTCCTTCGTGGCATCTGAATAATAAACACACAGGTGAAATTAGACTGAGGATATGACTGAAACTCATACTTCAGCATTGTTCCCTAAACTTTTCTTCTGCTGTCTGTAACAAAGGTGATTATTGAAAATAATGAGTTTTTCTGTAAAATTAACTTTGAAAACTGAGTTAAAACATTAACATTGTTAACTGCAACAGCATTTGTATCATAAATTTGTTTCTGTTTCTGATTAATTCTTGAAACAGTGTTGACTTTGCCAAAGTCTCAGATAAGATAGTTTGTCAATATGTATGTGGAAGGGTTCCTATTGGAGTAAACACTACGCAAATAGAATGCCATGGTAAAATCTTACTTTAAGGCAAAGGTAAAAATCAATTAATTTTGACAGCTGTCTCTTTAGCTTGCTGTATTGTACCTAAGTATGGAAGCTCAAATTGTGACTGTGTTACTTACCATTGTAAAAACGTTGCTATATATACCAGCCTCTCAGTTACTGAATTATTTTCTTCAAATGAATTTGTTCTCTTTGTGTTCTGAACATCACACCAGTGCAAAGCATGTTATTAAATCTGAAAAGTTCTTTCTCCATTTTTAAAATCCTGGAAATTGTAGTGGCACATAAAGCTTTTGAGGTCATTGATTTGACTCCACTGCAAATTGTCAGATGCAGTTCTTTATGAGTTTATCTCAGATGTCTCGTGGGTCTGTTTAATTCTTATAAGAAGGCTGCACTATCACAAATTCCCAACAGTATCCATGTTGTCAGTCTCTGAGTGAATGGACACTGAAACTCGGCCACCTTTGCTGAAAGAAGAGTGGTCTTGTCAGATCTAATTTAAAGTATGGAGAATTGCTGCTTGGTTTTGGTCTGCAGTTAAATAAAAGCTTCAGTGTCCAGTTCTGTGAATTTGGCTGCTTTCATAAATGCTGTTTCTAAGCATATCGTTATAGATAGCTTAGCTTGTCCTTGCCCTGCATCCTGACAAAGGACTGGAGCTGTTACTGCCTGACAAACCTTTGCTACTGGAGAGCTGTGTTAGATATTGACTTACTGTGTTTCTGTGCACAGTTTTCGGTCAGACCATGTAATTGCTTTCAGACTGGGTTTATCAACTGGTTTTCTTTTTCCTGGGGCTGTTTGACTCACTACTGCATTCTCACTTGCTCTGGCATGAAACTGCTGTTAGTTCACACCAAGGGTAGAAGATATTTTGTAGCCATGTATTGTTTCTATCCTGATTTATGTTGATGTTATGTTGTTACGCTTCTCTCAGCGATTTTAGATGTGTCTAATTCATCAAAAACTTTATTGAGAAACTTAAATGTGACTTAAAGTTGTCAACTTTTTCACCTTTCAAGTAGGAGATAGTTAAGAAGAAAAAATCCTTTCAAATCATCCTGGTACTTGGATGTACTGCCAAATTATGCCCTTAACTCAGGCAGAGTCTTACCATATGTCTGTTTCTGGGTGACCAATGTGAAAAAGGTGAAAAACTTTGAGGGTACTTTTGTAACTGTTGCTCAAAACCTCATTTGCTTCATTTTGAACATTTGGAGTAGCATCTGTGGTCTATCAGACGTGGTTTATCAGACAGTGAGAACTGCTATTATTTACTAGTCTCAACCACTTACCAGCCTGAAATATTTCATTGGTCAACTAAAACAGCAAATAACTCCAAACAGCTACAGATCTCCAGTATTATTGCAGTTTTCACTTTGGGTTTGTTGGTAAAGGGATGTCTTTATCTTGCAGGGATGATGGATGTAGCTTTATTTCAGCGTTTCTACTGACTGTCTATCTAAATTTGGCTGCTCATATAATTTGTTTTGGTTGGAGGTTTTTTGTTTCGTGGTTTGGTAGAGGAGTTGTGAAAAAGCCCACAAGACTTTTCTTACCCTAACTGAAGAGCTGGGTGCTATTCAGAAAGGGAAGTAAACAGTGCTGTGACGCAGGTTGTCATAAAGAACCGTTCTCCTGCTCGTTTGCAGGAACTCGTTGGTCTTTTTGTACCCTTTTAGGTTGCTCACTGTCACATTTGAGATGCTGAAAGCACAAAATCAGATACGGCTTCAGTGCTGATACCTCACAGTCTTTGCAGCAGTCACTAAGGTGGTTGTTTCATTCTTTAGGCCAAAAGTGTTCCAGGAATGTTTAGTGTAGGTATTTGCTAACTCAGATGAGTAGCTCAATTGTGTCATGTGCATAAACAAAATTTTCAATTCAGTTAAATCTACTTCTGTTTTCAGCTAAATTTACTTTTAAAGTAGGGTGAAAAAAAGACGGAACTGCAGTTCATATAAACAGGTGTTACATGGGCTGCTTAAATGTTGGAAGTGTAGACCTTAGGTTTTGGATGTTTTTGTGGCAGTGTTGTACATGGTTAACATGTGGCTGTGTTTTTACATGAAAAAACATTGTATTTGGTAGCCTTTAACAGGCAGACATTTCTTCCTTATGTAAGTTATTAATGGCTTTGCTTTTATCATGCGCTGTGTATCCTGCAGCTGTTCTAGTTCAGTGTGCTGAAAGCTTTTTAATAGATTTAGTGCTTTTATTCAATTTCTTCTGATAAAACCTTTATTTGCAGGAGCACATCTCATAAATCAGGTATTTTTTTTTAATGTAAAATTTGCCATAGTGCCTCGTTTATAACTAAATATGCTGTAAATTGAAATTAATAATTTCTTTGGTTTCCTTTCCTGTTTCCTTCTATGTAACAGACAATTACAGATTTGCACTTCTCACTGTTTAGGCAGATACAATAATCAGGTATTCCTGAGGGAAGGAATTCAGTTGTCCAGAAGAAGTAATAGTCAGGAAAAACTAACATAGGATTCATTGTTTTATATTCTTCTTGTAGACCTCCACTAGTCAGGCAATCTTCTGCCTCCAGTCTGGTATTTGTCAGCTTTTCCGAGAAACTCTCATTCGCAAGGGATTTGTGGAAATTCAGACTCCCAAAATCATTTCAGGTACTGTATATGTGATCCAGCCACTACAGTTGTGCTTCTTTTATAGTTGCTCAGTGTACCTATATGACAAAAATTCAGTAAGTTTTATTTAAAAAACATATATTTTCTTTCTAGCTTAGATGCAACGCAGCGAAGTTGCAGGTGTCAGAATTGGTCTTTACTTTTCTCCTGACTTAGGCTATTAAAAAAATGACAAGAAAAATTATATATACACACCTGATTAATGTAGTTCGCAATGCTTATGAATGTCTAATTCTGATCATATGCATTATTCTTCAAATCAGTGTTCTTTGTGTTGAGCACTGCCTGTTCCATTCTCAGTATTAAAAAAAACCAGTCTAATTTAGATTAAAAGACAATTCCATTATAAAGATGTTGCAACAAACATATGGTGTAAAATATGATGCCTTTATATGGCACAATTTGTCACTTCTTTAGCCATGAGAATGTGGGAAAATAGAAGGTGGTAGACCTTTTTCTTTTTGGAAATATGGAATAACAACTTCAGTCTTAAAGTCTGAAATGTAGACTTTGTTTCTATTTCTTTTGATTTGCCGTATTGTTTTCAAAAGTCCAGTTGCTTGATGTACTGGTGGACATTTTTCTTCCATCTTGTTTGTACTCTTTGAGGTTTTGTTGATACCACTAAGATACATTGTATGGAAAATCAGAGCAGAACATTTGTGTGTAACACATTATGTGTTGTTACATTATGTGTTACATTACTGTGTTACTGTATGTACATTCAGTTTTTAAAAGTTACCTGTGTTAGGCCACTGCACCTCTCACCTCATGTGCTGGGAATAGGCAAGGTGAAGTGGTGCGGTTTTGGTAGGTGTAAGGGAAAGGATTGTGATCCTTGTTCCTGTCTATGAAAATTGCCTCAAACTGAGAAAAAGCTTTATAGCTTTGGCTCATGCCGTTTGGTAAATCTGGGATTGGATGTGAGAGAGGTTTCTGCTTTCAGTTAGCGAGGATGGTCCTGGCAAAACAGGATATGCGCTTTGATCTGAGGTTCTGCAGTGAACCCATGGCAACCTGAGTCACTGGCAGAGATTGGTTTCCACAGAAATGTGGGGCTGCAGGTAGATGTGTTAGTACAGATATGTATTCTGCTGTTCTCACTCTAAGGTGAAGGTCAGCTGCAATAGTAACATTTTAAACTACCCCAGCTAAATTTGCAGATTTTCAAGAAAAGGTGTGACAGTCCTGATCTGTAAAATTTACCTTGGCATGAATGGATGCAAATATGTATTTTTCCTCTAATACACTTTGAAGAAAAATCTCTTTCTTATCTTTAAATGATAGACCAATAATCTATCATTTTACCTCTGATTGATTTTTTACATTTTTATTTTAATAATTGCTAAATTTTATTTCAATAATTCCTTATAAAAGCACTTGCTTTCTAGCTGCCAGTGAAGGAGGAGCCAATGTGTTTACTGTATCCTACTTCAAAACCAGTGCCTACCTGGCTCAGTCCCCACAGCTGTACAAGCAGATGTGTATATGTGCTGACTTTGAAAAGGTTTTCTGCGTCGGGCCAGGTAAGAAAAGCTTTGCTTTGTGCAGTGTGTGAAGTGTGCCCTGGTGGCTTTTAGCAGCTGTGGTACAAGTGAGATAACACACACACACACACACACACACTAAAGCTTTGAAACGTTTCACTTGGTGTAGTTTCACTTACCAAACCAAATTTCAGTTGAGGAGACTGCTGACAGTAAAGTTGACAGAGAAGTTGCTGTACATGTACCAAACAACATTACTTAGAACAAGCTTACTTTTACCTGTCAGTAAATAATAAAAAATGAATAATTTCCAGTCTCATGCTCTCTTTCTCAAAAGCTGATACAAACATGGCCTCTTTAGGTGGCAATACAATAGTTTTCTTCAAAGACCTCAAGTTGTTTAAAGATACCTAACCCCTAAATGCCGAAAACAAGTCAATAACAGTGTATAAACCAAAAAAGCCTGCAAACAAATTCCAAGTAATTCAGAAGGTCTTAAATTTCTTGTTAATCACTAACAGATGAGTCATGGTTTATGGGAAGATGTGTTTATATTAGACTCATCTACCCATCCCAGAAGACACACACGTGTACAAGTCCACTTCCTCTGAAAAAGGCAGTTTTCAAATCTGAAAGTTCTTGTGTGCTTGAAAGCTTGTCTGTTTTTTCCCCTTGCGACTTAGTCTAACCAGAGATCCTGCCTCTCTGTGGATTGTGTCTGTCTTGTATCCTTTGAGCACCACAGCTGCAGTAGTGCTGTCACTGTTAAAAATGATGCCCTGAGGCTGCTAGTTATATTTGTGTCTTTCAGTGAGAGTTTTCATGTCTGTCTAATACTAATGACGATTGTTATTTTTCCTACTAGAGTGATGATTTTAGGTCAGTTAGAAATTCTGTTGTTTAATTTTACAGTATTTAGAGCTGAGGACTCCAATACCCACAGACACCTGACTGAATTTGTTGGTCTGGATATTGAAATGGCTTTTAATTATCACTATCATGAAGTGGTAGATGAGATTGCAGATACCCTGGTGCAGATATTCAAGGGGCTTCAGGAAAGGTAATAAAAGCATTTCCTTCTTTCAATGAGCAACTTTGTTTGTTTGACATCTCTTGCACTGTGGAATGAAGTAGGCAAGCCTTTTATCCTCAGTTTGTTAGATAATCATTGGTAATCTAATTTGCAACACAACTTTGAAACATATTTTCACTTTGCTCTTAACTGTTTCTTTGTGCCTGACTTCTAAGGTTCACTCAAGCCATAGGTCAGTAAACTACTTTTAGCATCTCCTGGAGTATGCTGGTTTGTGCCAAGAAACTTGCTGTCTGCTCTTGAAAAGACTTCCTAAGAGAAATAATCCATCCTTAATTAATGTCCTTTTTGTGCCACTATGGGTAGATGGTTCTATTTCAAAAGTTATTTTAATATTTACTATATAAGAAAGTTTTCTTGCATAAAAAAAAGATTGTACCAGCCTGCATTTCTTCCTTGATAACAACAAGGATTATTTTCCATTTTTCACAGTCTAATGCATTAAAAAGCCAGGCTAGAAGTTTAGGAAGTGGTTTCCGTTTGTTTACAAATTATACTTTTGCCAGCAGAAATGCAAATCTTTGTCTGTCCAGAAGGAAATTTCTTGTGTATATTTGGATATTACTCCAAATTTTACTTCAAAAAAGAACCTAGGTAAATACTACAAATCAAAGGGGTGATTTCAGTGTCTTTACTGTGAAAATTCGACCTAGACAATTACTTCTTACAAAAGGGATTTAACAGAAGTAGTAGTAAAATATTAACATCAGTGAAGTAGGTGCATTAACTTTGTTGGAACAAGTCATTACAGAATTTCTCCAGAAGTGGTTTTAATGCAGTTTTTATGTTGCAAGAGGGACCTCTTGTGGCAAAATCACAGAATCATTATTACGTGCAAGTTCTTGGCTGTTGTATATTTGGCTTCTGTTCTTGTTTCTTTGTCTGTAGATTCCAAACTGAAATTCAGACAGTGAGCAAACAGTTCCCTTGTGAGCCATTTAAGTTTTTGGAGCCAACTCTGAGGCTGGAATACCGTGAAGGTGTGGCCATGCTTCGAGAGGCTGGTGTGGAGATGGGTGATGAAGAGGATCTCAGGTACTTGGCAGGACATAACTGTGTCAGTCTTGGGAAAGTGGTAGTGAAGTGTCAGTTTTGTATTGAGCACCTGACAGCCCTCAATAAGGACCCACAGCTTTTAGAGGAATAAACAGCAGTTTTGTCCAGATCTCTTGACAAGTAAATGAGAGGATGTGAAAATAATCCTTTCTTTTAATGTAGACTACAGGTACAAACTCTGAAATCTGACAGAAAATAACTCACAACATGAAGTGAGAATGGAGGAAAAGAAGTGTTTGTTTGTCCAGCAATTGCAGTCCTTCATGTGATTACAGCATGTCTTTGACTAGAGAGTAAAAGATAAATAATAAAAAGATTCTGCTGCCTTAAGGTTTTTCTTTTAACTTTTCTTTTAACACCCTTCCATTTCTTCCTTCCACCTCTCAGGAAAATGATTAAACAATCTTGATGAATTCCCATTGATTTACTGAGAAATGGTTTAATTAGAAGTTTATATATAAACTTTACTAAAGATGTTTAATTCATTAACACAGTTCTGTTCTTTCCCATAGTATATCCAGCACCTTTAGGGTACTGTGTGATTTTAAGTTAAACCATCTGTGTATCAAATAAAGTTTCCATCATAAGAGTTTGATGGAGGAAAATCATTTTGTCAACAACTGTTCATGTGTTTCTCACTTACTGTGTCATACACAAGATGTATGGCAATAGGAGATGTAGTACACAGTTCTTTAGTAATCAGAATATGGTAACTAGGAAGAATATTCTTAGGTACCAGTTAATTTAAGGAATTTCTAGGATCAATATGAAATATTCAGAAACAAATAGATATATTTTATTTCTGCAATTTCTGTATGCACAACCCAAAACAGTCAGAAACAAGTACTAGATTTTCTAAGGGTCAGGGTGCAGCAACTCTGTAGTTTGTAATCTTTTGGGCTTTGTCAAGTATATCACGAATACAAGTTTAAATCACTTCATTTTAATGATGATAATCTTTTTCAGCACACCTAATGAAAAGCTCCTGGGACGCCTGGTAAAGGAAAAGGTAACAATTATTTTAGAGTAAATAAATTTGTCACTGAATCTTAAACTTGATATTGTAGATTCATAGGGTTGGTGTAAATACTTACATGTAAACAGTATCTCAGAACATGCAGAAATTGTGAAGAGTTGGTGATAACCATTTTTTAATTGACTGCATTCCCATTTTGGTGCTATGTATTTCATCTACTGTCAGTTTTGGTTTTGTCATTAATAAGCAGTTTCAAACCATTTTTATTTTTTTATATTTATTTCTATCGTATATTATACTGAGGACACCAAACAGGCTAGTATGTTTCAAAGCCAATTCTTAGGAGACTTTAAAAAAACCCAAAAAGACCAGAGTCTAGCAAAATCTATTGGAGAAGATGAGATCTTTGGGGGAGGAAAAAAAGTACCTGTTACAGCAACACATTTTACTGCTCAGCATTTGTAAGTTTACACTAGAAAAAGTATTGAAAAAATGAGAAAGAATGCACCACTTTTATTGATAACTTAGACAATATTGTGGGAAGCTATTGGGAAATTTTTTTAAATTCTATTTCAAAGATTCACTGGTTCTGTCTTTCTCTTGTAATTTGTTTTTTATGTAATTTTCTCTTGTACTAACTGTTCTGAATTACTTATTCAGTATGACACAGACTTCTATATTCTTGACAAATATCCTCTTGCTGTGCGGCCTTTTTATACAATGCCAGACCCAGCCAACCCTGTAAGTAAAATTCCTTGTTGTTAATGGGTTTTTTTCCTTTTTTTTTTTTCTTTTAGTTTAAATTATTTCATGTAGGGATAACTTGATAATACAGATAAAATGTATTAATATGACCAGAGATCATTTAGTTCCAGCCTTGCTGTAATTAAAATTATGATAACAAGATGAGGTCAGGGTTACATGACTTGTCAAATGTTTTCAGTTACTCTTCACTGGTGAAGACATATCAGAAAGAAATGAGCAAAAACTAGGAGGGCTTTATGAAGAGATCTCCATGGTCAAACACTTTCGCCATCACTGAAAAGTGGCAAAAGCATTCTTCCAGGGCAGCAGACATTTTAGCAGAAATTAGGCTTTTTTTACAGCATTGGATATCAGAAAATTATGTTATTGAGAGGTAAATATTTACAAACTATGGAACTGTGGTAGAAAATAAACTCCTTTTTGGTGTTTCCAGAAAACCTCTAACTCATATGATATGTTCATGAGAGGGGAAGAAATCTTGTCTGGAGCTCAGAGAATTCATGACCCCCAGCTGCTGACAGAGCGAGCCAAGCATCATGGCATTGGTAACAAGGCAATTTAAAATTGTTTCTAATTCTGTTTAACCATATAGAGTGGGGTATTAAGAAACTAGTGAGTCTTCCAGCAACATCTTGTTGAATAGTTTTTAATAAATAGTTATTAATAAAATTATATAACAACACTGTTACGGTCATAAATTCTAGATAGCTGTGGACAATTTACATGTTCAATGAGTAAAGCCCCACTGTTAGTTTGTAATTTCTTTGTTGTGCTTGTAGTCCTGAAGTTATTTGTCTGTTTGGCTTGGGGTTCATTAAGCAGGTGAAAAAACGATATTTTTCTTTTCTAGATTTGGAGAAAATAAAGGCTTATATTGACTCTTTCCGGTTTGGTGCACCTCCACACGCAGGTGGTGGAATAGGTAAGTATCTCTATTTTGTTTAGCCTTAATTTATACTGCTCAGTCCCAAGCAGAGTTCAGTATAAAATTCTGAGTAGTGACCTTATTAGGTAAATTTGTGGGGCTGTTTATCCTGGAGAATATAAGGAGAGAAGCTCAAATTTAAGGATCATCATTAAATAAATAGGCAAAATACTAATGGCACAGTCTGGCGAGTTTAAAAAGAAGGTTAGCCCAAGAGAAAGTGCCACCTCACTAGCCAGGCACATTACTTTCAAATTTGACCAATGAGGAAAATTTAATGAAGCAAGAAAATAGTGTATTATGTATGGATTTATCAAAGTCACCATCATACCAGCAGCCACTGGTCTCTGTGTATTTGATGAAGGTGTTTTGCAGTGACGAGAAATAAGTGATTGTTTCTGCATCTGTTTGGGAGCATGCAACACTGGCAGGTAATCCAAAATAATTTAGGCCAGTCAGAACTGACACCAAGGAAGCTGAAGATGCATCTTTCCTTCAGAGTACATGGTCCTCGTGGCAAAGTACCAGCCAAACAGGAGATGCCATGAGGATTAACACTGGGTTCAAACTGTTCCATGTTGAAACCTTAACATAGGAGGTGTATGGAAAAACAAGTGTGCATCTGGGTTCCACCCACCATGGCTGGGGTGCTTACAGCCCCAAGGATTAGAAGTGCCAATATCATGGGCTGTGCTCACACTGCTGTGTGAGGCTGGCCCCAGCTGGGAAGGACCTGCAGCTCCTTTGGGGCTTTGAACAAAGACTGGCAGTGCTGATGGGCTGTTTTCATCTGCTCTAGGGCTGGAGAGAGTAACCATGCTGTACCTGGGGCTGCACAATGTCCGTCAGACCTCCATGTTCCCGAGGGATCCCAAACGCCTGACGCCCTGACAGGAGCTGCTCTGAGAGTTGGGAATGCTCTGCCCTGCAAATAGGACCTGACTGCAGGCATAGCCCCTGCTGCTGATGAACATGTATTGATTGATTTGAGCATTATGATATGCAATTAAAAACAAAGTTCTCCTTTATTAAGTGCCACAGTAATTTTTTTTATGCTTATTTGTTTATTTAAAGGAAAATATTTTAACAGATCGAGACTCTTTGTATTGGCAGCTGCACATTTTTAATGAAAATGGGATACTTTGAATTAGTATTTTAGTGTCACATTAAACTGTATCATTTTTCTAAACATTTTAATAAATTATGCAATAACCATTTTGCATTTTTAACTTATGTCAGCAAGATTGAATATTCTGAAGTACTGGCTCCAAGATAAAGTGACTGGATGCTTGCAATTTAAAAATCTGGAGAGACCAGCCAGTTGATAATTTACATGAGTGTCAGGTGAGAAAGCAGGTGGGAACATTCTTAACAAGAAATCTTCGTAAGAAGTTGTTAAAATAGGTTGAAATAAAGCTCTCAAAGTAAACTAGATACAAATTTGTCTGTTTTTTTGCTTTGTATCCTCACAAGATAATGAATCAATAAGGTTTTTTTGGTTTGGTTTTTTTACTGATAAAATAACTGTCTAAAGTTTAAATGTATTTTCTATCTTCTCCGCATTTTTGTGAAAGTTGTATAAAAGCCATAGGCCTGAGAGGCTACTATTTGAGAATGATTGCAAATTTACACATGCTCATGGAATACACAAGGGATATATAATATTCTCAGAAAAGAAATGGATAGTGAGTTTGAGAGCAGGTCATGTGTTTTCCTGCCTGACCCAGCCTATGAGATAACAAACAGAACAAGGATTTCATACATCTTTTACCAATGAAAAAAACCCCAAATTATGTAAGCCAATCTATTTCAGGGTGTTTTTTTATTTATAAATGCTGTGAACAGCCCAACTTTGTACACTTAGAAAAATTGAGTGTTTCTGTAAGCAGAGTGCTTTTGAAATTCTTTCTTGACATACTTTTTCTCTGATTATTCACTTACATGAACTCCTCAGTCTGGAGCAGTGCACAAAGCTGCTTCTTCTCATCGTCCTCTTCCTCCCAAGCCAGAGAATGTTCCCTGCATTTGAAGAGGCGCCAGTGTATCTGAAACTTCCTTTTGTAGACTGCATCTGAGAGTTGGTTTTCAAATTTGAAACATTTTGTAAGTGTTGCTGCCAAAGAGCAAAGGATTAAATTCCTGACTTGGGTACTGCAATAGTTACTCTAATATTCATACATATTTGTAATTCCTGACTTGATTTTTGCTTAACATTTTACATGATCAAGTTTTCAGTAGGAGGTATGGTGTGGATGGTCTGTGTTACCTTGATTTTTAAATGTCAGGGAAGTTACATATTGGTTATTCTACAGAAAGGTCAGTGAGGCTGTGTATAAATTGTGTGGAGTTTTACAAAAGGGCAAATCATCTTTGCAGCTGCCGTGGAACAAGACTTAATTTTAATGTCTTATGACAAGAGTTCTCCATTAGAAAACAATCATACTAAAGGTCAGTCAGGTAAAGTACTGGAAATGTAGAAGTTAAACTTTGTTTAGAAATCACACAATTCAAGGAATAATGCTTAGCAGCTTCGCTTGTGAGTCAATTGTAATTAATTTACTGTGGAATCTTCCCCAAATTATTAACTTGAAAATCTTACACTCTAGCCAGTTGTACTTTGCAAAGCTAAGTGGATTATAAACACAGCTCCTTGTCACAGACTTATTACTGATGAATCCAAGTTTCAAAACAGTTGTTTATTTAGCTAAGCTAACTGGAATTAATTTAGTTTAATTACCTTTGTTCATACAGAACTGGTAATATATTCCACTTTGGATGTGCATTCTTCTAACCAAGAGCAAAATTACTGACTTAAATTTCCTGTCCACAAAAGAAATATCCTGGGTGCTGTTTCTTGTTCTAGATCTGACAGCAAGTTTTGTGCATACATGCCTTTAATAACTGTGCTTATACCAATTCTGTTGGGAGTTACTCAAAATCATTCTCTAGCTTGATTTATTCACAGTAACTGCAGAAGAACAAGAATTAGGATGGAGGCCCCGATTCCTTTGTATGCTTTCATGAATGCAGCCTTTCTTAGCTAAGAGAAAATAATTATGATCATAAATCAAAATGCAAAATGCATTTGTCCTGAATGTCATCTTAACAGGACACTTTAGTGGGAGCTGCACAGTGTTAGAACTTAGTTTGGAACACTGTAAATAATTAAGGTCTGGAAGACCTTTAGTCTTTTGATAGGTAGTAAGTCTGCTGTAATAGTTCTGGAAAAGTAAAACCTGTACTGTCCTTTATTTTCAGTAACTTGCAGGAAGTTTACCAGTTTACAAGGAGTCCACATTGGTGCTTCCTCTTCACCAGGTAAAATGGTTTTGGTTTTGTTTTCTCTCATTATATACAGATGGTAATTACAGTAGTGCAATTTTTTAAACTAAGAAACTGTAAAGTACATTTTTTAGAATAGCCAGGGAGTGTGTCTGCTCAGAACAAACACAAAGCTTCAGTTTGCTTCTGAAGTTTATCTGCACCGTTTTCCTGTGAAAACCCATCTGTGTTCGCTGAGCTGTTTGAATCTGCCCAGTGGGAAAGAGGACTCAGGCTGTTCTTTTGGCAGCCAAGTGCAGGCCTGGCTCCCCATGGCTGCCCACACCTGCTGGGATAATCCTGGTGCACAGCACCTCACAGCTGCTTGCTCCCTGCCCAGTGGGCCCAGGGCAGGAGGAAGGGAAGAGTAAAAGTAGGAAAACTTTGTGCTTTTACCCAGTGTCTGTCAGTTCCAAGCATATTGGACACCACTCCATGTGAAAGCAAGGGATGGAGGAGTGCCTTGACAATACCCATTGTGGAGCACCATATGGCTGCCTTCATACTGGGGTTCCAGAAAGTTACTGAAACAGATTTTAATTATTTACTGTTTCTTCTTTGGGTAATACTAGCTTCTTTTTTGAGAGAGAGAAATCATCTAGGATGGATTACTTCTTTTAAAACAAGCCTCACAACCAACTTGTGCGCATTTTTCCTAATACAATCTCACAAAAAATGGAATTTACTCACCACAAGTGTTATAAAAATTACCAAGTTAGTTCTACAATACTCATGTTTTCTTACCATCTTGCAGTTAAGTCTCTGTTCACTATATGGCAAGTGCACCGTAACATGAACAAACACTGCTGCAGGAGGCTGCTGGCACTTCTGAAAGTGTTTCAAAACTGAAAAAGAGCCCTTAGCTACTTAATTACAGCAAAATTCCCAATTTAGGGCAGAGATTAATGACTTTGCAGGTGGCAGAGCAGTTCTAAGCAATTTTTCATAGATGTTGAAGTGGTTCCTGCTGGCAGGCGCTGTGTGCCAGCAGCTGCCATTCGGGAATGGCTGTCAGCCATGGCACCGCTTGGCAAATGTTGCCTTCAACCATCCTGCAACAGTGCCAATGAGGAGCCAAGTGTCCAGACGGTAACCTGACCCTCACCTGGCGTGCTTTACACCCTTTCCACCTGGGCCAGTTCTTCAGAAGCTGGAAATGATCCATGGTGTGGGTCCCCTCAGTGAGCAGCTGCCCAAGTGCCTCCTGCACACATTGTGGGGATTCCCTGGCTCGGGGATTCCTCATCATCAGTGCCCTGGCCACAGCACATTTTAACTTCAGCTACCATAGCTGATTTCTTCCTGGGCAAAGCAGTGCCGTGTGGAAGTTTCACTGCAGCTGCTGTGCTGAAGCTGCCCACGCCTGACATCTCCATGCTTGTGGTTCTGGCATCCCCAGCATAAGGACATGAAACTGTTGGAGAAAGTCTACAAGAGGGCCATGAAGTTGATAAAAAGGGATGGAACACCTCGCTTGCAAACAGGCTGAGAAAGTCTGGGCTGTTGAGCCTAGGGAAGAGAAGGTTGTGTGGAGACCTCATAGCAACCTTCCAGTATCTGAAGAGGCTACAGGGAAGACTCCTTGTCAAGAACTGTAGTGACAGGACAAGGGGAATGGAGACAAAGTGAAAAACGGGAATTAAAATGAGATATTAGGAAGAAATTTTGTGCTGTGAGCATGGTGAGACGCTTCGTGGTGAGAACGGGTTGCTCTGGGAGGTTGTGGATTCCCCATCCCTGACAGTTTCAATACCAGGTTGGAGATAAGACATGTTCGAGTGGGAGGTATCCCTCACATGGCAGGTTGGTTGGGACTAGATGATCTTTAAGGTCCCTTAGAACCCTTTGACATTCTTTGCCTCTGTTTCTCAATGGGAAACACTGTGCAGCTCTGGCACAGCTCTAAGCCGTCCTCAGCATTGAGCAGTTCGCCGACAAACCCACAGCCGGCCCCGCTCGCTGTCCCTGGCAGCGCAGCCCGGGGCGTTGCTGCCCGGCTCTCTGCCCGGCTCTCTGCCCGGCGCTTTGCCCGGCGCTTCCCCCGCCTCTTCCTCAGAGCCCATCCCCGGCCCCGCCCGCGCCTCGTCTTTGGCGCGAAAACGACCGTGGGGGGCGGGGCTCTGCCTCACAGCGGCCGCTGATTGGCCGGCGCGGCGGGCGCGCAGCCCACGTGGTGTGCGGCGTGGCGCGAACCGCTGTGGGGCCGGGCGGAGCAGCGGCAGCGATCGGGATGGATCTGGCAGTGGCGGCGGCGGGGGGCGCGGGCGCGGCGCCGCAGCACCAGCAGATCCGCGATGAAGTGGCCGAGAAGTGCCAGAAGTTGTTCTTGGACTTTCTAGAGGAGTGAGTGCCGGGGGCCGGGCCTGGCGGCGGGCGGGCACGGCCGACAGCGGGTGGCGGGCCGGCAGCGCCTCACGGAGGGGCCGCCATTTGGCAAGATCCTGTCAGGGCCTGGTGCCCCCTCCCCTTGACGTTCAGCTGGAGAAGCTCTGCTGTGGTCTCAGGCTCTGCCGGGAGGAACCTGTAGGAAGGCAGCACGCTGTTCTCTTGGTAGGCAAAGAACTTCTCGGAGAGTTTCCGCGGAAGCTTTGCCCAGAGGACTTGGGATGTCCAGGAAGTGAACAAGACCAGGTTGGATGTGGCTTTGGGCAGCCTGGTCTAGTGGAAGGTGTCCCTCCCCATGGCAGGGGCTTGAAACGAGATGATCATAAAATTCCTTCTAAACCAAACCATTCTATGATTACATGATTTTTTAGGTGCATTTGGTCCTTTTTAAGAAAGTTTTGTCACAGCTGTGTTGAAAACACTTTCTGCTGCTTATTTAATATACACATTATTACATCTGGCTCCCTGCGTGTTGCCTCCTGAGGGGCCCTTCCGCATCTAATAAGGAAACCATTAACATCACCCAGAGGAAACAAAACCTTGTTTGCTGGTGCAGAGCAATTTTGTCTGGTACTGGGACAACTCTCCTGCCTTATGAAATGTAAACCTGGTGTGCCTGTGCTAGAGTGTGGATAGGGCAGATAAAGCAAGGGGGTGGAATAAGAAACATTGTTGGAAAAGGGCTTTGCTAGGGACTGTGGGATGCCTGAATGTGAGTGATCCTTTACTCTGTCTTTTCTCCTGAATTCAGAAATATTTAATTGCTGCCTGGTATGTGACTGTGAAACGTTTTCCTGAGTCACTTTCAGGTTCCAAAACAGTGATGGGGAGGTCAAGTACTTGCGAGATGCTGAAGAACTGATCCGGCCAGAGCGGAACACATTGATCGTCAGCTTTGCAGATTTGGAGCAGTTTAATCAGCAGTTCTCTACCACTATTCAGGAGGAATTTTACAGGTAAAATGTAGAGTGGGTTTTTTTTTCAGTTAAAACTGAGCTTTGCTGGAGTCTCAGGCCCACAATATCTTGCTTTTATGTAGGAAAATTAGAGGCTTATTTTTTAAGATTTTATTTTTTTACTGGCTAAAAAAAAATTCTCTGTAGATTCCCCTCTGGAAACCATGAGTTAACCAGGTAATTGCATATATTGTGGTAAAGTACGTGGTCAGTATGAGAATACAGAATAAACTAAAATTTCATGCTCTGACAATATTTTATTGAGTTGGTTACTTATTTTGAAGATACATTTCTTAACATAAGGATAAAAGTGTCATAAAATGAGACTTCAAAAAAATCTATTATCAAACAACAGTGCAATTGTGCAAATAACATTATTATGCAGTCATATCACATTTGTCTCACAGTCATATTTAGAGTCTTTTGTGGGTTATACAACATAGCATTAAAAGCCAGAACCTGAAAATCTGATACAAGCCTTTATGTAATCTAAAGCAGGGAAGACATTTGATAGCTTCTCTAAAATTTGAAGTTTTTTCCCCATATTTCAGGGTTTATCCATACCTGTGTCGAGCCACAAAGACTTTTGCCAGAGACCACGGAAATGTTCCTGCAAACAAAGACTTTTATGTTGCATTCCAGGACCTGCCTACCAGACACAAGTAAGATTATTAGTAATTCCAGAAACTTGAGCTGTTTTACTACCAGGGAAAAATGTGTCAAAGCATGCTGAAAATGTTTTAGTTATGTAGTGTGAAGTGTGCTGTTGGCCAGTACACTTATAACAAAGTTTCCTGATCTTATGCAGGAGATTCTTTGACACAGTTTTTCATATACTTTTCAGATACTTAAATTCATCATATTTCACAAACAAGTGTAACCTCTTTAGTTAAAAAAAAATTTAGCGTGTATTGCTTTTTAAATATCAGTGATGTAATTTTTGCATTAGTTTACCTTTAGTATTAATCTAACAGTTTATGTAAAATCATACAATGAGAATATATTGTAGTAAGCTTGTTTCTTTTGTTTGTTTCAGCAGTTCTTTAGTCAGAGTGACACTATATTGTATCTTAGTACCCTGGGCCTAAAATTGTCAACTCAGTAATTTAATCCTTCTGAATTTCTGTTTTAAATAGAATTCGAGAACTGACTTCAGCAAAAATTGGCTCCCTGCTGCGCATCAGTGGGCAGGTGGTTCGTAGCCACCCCGTCCATCCAGAGCTGGTCAGTGGAACCTTCCTGTGCCTCGACTGCCAGACAGTGATCAAGGATGTGGAGCAGCAATTCAAATACACCCTGCCTAACATCTGCAGAAACCCAGTCTGTGCCAACAGAAGGAGATTCCTGCTGGACACAAACAAATCGAGATTTGTTGATTTCCAAAAGGTACAGGGGTGATGTTGGAGGGTGATGACAAGCAATAATGTTCCTGTGGTATTTGGAAGGTGTTTGTACTTCTACACATTGAAGATGGTTAATTTTTTTTATGTCAATGTCAAGAAAAGACCTCAAGAAAAGGCACTTTTTGCAAAAGGTTTCTTTCTGGGTCTGGAAGACTTATGTTTAAGAATGAGAAATTATTGGTTTTGCTGTGTGACATTTATTGCCTAAGTAAGCCACTGAAACCTCACATATTCAAGCCAGAGTTAGTCTCATGTTGCCAGTACATCATGTGTAGCTGCTTTATACAAGTATGAAAAGAGTTGCTTACTGATATCTGCAGAGTTTTGCTCTTCCAGGCTACTCTCCCAAATCCTCAGCACTTCACATCCCACAATTGTATTTTATGTCAGCCACATTAACTGAAATTTTCAGGTTACTTTTCATAATTGTCACCGTGGCCCTCATACATCCTCTAACCTGCTCTAGGACTCCTTAGATGCTGATTAGTGAAGGGATTTTTGGCAGTTTGTTGTATTGTAAGAGGGACTGACGTGGATGGCAGCAGTCTGATTCTGTTTAGCACATCTATTAGCAGTGTAGCTTTTGAAGCAGTTTCATACCTGGTGACGTGCTCAGTGTTGAAGCTTCTCTCCCTGCCAGGTGCGCATCCAGGAGACGCAGGGCGAGCTGCCGCGCGGCAGCATTCCGCGCAGCGTGGAGGTGATCCTGCGCGCAGAGGCTGTGGAGTCTGCCCAGGCAGGTGATAAATGTGACTTCACCGGCTCACTGATTGTCGTGCCTGATGTGTCCCAGCTCTCCACACCAGGTTTGTTGCTACTCATGACCTCCATGAGGTGTCCTTCCCGCTCGTGCTGGGAGCTGCTGTCCTGACTCCTGTTTCACCGGCAGGGTTGCGTGCAGAAACCAGCTCGCGGGTGACAGGGACAGAGGGCTACGAAAGCGAAGGCATCCGGGGGCTGCGCGCCCTCGGGGTCCGGGAGCTCTCCTATAAGCTCGTCTTTCTGGCTTGTTACGTTGCACCGACAAATCCACGGGTGAGTCTGTGGAGAAAGGGGATTTAAAGTTGTTGGTGATTTCTGTTCTGTATGGTTTTCCCTCAAATTAGGGAGCAGGAATGGGTAAAGCTATAAGTTTGTGTGAGTGCCACCTTTCTGTGTTGGTTTGACTGTCTATATGCTCATTGAATTTATATAGCAAGGTTCTTTTCTTGTTTTTGTTGCTCATAGCATTTTTCACAGGTGTGGTTATTTGCCAATGTTACAGTTGGTTCTACACAGTTAACTGGCACATGTATTTCCATTCAGCTTTCATCCATTTTTGCAGCATTTCCTTTTCTTCCAGGAAATCCTATTGCTGTATTTTGTCACAGGAAAAACAGGGGTCCTTTTTGTTCCCTCTGGTTTATCAAGTGACATCTTGGAATGCTACTGTAGCACAAGTAATACTGACTACATGTGGGTTTTGGCATTGTACTGTAATTATCATTCTGCTAACAGCATCACCATCATATAGCATAAAAAGGGTATCTGGTATGTTCTGGGAGTAGAAGTTTCTGGCCCTCATTTCAGAGCAGCAAAAGACCTTGGAAGTTCCAGTTAGAATGCTTACAAAGACAATTTTAGTCAAAGGAAGTCATATTGGTTTTATTCTTTTTTTAATCTCTCTACAAGCAGCTCACTTGGGATTTGCTCACTAACTGAAGTTGCACCATTGATTTTGCCTGCAAGGAAATTGGCTATTGGTTTTTAAAGCTACAAGGTGATGAGGTTATTTAGCCTAAGGACAGCTTTTCAGAATGTGTTCCTCCCATCTAGATTTCAGAGCAAGTTTTTCTGCTGTCTGCAGTACTCACATTCATTAATGACTCTGTTATTACTTTTATTGCTGTTTTATTTCCTTGGTTTAGTTTGGTGGAAAAGAGCTCCGAGATGAAGAACAGACTGCAGAAAGCATTAAAAACCAAATGTCTGTGAAAGAGTGGGAAAAGGTTTTTGAAATGAGCCAAGATAAGAACCTTTACCATAATCTGTGCACCAGCCTCTTCCCCACTGTCCATGGTAAGAATCCATTTGTGGCCTCAAAGACAGAAGATTGCACTTGTGTAAATATTAATTCCTTTTGCTGTTTCTGTAGTTTTTGGGAAAGGTTCGAAGCCCTGTGCCAGCTACCACAAACTCTCCCCCTCAGCACTGGTTGTGCTAGAAGAGGAAAATCTGTTTTTTGAGTATTTGTGGTGTTTAAATCATTAAGGCCTGCAAGCCCAATCTAAAGGGTTGGGTTTGATGTCAGGTGTTCTGCTACTGAACCCTACAGGTTTTAGTGGATATTTAGCAAACAGGTGAGTTCCGAGTGGATATGCCCAAATGCTCTAAAATTCTAGTGGGATGAAGTTTTTTTTAAATAGGAAAATTGTGGTGTTTTCTTTGGATGTTTAGTTGAATGTCTTTTCTGGGGCAGGTAATGATGAAGTAAAACGTGGAGTCCTGCTGATGCTCTTTGGAGGAGTTCCCAAGATCACTTCAGAAGGCACTTCATTGCGTGGGGACATCAATGTTTGTATTGTTGGTGATCCAAGTACAGCCAAGAGTCAGTTTCTAAAGTAAGATTAAGACTCAGTATTTAAATATTGTCCAGTTGTGACTAGAGCTATAAATGTGCACTTTTTCTGTGTTAAACATAGGAAAGGGAAGTAAAATACTTGAGAATATTTCCCAGAGATTGTGTGGATGTGGCAGAAGTATTTGAACAGGGCTAAAGCAAACTCAACTTACGAATTTCCAAATATTTTCAAAGGACATTAAATATTAAAAATAAAACATAATTGCACAATTAAAAATATCATAGATAAAATACTGGAGGTTTTATTACTCTTTTCCACAGGCACGTGGATGAGTTCAGTCCTCGTGCTGTGTACACCAGTGGCAAAGCCTCCAGTGCCGCGGGTCTGACAGCAGCTGTGGTGAAAGATGAAGAGTCCCACGAATTTGTCATTGAGGCTGGAGCACTGATGCTGGCAGATAACGTGAGTCTGGGAAGGGGAGAGGTTCCTGCATCCCTGGAATGAGTTTGACTAATGACAGAGAGCCCTAAATGGTCTTAGTGATGCTTTTTTGTTCCAAAAGTGATTGAATCTGGCTCACTTATTTTCATTCTTCCGCTGCAGGGGGTTTGTTGCATTGATGAATTTGACAAGATGGACGTGCGGGATCAAGTAGCCATTCATGAGGCAATGGAACAGCAGACAATATCCATTACTAAAGCTGGAGTGAAGGTAGCTTGCACTCCTCCTCTCTGTAGTCTGTAGCATCACCTCAATGTTTGTTACGTGTACTGGTGTAGCTTCACCTGCCACATCTTCATGTCACCTCTGCAGCCGCCTCACTGTGGCAGGACAGGGATTGCTTGTTGCAAAGGTTTTGTGGCACATACCCAAAGAAAGTCAGAAATGTTACTGAGAGGTAAAAAGAGGTAGTAGTGGATAGGAAACAGAAAATGGGAAAAGCCTAACCTTGAAGTAACCCAAAAAAAGGTTACAGAATGGTGTGTGTTTGTAGAAAAACAGGATCTTGTGAAAGCAATTTTAAGAGCTTGTTTCACTATTATTGGCAAGAGTGTGGCAGTGTTTCAGTGTTGATCAAACTGTGTCTCAGGGCAGAGACCTGGTTAGAAAGGGCTTGTTAGTGGAGTTTGGATGCTTTTGAGGAGTGATTGTTGTAATACCTTCATTGAACTCCATCTGAAAGACATTATGCTGACCTATTTGGGTTGCAATGAGTTGGTTTAGGAAATGGTCGCAGATACAGTTTTTTTAAAATATATTTTAATTTATTTTTATTTTTTTCTCCACTGTCAGGCTACTCTGAATGCCAGGACTTCCATTTTAGCTGCAGCAAACCCAGTTGGTGGCCGATATGACAGATCCAAGTCACTGAAACAAAATATCAACCTGTCAGCTCCCATCATGTCCCGCTTTGATCTCTTCTTCATCCTTGTAGATGAATGTAATGAGGTAATTTCAAGGAATTACAGAATAGTTTGTGTCAGAAAAGATCCTGGAGGTCTCTAATCTAACTGTGCACTCAAACAGATCATTGAGAACAGTTTGCCAAGACCTGACCTGTTGAGTTTTGAGTATCTCCAAGGATGGAGATTCTGCAGTCTCTTCAGGCCCCTGCAATGTGTCACAACTCTCATTTGTTCAAAAAATAACAACTGTTATATCTAATCAGAATTTCTCATGGTTCAGTTCATGTGGGTTACCTCTTATCCAAGATCTATTTGGCTTCATCACATCTACGCTAGCCAGTGAAGCAGTTGCTTTCCTTTCAAGCTGAACAGTCCTGGCTCTTCTGGTCTCTCATACATCGTGTTCTCCTGCCCTCTGACCAATTTGGTGGCCCTCTGCAGTTTTGAGTGAAGCAAATCTCATGAGAGTGTCTTGCTCCTGCTTTTCTGCTGTCTGTGCAGCTAAAAGCTTGCAGTACAAATTTGAACATGCTCTGCTGAATACAAGGATACTGTCTTTTCATCCTGTAGTGGTTTGACCTGCAAACTTAACACCATTAGTCATTTTTACAAATGGCTGGTCACTAAGGCTGAGACTGCTGCCACCTGTCTATGTGGCATTTGCCTTGGGAACGCATGAGATCCTGAGATTAATGTTGGTTCAGCCACTGTTCTGCTCAGAGTGATTATCTAATTGAGAAGGGACTGGTGAGAGAAACAGAGCAGGCTGAAAAGGAAGAAAGTTCCCACGCTGGAAAGTGCTGCTTTCTGCCTGTTCTCTGGCTAACTCGTAACCCAGGAGAGTTCCAAGAGGTTATAAATCCTAAAACTGCCTTTTATCCCTTCTCTGCTGTGTTTCCTTGTATTAAAAACCCCCAGGGCATTCTCCTGGACCTCCTGGCAGAGAGTTTGGCTACTGGAAAGGCTAGCTCTGCCCTGAGGGTTCCAAGTGAGCAGGGGGTATGGGAAGGAAGAACAGAGCTGTTGTTTTGCTCTTTGGCTGATGCTGTGCAAGTGATCCTGACAGAGCTCCAATATCCCAGGTGGTAGATTACGCCATTGCCCGGCGCATCGTGGATCTGCATTCCCGAGTGGAAGAGTCTGTTGACCGTGTCTATTCCTTGGATGATATCCGAAGATATCTGCTCTTTGCAAGACAGTTTAAACCAAAGGTAATTTTACTTTTTAAGTAAACTGTGGAATAGTTGTTCTGAGGAGGTCCAAAAGAACAGCCACTCTGCAGTAGACTTTTCTCGAGCAAATGCCAAGACACTTGGGATAGTGTTTTCTCAAGAAAAGAGACATGAACTCAAGTTATTACCTAGAAACAGATTGTATTTTGGAGTCTGGTACTCATAAACTCCAGAAACCCAGCCAGTCCAGTTGTTATAGTCCATGGCAGTTCTTAACCTTGGTCTAGAACAATTGAGGGGTCACTTCATGGTCTTCTTGTAGCTCACAGGCATGGGTTAATCAGCATGGCTGCTGCAGAGATTTTGTATTTTACTGACTTACTGCTTAAACAGTTTGTGTGTCTTTATTTTAAAAGGGTATTGTGCCTATTTCTTTGCTGTTTAGTCAGGTACAGAACATGAGAAACCATTCTAACTACAGATTTTTTTTGGGTCTATCCAGGTAGCAGCTTGGATGGGGCTGTGTGTTGGATTTTTCATAAGTCTATAAACAGAACAGTCTAGTAGGGACAGACACAAATTATGCCTGGAAACAAGTCAGTGGAACAGAAAAATAAAAATTATAAAAAGATCTGCTGTGAAATAATTAATGCTATGTACTTACTGTAATGTCATTATCATTGATAAGTGTAATCATTATTACAACATAATTTCAACTTAATGTGATTGTCATTATACTTTCATAGAGTACGTGTATAGCATAGAATATTTCAGATAAAAGCAGTAGCCAATACAGCAAAGGATCTAATGCAAGAAGAAAATGCTTTATAATACCCTGACCACTGGAACTCCTGTCACTCTGATGCCACACAGATATCCAAGGAGTCTGAGGACTTCATAGTGGAGCAGTACAAGCGGCTGCGGCAGCGCGATGGCTCTGGAGTGAGCAAGTCATCCTGGAGGATCACAGTGAGGCAGCTGGAGAGCATGATCCGCTTGTCTGAGGCCATGGCCCGCATGCACTGCTGTGATGAGGTATCAGGGGCTTGATGGAAGCTTGGGAAATGCTCATGGAAATGTGTGGCAGTTCTGCATTTGCTATTTGACTGTGATATTGGATGTAGTCCTGTGGGTGAGGAGGAGAACTTGGGGTCATGGTCATACTCAGTCTGAGTCTGTCTACCAGAAACACTGTTTTTAAGGGATGACTTGTAAAACTGAGGTCAGTTGGTCCAAACTGAGAACTTGCATGATTTTGTATCACAGCTGTGTCAGCACTCTCAGCCTCCCACCCCTCAAATCGTGGCAGTCACCTACTACTGTCAGCCAGGGCTGTTGGCAGTTTCTTTCCTGTTCTTTCACGTGTAATCTCTTGGCTCTCTTCCATTTACAATCTAAAAAAGCCAAAGTTCATCAAAGTATCTGGACCTCCCCAGGAGGACCTGTATCTGTGATCTGAGCTCCTGCTCACATCAGCCGCTGCTGAAAAGCACGTTGTGTTCTGGCTGTTAACTCTAGTGTGATTACTGCCCCTCTAGTCCCTGCTTTCAAACCCAGCAGGCCTTTTGAAATGTTGATTAGAGGCTATGTGACACATGCAGGGATGGAACTTTGCTCACTGGTTGTGTAAGGACACTCTTTGGGGTCTTTTAAATTAAATTCGGCTTATTAAAAACAGATAGCTTTTAGTTTATGGCTCAGCTACAGAGGATTTTTCCAGCTTTTGCTTTTCAGTTCTGGAGGATAGTATCATTAATTACATCTCTCTTTCTTTCATATTGTCTCTGTTCAGACTAATTTCTTTCATGTTTCTTGCTCCACTGATCTTTCCCCCAAATGTTCTTGGCTTAGTAAAAATTTTATCGACTCCACATGATTGCTAAGCCCTGAAAGATTAATCAGGCTGCTTTTCCCTCCATAACCTTGCATGACCTTGGAGTACTTGTGATGGGATATAATTCAACTTGCAGTCTTTACTGCTTAATTAGGTGAGATGCGTAGAAAATCCCTTTGTCAGAGTCAGAGATGAGTTTCTGGAGCTGTTGGAAAACTAGAAGAGCTCCTGTGCCTATTTAATATATGTTTTTTCAAATCTTCCTCAGGTTCATCCAAAACATGTGAAGGAAGCTTTCAGGCTTTTAAATAAGTCCATCATTAGAGTTGAGACTCCTGATGTCAATCTAGACCAAGATGATGAACAGCAAATGGAGGATCGAGAGGATCAAGATGGAGTCAATGGTAAATTCCTTACAGAGAAATTTTTCAAAGGGGAAAGTCCTTCCAGTCTTTACAGCTTACCTTGATTGAGCATGTGCTTCTCTTCAGTTTCTCATCTGTTTCTTATCTAATGAGCTCTACTAATCTGGACTTCGGTTCTTAACTCTCTTGCTTCTTCAGCCTCCTTCAGCAACTCACCTGGTTGGTCAATGCAAGGCTTTTCAGTGGTTCAGAGTATTAAATAGCTAAAAGATATTGCAGCTTTAAACGTGGGCATGTGTCCAAACAGGTGAGGCAGAAGCTCCAGCTGGGGTCAATGGTCTTGTGAATGGGATCAATGGCCATTCTGAGGATGTGAGCAAGGATGCTGCACCCAAAGCTTCCCTCAGGCTGGGCTTCTCTGAGTACCGACGAATTTCTAATCTCCTGGTGCTGCACCTCAGGAAAGCAGAGGAAGGTAAGAATTTCTTAATTGCAAAGAAGGCAGACCCTGAGTTCAGGGAGCAATTACTAGTGCATTTCTTGCTGTTGTACATGGGATTTTCTCTTGTGTTGGAACAACAAATTTCACAGATCAGGTGTAGACCTATGCTCATATGACAATACTACATCTGGTGACTTCTTGGAATTTTTAGCTCTGTTACCGTAGTCATTTATCAAAACCCATTAAGCTGAGCAGCAGCATGTCAGCAGAGCAAAGCCAGAAGAGGATTTGTATGTAGCACACAATAGTGTAACAAAGCTAGAAGAGTCTGCAGCAGTGAAAACTGGAGCAGGAGCTTTAATGCATGCTGGCAACCACAGCCATTAAGCAAATGGCTGGATTAGTTCTTCAGAAGCTAAAATATTTCAGTTGCAATGAGGCTACTCCTGCAATGAAATGCAGCAGTTGTCTCATAGCAGATACTAAAGCTACAAAGCTTTTGGAAGGTTGTGGAGATGACAATGTCTGTTCAAATGCTGAGTACGTGTGGAAGGATGACTCCTGGCTTTGTCTGACAGTGGTGTTTCTTTAGCCCTTACTTAGAGGAAAGGTGTGTGGGTCCTTGGAACTGGTTTTTCTTGAAGCTGAGGGCTGATGGAGTTTGGAAGCCACTTGAAAGCACAAAACTTTAAGCTTCCATTCTCAATCTAATTATCTCCAATTAAACCATGACACAATACCCTCCTGTGCAAAATACAGTGCTTTAAGAAAAAAAACCCTTAAGTCTGACATTTCCTAAACATCTTAAAAAGTGTGTTTCTCTCTTCAGCATTGTGAATGTTAATGTATAAATCCTTTTCTCCTGTGGTTTATGTGGTAGTTTACTGCTGCTGTATTTATGCAAGTTATTTTCTCTGCAGAAGAGGACGAGGCAGCACTAAAGAGGAGTGAACTCATTAATTGGTATCTAAAGGAAATCGAATCTGAAATTGAATCCGAAGAAGAGCTAATAAATAAAAAGAAGATCATAGAGAGGGTCATTCACCGACTTACACATTATGTATGTATAGAGATGTGTGGATAGTGATTTTAACTTGTACAGGGTTGTAACTTATATATTAAATATGTTTCATTTTTAATAAAATACATTCCTGTAAGGAGAAATCTGTTTTCTTCTTCCATTATATTGACTGATGTAGTATATATGCCTTCTTTGTTTAACACCTGTTACAGTAATTACAGAAAAAACACTGTAATAAATTAGAGATGTGTATAAGTAAAAGTTCAAAGTGCTATTCTATAGAAGTGTGGTATTTTTCTGTATTTCTATAGTATTAGTTATACGTTAGGATACAAAAATACAATTAACACTTCTGTTCAATGGATAGCCTTTAGTCAGAGGGGTATGTGGGCAGTTTGGAGGAGAAGGTATGACAAAATACGCTACTTTTCACTTTTAAAGACACAAACCCATTAGGTTGGAAAGCACTAGGCTGAAAAGTTCCCAGAAAGAATACAACATAGCAGTGATTTCCACTAAATGCTGTTAAGAATCTGTTAGAGGGAGTACACAATTAAAAGGGTTAATTAATAAGAGGCCCTACCAATACGAAAATGCCCTTCAAAGAGTACAAATGAACTTCTCTGCCCTTGTTTTGACACAAATCTCTGTCTGTTGCAGGACCACATTCTGATCGAACTGTCCCAGACAGGACTGAGAGGATCCAAAGAAGAGGAGACTTTTGATGATGATCCATATCTGGTTGTCAACCCAAACTATCTGCTGGAGGACTGAGGGCTGACAGTGGCATTGTAGAGCTGACTGGTTACAAGTTAGAAAATGCATTCTTTTCTTGCAGGGGTTGCTATATGGCTAATTCCTTAAATTCAGATGACTGTGCCAGAGTGTGGTCAGTAATATGTGATTTCTCATTTATACTGAGCATATCTGGAAAGTTCTTAAAGACATGACACATGTACATTAGTTCCACTGTTAGCTCTGAATTTCAGTGCCATCATCTGGATGCAGAGGAGAATCATCCAATAGCTTTTTTCATCACCAAGCTATGTAGATGTTTCTGTTTTAAATAAGATTAATTTTACATTTTTCTTCTTTAGTAGATGTTTTATGCTATAGGTTTTTACTGTTTTTCTTATTAACACAGATAAAAGCTCATTAAATGTTTGGGAGTGGAGTTGTTGTTACTTACATGTGAGATTGCTGTTTTCTGTGCTGTAATTTGAGGCTGAAAAAAATAGTGATCTCACTGTTTAATGTCTTAAGGAAGAGCAAATTTCCTGGATGACAGATGCTCTCTATGAAATTTTTTTAACTTCCTGTAAATACAATGAGAAACCAATTGCTTCTCTTTCTTTTTAGATGGACTAAAACTGTGCAGGCTCCTGTTACGTATGTCAAGTAGCAAATTGCAAATAGCCAAGTCCAAAGCAAGGCTTTAAGTCAGCAGGGCAGAAACCCCAACCTTGGTGAATGTCTTGACTTGTAAGTGAATTGAAAACTGCCACCATTTGTGAGGGATTTTTAAGACTATATTTGTAAACCTGTTTGTAGATCTTTCTATAAGAAAACTTTGCTTGGATTTCTGTTCTCAGTTTTTTACTCTCAACTACTTGATTATTAAATAATCTATTAAGAATTAAAAATACCTGAATATTTGTCTTGTTGACTGGATACCAGCACCTAAGAAACATTTGTAATGCATGAAAGGTATCAAAGTTACACATTTTATTTAGAAGTAGTGTGAAATAACTGTTTCTGAAGGAGGCTCAGAAGTGGAGCTGGTTTGTAAGACAATATTCTTTTCCTGTTAGTCTCTCCCACCTTTGGAGAGTTACACCTTGGTCTAACTAAGCATATCATTAAAGTTCTGTCTAAGGAGTGGAGAGAATCATAAATACTTGTCATCAATACTAGCCCATCACTGGGCACTAATTCCAGCTGCAGTAACTTCTCCACTCATTTCTTTCATAAACCACATTTTGGCAAATACTACATTTCATTAAAAATAGCCACTCACCTGCAACACCACCTTCATGTTATTCTTTATTTTTCCTTTACTTTCAAAATAATGATAGAAAGATGTTTGGTCTTCACTATGTTTTTCCCCCTCCCCTTCTCTCACTCTTTGTTTGAAAATAATTACTCTTCATGTAGGATAAAGTATTTTTTTCTGCTTCTTTCTCCAGCTCTGTAGGAAAGGGGTTTTCTCTGAGTTAATGCAGCTCTTCTGAAAAGTAAGCACCAGGTGGTGCTGTAAAGTTAATGTTCAAACTTGCTATTCAGACATCAGAGTGGAGGTAACTTGTTCAGAGCACTCAGAAGAATGTTATAGAGAGCTCTTCAGGAAAAAAAAAATCATCTGGGAGTCAAATAGGGTCAAAGTACAGAAATTATTACAATCCCTGGCTAAGGTTTGAGTAGCAGCAAATGTTGAGGGATGTCCTCTGCTGTAACTTCAAGATAATATTGCTTGACAGCAATAACTTGCCCAGATGATTGCAGGTACACTTTAGACAAAATTTTTGTTATTAAAGGAAATGAATTCTGAGATAGACCCAACATTTCATACATTCTACATTTCATAGGTATGTAGAATTTTGTGTTTAGTTGGTTTAAAAACGTTCTCAGCTCTTCAGTTTTGCTGTATTGGAATGCAGAAGAGTCGAGTTAGCTCTGCCCTTCAGCAGCACCCTTCAGGTGGGTGACCTGAATGTGCCACCCTGCTGGGAGAGCAGCGTTTTCAGGGCTGAAGGAGGAAGTACTTTGGAAAGCAAAGAGATGAGACACAGATTCCTGGATATTATTGGGCAGGAGGAAGCACACTGTTGCTTCTGCTTGAATTCACACGAGTCACTTTTCCAGCTGGGTGAGGTGCCACATCTCAGATTTCCTTTATCCACCCAGGATTAGAGCACAAGCATGCCTCCTGCTGCCCTGTATGCCCTGAGCTGTGGTGGACCCAGCCCCAGCCATGCAGATACCATTACTTTTGCTGGTGTCTGCATCCAGAGCTGTGTTGGGATTCTTCTAGGGCTGAAAATGGCCAAAAGGAGAGGGAAGGTTTATCTGCTTATTTCATCTTCTTCTAAATGGGAGGCAATATTAGCAAATGTCAGCTGATATTTAAACTTAAAGGGAAACATGAGCATATCAGAAAATGTTTTCATATGACCTTTCTCCAACTGATTGAAACTGGTTTTTGTGGTCATCTGTCTGTTTATCTACTGAGTGAAAGTCCTGGTCTGTTATTCCAGTGTCAGCTGTTTCAGAGAACATTTATCTATGGACCAGATTAATTTCAGTTAAATATTACTTCTACTGGTGTATAAGTAGTGTGTAATAATTGTTTCTGAAGCAAGGTTCAGAAATGGACCTGATTTATTGTAAGACGGTCATCTTCTTTCTGTTGGTTTCTCTCAGCCTTGGGATAGATGGGGAGTTTGCTCAGAATTTTTTGAATTTTTCCACCATTGCTGGGCCTCTACCCCATGAGCTGGCAAAGAGGTTGGGCCTGCAGGATCAGGTCCTGCCCGAGGACCAGCAGGGCCCTGCCGTGGCTGAAGCACAGGGTTACCTGTGCCAGCCAGATCTCATGGCTTCTGAGCTGCCCCGGTATTTCTCCCAGCTGCGCGAGCGCGAGGTGACGCACTACAAACTCCTCCTGCCGTGGGCACGCGTTCTTCCCGAGGGGAATGCCATGAGGGCGGATGGAGCCCAGGTGTGGTGCTACCGGCAGCTGCTGGAGGCTCTGGCTGCTGCAAACCTCAGAGCAGTGCTGGTTCTGCACCACGGCCGCGTCCCCGACGCGGTGGCTGCGCAGGCCAGCGGGAAGAGAGCCAGGGCTTTTTCCGAGCTTTTTGTGGAGTACGCAGACTTCAGCTTCCACGCCTTTGGGGACCTGGTGGATGTGTGGCTGTCCTTCAGTGACCTGCCAGAGGTCCTTCAAAGCCTGCCCTACAGTGAGCCCCAGGAACGAGTCAAGGCCGTGGCTGCTGCTCATGAAGGATTTTACACCGTGCTCCGTGAGAAAATCTCACCAGCAGGTAAGGAGAGCAGGGTTTTCCACAAATATTTTGTGATAGCATTAAATGGCAACTGCTACATGCAGTCTCTCAGTAGATATTTTTGTGTGCCTCTTCCCGACACACAGAGGAAAGACTAAAACCTTTCTAAAATGTACCTGAAACCATGAATAAATAAACAAGGCATAAGATTTCTCCTGTGCGATAATAACTGTGAGGAAGTCTGCAATGTCCTTTGACTTTCCTCATTGCAGACACTGGGGTCTTCAGTACTTAAATCCAAATCTAGCTGTGTTGCACAGAGCAACAGAATTTCACCTCTTCCATGGTGGGTACCTGGGATTTTCCAAGCAGGTACCACCTTTGGTCTGCTTTCTTTGGCCTTGGAATTTTTCTGTCATAGACAGACAACCAGTAGAGCTGGCTGAGTCACTATTTCTTTTCCCAAATTTTTAATTTGTTAATTTTTAATTCTTGCATTTGTTAAGAATACTTTGTTGTACGGTTCACACTATTTGGCGATAGCCCTTAAAAGTTTCCCAGATTCCCTCCTGCATCTCCAGTCTTTCCAAGTTCCTGCCACCCCAACATCTCAGAAATGTTCATCATAGAATGGATTAAAAAAATAATAAAATTGTAGAACCATCACAAAGGCATGAAAATTAATAAAGATATTAGTTATAATTATGCAGGGAGTGGACTGACATTTTATTGACAAGGCTCCTTGAATGGTGCGTTTGAATTTCTACCTTCTTCAGTTTTCCCTTGAAATCACAGAATATTATGAAATCAACTACCTGGAGCAAGTGGCTGGTGTTCCACAGCTTCAACAATTTAAAACTGGTTTTAAAATAACTGCAGTAAACTGAAATTTTTATTTGTCCTTAATATGTTACTAACAGACTGCCTCTTTCTTTCTCTAGGTGGAAAACTGTCCATTGCTTTGGAAATGGATCATGTCTTGGACAGTGCTTCATCAGAATTGCTTTCAGTTTCTCTTTGGGTAAGACCTTAAGGAAATATTTCCAAAATTATATAAATTTGCCTTGATTTAGCTTTGGTTTTTATGTGTGGGTTCAAATTACTTGTTGCAAGTTAAAAAAGCTTTAAGCAGGTCAGCCAGTTTGATAAGCTTTAATTATTTGATTAGTTTGATTATGTGAAACTGCTGATTTAAAACTTGTTTCAGCATCCTTTCTTGGCTGGTAGGCACTGATTAAGCTACATGGAGACAAATTTGCTCTCATAATTGGCAATATTAACAATATACTTGCTAAATGATAAGGTGTCTCCATAAAGTGTACCTGTTACTATTTTCTCTGCAGATGTACTTAATGCACCACCAAAGATATTGATACATTATCCTAATTAGCTGCTATTTAAAATATTTGCTGATTATGTTAAAACCCAGACTGAGCTGTGCTAAAAGCGATGTAGTTGCACAGGGATGGCACAACATGAGAACATAATCTCTAAAAAAGCAATGACATTCTTTCTTAAAGATCCAGTTCCCTCTTCATAGCTGTCCTCACCCAGAGGATGCTGATGCAGGTTATAGTGCACAGATGACAGTGCAGGGTTTTTTGTTGTATTCATAATCCTTCAAAACTTAGAACCAGGTCATGAAATGTGACACAGCAAGGATTTAAGCAAGGTGTGGTTTGTAGGGAGAGCAAAGAAGTTGTTTGAGATGAGCCAACTAAAGTAGAAGAGAACCTTGGACTGAAAAACAAACTGAAAGCTTATCAGTTTTCTTCCAACATCAGCAGCTGGTTTAGCAAGAAAATGCAATCTGTTCCCTTGAGGTTGATGACTTCTAGTGGGATAACACCTGTGGTATGGAATGATTAAAGATTTCTGAAGTGGACTTTGAGATGAGGGTTATTGTAAGGCCTACCTGAACCACATAGTTATAAAAGTTTCTCTGATAAATCATAAACAGCAATTAAGAAATTACCTGTAGATCATTAATATTAAATTCATAAAATAAAATTTAATTTAGTTGTTTAATTTGTACTTTATTTAGAAGGAGGTATGCAAAACACATCTATCTTCCCTTAAAATACCCAGTCTGTGCTCTCTATATTGTCCAGGGCTCCCAAACAACTGTATGGCTTCTTAATCCAGCAATATGTCTTTATCAAACTTCACACAGTTTTATGTATTTTTAATGTAATACTTCCAAAAAACCCCATTTTTCTCCAGCGTGATTATTTTCCTTTTCTTATTTCCAGGATTCAGTAGACTTTGTGTCTCTTAACCTTCAGTACCATTGTGGAAATGAAAGAGATTTCTACAAGAAATTGAGTAAATTCCAGGTAACTGCTGTTATGCACAGGGTTAAAATGATAGCAGCAAACAACAGACCATAAATAGGAGCAGTATTTCATGTGCTGTCATGCATGTCTAAATAGTTCTGATTTTCTGTGAAAGCTCAGGCAGCAGCTACACTAGGAAGCAGCTGCAAAGTACTCATTTCTCTGTTGTTATTCTGACTTAAAAACTGTTATTGGAAAATGCTGGAAAGGATCTTCGTGGTCAATGCTTATTGTTGAAGCATTAATAACTGGAATGGAAGAATTCTTTTGTCTGGGACTGAAAAACCTTCTCTCTCACATGCTAAGTGTTTGATAAGCTGTTTGGCCAATACCTTAGTACTGAAAGATACTAAACTCTACCATGAGCTCTACAGCAGTGCTACAAAATTTCACATTCCTCATCAGCAGAGGCAGTGCTAGAAATGTTACTGAGGGTGAGTTCATTAAAGGATTAGATCTCCTGGCAGCACCAACATCAGTGATGCTGTAGGCTGGTACCTATTATAACCTATGTTAAACCTCTGGTAGTAAACTGTGTTCTTAAAATTCATAGGCAAAGAGTCATCCAGCATCTGGGTAGCAGGATAAGGAACTGCTTGTGTAAAATGCAAAACATGCCAAGAACATGGTTCTACTAGGTGGCTGATGCTTCTTTTCATACTGCTCCCTGATTTCTGCTTTGCAGAGTGTCTGGAAGGACAAAGACATCTTGGTTTTTAGTCTAAAGGTCCTTGGCTGTGCTTCCACGGAAGAGCATCCTTTCAAACCAGTAGCTGCCGTTGTCACAGGTGAGTGATGTTTGAAGGAGAGTTTTTTAGTTAAGATCTGCATGGTAACTTAGAGAGGAAATTCAAAATAATCCAATCTAGGCTGCTTTTATTAGATAAAATAAACTTTACGGTTTTTTATAGTTTTTTTATTTTCTTGGAAAATTAAAGATGGATGGTGAGTGTTGAGGGAGGGGAAGCAAGAAATCTTTCACAAATCTTTTCTTCTTTTTCATTGGCCTCAGATTGTGGAAGGGGAGGTTTAGGTTGGATATTAGGAAAAATTTCTTTCAAGATATAATTGTTTGTTACAAGTAGTGTCATGCAGTCATGGCATCTAAAACTACAACACTTACCATTTGTTTGTTTTCAGCTATTAATAAAGAAGAAGCACATCTGATTGGGTGTGATGTTAATGAGTTCTTGGACTACTTATCTGATGTTTCAAGGTACTCTAGAAAATACTGTAGCACCGTACAATACTATAATAAGATACAGTAATAAAACAGCATCCTCTAGAAAACTGTGCAGGGAGAGACAAGACATTTTAGTGGTAAAATCTGCTGTTAGTTTCTGAAAGGGCTGCAAAGGGCTGTTTTTTCTGCTGAGCCCAGTCTCTTCCAATTACTTGCAATCCTCTATCTGCTACTAATCCTATAATGTAATCCTCTTCCACTCTCTCATCCTTGGTTACCCAAATTGCACCTTCAAGCCAATAGTGACAAGTACATTTTTCAAGCTTTCTGCTTTTTTTCAAGAGCAAAATGGTTATAAATAAACAAATCTAATAGAGGCTTTCCTAGGGGAGAAGCCAATTGAGCTTATGGAAACACGGGAGATGTCATTGTGCAGGGAGATGCTAAGGATTCCAGTAGCAGGAAACTCATGAAGCAGTTGTAGAATGGTAAATTGCTGCTCACTGCAAGGATTTTGTTTGCACCTCTGACGTAACTAATGAATTATGAGACTCTACATGCAAAGAGCTGTTCTGCAGTTACCCACTGCCCTCCACCTTCATGTTCCAGCTGGCAGATAGTAGGGTTAGATTGATCAGATGTCAAAGGAATTATATGTGGCTTATGTGACTTGTATGGGAAACAAACTTCATATTCTGTGTTTGCAAGTTTTATAGCACTGGCATCCACCTTGGAGATTTTAACTTCTATTCATTACATTTCCAGTGAAACAAATACTCTACAGGAAAACCCAGATGCTGTTCTTGCCCCTCAGTCCTCCTATCAAACAGTCTGTGAAATGTTTGCTGAGCAGTCTGAATCGGAGAGGGATTCTTTCCTGCAAGATGTTTTCCCACGTGGGTTCCTCTGGGGCATATCCACAGGTGCCTTTAACATTGAAGGAGCTTGGGCAGAGGATGGGAAAGGAGAGAGCATTTGGGACCAGTTTGGGCATGGGGCCCATGTCCACATGAACCAAACAGCAGACGTGGCATGTGACAGCTACTATAAAACCAGCTATGACATTTACCTGCTTAGGGGTCTTCACCCCCAGCTGTACAAATTTTCTGTATCCTGGTCTAGAATTTTCCCTGCTGGCACCAACAAGACCATCAATTCCAAGGGAGTTGATTATTACAACCGCTTAATTGACAACTTGTTAGACTCTAATATTGAGCCCATGGTGACTCTGTTCCACTGGGACCTGCCCCAAGCTCTGCAGGCTCTTGGTGGCTGGCAGAATGAAAGTATCATAGATGTTTTTGTGAGCTATGCAGACTTTTGCTTTTCCAAGTTTGGGGATCGAGTCAAGCTCTGGGTTACGTTCCATGAGCCCTGGGTTATCAGCTATGCTGGCTATGGCACCGGAGAGCATCCTCCAGGAATCACTGACCCAGGAGCAGCATCTTACAAGGTAGGGGCACAGGAACAATTAGGATCCTGCAGCTACTCTTGTTGGGTTGTTTTCCATGATGGTTCTGTGCTTTAACTATGTTCAAACCTAATGTGGCCTCTGAGGCAACTATTACTTGGTTGCTGGATTTATGACACTTGTTAAAAATGGGTCAGTTAACAGAGGCCAGGTGTTGTTATTTTATTTTTCTATTTTGAAAGCTGATGTGGATGGATAGTCAGATTCTTTTGCTTTTTCCAAATCCTACTACACTCCTTGTCTATCATTATTTATTTTGTCAAGGTCTTTTCTTTTGGATGGAGAGGACATTTTCACATGGCAATAAACACAATGCTTAAGAGATTTTGTGCAATGCAGTGTGACACATTTTCCTCTGCTTTCTGCTCTCAGGTTGCTCACACAATTCTCAAAGCTCATGCCAAGGTCTGGCACTTGTATAATGACAAATACCGTTCTCAGCAACTGGGAAAGGTGGGGCTGGTGCTGAACTCGGACTGGGCTGAACCCAAGACTCCAACCAGCTCCGAGGATGTGAGGGCATCTGAGAGGTACCTCCAGTTCATGCTTGGCTGGTTTGCTCACCCTGTATTTGTTAATGGTGATTACCCAGATATCCTAAAGGCTCAGATCCAGGAAGTGAACCAGCAGTGCTCCACGACAGTTGCACAGCTGCCTGTGTTTACAGAGGAGGAGAAATCCTTGATAAAAGGGACTGCAGATTTCTTTGGCCTTTCCCATTACACTTCCCGCCTGGTCAGTGCCGGCACTAACGGGATGTGCACACCAAGCTACGAGAGCATTGGGAATTTCTCCTTGCACGTAGATCCTTCCTGGCCACAGGCTGCCTCTTCTTGGATCCATGTGGTCCCTTGGGGATTAAGAAGGCTGCTGAAGTTTGTATCCCAGGAATACACAGGGTCAAAGATCCCAATATACATAGCAGGGAATGGTGTGCCCACAGAAGATGCCGGGGATCTTATCAATGACACTCTGCGAGTGGATTATTTCCGCCTGTACATTAATGAGGCCCTGAAAGGTATGGAGAAATTAAATTATTTTTTTTAATCATGCCAAATGGTTATTCTAGCCCTTCCATGGTGGTTAGTTTTGATACATCACCACTTGCACTGTGATGTGAGGTCAGCCACCTGTTGTATGGATAATGAGTGTGACTTTATATACTTAAGCCTATCTGGTGTCCAATATGGAGCTCTCCATTCTCTTTAGATATTGGAATGCATTTTTTTATATATGGATTAATGTAGCCTGGACCCTAAGGTCAGTCCCTCTGTGACAACATTGTTCATGCACTCCAGTTCCCCTGGAGATGATTGGCCTCCAGGCTCTTGCCTGTAGACCTCTCATAAATTTGGGCTGAACTGCCTTTACCAATTAATCAGATCTAACTAGCAGTAACCACTGCAGACTGGAAATATCTCCTTAAAATCTTTACCTCAAATCATTTTGAGAATGTTCAGGTTATGCTTGTATCTTTGCAAGATGTCTATCTTTTGACATAAAAATACCGTTAGTGGCAAGCTCTGGACAAACGTAGAGAGCTGAGGTTTCAAGTAGAGATTTGGCTGATGCTCTCTAGATAGACTAAACAATACTGTCAGGAAAACATTAAATATGCTGTATTAAATGTGTTTGTGATCAGTGTATACATCATTTTATCTACTTGGCCTAGATCTCAACATACTGCTAAAAGTGTTGGAAGAACTACAGAAAACACAATTTAGTGTTGCTATGCCTCAGCAGAAGTAAAGAGGATGGACTGCACATGGGAGTGAACTTTTTTTGAATAAGAGAGATTTAGTGCTTTTTTGTAAGCAATGTGAGGAGGAATGCTGGACTTGCCTCTGCTGGTATTGGGTACACTGTTCTGCTAAAAGAAGCTGTCTTGTGCTCAAGGAATATAGGCAAGCACTAAATACCTGAAATGTTTCAGTTTAATTACAGTGTTAAATCTAAAAGTGCACCATACACCTAAATTGATGAAATCTGCTTGAACATTTTATGACAAGAATACAAGGGAAGGAATGCCAGTGGCACAAGTGTCTTGTACTCAGACACCTCTTGACTAGTACTTCTTTTCTCACATATTTCTACCACTAAGCATTTCATCAGCTCCTATTACGGTGCTGACTGCTTTTCCTGCCAGATAACTCATAATTATTTGGGAAGTTTTTTTAGCCTTTAAAACCATTTGTAAGTGTTTGGCTTGTGACACATATCCTTGGCTGTGATGCTTCTGTTGTGCTGAGGTGTGTTTAGGAAATGTTCAGGTGGGTAATTAACAATGTCTCGTTGTTTCTGTGGCAGCGGTGAAACTGGACGCCGTTGATGTCCGGTCCTACGTTGCTCGATCCCTGCTTGATGGCTTCGAAGGCCCAGTGGGATACAGCCTAAAATTTGGGCTGCATCATGTCAACTTTGAAGACAGCAACAGACCAAGGACTCCCAAGGCATCTGCTTACTTCTATTCTGGTGTCATTGAAAAAAATGGTTTTCCATCCCAAACTTTGGGCAGATCTTCTGTACCAGTGGTGTTTGACCAACCTGTGCCAGCAAAGCTGCCAAATTTACCAGCATCAGAAGTTCCCTCCAAGGCAACAAAGGTTGTCTGGCAGAAGTTTTCATCCCAGACTGCCTTTGAAAGAGACATGTATTTTTATGGGACATTCCCAGAGGGTTTTACGTGGGGTGTGTCTTCCTCTGCCTACCAGATAGAGGGAGGTTGGGATGCTGATGGCAAAGGACCCAGCATATGGGATAACTTCACCCATGTCCCAGGGAATGTAAACAATAATGATAATGGAGATATAGCTTGTGATAGCTACCACAGGGTGGAGGAAGATATTTACATGCTGAGAGCCTTAGGGGTAAAGAACTATCGCTTTTCACTGTCCTGGCCTCGAATTTTCCCCACTGGAAGGAACAACTCAATCAACAGCCATGGAGTCGAATATTACAACCGTCTCATTGATGGACTGATTGCAAACAACATCACTCCAATTATCACTCTCTACCACTGGGACCTACCACAAGCTCTCCAGGACATCGGTGGCTGGGAGAGCAACGAGCTGATTGACCTGTTTGACAGCTTTGCAGACTTCTGCTTCCAGACCTTTGGGGACAGGGTGAAGTTCTGGATTACAATCAATGAACCCAACATCTTTGCCTGGCTGGGCTATGGCACCGGGTTGTTCCCACCCAATGTCAAGGACCCTGGCACTGCTCCCTACAGGGTTGCCCACATCTTACTGAAAGCTCATGCCAGGGTCTACCACACCTACGATGACAAATACAGAGCGAGTCAGGGAGGGGTCATTGCCCTGTGCCCCTACATTGCCTGGGCTGAGCCGAAGACACCAAGTGACCCCAGGGACATTGAAGCTGCTGACAGGTACCTGCAGTTTTTGGTGGGTTGGTTCACACACCCAATTTTCAAAAACGGGGACTACCCCGAGGTCATGAAGTGGAAAGTTGGGAACAGGAGTGAGCTCCAGAACCTGCCATCGTCGCGCCTGCCAGTTCTCACAGCGGAGGAGCGCGAATACATCCGGGGCACAGCAGATGTCTTCTGCTTCAACACATACTCCTCCAAAATTGTAAGCCATTCAACAACACGTCTGAAGCCCTTCTCTTATGAGTATGACCAGGAAGTTTCATTAACAGTTGACAGCTCCTGGCCTTCCTCAGCTCTCACTGACCATCGGCCTGTGGCCTGGGGTCTGAGGAGGCTACTGAACTGGATCAAAGAGGAATATGGAAACCCCCCAATATACATCATTGAGAATGGCGTGGGGGCAAAGGCCAAATCGGATGTTGATGACAATGCCAGGATATTTTACCACAAAACATACATTGATGAAGCTTTGAAAGGTACCAGAATTTGCTTTTATTCTATTGGTGTTGTGTGTCTCCTCTCTAGATTTCTGGTTACTTCTGTGAAGAGTACTTTTTAAAAGTGATTGATATCACTCTTTAAATAGTCTGAACACAATATAAATATAGTGTTTGTTTTTATGATCTCCTTTGCGTGGCTGTACTCTGTTTCCTCCAACTATGAAGGTTCTATCAATGACCTTAGTTGACCAGTGCCACCTGTATGAAACAGGAACCTGTATGTGCTTGCATGTGAATTCCTTAGGGTTCATTTAATGTGTGATTATGCTGCTGATGCTCCTCCATTTTTTTTTTGGTCTTTCAGCTTACAAGGTAGATGGTGTTAATCTGAAAGGATACAATGCTTGGTCTCTGATGGATAACTTTGAATGGGTGGATGGTTATGATCCAAGATTTGGATTGCACCAGATTGATTTTGACAACCCCAACAGGCCGAGAACGCCAAAGCGCTCTGCTATGTACTATGCAGAAATCATCCGCAATAATGGCATCCCACTGCCCAAGGAAGATGAATTTTTATATGGAGAGTTTCCAGAGAACTTCTTTTGGAGTGTAGCAACTGCAGCTTACCAGGTCAGGAAAACTGATACAGATACTTGAGATGGGCTCCTCAAGTATCTGTGGACAGTTAATTCATTGTGTGGCACCACAAAGAATAACAGGCTGAATTTTTTGCTAGGCCAAGACCTAAATTTGGGTTTACTAATAATTCTTCTCCCATTTTCAATTACAGATTGAGGGAGGATGGAGAGCAGATGGGAAAGGACTTAGCATTTGGGACAAATATGCCCACACTCCCTTGAGAATTGGCAAGGATGCGACTGGAGATGTAGCTTGTGACAGCTACCACAGGATTGAGGAGGATGTGGAAATGCTGAAAAGCCTCAAGGTGTCTCACTATCGCTTTTCAATCTCCTGGTCCCGAGTTCTCCCAGATGGGACCACCAGGTACATCAATGAAAAGGGACTGAACTACTATGAAAGGCTGATCGATGCCCTTCTGGCAGCCAACATTGTTCCTCAGGTAACTACACCCAGTAACTTTCAGGTAACTAAAAAATAGCAACCCCCAAATCTGATGCTCAGAGCAACGTGTGTGTTTCCATCCATACCCTCCTTCACACAGAAACTGTTTTTCATGTTTTTTCAATTCATTATGGGAAGAAACATGGGGTATTGCATGAGCAAATGAACTTGGAATGTAGAGATATGTTGAAATTACTACCCAGAAAGACTACGGTAAACTTACTACTGGCTGTTTCCAACTGCTTTCTTGTCCCTTCACCTTGGAAATAGATTCCACAGGACCTATGCAGGCATCTTTCAGACACTGGGGTGAGACTGACTAACATCATTCCTGGGATCTTCCTTCTTGCCTTTCTTAGAGATGGATGTAACCAATTGTTTTTCTGGGAGTCAGGAAGCTCCACTGATCAGTGTTATTTGTCACATACCATGGATGGTGACCTCACCCCTGCATCAATCAGCTCTTTCAGCACTGTTGAGTGACTGTGAGCTGTCCTCATACCCCTGTACCAGCCCAGACAGGTGTTCTGGTGGATTGTATTTCACCTGAGAGTCAGTGCAGGTGCAGCAGTTCTTCACTGAGGAGTTCTTGCTGTCATAAGGTGGTTTTTGCTAAAAGCTTCATCTTCACCATTAGGCAGTCCCTAAAGAAACTGGCAAAAATGTATTTTATTGAGTGCATGAGTGATCACTACAACATCAAACTACATTAGTAGCAGGTAACTGCAGATCAAAGCACAGTTTGTGATCTTAAATGAATCTGAGTTACTGTGAGAGTGACTGGTTGAGTCCTTTGTCCTCCTGTCTTTCCCCACAGGTAACTCTCTATCACTGGGACCTCCCACAGGCACTGCAGGACCTTGGTGGGTGGGAGAATGATGCTATAGTTCAGAGATTTAAGGAATATGCTGAGGTCCTTTTCCAGAGGCTGGGGGATAAAGTGAAATTTTGGATAACCCTCAATGAACCCTTCAATACTGCCTATTTAGGCTATGGCGTTGGCACAGCTGCTCCAGGTAAGACTGCTGGGCATAACCTCAGAGCCCTCATGGCACTGTCAGCACAATTATTTTATGTTGCAGCAGAGTAGTTCCTTGGGGCTTGCAAAGGTGGAACAAGGAAAATGGCGTGGTGTGAATAGAGGGGGTTTGGATTGCTGTGGTATGATGAACAGGTCCTTCTTTCACTCTTGCTGTCACCTCCAAGTCTGGATTACACTTGTTGCCTGGAACAGACCTTATTTCCAGACCAGCTCCAGGGACTGTGGAGATGAGTTAGGGCTGAAAGAAGACCCAGCTCAGCAGAGGGGTAGAACCAAGAGAGAGGGGATGTGAGCTGACCTGAACACACAGCTTTCTGCTTTCCAAACTGGCAGCAGCAGCCTGTTGCCAGGGCTGGCAGTCCGTGTGCCACTGCCGAGGGAGGAGGGGCCAATGCAGGATCCTCCTCGCACAGCCTTCCCGTGGCAGCTGCTCCTTCAGCTGCCTCTGCCTAGCGCTGATTCCAGACTGGGCTTGGTGTGCCAGGTGTTGCTCGTTCATTCCTTTACCAGGGGCAGTTCTGGGTGCCCAGGGGCTGTGTTAACTTGGGAAGCAGCCATGAGAGGGCTGGAAGTGCTGCTCCACTGCCTGAGCTGTCCCTGTCCCCGCAGGTGTCTCAATTCGGCCGGGACGTGCTCCCTACGTGGTGGGACACAACCTGATCAAGGCACACGCGGAGGCCTGGCACCTTTACAACGAGACCTACCGGGCCAGGCAGGGAGGGCTCATCTCCATCACCATCAACTCTGACTGGGCAGAACCACGCAACCCACACAGCCAGGCAGATATCGAAGCTGCCACACGACTCATGCAGGTACAGAGACCCCTGGTCACAGCTCCCCCTGCTGCTTCAGGTGACACCCCCTCCTCCCGTGCTGGATGTGCCCGGACACAGGTCAGCATCTCACTGAAATCAAACAATGAGGCAGAGGCATCACTGCAAGGAAGTGTATCCCCTTATGGGGGCTGATCAAGAATGCAACAGAAATGAGACAAAGTATGGTTGCAGTGACAAAAGCTTATTAAATTTACTGCTGTTATATGGGCATCCCTTTGTATCTCCAAGTGCCTGTTATAAATTTAGGTATCACCTATAAAGAAACACATGACAGAGGAATGGCTAAATCCCATGTTTTGACATATAATTGTCCTCCCTTATTTCCTGGTTTAGTTTTTTCTAGGTTGGTTTGCTCACCCCATTTACAAAAATGGTGATTATAATGAAGTGATGAAAAGAAGGATTCGGGAACGAAGTCTGGCTCAGGGCCTGAGCAAATCCCGGTAAGAGCCCAGGCACACACCTGCTTTTGTTTCACTGGCTGTGCTGAAACATGCTTTTCTTACAAAAATTATACATTTCAATGATTCTATTCCAATATTACTATAAAAAAGGCTTATTGTATCCTCACAGAAAAGTTCTAGTGTACATTTTTAGAGAATCACAGAATGGTTTGTGTTGGAAGGGACCTTAAAGATCACTTAGTTCCAATCTAGGTGGGAGGCTTTGCCTATTCACTGTCTTTACCTCTCTTGCAAACTAAATTGGCTAATATATCTTTGGGGTAGTAAATTGTCAGCTCACTGATACAGTAACTGCCCTGCATTAGCCACAGTACTTTATCTAATGCCTGTGGTAAATTTGTTTAACTTTTCTTAACACTATATACTGAACTCATTGGTCCTCCTCAGTTACATTTATTGTTTTCCATTCCCAGTTTCTCTTCTTGTGCTTGTGGTGCTGGTACCAGGGGTCCCAGCATTACCCATGGAGTGTGTGCAAAGTGTATTCTCTGTTTTCTCTTGCAGACTTCCAGAATTTACTGAAAGTGAAAAACAAAGAATTAAAGGCACATATGACTATTTTGGTCTAAATCATTATACCACAGTTTTAACATACAACCTAAACTATCCTAAGGGTGTTATGTCATATGACTCTGATAGGTAAGAGATGAATGTAAATTATTGTTCAAGTAAAATCTGCGCACCTGGAGCCTGGGTTAACTGACAAGTGTAAAATTATAGCAAATAAAGCTGTGAGATAGGTGTTTTAAGCTGTTATAAACCAATACTAGGGATAATAAAACCAAGCAGTACCTGAGGTCCTGTTATTTTCACAAAAGTCCAGCAACAGCCTTTCTCTTGGACATGAGGTGATAAAAAAATATTTTATCATATTTCCTTTGTTTTTATCTATCGTAAAATTATCATAATTTATCATATTGCCTTCAATCTGCAGTTTAAACTGTGAGGTGTTACCCTGGTTTGCTGCTAAACAGGTTTAGGTCCCTCACTGCATTGGATAAATGTAAGTTCAAAGTCTAAATAGCTAAATCACTTCATGGTTAAGTATAGATTAAGTCAAGATTTTTTATTTAGATGCTAATTTCATTCTTCAGCTTCTAAAAGTAAACAGTAGGAGCTTACTAGTTTTTCTAATGAGAATTCAGGTACTGGTGGGGACCACACATGGAGGTAAAATTGTCTCCTTTCCAAAATGTTTCCACAGGGAATAGATGAAATTGTTATAACTTTCTTTGCTGCTAGATCCCAGTCCCTTATAATTTAACCCTGTAGGACAGTGGGCTCATTACATTCCTACATGCAATATAAAGGGCAAATTTGCATGCTCAAGCACTGCATTATGCCTTGAAAAGTAGAAATGGTGTTGTAGTATACAAAGATTTGGAACCAACATCACATCATCAGGCACAGCTGATTTACACAGCATTATTGTAAATCAAAGCATGAGAAGTGTTTTTAGGCTTGTGAGCAGCAGCAGCACCTCAACCCTGGGCACAGAGGAGCCTGGCACTGGGACTGGCCCTGAGCAGTGTCCTTCTCCACAGGGGCGTAGCCACAGTGACCGACCGCAGCTGGCTGAGCTCCGGTTCCACCTGGCTGAAGGTGACACCCTTTGGATTCAGGAAGATCCTCAAGTGGATAAAGGAAGAGTACAACAACCCTCCCATTTATGTGACTGAAAATGGGGTCTCAGAGAGGGGAGCCTTTCAATTCAATGACACTTGGAGAATGCATTACTTTCGGACCTACATTAATGAGGCACTCAAAGGTAAGAGTGATTATTGACATCTGGTCATCCAAAGCTCTAGAGAGCAGCAGTGGCTTTACCACAAGATTGATGTGTTTAAAGCAAGATGTGAAGAGCTGAAAGACCACTGCCATCACACTTGCAAGTTACACGGTTACATGGGCTTATTGAATCCATTTCCAAGAGCCTTTGGGTTTGCCAAAAACTGTCCACAGATAGTCACAAATGTGCCAGGAAAGAAGATCTAAAGTAAGAACAAACCCTGGGTTTAGTGGGGTAACCTGCAGGTTCCCTGATTTGCTGTACCTCGTGGAAGAAGGTAGTAGTACCTGATGAACTCCTTAACTCCTTCTAGTCTTGACTACTGCTATGTCTAAAAACAGCATCTTTTTTAAAAACAACACTAAAAACCCAACCTCCAAACTGGTTTCAGTTACAGCAGTGGTCAAACAACTTCAGGAAAGGGCTTTTTCAGTTTGCTTTTCTGATGTACTAAAACAGCCAGGTGTTTAGGCATTTACTGCCTTGTAGCAGCAAGGCCCCACAAACACTTGTTTAGGTAATGGGTTGCATTTTAATGGGTTTTCTTCTCTATTCCTAAATGTTTGGTTGTTGCACAAAAGCTTTGATTTTTGGAGCAGAGAAAAGCAGTGTCCAGTCCTGGGCACTGAGTGAACTACCCAGGCTACTTGTTGGCTGTAACTTGGCAGCTGAGCTACCTCAAAGCAGCTGAGGCAAGTCAAGGCAGGAGAGAGGTGGGAATGGGGAGAACAAAACCAATGAGTCCCAAGTGGCAAGAACCTCACTGTGTGCCATGTGTGGATGTTCTGGAGCACCTTCCTGCTCTGGCTGGCTGAGGGGTGACCACTGACCTGTTCTCTCCTCTCTGCTCCTGCCTGCAGCCATTGTACTCGACGGTGTCGACTTACGGGGCTACACTGCGTGGACACTGATGGACAACCTCGAGTGGGCAGCAGGTTATGAGGAGAAGTTTGGCCTCTACCATGTGAATTTCTCAGACCCTGCCTTGCCACGGCGCCCCAAGGCCTCAGCCAAGTATTACTCACAGATCATAAACTGCAATGGCTTTCCAGACCCAGCAACGGGCCCACATCCCTGTCTGGAACAGGAGCCAGAAGGTAAGTGATACAAGAGAAATGGTGCTTGTGTGTTTGCATCTAATCCTAATCCCAAGAGTTCCATAGTCTAAGTTTTTTAGAGACACCACCATTTTCTGCAGTATTTTTTTAAAGTATTTTTTTTCAGTATTAAGTATTCTATTATTTATTAAGTATTTTTTAAGACCTCAGTCGTCACTTCCCTATGCAAAATCAGACTAGCAGCTAAACCTTGTGCAAGAGCACTTCAACACACGTCTATCTTAAAAATGTAGCAAAAGTTATTCCATTAGACTTTTCTCCAACAGAACTGCCCTGTTCTGAAGGGCAGAACTGAAAAGATGTTTTCCAAACCACACACATTCAATACTCCCACAAGATTGTTTAGAAAAAAAAATTGAATCCTTTATACAAATCTTTGTTTTGGGTAAGGCTTTGGAAATAGTGATTCCTTTATCACTATTTGTGTCTTCTCAACTGGAATAGTACAGTGAAAAGCAACCAGTGTTAATGTGGGGATTTGGGAATGAGAATACTCACTAGTACTATCAGGAATTGCACTGTCAGCCTCAGCTGTGCCTTTACTCTGAGCTAGAACTGTATCAATCCCTGATGCCCAGAATTACAGCTCCTGCCAGGGTACTGAACACAGTTAAAAGCCTGGTGGAGGCAGCAAACAGCAGCACTCACACCTGCATGGAACAGTTCCCCAAGGCTCTGCACTAACACTTTCTCATTGTTTTTCCCATTCAGTGACACCAACAGACCCCACTCCAGGAACAGCTGACACCGTGAGCTTTTTGGGATTGGATTTGACATCCCAAGATGCAGAAATAGCACTCTATGTGCTTTTTGCTCTTTCTGCAGTTGGAGCACTGAGCTTGGCTCTTTTTGCATACAAATATGGAAAATTGTCCAAAAGATCCCATAAACAATCACACATGGAACTTAGTAGTAAAATGTAATATTTCCACCTCATAAAATGTTTTAGTTTGTTTTTTTCTTAAAAAAACCAGTCTATAGCACCAGGAAGAGAAACTAGTGCTTGCAGTATTGCAGCTTTGTCTTGCCTCAGAGATGGCTCCCCAGCATTTTGTTGTTTGCTTTCCAATTTAAAAAGGGAGAGGAAAGTTATTTTTCTATGTTAACTGTCTCTTTTGTTCATGGGCATTACTGATTTGATTTCTTAAAGACCAAAGTAAAATTGCTTGTTCCTGTCTGCATATAAGGATTCTGAACATCACCTGGCATCTGTCCTTGCTTCATCATCAACAGTTCTGAAAGGACCCCTGGGAGTTCTCCAGCTCCTTAGAATTTTAAGACAAAATAGTGTCTCTCCTGGTGAAAACTGTTATACTGCAGCTATTGTACAGATTGGATTTTCACACCCCCCCCCCCTTTTCCCTTTATTTCATGTACAGTGAGGTCATTTAAACTGGAACAAAATGTTTGTCTGCTATATTTTAAATTTCAGTGCATGACCCTGCTTGCTTCCTTGTGGTACATCAGAGGAACTTCACAAGACAGTCATGTTTTCTGGAAAATAGTTTATTGAGTGCTTAGGGAATTAAAAACTACAAGGTTTTGCTTGCAGTTGCAGAAGCAAGAAAAAAGTTAAACATAAATTAGTTACCTGATTTGCTACTTATAGTGCTTCTGAAACCCTCATTTTAATCAGTCATTGTCTACCATGACCTTTATATTAATATAGCTGGCCCTTAAATTTATGTAGCAGAATATTTATAGATTAAAAAGTGCCTTTCTATGGCATAGGGCAATATTTATGAAAGCTGATGGAGATTTTCAGTCTTTTTACTATTTCCACTTACACCCACTTGATTTTTCTGACATAGGTGACTTTATTCCATAATCCACCACAGGAATAAGAATTAAGTAATTCAGTCAGTGTAAAATAAGCCCCACTTGTCCAGAAGCTTTAGTTGACTTAGATCAAATAAGAGAAGAAAAAAAAAAAAAGAAAAAAAAAGAAAAGCAGCCTGATAGTAACTGCAGTTACTCAAAACTACATTTGTTGTGTAGAATTTCCATTCCAAGTATTGTTTTCATCTTCTCCATCATCTTGAGTCCTCAGTCTATATATTTTGCCTTCTTTTTTGAAGTCTTCCCCCCTCTTTTCCACTACTCGTTTCCTGACTGCTTGCCTAGGGCGCAAAGAACAGTGAGGTTTGACAGTTTCCTCAGTAATAATTACACAAGAGAAGCAGCAAATGCAATAAACACAAATCATCCATCCTTCTCTTATCCTCAATAATAGTTTTCTTCAGCCCTTTGTTTCCTTGGGAAGCAATACCCAGGTGAAAATGTGTCACTTAGCAGTCAGAGAGAGTGGCAGACTCTCATTTTCCCTGTCATTGAAGCAAGATGTGGATTCTTCACCAGAAACAGCTGAGCAGCTCTCCTGGTACATGGGAGATCTCATTCTCTAGGCAATACAAAACCTGTCAAAACCAGACTCCATCTGCTTCTGTTACATGAACAACCATCCCATAACAGTTTGATATCTCATTTTTAACATTTTTATCTTCCAAACAGTATCAGCTGAAGTGAAGCTCACCTTTGTAGTTACAGCTGAATTCCCTATTCATAAATGACTGCAAGACAATGCTTTTCCTACTGTGTAATTGGAAGTTCAGTTCCCCACTACAAGATTAAAGCAACCGCAGCAAGAAGCTTGAGAAAACAGCTGCCTTAAACACTTTGCCTTACCTGCTTTGCTCGATGCTGCCCGACGCTGAGGGAGCTGAGTGGTCTTGCTGATGGGCTGATCTCACAGAGGGCTGAGAGGGAGGTGGGCTCGTAAACAGAAAGTTGCTAATGAATCTCCAAACCGCTAAAAGGGGATAAAGGATTGTGCCCAAGAACTTCCACAGGTCACTGCCTGAAGCCTGAACAACAGAAGTTGCAGGTCTTCCTGCCTGTCATGAACACATCAAACAAACTTGTCAGGTGTTAAAGTCCTGCTCTTGTGGACAGAGTATTTCACACAATATTACATACAACAGCTCAGTAGACACAAAGGAACAACTCTGGTTACACATTAGGCTAGTATCTATGCCACCATTTAATCTGCTTCAGAAAAACTTCTCTAAACCAGTTCTGACAAAAACTAGAATAATTTTGCAAGCTGTTTAGACAAAGAAAATCTCCAAATTCAAGCCAAATACTATCATGGCTGACTAACAGCAAATATCCAGCTACTGTATTGCTGTTTGAAAAATCAAACACACCAAAATCCAACACCTACCGGCAGCAACACTACTGAAGCACTGGGTGCTAGCTCGAGTTCTACTAACTTCTTTCCATAATCTTCTTTGGTAAACTCCCTCCTGGGAAACATTGTCGCCAGTGAAAAATTGCCATAAGTGTTACCAACCGTCTGTGAAGCACATAATACAAACATTTTATTTATAACTGTTCATTTTCAAACAACTGCATGTTTGCTAGCTGAGTATACCTTAACAAGAGTTCTGTATCAAACTATCAATCATCCTCATAGCAGGATATGAAATATCTTTCATTTTTCTCTATCTGTTACTAATGATAAACTGCAGCAATCCAAAGGCAGCGGGTGGCACTGAAGAAAGCTGCTACAAAACTTTCTTCAAATACCCAACAAGGAAAGGAGTTGATGACAACTCCACCACCATCAACAACTACTTGATGCTCACCAAATCATAATCAGCACATAGCTGAGAAACAAAATGCCCATTTACCTGTGCAGCAAACTGCCTGGCTTCTTCTAGCCGTGCTTCAGATGGGAACTGGTTAGTGAAGGAAGATCCATCGGGGAGGCGGAACTGAATCCTGGCTATTGCACTGTGGGACACGTACTGGGGTCAGTCAGGACATGAACACTTACAGACAAAGGCTCCTGGGTCTTAGGCTTGGTAGTACTGAAATGTGGGACAGAGGGACAGTCATCCTGCCCAGGGCAGTGCAGATGGGTTGTAAGATTGAATTCACAGTGGAAAACCACCTGCTGATCTGTCACAATGCATCTCTTCCGTAACTCCATATAAGGTCCCCATAGGTTCAGATAATTCTTAAACCAGCAGTGCTGGGCAAAGTAGGAGACAGCTGTGACACGGGCAGCTGATGGCCCCAACCCAGCCTTGCTGAATCCAAGCCATCCACACACACAGCCCCTGGACCCACAGCACCTGGATCTGCAGTGAGCTGCCCAGCATGCTGACATCAAGTCATTCTGTCCAGAATATCTTTTGCAGTCTCACCTTACCTAGGACCCCACCAAGCTCCATTATACTGGTATTTAAATCAAAGCTCACACACTAAAAGCTCTTATCTAACTAAAATAACATTTGAGAAAAGGTGGTTAGTGTTTCATGATCACAAATGCCAAAAGTATGAAAGCTATCAAAGAACATAATGTTCATGTAAATAGCTACCTTTAATGTTACTATTTAAACAGCTCAACACAGCAATATGTTGCCAAGAGATTAGGATATACATTAACTCTCTTAAAAAGGTTTCTTTACCTCTCCACCCCAAGATACACACTTGTGTCTACTACAACTCACCTTCGCTCCCTTTGAGCTGCCTCTTTTCTGGCCTCTATTTCAGCCTGTTTAGCCTGAAGAGCTGCAGCTTTTGCAGCTTCTGCTTCTTCCTTCGATTTTGCAAAGCGAGCTGCCCTCTCAGCACGATCCTGTGGAAGGATCAAAGGGAAACCTTAATTGTTAACATAACTTGTTACTTAACATTCCTTAAAACAGACAGCTATGATCTATACTCATGAACCAACTGCACAGATACAAACAGACCATATGGTGAAAAGACAGTGGAACTGCGAAGAATTAATCGCTGCCAAACTGCACAAACTTGTGTCATTAGCCAAGATCACTGAGTCACTTCCCACAGCCAGTTGTTAATAGATGATCCTCCCATGTGAGCTCAACACTCCAGGGAAGATAAAGGCAAAAAACTGAAGACAAATTACAGGACTGCAATTCTAAGTGCTCTATACCAAAACCTAATAACGAGGAAGAATTCCAGTTGTTACCACCTATTTACATCCGTATATGCACACACATATATACTAACTTGGAAAATAATCCTCCTTGTCATTTTGAGAGCAGTGTTCTTGTGTATGTTCTACAATTAAATACTCACTGTGCTTCTCTTTTAGCACCATGCTTAAACTGCAATTATTTTTATGTTTACATGATAATTCTCCACTAGGCTCAAGCAATGACAGAAATATTTGTTCAGATAGAAAAGAATTGTAAAGATGAAAGCAGAAGTTTCGTTTTATACATAGGAAATGCTATATACTCCCCAAACACAAAAATCATTACTATACAAGGCCACAGGATTCCCAATGGAAAAATGAACAATCTTTCAAAGCTTCATCAAATGAGAAAATTTATCATTTTAGTACACTGAGAGAGAGAGAAGCAGCAAGCTTTCTTCCAAAATGCAAAATTTACCATTGCAATCTGTTGCCTTATGCGCTCTCTAGCAGCCTTCTCTTCTGCCTTTTCTCTGTTCCTTTCTTCTAACATACGTTTGGTCAATTCTTCTTCCTGCCGTCTTTTGTACTCCAACATTTCTTTACCAGTTTTCCTTCTTTCAATTTCTTTCTTAATTTCTTTCTAAATAGATAGATATAAAAATTGGACAAGAGAAAAGACTGAAGTATGTTTGTTTAAGAAGGAACTAAACATTTTTTTTTCAAATAAGGGTATATGAAAAAAACAACTGCAAGGGGTTTTACATTTTTGTGTTACCTGTTCTTCTTCTTTCCTTCTCTCCTCTCTTCTTTCTTCAAGCCTTTTTGTTAACCTAAATTTAAGAACAAAGTGAAAAGTCTTATCATTGCAGTATTTTCAAATGTTAATGAAGCATTTGCAAACCCAGGAGAACACATGAAAATGAGCTGTAGCACAGTGCTAATACTTTGTGTACCAGCAGTGATTCATTCCCATGCGGGTGCACCATCCATGCAAAGGGTGGTGGTGATTTCACCACCTCCTTTTGCACTTTTAGAGTTGTTCTAACATATTCCTTTTTGTCCTTTTTCCACTCATTAAATGAAGAATCCTATATATTCCTACTGTTAAACTAACTTATGAAGACATACAATAAGCAAATACTATTTATGATCTGCGGCAACAGAAACACTAAATCTCAATCTCGTTTTAGATATTTAAGCCATCTGGTTTCTTCTGCACATCACCTCCTAAAAGGGAACACAAGTAATATTTAGCCCTGACATAGATGCACATGCATCTGTCTTAGCTATCCAGAAAAATGCTTCAGAATAAAGATTGACTTAAAAGAACAAAGTAAATTTCTCAATACAGATTGACAATAAAATCCCAACATATCTGAAGTCTGGGGAAACGGCAGGCGTGACCCAATGTGAAAAGTCATATAATCAGAAAAATGTTTGTAAGGTAGCTGTTTTCATAATTACCACTGAGCTTGGCCTCATCTTCCCCCTTGCAAAAAAAAATGCTGTACATAAATTATGCCAGATTTGTATGTAAGATTAATGCATTTTTTAAAAAGGAACATTGATAATTGTATTAAAATATTGACTGCATTGTCTGATCAGTGGTAAGTAAAATATATACCTCTTGTCCAATAACTTTGGAAAAACACTGAAATATGCATGAAAATATTTAAGATATATTTTAGCATTATAAATATTCCTATTTGCTAAACTTGTGTTATGGTTTTAGACAGGATATTTCAAATAGGATCAATCTTATTAAAAACAAGTTTAGAAATAATATCCCTTTTTTAAAAACAATGAATAATGAATTAATCATATTTTGAGCCAGGTGTTTCTGATCACCATACTTCAAAAAACTGAATTCATTACTGTTCACTGATCAAAGCATGAGTCTCAGAACAGGATTCCACTGACTTTTTCAATATCCCTACACTACAAGAAGACATGGAATTAACAAGAAATAAGATGACATCTCTATACAAAACCTAGCTTGGCATTTTATTACACCAGTTTCCAGTACTTTGAGTTCAATGTTTCAATTCATTCAAGAACTTGCAGCAAACATATCATCTCTATTGAAGTTATATCAAAGAACACTTAAGAGTTTTCCAGATTACCTCTTTCTTTCAAAGTATGTGAGAAATGATATTAATTAAAAACCTGGTTTGGTATCAGCCCTAATATTGTCAGAGACACGTAATACAAAACAAGACCACGTAAATATTTGCCAGATGACAACAGATTAAGGACCAAAATCCTGTAATTAAATGTATTTGTTAAAAAAACCCCAAACCAACCCAAAACACAACAGAACTCCCTCCTAAGAAGCAAATACAACTCATTAAAAAGCCTGCAAAAGAAGACTTGCCTTTCTACTTTGCGTGTAAGATCATTCACAGGCTGAGCTTCATTTGCTTGCTCATCTGTAGAATTAGTTGCTTCCTGGCTTGCTTGACGTGAATTTGCTTCATCTTCAAAGGATTTACAAGAAAATAATGCATAAGAAAGTAGGAAAGATGTATTTCTTATCATAAAAATTATTAGGCTCATTGCTAGCCACAATTTGCAGCAACTGGGATACCTCAAGGAGATATGAGGTTCTGCTACTTAAGACTCCCCCCCTCAACAATTTGGTTTCAGGTTACTAAGCAAAAAAACTCTTCAATTTAATAATTTTTCAAGAGAGCATACACAATTTTATTGAGTTATAAACCCTAGATTCCTCACTTATTAAAACTGCAGAATGACAAGTTATCCTTCCCTCTAGACTTGTGCAAAGCATTCTGGAATATGCCAAGCTTTTCCTCAGTGAGTCTGCTCAATCTATTGCCTTTTATGTACTATCATGTAACAACTTAAGAAAAACGATTTCCAAAGCAAATGAGGTGGCATTTTTGTCAGAACACTAACCATTACCAGCAGAAGATGCTATTGTCTCAGGCATAACAGCCTTAGGAGAGTCACAAACCCCTGCTCTGGATTCTGCACTTTCTGGAGCACCATCAGACTGAGAGGAGGGACAGGGAGCAGATGCCTGACTGCCATTTTCCAAAGGCCGCCCTTTCCCTGTGTGCATCTAAGAAATTGGGAAAAGAGAGAATGGAGCCTATGAAAGTTCAAATATTTTTCACAGGTTAAAAGGTCAAGACTGAATTATTATTGAAGAATCAGTCCTATTGAAAATATAAAACTAGAATTAACACATATTGTTGAGTATGGTACAATCCTGCATTTCATATTTTTTACTAATATTAGTCTTGTACTTGAAATCAAAGTGATAAAGCAACCTACACTTGTCTATAACTTCATAAATCCACATTACAGAACAATATTACAAAACCATGTTATGAGCTGAAGAGTAATCCCCTTAAAGGTGAGTTGTCACATTTTGTCATTCCAGTTTAGAGTTCTTGACACATTTCTTCAGTACTGTGGGTTTACAGAGGTGATCTAAATCAAACAAGAATTAATGCAGCACTTGTGCACAGTGCTTCCAACCTGTGTACTGAATTCAAGGTTGCTGATTTTATTGTTGGAAGGACAGAACCAGTAACTCACTGGTTCTAGTTTCACCAGTAACTTCCCAAAGGCACAAGCTGAGGGCCAGGGCCATCACTGTCCAGAGCATTACCAGCTCCATCTGGAAGATCCAGCCTGTCAGCATTACCTGTTTGACTTTATGGATTCTGGTGACAAGCTCTTCCACAGAAACGCTGCCAGCAATAACTTCCAAAGGGATTCCATTGTCTCCTATAAAAAAGCTGGATGGGACGCACACTACAGGATCTGCACAGTGACAGTTAAGGGTGGTGAATGCCAGAAGCTGATACAGAGTAACTTTACAGGGCAAAGCAGACCTCCTTCCTACAGGAGCTTCTAGCCCAATGCCCTTATCTCCCACTGGTCACCTGTAGCCAGGGCCAAGAGAGGAAGCAAAAAAAATATGCTGGCAAACATTACATGCAACTGGTAAGCATTTCTTCTTTTCTTTGGACTGCTTTAGGCCAAAGTATTTTTCTCCGACTTTCCAGGCAACTGATTATGCTTTGATTTGAGAATGATTTTGTTTTAGTGTCAGACATTTTAAGTAGAAATCTCCAGAGCATGAAGGAAATCCAAGTTAAGGTACAGAATTCCCAGCATCAAAAAGAATTAATGGACCATAAGCAGTGACCTCCTTAAGGCAGGCAGGGGTTAACCTGACTTCACACCTGTGTATGTGACAGAACCCAGATCCTTGGGTTGGAAGCTTGTTCCTCCTCCTCTGCACCTCTGAGCCCCAGATCAAAATTTAAAGCATTTCTTGTTTGTTTTCTAATGCTGATTAGTAGGACCAACAGGTTATTTAGATTATATAAAGCTTTAGATAATTTTCTATTTAGAGAATTACATAGAATTAACATAAAAAAACCCAATTTGCTCACTTTCTCTAATAACTGACAGCTAGTTGAATACACAGATGGTATCTATTAACTACACAGTTTATTGCATAGTTTTGTGCCAAAATAAGTATTTTCAATAGCATTGCTTGTAAGTATTTGTCTTAAGAAGGGTATTAACTTGTATAGAGCAATTATCTGTAATCATAATGTAGCATCTAAACGGATCTCAAAGGATACAAATTTGAGAAAACTGCAGGCATGCTTCACTGTTAAAAAGAAAATATTCATTTAGGAGTAGCAATCATTTTGCAACAACTTCAGATTAAGTCTTTCATCATAAAAATAACTGTCCTACAAAACTATTTAAATACTTGAGAGAACACTAAAAGCAAATTTGCATTGCATCTTATCATTAACATTCTGCAAAAGTGTTGACATGGTGACAATCCTTGGTTATCGCAGTTGACTACATAAGAGTTAGGAAAGGAAAGCAGTGCTAAGAGGCAATTCAGGAAAAAGAAATTTAGTCTATTGAGCACAAATAATGTAGTAAATCTAATAAAATGTCTATAGAGCATTTCAAAATAATACCATTTGGGGAAATGTCATTGCACTTTGTGCACATGGACTGGAACACAAACATAACAAAAATAGCTGAGTAATTTACCCAGGAACTTAAGTGTGTCTCCATTCTATGTGTTACAATGGAGGCAAACACATTTTCTCTGGGGCTTTACAGATTTTTATCTTTCTGAATTCATGAAAGGTTTTTAATTCATTATGTAACTTGGCAAACCAAGAACTGCCTCTAGCACTTGCATTTTTATTACAGCATTTTTAATAGCATTTTTGTGTCTCTTCCAGTTGAGAAAGGGCAGCTTCAAGCATTCTATTGCTCGTACTGGAATACAGTCTGAAATACACGAGTATGTGCAGAACACAACAATAAAATTTGACATTTTCTCAGGCTCTAGGGACTTCAGGAGTACTGAATTCACTTCTGCTCTGGAACCAAGTATTTACACTATCTCCTAATCAGGGTGAGGACTTCAAAAGCCTCTCACTCATCATCATCATCAATGAAAGATTGTTTAAGAGACAGAATTAGAATAGGCTCAAACCTTTTGGTGTCAATTTTAATAGCAACAAAACCATCTGATGCTGCTTCAGTCACCTTCTCATCTTCCCACCTTGCAGCCATCTCTGTAGATTGTTCATCTTCACCTGCAAGACACAGCACACACATGAGTTAAATCCACCACAGATTGCTGTTTCTGACTGATTTCAGCTTTGCTTCAATCCTTTGGAATCACCTTTGTAAAACACTTTGGGGATTATTTTCAAGTCAGTTTATAATTATTTTTTTAATAATCTGGACACAATTCACTCCAGCTGGTTCACTTTGGTAACATGTCAAAACTATGTTCTGATTGCCCCTCATTATAAATTTAATTACATATTAGTACATCAGCTGCTAGTAGGTAAAGCTGTGTTCTCCACTCCGTGTAAGTACGTAATTCAACAGGTAAGGTTTCACAGTTTGAAAGTGTTAAAAAAAATCCCCAAACCAAGAAACATTTATTTGCAGATTATTTATAACTTAGTCTTGTATTCCTGACATGAACAGTAACAGTAGGAGGAGAGGAAAAGGTGTGAGGAGCAGAGAAGAACAAGAATAATAAATGCAGAGGAACTACTTGGATAAGAGAAACTGAAAAGCTGTTCAGGGTCCACAGATTCAGAGGTGTTATTTTGATCAGATGAAACATATCAATCTTACATCGTACATTTATCTCCCAAAACACCATTTTAGTGAGGGTGTGGGTTAATAGATTCTGATTAATATTAACCATCTTTCAACAAGTACACTGGCCTGCAACCACTTCTTTATCTTCAATCTGTATTACTTCCTAGCAGCTTGGAATGGACTGCAGTCTTGATGAAGAATCTGAGTCACAAGTATGGAAGTATAGTAGTCCATTATTCAGTGACAACAACAAACCACTTGTTTGTTTCATCCCAGTTGCCATTCCATGCAATATTTTTGACTTGTTAAAGATCAGGAGCTACATGTGGAATCTTCCAGTGAAGTGCTGCTATCTGGTCACAAGGCCTCTCACAGGGGCACGTATCAAAAATACAATTTTGGAAAAGTGGTTTTCAACCACGTGTCTCAATTTCCCCTGGCATTACTGGAGCAAGATAGAAAGTATCTACCTCTATTATTATTCTTCTGCATAAGCAAGCAAATATTTAGGCTATTTTACGTGGGAACCTTTCCTCTTGCTTTAAGTGCAGTGCTTCCAAGTGTGGCCAATGCAGCTGTTGTGCCCAGAGCGGCTCAGCCTCCTCTCCTGTTTCCAAATGCTCACAGGCAGGCAGCTGCTTCACCACACACTGTTGCAAAAGGACATGTGCTTATCCGATTAGGCTACTAAAAATATCTAAATACTTGCCTAACACTAACTTTTCCACACAACCAACTGCTGGAGAAAAAAGAATGCTGAAAGACACGAACAGGGCAGAGGCTGCTCACAGTAGAGTCTGAGAATGACTGAATGAAAATGCTGATAGCTCAAGTTTTATAAAGCTCTGTGCCATGATGCACTGATTAATATTGTAACTGCCCACTGAACAGCTGCTTGTTCTCATACATCTTTTTGTCTGATAACCCTTTCTCATTCAGGGGTTAGGGTTCATTTATTACAGTTTTGTAGTAGCAATTGTATCCTAAAATCAAAACTGCCAGATCACAGGAAAAACATCAGAAAAGTCAAGAGGTCAAGCGCAACAGAACTTGGGATAATTCATAATTCTGGCTTAACACTGAGCCAGAACAACAGCCTCAAAATTCTAGATCCCAAAACTCTCATGTTTCTTGTTTCTCAAACAAACATCACTTTATTTCACTTAGTGGAATGATCTGTAAACAATTCACAGTCACACTTCCTCATCTCTTAAATCTGATCAGGTAAATCTACAGAGGGAAAACATAGATCATTTCTCAAGTGATTCACATACTGGACAAGACTCTTTTTGTGCAATAATTTACTTCCTGTATGAGGAACTTACTCAAAACCATCACAGGTTGTCAGAAGACTTTAATTCCCCTCAGCACACAGTCATCAGGGAAGTGTTTTCCTTTCAGGAGAGAGATAAGCCTGACTTTCCCATATCCAACATTTCATAACTACTCAGTAAAAGAGGATTGCCATTCTGGAAATGCCAGGAAGCCAGGACATTAAACCATTCACCTCCTCCTCCTCCTCCACATCATTTCACTTATTTAACTTGGAAAGTGACTTGATACATCTTGGCTGCAAATAACTAACAAACAGCTTATGTGTACAAATTACCGTTTTGTAAAAAAAAGTATTAAAGTAATACGGTTATGAACAAAGGGAGGAGGGTTTCTACAAACATTCTTAAAAAGAAACAAACATTTTAATTGAAAGCTTTTTATTGTCACACTCATACCCCTTCATTTTTTCACTCTGAAAAGCACTTTTTATGAGTGGCCTGGTATTTTCATGATCAGAACATGTCTAACCTTTGGAAAGAGTAATTTTAAACACCTCAGTCAGAACAGATTAGGTTTTGTATCAAATGAACTACTGACTTTAGACTCAAAGAATCAAAGGCTTTTCTACCTCTGTAGGCTATAAAATCATCTACAGAACAGCTACCAACAAGATACCGGGGATGTTGATAGAATCATAATATATCCTGGGTTGGAAGGGACCCACAAGGATCATCGAGTACAACTCCTGGCCCTGCACAGGACACCCCAAAAATCCTACCATGTACCTGAAACCATTTCCCAAATTCATCCTGAACTCTTCCCTGAGGGACTGTTCCATTGTCCAACACCCTCTGGGGACAGAACCTTTTCCTGATATCCAGCCTACACCTCCCTGGACACCACCTCACACCATCCCCTGGGGCACCTGCATTGCCAGACCTGTCTCAGCGTAAGGAACAGGCTCACTGTGCAACAACAGAGAGAAACTGCTGCTGGCAATTACTTGATGCCAAAAGTAACTCATCAGACCCCCAACACAAGCCCCTTACCTGGTGTGTCCAGAGGCCTCTAACATCTCACCTTAATATTTCAAACCAGTTTCCTAACGCAGACCTGCTTCACCTCATGCTCTCTTGGGAGAACAGAGAAATTCCTTTTATTGCAACTTCCCATGAGTTCAATGGGATCTTTAATACTCTTACACCATCCTGTCACCAGAATGTGCCATGAAGGTTTTAAACACTGAGCTCAAGAATGTTGGGATTATGGCTGCAAGCAAAAACACTTTAGGAGAAACTTGCTTGAACAATGTACACTTACCATCACAAATGTCACCTCATTTTTAAGATAAATAAACACATTATTCCTTGCTTGACTAGAAAATACACTGGAAGCAGAAAGAATAATCCACTTCTTCATTTTCTAGAGAAAATGTAAATGAAGTGCAGAGAAGAAGAGAGGGACAGGCAGATGGTGGCAGAAACCAAACACAGATGGACATATCAGAACAGCTATCCCACCACAATGGCCACCCCAAAATGATTGTTAACTAACATTTTCAATTTCTCTCATTATTTTTTCCCTTTATTCATTTTTTTCCCATAGATATTACTGGATGAAGTGTACAGAATCAAACACTGCTGAAAGCCTATTCTCCAGGTGTTCTCAAATGCCTGTCTCCAGTGGGAAGTGTGGGGCGTAGAGGCTCAAAGTTACCATCACTGTGAAGTTTGAAACGTGTTTCTACCCAAACAACAAACCCAATCTCTGCTAACACAAAACCAGACAATTCTTTCAGCACTCTACATCCTTCAAACACAGCTGCTTCCACACACTGTGAGAAAGTTTTTGGGCTTCCCAACTCCCTTTCCCAGCACATGTATCAGAACAGTTTAATGATCAGCTCTACCATGGGTCAGCTGCCCTGATCCCACGGGGCCCAGGGTGGACCAGGTGTCAGCAGAACTCTCCCAACTCTTCCATTTCAGAGATGTGCCTGGCTGAAGTCACGCTCTGCCTTTTCCAGGGCTCATAAGAACAAACAAAACAAATCCTCACAGCACACACAATGACAAAACTAGGTTACAGCCCTGCAACCAGAAATTTATTTCTCCCCTGTACATCTACATACTCCTACATCTACCCAGTCAACATCAGCATCTAATAGGCCCCACTATGCGCACAATCTTTGTTTAATAAAAAATACTAGACATAAGTTACAACATGCACTTCTCTGCCCCTCATATATCAGGTTGAAACTACTCAGAGACCCACCAGAGTCCCTCTATCCCTGTCCTCCTCAGCCAGGCAGGGGAGAGAATGGCTCATGAGGAAGGCTCATGGGAAGAGGTAAGAGCAGGGGGAGAGCATTCACCTGTTATCTTCACAGGCAAAACAGATGTGACTTAGGGAAAAATTTATTTAACTTATTACTAATCAAAAACCAGAGCAGGATCATGGGAAATAAAAACAAATCTCCTCCCCACCCTTCCTGCAGTCAGATCCTCACACCCTGTCTCTGCTGCTCCTTCCTCTTCAGGGGTTGGACTCCTCATACTCTTCCAGCATGGGGTCCTTCCCAAATTCTGCAATGTGACTCTTTCCCAAGGGCTGTGGTTCTTCAGGAGCTGCTCCATCCCATCCCTTACTCTAACACCAACACAGCCCAATCTGTGGTCTTACAAGACCTTGATTTCTATTAGTATGTTTACTATCCAGCAGAAAATGTTGTTCTCCAAGCACATGGAGAGTTGTGTCAACAAAAGGAATTTAACTACACCTTTCTGTTCACATCCCATCTGGGAGTGAACTTCTTGAAGCCACGTGAGTCCTACAGTTCAACAGTTCTTAAGGGAACAACATCAAGTCACACCTTTAACATCGTTGTTGCTTCATGAGGCACCTGAAAAATTTCAAGCCATGAACACTTAAGGCAACAGTAAAATCTTAAGAAACAACACATACAGAGATATGCAAAAGCTCAAAAATAAGTTAAAGAGCATGGTCTAATCACAGAATATCACAGTTTCAATCGTGTTGGAAAAGACCTCTGAGACCATCGAGTCCAACCTATGACCAAACACCACCTTGTCAACCAGACCATGGCAGTGAGTGCCACGTCCAGGCTTCCCTTAAACACCCCCAGGGACCTCACCACCTCCCTGGGCAGCCTGTTCCAATGTCTAATCACTCGTTCTGGGAAGAAATTCCTTCCAATGTCCAACCTAAACCTCCCCTGGCGCAGCTCAAGACCGCCTCCTCTTTCCCATCTTTTTTTCATAGAGGAAGGCAGCGTACACAAGACGATGTGATTCCTACAGGTTCTAATTACAGTGTTATGAAACACGCACTGTCGGTACGAGGAAAGGAAACAAAACACAACAAACAGCCCGGAGAGCTGCACCGGCGAGTGCAGAAGAGCAGAACGGAGGGGAAGGCGATACATCGGACGGGCGACTCCGCTTCACAAGCGGGCGGGCGGGGGCCGGACACGGAGGGCTGAGGCTGACACAGCACAAATCCCGCTCGGCGGGAGGGGCGGCGGGCGGGACACAGCTGGGAAGGCGCTGCTGGGCCCTGCCGGGAGGACAGCGGGCGGCCCCGGGACGTACCGTACCTGCCACGAACACGACGAAGACGGAGCTGCGCTCCTTGGCGGCGGCGATGGCGGCGGGGACGGAGCCGCCGAACCACATCGTGGGACCGCCGGCACCCGCCGCCCTCAGCGACAGCCGCACCGCGCCTGCGCCGCCGCCGCCGCGCCAACCGCCCCCCGCGCGCCTGCGCGCTCGGCCCGGCGCCACCGCCCCCTGATTGGCGGCCGCGTGCGGCACGCGCCCCGCCCGTCCCCTCCCGATCGCGCGCGGGGGGCGGTGGCGGATGCCGCCCCCCCTCAGCACGGCGCCATCTTGGCGTTTTAGCGAGAGTCGGGAGTGCTTCCGCCGCTCTGCATCGCCCCCTGCGCTGTCCCGCTGCGAAACGGGCTCGGGGCGTCAGGACAGGCGGCGGGAGCTGCCCGGATTTAGCCTAGGAAAGAGAAGGCTGAGAGGGGATCTCGTTTATACAAGTCTTGTGAGGAGCGGCTGAGGGGGTGTCTCAGCCTGGCGAAAAGGAGGCTCAGGGGAACCTTAGCGCTCTGTGTAAGTTCGTGACAGGAGGGTGGAGCCAGGTGTGAGTCGAGCTTTTCTCCCACGGAACCAGCGACAGAATGATAGGACACAGTCTTAATCTGCGCCAGGGCAGCTTTAGTTTGGACATCAAGAAAAATCTCTTCACAGAAGGGATAGCTAGACATTGGAACATGCCCTGGGAGGTGGTGGAGGTCCCCATTCCTCTGCTCTTTAAAGAAAAACTGCGTGTGGCACTCCGTGCCATGGTCTGGTTGACGTGGTGTTTGGTCAGTTTGAACTCAATCTCAGAGGTCTTTTCTAAACCAGTGGACTCTGTGACTCTGTAGTGCACAATAGATAGATAGAATATAAGTATCTCAAAGGGAGGTACTAAGAGGATGGTGCCAGGCTTCTTTCAGTGGTGGGTGCCCAGTGTCAAGAAGAGCAGCAAAAATTGAGTGTGGTGTGCAGTGATCCTCCACGAGGCAGGGGGTGAAGCCAGGCCATCCTCCCTGCTCCCAGGCCTTGTGAGGGACTGGCACAGCACAGCCAGCACGGCAGAAGGACTCCTTGGTCGACATTTCACAGCAATGGGGACAGGACAGTTGATGTCAAGTGCTCTAATGATAACATTTTGGACAGAACACTACACTTGAGCTTTTCTAAAACACCACTAGGACTGTGACTGTGTGTACTGGGTAACTTGCTGAGGCAGACACTCAAACATTGAAAGGCCAAAAAGCACAGTGTCTTTCAGTCTGGAAAGCTTTTTCTGTTGCACCTTTTGTAACTGGATAATAACAACTAAAAAATCCTACAAACTTACAGTGAAAAGGAAGCAAATCAGTGCTGTCAACAGTGTACAAAATCTGTTTTACTCTCCCAAGATGCAGCATATGGAAGTCGTGTCACAGTAATTCTGCTCACTGGGTGAGCTTTGCATGTGTGTCGTGCCTCTGAAAGTTTTGTAAAGAAATACCATCAGAACATGGTTCTGAGATGAATTTGTAAAAATTTTGTATATTTTTGTATTTTCTTTCTTCATGATACAAAACAGATTTAAGGAGAATGCCAAAGGTTGGATAGTATCAAACTATAAATTTGGTTTTGGCGATAAACAAAGAGACATCTCTGTTACACAAGTGCATGTAGATTCTGAGGAGTATCTTAAATTCTTTAATAAATTTGGATGTGTTGCACTAATTCTCTTGACATTTCCAGCAACTGTAGTTTGCATTTACTGCATCTGATTTGGAACCCTAAGTTATAAGCCAAGTTTCACGAGAAAGGTGAGTGAAATGTTGAGCACTGTATGTTTTGAAAATTATTTTGCAAGTATGATTTTCAAACTCTTCGATACTACTTTAAACAAGGAAGAAAAAGAAGGGCTTACTATTGACTGGACAAGTAATTTTTGTGAAGGTGTACAGTCTCTTACATGCTCAGGAACTATTTATATTACATTCTCAAAGAATTACAATTTTAGGAGTGGAGTTCTCCAACTTTAGGGTCACTGACTTGCTGCTGTTGGATGTGCCTTTGCTGTTCATCTGACAGCCTTTAGCACAGGTGTGTCTGGAAACAACAGAGGTCTTCTTCTTCTAGAAGAACACAGGATAACTAACTAGTAAGTAGAACATTTTACTGAGAAATAAGAAAAAATAGTTTGACAGGTGGAACATACCTGGGATTCAGTTCTTTGAAGGGGGATGTCTTCTGTGTTTTCAGTTATTGGCATGGGAAACAATGCAAGGTAGTAATTCACATTCTAAGAGAGTAATTTTTTCTCCCCAAAACCAGGACACATCCATCTGGATTAAAATGGAAATTATCTTTATTAGGGAATTCCTATTTTAAATTGCATTGTTGCTTCACCCTAAATCAACAGTTAATTAACAATTCAGTTATCAGTTTAAGCCAGTAAAAAGTCAACAAATTTGAGCAACTGTGGAGTCAAGGTCTGGTGTATTTCACAGACTGTAAAAATCAGTGTGGTGGACTATCAGAACACACTTAATGATGTTTCTTAATAACTACATTGGAAAACCAAAGAAGGACAGAGCTAATTAACCCCACAACTAGGGCAAAAGTTAGGATATCAGAAAAAAGCAGAATGCCAGTGTATCCCTCTCAAGTTCAAACTGAGGCCACTGTAATTCAAGTATGATGTGCAATATTGCTAGTAAATATTCTTTTTAAACTGTCAAGTAATTTTGGGAGATCAAGTGTAACAGATCCCTTGGTGTTGAAGTCAGTCCCTACCCCAGCCAGCATCGAGCGTGCCTTCCACCTCTGCTCGCCTGTGTCTGAAACATTCCACTGCTGTCAGCACCATGGATCGTCATCAATCCCCAGCTGATTCAGATTTCCAGTTAACTGGGACACTGGAGCTGAATTAAGAAATAAACTTCATTGTTAAGCATTAGCCACAGCAACACAGTTTATTTTTATAACTTATTCCAGTTTTAAAAGCATACAACTGCCAGTGACACACAAGTTGTTCTCTACAGCTCTTTGGTTTACAGCACCGGGCTCATCTGATATTCTGGTTTCTCTTCCCAAGTGCAGGCACAGTCCATTACAGCTGCATGCATCCCATATAATGACTCAGTGCATGAGCTTTACCAGTGAGACTGGAAAATGAAAAAATAGCAGCAAACACTGAAGTGTTTGTGTCCTGGATCCAATTTTAATGCTTAATCATGTCTTCAGCAAGATCCACTTCCAACCCAACAAATTTTGAAAAACATCACAAAGCATCAAGCAGTTGCAAGCAGGATAAAAAATAAACGTTACAGTGAGGGCTGCTGAACTGAGTCAGGGCCAAACTCCAGCCCTACGAGTCTGAGGACACAAGGCAGACACTGGAGTGAGAGGAGGCTCATACACATCGTGGTAAGAACATGATAGCACACATTTTCAAGTAATCCAAGAGACAATTTACACCGAAGATTTTGGATGTGAATGGTGACTTTAGTCTTAGGTTCCAGAATAAGATAACTTACAGGGACTTAATTTTCAGAATGCTCCGGAAATCAGGCCCTTTTAAGGGTTCTGGTCTACATCCAAGAAATAAAGCTTCCAAAATGAGGCCACACTAACATTGTGCACTTTAATTTTATACTTACTGACATCAGTAGCCAAAATACCCAAAACGTTTTGAATGTTAATAGGAGTAGGACATTGAGGAGAAGCAGTGCATCAACCTTCATGAAAATCAAGATGTAGGAACATTGAAGGGATTGAAATAATTCCTTTCATTGTTAGAAATATATTAAAATTCCAGCTACAATAATTTTTCATGACCTGTAACTTAGAAGTGTTTTGGTCAATTTTCTCCAAAGCTTAATCTAAACATTCTTTGCTTCAGGGCTAAATACAAGAACTTAAAGCCTGCATCAATTTTATGTGGAAAAAATGTATCATGGAACTAAATAGTATTTATAGAAAGTTGTAATTTTAACTCCCTTTCAGGCATCCAAGCTAGTACAAGGTTAACTCAAAACAATAGATAAGTCAAGTGTGAAGTTTTAAGGCATAAATGAGTGTCATAGGATGAGAATATAACCATTCATTCCACCTTGAGAGGGAACTGGCCTGCAGAGACAGGAAATAGGTAAAAAGATCTCCTGTTAAAGGTGTGTTGTGTACCTGAGTACCATATTGGATTCACTGAGCCACACAGTTCTTGTGGTGCTTTGATAAAACCCCAACTGCAAAGAGCTGCCCTCTACACCTGGATCTTGAAGATCATGTGTCCTACAAAAGGGTTGGTTGCAGGTGGAGACACCCAAGCACTGCAGTCTGTGTGCACCACAGCGCAGGGTTTCTTTCTTCACAGACACTCTGCTCCTTTTCATGTCATTTTTCTAAGTGTATGTGAGCGAAAACAAAATATTTCATATTAGAACAGGTCACATTTGCTCAGGAAGGAATGTAAGGGAAGATGCAAGATGCTTGTTCCCAACCTTACCAAAACACACCAGCCACAGCCTGGCAGGCACATGCAAGCTATGAGGATATTGCAGGGTGTGCTGGAATGATCCAACCAATTCCAGCATCCAGGCCCATGGGGTTTGGGGAGTCCTCAAAGCATGGGGCTTAAATTTATTAAGTTTTAATTATCTTTTTGACTGTAATATCAGAAATTATATGAAGTGTTCACAGTTCAGGAGGGATTTTACAATGTGTGTTAATTAAAAATTAAAATCAAGAAATTAGTAGCTTGTGGTGTAGATAATGGCCACATTTGTTCAGTTTTTCTGCTTATTCTTCCAGTGCTTTTCCTTAGTTCTAAAAGTTAAGACATGCTTTCAGTAAAACAAAACATATTATATTGCTGCAATAAAGTCCTCACTTAATTCCTTTTGCCACTATTTGCTTTAAAAATAGCTTTAATTGTAAATGACAGGAAGCTCAAATACACTGGAGTACTAAAAGTACTAAAAAAGTACTAAAGTACTAAAATATTTGTTGAGAACATGAGGATGCATTTTTCGTGCATCTATTTAATGCATAAAGTGCTTTTATTTGCTTCCTAGACCGTGATCCAAATCTGTGGAACAAATGCAGTTCCAGGAGTTTTGCATACAGTACCTGGGCTTATGTGGTTTAAGGAAGCGAAAGGAGCAGGAGGGTATAAAGGCCAGGAAGGTATAAGCTCTCTTGGCTAGATGCGTTTGCATCCTATTTGCTTACTAGAGAAAGCACAAAATAGCACAAAGACAGGAATAAACACAACTGTGAAGTGGAAATATTTTAATACTTTGCCCATTGTAGACATCAGAAGCCTCTGACAGTGTCCAAGTCCTGTGAATTGTACCTGTGTGGCTCATATCAGCACATTGATTAAAAACTTTACCTGTCCCTGTTTAACACAGAATAAAACATCCTCAGAAAGGATGGCATACCTGTACTAACTGGGAAGGATTGGTTTCTGGATTAGAACACAACTGGCTTCTTTTATGTTTTAATTTTTTCTTCTAGGGTAACTTATATTCAAGTTTACAACTTCCTTGGTAAAAATGAAATATTTTCTGTGTCTCATTCATAACCAGTGTATCCCTCCCTTCCCAAAGGGCTGCATTCTCCACGCTTAACTCCCATTACCTTTTCTGTTTATTGTGAGGACAGTTTATGAAATGCAGCAAGCTATGCAACATCCTTTGGAAAGGGTTTGATTTGATGCAGAATTTAGTGCTGGGCTCATTCAGAATAGATGGAATCTCTCAGCTACTGCCTACCCTTCTACATCTAGAAGAATCTTGTGGAATGAGTTAATGACAGGAGGCAGCTGCCTTGCTGGGCTGAAACACCTGTCCTTACATCTCTTTAATCCTGTATCTGCTTTTACAGGATTAAACCACAATCCTAAACTAGCATGGGAATCAGCAGGAGTCAGTCACAGAATGCAGGCAGTAGTCATGGTGTCTGTGCTGTTCAGAGGAGGGAGTAATTGATAAACTGGGCTTTTACCAACTTTGGGTTTGGGTGCAGTAAACTGCAGCAGTCCAGCCCAAGGAGCAGCAAGAAATACATCCTCAGTCAAGCACAACTTGAATGCCAAGAGCCATCCTTTTAGAAAAGCAGACTCAAATGAGTACATTTGTCTTTTATCTGGGGACTTGAAGCTGAACATCCTCCTCTTTGTTTTAGGGGAGCATCTAAGTTTATCTTTAGTAAATATGTGTTGCTGCAGCATTTCACAGGATCAAGTCCCATAAAACTAATTTATTAGGCAACATTATTCCCAGACAGGTCAGTTTTCCTCCAAGTACTTCAGCACTGTTTGGGTGTTCATGGATAGAAAAATTTGTATAAACAATGAGAATTAATGCTGGTTTAGGCACCTTAATTCTTCACCTTTATCCCCTGAAAAATGTTGTTTAAACACAAAGTTTATTTTGAGTTTCCTCAGTCACAAATGCACAAAATGATAGCCTTATGAAGTGACCAAGTAGTTCCTTGTCTACACAGCAAATCAGTTCCTGAGCTAAAAATAAAAAATCAGGAACAGTCCCTTACAACATCTGATTAATTTCTCTTTTTTACTTTTATAGAGAAACATTTAAATATTATGAAGGATAACATAAATGCCATAGGAGGAACAGCAGGTGGTTTTTTAGGAGGTTCTAATATTTGTGGGTTTAAGTTCTTTTCTCGCATTTGAATCCCAGCCATTAATATGAGTTCATCCAGGTTTCAGAAAACTCCTAGAAGCTTAAACAAGTGAACTGAAAAAGTTTGTGTTTGTAAACATTTATTCTTTTGAACTGAAAAAGGCTTGCATCAGCACACATTGTACAGACTTGCAAATTACACAAGTTGAAAAAAGTTTTCTTTCATTTATGTGCAATGAATCTTTAATGTCCAGTGAGCATCTGCAAATGATGAAAACTTAAACCATTAAAAAGGTTTCCAGCACTTATCAAACACAATTATCTTAGCGTGAAAAGGAAGAGAAAGAGACCCATACTGGTGGGAACACAATTAAAGTGCAAACATTTTGTCACTTGTATGAAGATACATAAAGCTTCTTCACACTTTTGTTAAAAAGAAATATTAAAATGTGATACAGTGAATATTTTTTGTAACTTATTCATAATCCCCTTCTAGTAATTATTAAGCTTGCTGGATCAGAAGCAAATTCTTCAAGGGTACAAACTTGTAATCTCTTTTGACATTGTTTGAATGTATTGCAAAACACAAGGACCACCTAAGGAGTCAGTTACTAAAATGATAATCTCTTTTTCTTAAAAAAAAAAAAAAACCCAGAAAAAGAAGAAAAAGAAAAAACAACAACAACAAAAAAAAAAGCCCACACAAGGGACAAAGAACAGGTTAACTTGAAGATCTTGGGTAGTTTGCTAGAAAATTAATATAATTCCTTAAGAATGGTTCTCTTTTCCCCTCCACCAATCCTCAGGTTCCTGCCTTGGAATGGATAGCTGTGTGCTGGCTGTGAAAAGGGATTATAAAATACAAATCTGCATATGGATTTTTATGAACATCTGCTGTACAATAGAACTTTGGATCTGATACAAGATTTCAAAAATATAAAACAAAACTACTATAAAAGTAGGGGGCATTTCAGCAGCGTTCCTTACAGAAAGCTGCCTCTTGCAAAGATGATTCCTTGCTGTTGTCTGGGATTAACTCTGTAAATTTTTTTCATCTTGCTGGATTCACTGGGTTATTTATTCTTCAATGGCAAATGTCATGTGACAAAACATCCCAGGAGTCTGTATGGAGAGAACAGAAACCCCATGACATCAAACCAATCGAGGAGGGAGGACATGGAAGTAGCAAAGGCCGAGTGTCCAGCGGTGTAACTGCTACTGCGAGCTGGCCCTCTCCAGGACGTGGAAGTCGTAGTGCTTCTTGCTGGTTCTCAGGCGGAACTTGCTCACTGAGGTACTGCTCTGTCTCTTGAGCGCGCTCTGCGCGGCCGCCATGCTGGGGAAGGTGGCCAGAACCGTGTAGGTGGACGCCAGGTCCCCGGCACGGGAGGGCTCCGTGCCGCCGTCCCCGCAGAACCGCCGCTGCTGCTGCGCCTGCAGGCACTGGGAATCCCGCAGCCACCGGATCTTGGCACCCACTTTCAACAGTTCTCCAAAGAGTTTCTCTGCTTCCATACGAGTTATGCCTTCTGGCAGCTCAGTTATTTCTAGAACTTTCCCCACAGCTGAAAGAAGAAAAACAGTGAATCTAAATTGGTTATTGCACTTAATGGTACAACACCCTAAATGAAAAATTACTAATTTCATACTTGTATCTCCAGTCGGCTGATACCAAATCCACAGGCTTTGCCTTCCTGATGTTCTAGAGGGCCTTTGGCCTCACATTTAGCACTACTTACAAATATAATTTGCTTACTTGTACAAGTGTGCAAATAAAAGCTGGGAATACAAAGAGGGTCCTCAGAACAAAGAGGGGAAAATAATAAAATCGTCAACAACTCATTTTGCAGCAGGTTTCAGAACTCACTACAGCATCTCACTGGCCTCGCCTGGTAATGCTTCACACATCAACATGCCAAAAAAACTAGTCTGTCTCCAAAAAAACATCCTTTCCACTAAATTGTTACAAAAAAAATGATTTATCTGTAACTGTGAAGAGCTAACAGTAGGAAGCAAAAATTCTTTCCAGTAAAGGTATTAAGATAGATGCAATCAGATTTTATTTGGATGACATCTTTACCAATTCCAATGAGCTAATCTGTAGATCTCCTAGTATGTCTCCCACATCCATGTGCTTATATATATTAGAACAGGAAAAACTAAAAAAACCAAAAAGAACAAACTAATTTGTGGTTTATGTCTGATTTCACTTGTTACACCAGTAAAAGGAAGCAGGGGTATGTATAATTAATATTTAATATAACAGTATCATAGAATTTATGTCCAGTAAACTGACATGCTTGCTCTTCTAGTACTCTCCAATCCTAAACTTCTCTGGTCTTTTCTCCAGCCTTTAAAACTACATTTTTCCCATTTAACTTCCCTCTTCGCCTCTCTCCATGTCTTCCTCTCCATCCTTATGTTTCCAATGTTTGCCACGTCCATTTCTGTCCAATTACTCTTCACTCTGGCCCTTCTCACCTGTGCTTTTCTTGAACATTCTCAGTCCATCAACATAATTAATTTTTCCGGAGGACTGTGTCAGTCAGCATTTCCATACCTGGTTCTCCTGCACCAAGATCTGCTGAAGCAGCCTTCTTTGCTGGTTTCTTTCCCCTGTTTCCATGTCTGTTTCCAGGCTGACACTGGAAAGATTGACATAAAGGGTATACATTAATGACAATCCATCAATATATTAAAATTTCTAGTCAGCTCAGTGAAAAGCAGTCAGAGGAATGGAAAATAACCCGCACTACCATGGGACAGAGAAGATTTTCATGTCCAATTTTACTTATTGAATATGATAATCCTAAACTCAAGCACATTCAATCCTTCACTACAGAATAAAGGGAGTCAGTGATGGGGGGTGGGGGGGGGGGGGGAAATCACCTTAATTCATCTTGGAAGAACACTCCCCTGCCCCAGCTGTCACATCTCTAAGGTGGAACTGGGGAGAACTGAGCAAGGTAGAGGCAGGGGGTTTGTGTGGCCCGAAAATTAAATAGAGGGAAACACTTTTCAACTTTGCTAACACCAATGTTTTGGGTTTGTTTTTCTTATAAGGAACAAACCCACTCTTTTTTAGAAATTACTGCATGCATTTTTTTTTGTTTTTGTTGTTTTTTTTTTTTTTGGTTGGTTGTTTTTTTAGGAATGGTTACTTGAATAAAAGAAAATAGTTTTAGCAAAGGGACCCCTTTAGATTTTTTAATTAGCTAGTGAATTGCTTAAAATAAAAAAAATAAAATGTTTCTTACTTTTTTAATACAACGAACAAGAACAATGGGGAGCATTGACATGGAATAAAACTTATTGCAAAGCAAGCACCTTCCACTCAGTTACTCTTCAAGTGCAATAACACATTCCCCCATTCAAGGTGGTTGTAATGGCAGTCTTGAATTGGTTTTTTTTTTTTCTCATTGTTGCCATGAGATTGTTCTCAGTTTTAATACCTGTTGGCTTGTTACTTGTCCACGTAATAAAGATGGATTGTATTGCAGGGGTTGGCCAAGCAATGGGTATCTGGCATCTCCTTAAAGAGAAAGGTAATTAGAAGGGTTTTTCTGTTACAGGAAATCTTCCTCCAAGTCCATCTCACACTAAATATGTTACACAGAAGAGAAAGCAGAACTGCTGTGCACAAAGCCGAGTGTCTGGCTGGGCTAAAACTCAGAGATGCCCTGACTCCATCAGTGTCAGCCACATCCTGATCCCAAGGTGAAAAGGTACAAACTTTCTGGTGTTTAGGGATTACACTCAAAGTTTTTCTTCACTGCAGTCTTAGATAAGGCCTTTCATTTCAAAATGAGCTTAAGTCTAAAAGCTCCTCTCAGTATGCTAATTTAGTCATTTTCATGGTTATAGCCCTGATTAGAGCCAGGTCCATCTTCAGATTCCCATTTGTTGCAAGGATGCACAAAGACAATGCACTAGAAGTTTTCAATAATCACAACAGATTAAGGGAGCTAAGAGGTGTGCTTCGAACAGGCCACCAGGAATTTTTACTACAGCAGAATACAAAGCAGTGACAAAGATTATGCAACAAATAAGACAAAGACAAGAAAATAAAGTTCTCTTTATCAATAAGAGAGACATACAGAATTTTCTGTAAGATTTGCTTTAAAGTAAATCTTTCTGTAAAATGGGCCTGTTAATTTTGAGTTTGGGAATACTCACTGACAAAAGGGGTTTATATGATTGCATTTTAAACATTATCAACTATCCCATTTCAGTGAGAACTCCCCATTTTCTGATTTTCAGTTGACATGGCAGCAGAGGATTGAAATTCCTCTGCAAGGAATTTTTTGTGTCCTTGGGTGGGTCCTCCTGTCTGAAATGCTAACTGAGGTACAGTCCTGGCTATGTGATCCATCATGTTGTTCTACAGAGGAATGAGAATACATGTTTATGCAGTGGTGCAATCACAGTGCATCATCAGCTAATTATTTATGGTTAAGACCTGAAGCTAAATGCTAGCAAACATTTTATTAATATTTTCAATGCTGAAATGGGAAATTTCACAATGTGAGAAAGCCAGTGTGCTAGAGAAACACATTAATGAGGAGATGAAAAGCCTTTGAAGATATGGTGGACAGTATCAGTGCACAGTGATAAGGTGAAATGTTAAATGATGTTTGAGTGATTAATTTTGGTGATTTTGCTTCAACAGCAATACTACTAAAGTGAGCCACAACTCATCAGAAAATCCTCATATAACCTGTATTTTAAAACATTCAAATAGAAATCACACACGCATTTTAGTTAATTAAAAATGTACCTTGTCCAGGGACAAAAGGTCTAGAAAACTGGGACACAATAGAAAGAGGTGTCAGTGTGGGACGGATGTTCTTCATGTTTGACAGCTGGGCTGGTGCTGGTGATTGGGCCGGTGAGGTGACAGGGCTGCCCAGTTGAGGACTATGCTGCAGCTGGAATAAACAACAGGTTAGTGGTTCAAAAAGTACTGCCTGAAGATGCTGGACAGCACCCACAGCCTTCAAAGATTTAAATGAAGGTAAAACAGCTCTGTTGGGTGTAATCAGAGCAAGATTTTTATTCCCCAAAAAGAACTTTTTAAAAGAGTTATAATATATACGTATTTTAAATCATCCTGGAGAGACAAACCAGCACCTCCTACCTGTGCAGCACCGTCTAAAGTGCTGAGTTCCGTGGCCTTGTGCCCGCGGGGGTGATCACAGTAGTACTTGCCGGGTTTCCTCTGCGGCGGTGACGGGTTCCGCGGCGCGGCGCTGCCGGGCACGTTGAGCTGCATCATCAGCACCCCCCCGGCGGGCGGCGGCGCCACGGCTGCAACGCAAGAGCCACGGGCACCGTCAGCACCGGCCGCTTAGCACATCGCCCGGGAAGGCACCAAGAAAAGGACAAATTACAAACGGAATATGTTTTGCTAAAGAAGCTGCTGATTCTAGAAAACTGGAGCGGTGTTCCCAGAACGAGAGACAGTGGAGCCACTGAAACTCATTGCTGAGAATACTTTTGAAAGAAATCGCTCTATTTATTAGTAGATGAGAGTCTTCAACATTCACTGCAGTTTCTATCAGAGCTCTGTGTTGCAGAATGTGATACTAAGTGAAAATATGCTTAATTTAAAAATAGAAGTTTCCTAGTTAGTTTTACGTGATGTACAGCAATGCAGACTCAAAATGCTTTTTTCTCTGGTAGGATGGCATATATCAGAAAGACCTGGGATCAGCTTTTAGCCTAGGCAAGCTTACAAGTTCTCCCTTAGGAGTGCTTTCCTGGGCAGATACTGCAGATCCCCACATGCTGGCCCACTTGGGCACGGTGGTAGCCACAGAAACTCCAGAGTTAGGGGAGAACACCTGAACATTCAGCACTGTTCCACAAGGTTTCACACCAGGAGCTGTAAGGAGGGGCTGCCCAAGAGACAAGCCATCTACCCCCTCTGCCCCAGGTAATTTATATAATGCCCTTTTAATTTGCAAGCAGTTGTTTGCAATTTCCTTTTCTGCTTTACACACTTTTTACAGCGTTTCTCAGAAATCACAGTTAAAACACACAGTTTAAACGTCATTTAATCATCCATCTTTGAAGCAGGATTTTGCAGTCTTCTCAATTTACTGCCATGTCATAGCACAGCATCAAGATACAGATTATAAAATGCATTCATCTGGTGTTTTTTATAATGGGCTATTGTTTTCACTACCCCTGGGCTTCAAAAAAAAGAGACTTCTTCAAAATCAAACTAAACAATGTAGCATAATATTAAAACTACATTAGCTTTTGTAAATTGTATTTGGAAATATTTATTACATGGGTAACTGAATTAACAATGTTATAACATCTCTACTTTCTTTCTAATGGCAAGAAGTTTTACCCAGGTGTTACAGATTGCAATTGAAACATCAGGTATCTGGTCAGCTTTAACAGAGGACATAAATTAAGCAGTCCCTGCAAGAGCTACATTTGGTTTAATTTTAATATTTGCATATATTTATGTATTTTATAAATGATAATAATGTACATCTTACTGGTTTATATACAGTATTTTACCCTGCAACACTCTAGCACACTCTTCTTGACTTATCTCTGTTCTGTGAGAATGGAACACCTAAGAAAACCATGTTTGTCTTTCAGAAACATCTACTGTACTGTCTCTAAGAGAGTGTCAATCTAAAACGCAATTTAAACTGCAGAAGAAAACTTTATACATTCAGAAAATTGTGTTTTTTCTTTTGCTTCTAGTTCCCCAGCATTTCAGGAAATTAAAACAAATGGAATTCTTTTCCTAACCGAGTACCCTGACACAATGAAGTGACATACAGTGCATCAGTCAGTTTGCAGACACTTTATGACCTGTCAAATCCCATGAGAAGGGAAACCCAGAAATCCTTCAAAGCCTCCCCAGCTTTACAGTCTGGTCCCCTGTAACACAGCTCTGCTGCTTGTCTGTGGACCGGCTCATTGGCCCTACCTCAGAGGCCTTCACTCAGCATCTCAATGTCTTCACTTAATGAAAAGCACAAGCTTTGATTTATTCCCCAGAATTTGCTTCCCCATAGAGGGCTTCCTCCTTCCTGAAACTTCCTTAAACCCCAGTTTACAGTCTGAACCAGGCCATCAGAACTGCACAAAACCAGCACTTCGCACTTCCACGATAGACAGGAGGGCAGAAAAACAAACTAGTGCACAGCCCACTTTCGACATTCTGAAATGACATTCTGGTCTTCCAGAATGAAAGCCAAACAAACTTGAAGCAAAACAGAAACCAAACCAAACCTGCCCATGAACTGCTAATCCAGCTATCTTGCTACTTATTTGCATTTATCTATTTACTAATAAACAGGTTCAAAAAATACCTTAAAGATTAATGTTTGTAAGAAACACCACATCTGAAGCAGAATCTAGGTCATTGATCTAGGGTTGTTTAATCTAGTGCTTGCTTGCAAAATACTGAGATAGCAGAATTTGAGATTATCCCTTTTTTACCAGCCAAGCCTCTAATGTATCAAATTCCCGAATAGTAAATAAAGACAGTGCCACTGTGGTCACAGGATTGTTATGTAATCTCTTGTTTGGTGGCTAGCCCCAGTGCTCTTATTTTCCTGACCAGTCCATCAATTTTATGGTTGAACCTTCAGAGTTTTAAGTGTTTGGATACTAACTTTTATAAAGGTTTAATGGATTGACAAGATCTATGTCAACACTGCTTTCAAACACATTGAGGCTTCTGTTTGCAGGTCTCCTAAAAATTACCCAAGTATTTTGTAGATCAAAACCTTCTGAACCTGACTTAAATGTTTCCGCTGAGTAACATTTACCTGCTAAGGGTGGCCTCCAGGCCATCCCCAAGCAGCCACTGTTTCACTTAAATTCCAAGTTTCCATTTTAAAAGATACAATAATAGCAATACAGATGAAGAATTAAAATAAAAATAAAATCAGAGATGGCACTTGAATTGCAGTTGTTCTAGTAGTTAGCCATGAAACCAATCTAAAAATTTACAACAGGTTCTAGACAGAATGGCTTAGATGAAAATCCCAATAAAATATACCTTTTTTTGGCTGCATGATGGAAAGACCAGTGGGTGAACTTTTACATGATGAGGGTGGAGACACTATGCTGTAGTGCACAATGGAAGCAGCCTGCTGTGGCTTTGACTTGGATGAAGGTGGCAATAATGTAGGAGGTGATGGCTTCTGACTTGAATGGTTGCTATAAACTATGAAAGTAAAAGCAGTAAATAAGGCTGCCATAAAAACAAAACACCCCACACAGCTTTGAAGTACCTTCAGCTTTCCAGCAGGTCAAAAAGCTACCCCACAAGGCTCAGTTTTCAAACTCCTCTTAAGAAAATCACTGCTCCTACTCTGTTAACTGAAACCTAGAAGGGTTCTTGAGTAGAAGAGCCAAATATGCTGCTTCCAAAATGTACCTCACTCCTTCTGTCAAAAGGAAGCCCAAATCTCCAAGTTTTCAGACCCATCTGGCTATTCAGGAAAGGATGGAAGTGATTCTGCTGCCAATGTATGGCTCCCATGTCTGTCTTAACTCACCAGTAGATGTGCAAGGCATTATGATGTATGGTACTGGATTTTTAAAAAGTAACTTGAGATATTTCAAAGATAAAAAAAATTGAGATTTCAAATTATTCTGCCTCAGGGTTAAAAATGGAAAATAAATTCAAAAATGGAACAAAAGAGGAAATAGAATACAGCAGTTAATTCTAAATCAAACCCTTAGCAGCAAGTATCCAACCACCCAGCATAATAATAGCTAGACATTTTTTAAGCTTATCAATAAAAACTTTGTTTTCCCAACCTGCACACTGCTGTCCTTGAAGCTGCTGTGAGTTGCATGGTGATGATGTTCTAGGAAACTGTATCTGCTCTGATCCAGGAGGCTGCAAATATCCTACAGATGAACTGTAATAACCAAAAAAGAACATGACTAACAGGAATTTATGCTACACTCATTTAATCACGACTTCTGCATTTGCTGTGTACATGTACTGCAAATCACTGAGCTTTTGTTAATTTTAAATCAGTAATATTCCCACCTACCCCTGAATTCATTCATTCTTCAGAAGACTGAAGCTTCCCACCTCTTCCTTAGCAAAAACACGTGCCCTGCCTACACTGAGAAATGTATTAATGCACCTATTTTGATATTGTTTTTGTGTCCATATATCAGCATGAAGACATGCAGAATAATAATAATAAAACACCAATTTGTTGTCTTGCTCACTTAAGCAGAACTAGGTCTCAGTTAAGTGATCCCCACAGTCCCTGCCATGAGGATTTGGGATGCAGTCCCTCAGCTGGGGGCTGGCCCTGGGCAGCTGGGGCACAGCTCTGCTCCAGGGTCCACTGACACAGCCCAGGGAGGAGATGGCTTTTTCCAGCGGGGCGTGGGAAATGCAACAGGGCTCCAGGGGATAAACAACCATTCACCTGTTTGCAAAATGTAGGAAAAGGGTAACTTTAAAAAAAGTTTATTTATGCCAGGTAGATTTTCAGGGTAATCAGGGGAAAACTAGGTAACAGACATAGTTAGATTCTATTATTCTATTATAATTCTGTTAGATTCTGCTGAGCACACTAATGCTCAGCCAGAACATCAAGTTGGTGGACCATAATCAGAACAGTGCATATAGAATCCTGTACTAACAGAAAAACATTCTGAGAATAAAACAATTCCTTCAAACTGTGGAAAAAAATGAGTAGGTTTAATCTTCTTGAACCTACTATTTTTACCTATGTTGTCAAAAGTTTTTTCCATCCTTTGTCCCACAGGTCACTTACAGAATTGTAAGATTCCCTTCCATTAAAGCAGACAAAACCAAGTGAAAACTAACACAGTTGCTCTCAAACAGCTTCTGATCTGCCTACCGATTCTAGTTTTCAGCAGTGACCTGTAGGTTTGACACTCAGCTCCTGCAGAACAGCATTCTGCTCTCCTTGTTCAAGTGCTGCAGCGAAACTATTCTGATGAAAGTAAGATGCTGTCACTGGTTGCTAGTTTGCTCTGAATTCCTTATAAATGAGAGGGACATTCTAAAGTACACAAAAGATCAAGCAACCAAACTTAATTCAAGAAAAGTCTAGAATTATGCCTACCTGTGACTTCACTGAATCTCAAATATAATAACTACAGAAAAGGATTAAAAAACCTTCAGATACAAAGAACAGGAATTCAGATTTAAGTAGACAAAACCATGTGGTGATGACACAAATACTACTGAAGTCTGCACTCTCAAAAGGATGAACAAGCTTCACACTGTTGCTGCTTGTTTAAAAGCTCCCGGGTATTTTTAGATGCTGCACATTTGTAAGTTCAAAAAAACTTGAGAAAGAAAAATTTGTAACAAGCATTAATCCTAATGAATTCTCCTAGGTACTTGCCTATCTGTTCTCAAATAGACTGCTTTGGGGACACGGGTGTATATTCAGGGAGGGCTGTACATGCAGACCAATTTGCTGCTACCAAGGTAGGTAAAAAAAAAAAGAAAAGAAAAAAGGTTATTTATCAAACAGAAGCCAAGTTTCTATACTTGTTACACAGCCAGCTTGGTGCCAGCAGGCCTCATCTAAATACAGAATAAGATAAACCTTTTCCATACAAAGTTTCAAAAAAGAAGTCAGTCTTTTTCTGGGATTCAAATTACTTTTCCTCTACACATTATTAATGTAATATCTTTGACAAAACCAGTGAATATGGATAGTCCTCTTAAATATTACTGCAGAAAGACTGAGCTGCTGAGCACACTGGTGTTTCATGGGTAAGAAATGGAATGCAAAAAATTTAAGAGGTGGAACTGCAGTAAAGTATTGCTGGAAGTGCTATGGAGACAATGTTTTCCAGTCCAACAAGTACATCACAATTAAAGCAGTACTGCTTGTTTCGCTTAATCGTGTAAGAGCAAAAATAGAGTATATATAGGCAGCCCATAAGTTTGCCTTTAAATTAATAGTTTCAATATCTGCAGTACTAAAAGCAGATCCTGTCAGTTCTTACAAAGCCACTAAGCTGCTGAGAAAGCAAGTATCAGTTAAACTTACCTTAGATTATTCTGTTGACCTGATGGAATGACACTGTAGTAGACTGGCATTCCTGTGGTGGGCAGCCCTTGGCTGGACTGACTGGGAATTATAACAGGCTGCTGATATGTCTGCTGGGGCACTGCTTGGGAACCTTGAGGCACCGAAACCTGCAACAGGCCACACAGTTAAGATTTTCTCCTGCAGACAATGTTTCTGCCTCTTGACCATCACCCAGTTGATATAAGAATTTAAAAATAACCCCAGAAATGGAAAGATCTCCTGGAGTTCTCTAAATCCAGAAGAATGATGATAACATTAGCTAAAATAACAATGCTCTATTAAAAAAAATTCTTTAAATCTTCTTCCCCCCCCAGTGGAAATGTTGGCTCCAAGGGACTCTATGAAGTAACAAGATATTTTCTCTACAACAGATAGTGGAGTGGTGGGACGAAACCTTCCAAGCTTTTCTTCCACACCCTCTGAACTGCAACTGACACAGGACTTGGCCTTCAACAGGACTAGAACTTGTACAGTTGTGACACTTTCTTGTCACTTCGGTTGTGGGTTTGTATCTTTAACTTCTGTCCCCAAAGTCACTTTTGACACCTGCTTGCAGCTTTCTACCATTTGTACCATAAAGCAAAGGACTTAAAGAAAACCCCAACAGAAGAGTCATTGGAAAGTTACGAATACATTACCCACCTGATAAGATGGCACTGAGGGATATGGAACAATCACACCTTGAATTTGATTCCCAATGTTGTTGTGTTGGCCACTGACTAGATTTTGATTCTGAGACTGCTGAACTCCAACTAAACCCTGGTAGTTTTGCTGCTGGTTGGGCAAAATCTGGTAACCTGAAATTATACATTTAAATCTTATTTTGAAATAATGAACACATTTTAAGCATAGTTGCTTATGCGAAAATACACGTGTAGCAGTTTCCAATGGCTTGTTTAATTGGGCAGCTTCACAACAGTTGAACTTACCATGCACATAAAAAGAAGCCAAAATTAAAATTAACATATTTACTCATTTGGATTCAGCATGAAATATTATCCATACTGTTTGCAATGCTGCTCCCACATGCGTGCGCTATTCATTTACACTCTGGCTTACATGCATTAACACCTTGATTTGACAGGTGAAAGCTGGAAGCACTTGAACAAAGCATGCTAGACAGGATCAAACCCAACTCATTGTCTGGTATTGTGAACAAAGCCATTCCAGGTACTTCAGTCTGAAAATTCTATATATGCAAAATTCAGCTTGGACTTCAGGTGCCCCAGGGGTCAGAGCATCTTGACTTGATGCAAAACTAAATCAGACTTCAGGAAAATTTGCATAAGGCATGTGTGCAAATCCTTTCCAAAGGGGAAATTTCTTCTGAAATCTGTAATGCTAAAACCAACTGGGGACTGAGAAAAATCTTCCAAGTTCAAGTCATGTTGGTACACAGTGGAAGATGTTTTATATTCAAAGTTTTCTTAGGGATACAAAGAAAGACTTTCTTATTCACCCCTCTATAGTGTCTCTAAAACAATTTATTACTGCTTAAACTGGTATCCTCTCATGTCTTTCAAAAATTGCCTAAAAAACCCCACCCTGCCCCAAAACCCAAACCAAAACACCCCAAGCATGAGTGCCAAACAGGAAATCTGTGCATTTATAAATTCCAACCTAAACTCCCCGTTTCCTCTTTTTAAAAAGCATTTAGCAGGTAACTGCTACCATGATCCAAACACATGCAGAACACAAGTTCTTTTTCTCTCATGTTCTATCATACAGGTGTGCACTACTTACCACGTCAGCAAAACCCCAGCACAGTCAGTGTTTCTGAGACAAAGCCAGTTATCCCTCCAGAATAACAAAACTGGGCTTGTCAAGATGCACTGACGGCAAGAAGAGTCTGTGTTTGAGTTGGACACATTCACAGCCCACTGACCTTGACATTCCCCACGCTTCCTACCTTGGCAAGGAACTATAATAGAGCAAATTTAGCTGCAAAAACTCACTTGGGTTTTCTTTAAACTGTGCTAAATAAAGGCTTGGTCTATTCTGAAAATAATTCAGTTAACATAAAACACCTTTTTGTGAGCAGCACCCACCGATGTTCATTGATTTCATCCACAGAGGGTACAATGAACATTGTGCCCTAACAGCCTCAGCTGGCTCTCTATAGAAATTGCAACAATGAACAATAAAAGAAGACTGTTAATATAATCAAATATTGCTTCAGAAAATTAAAGGGAAGAAGGTTCAGTTTGTTAAAACCAAGACAGCTATTCATTAGAAACACACAACACTATAAATATTTTCAGAGGACTAGACAAAACTTCAGAACAATACACGCTTGAGGTAGGATTAGTACTTAGAATTTTTAAAGCAGCAGAATGGGGAGCTGTGGTGTGACAGACCCAATCAGTGCAGTCAGAACCCCTCATATCCCAGAAATTGCAATGGACCCGTGAGCAGTTCTGCAGCCTTTTCTGGCACTTGCAGAGACAGACACAATCAATTCTGCAAGCAGAGGGAACTGGAACAATACAAATTGGCTGCCACGAAGGTTCCCCAGAGCGTTCCAAAGAATGCTCTATTTTTAGCTGCAGTTTCACCTCTGCATAGAGTGGGCTGACAGAAATGCAGCACTCAGCACAAACCCCACACCTGCCACAGCAGATTGTCCCATTACACAGAAATACTCTGAAAGTGGAGGCAAAAAAAGGAGCACATTTCTTAATATTTACATAATTCAAAAGAAATCACAGTTAATGTAAGAGAAGTTAACTCACAGAATATAGAAATACATTTTCTGAATAATGCATTAGGAGTGAGAAACCATATATTGAAGAACAGAAAAGCAAGTACAACCACTTGGTTAAAGAGCTGGGAGTTGATGATCTTGGTTATGACTATTACCATTATTATTAACTTCAGCCACTGTTACAACTGGAGTAGTTTTATCCCTGGCTTTTGAAGCAGAAGCCAGTTGAACTGCAGCTGATGTTTCTACAGGAAGTGTAGTTCAGGCTGGATTTTTAAACAACCTGTAGTTAGATCTCATGGTAATTGGGCTCACATTAACATGGCAATCGGGAATGCTTTTTTTCTTAAGGAGAGTTTTCTTCTCCCAACATCTTTTAGGCAATGAAAGCATTTTTATTAAAAACAAATCCCCCCAGAATATTTCACCTGAAACCCCTTTAAAAAGGAAGCCAGGAAGCAGCTGAAAAAGAGACCGGTTCACTGTGAGAAATGTAAACCTCTCAGACAGTGTTACGGCCCCGAATCCAACAGCTCATCAATAAAGTCAGGCCACTCCTCAACATTAGACCAGAAGTGGCTTCAGTTGCCATGCTCTCAGAAGCTGTCATCTTTTATCTGAATTTGTGTTTGCAAAGCTATTTCATAGTTAGTAACCACTTTCTGAGATGAACAAACCCCATGGCTTTTATGTAATGCAAGATTTGTAACACTCATTTTGGCCCAGGCACTTTGCTGTATGAGCCAAGTATGTGGTGCCTTTGGCTCAAAACCACACATTGCTAATACGCATCAACCACTTCAGGTGTAGCTTTAAGTCAAATTAATACAAACATCAATGGTTTAAAATAAATTACAAAGGAGAGAATTTTCAAATACACCATCTTATGAGGTGTTTTCAGAACAGATAACAAGACATGGAACCATCAGTTTCTAAAATGCTGATTCAAATTTGCCTATAAAGCACTAAGCGAGAACCAGCAATGGCTAGAGAGCAGTTTGGAGATTTTCAGTTAAACAGTAATTATCAGTTTCTGGTAAGATCCTTCTTTCTCCTATTAGTGCTGGTAAACACCAAGTTACCAAACACTGAATAGAATTATTGGCTGGACTATCCCCATACTACCTAACCATGGTCCCCTGATGTCAGAGTGCAGGTACAGGGCACATGATCAAAGCAGTAGTGCAGCTTGTCTGTGCAGCTTGCTTATTTTATTTCTTCCAGGACAGAGAGGAAGTTTATCTGCTGACACTTTTCATCCACAGCCAGTGAAATTCAGTTAAAATACAAAGAGCCAAAAACATATAAGAAAGGAACTTACCTAATAGCAACCTTTGCACCTTATCACCCTGTGCTGTCCAATTCAGACTGGTTTGTTTAGGTACAAATGTACACTGAGCTCTCTGAGTTGGGGAGTTTGTGTGCTAGTCACACAGGGTGTCCCCACAGTGAGAAGTAATCCCCCTTGAGCCTCAGACTTTTTGCTATTAAGTAGTCTAGGTATTAAAAATTCTGAGGAAGGAAAGCAGGTTTTGTAATACAGTTGGGTAACACATCTTTAACACCAGTGGATAACACAAGTTGCAAAACCAAGTCATTTGTTTTCCTTTGAAAAAAATCTTTGTGAATTGAACCCTGAATAACTGCATCAAGTGTTGCTACTATTGGAGCACTTCGTAGAAGAAGTGCAGAAGAGGAGCCACCCCTCTTACATGCTGCTTCATAGGACATTAATAAACCCAGTTAATATTTGTAAAAGCTGATCTTCCATCCGGTTTCTGTAGAGCAACATATAGCTGGGGGCAGGGGAAGGAATTAAGACCCTCCTGAAGGAAAATCAGAAGGATGTTATGCATTCAACTAAGAGCTGGTAAAAAAGCCTGGTCTTTAAGGATCTCTGCCCCCAAACATCACTAGTTACTTCTGAAAGTTTTGACCATGAGTCAGGATATTACTGAGAAATAATTTCTTTCAGTAATACAAATCTTATTGAACAAGTCATAACAATATTTAGAAGTACAGATTGTCAGAATAATGGTAGCCTACAGTTAAAATCTGTTAGGAAAAAAAGACAACAAGAAAGGAAGGAGATGGAAATCAAGCTTGATAACATTGACAGAAGGGTAATTTAGACAGTTGAAAAGTCTTTACTAAAATAGGTAGCCATGTAAGACTCATTATGTATTCCATCCAATACCCTGATACCTTTAATCACAGGACAGAAAGACAGAGTAAAGCAGTATCATCAATATCTTCTGCACAGCACTCTTTTCATGCCACAGCATCTAAGGTTGGGATCTTTAGCTTAGAACTTTCACTTAAGGTACATCTCTTTAATGTGACATCACTTAAACGTACTAATCGATCTTACTTTGCAGGTTAATCAAGTTATTAGTTACTAAGTTACAAATCTTTAAAATTATTAACTTTTAAATTTTAAAGCCTCTATTATCAAAGTTACAGCATGAGCCAGTCAAAGGAATGGCTTGAATTCCAAATTCCACAAATTTTTTTCCACCTTAGGTTAGTTACAGCTTGTATTCTACATTTGATCCTCTACTTTATTTGAAATTTTACAGCAAAATAAGTTTAAAACAAAGAAGCGGAAGAAAAACCACACAAAGTTCTAATGAAATGCTGAAAGAATTGAACCAACCTGTCTGCTGGCCAGGCTGCGGCAGGGCCTGGTTCTGCTGCGTGCTGTAATGGACAGAAACAGGGCGGTACTGCTGGCTGGAGTGCGGGTACTGGCTGGAGGTACAGTAACAGGGTGGCATCTGCAAAGGAACAATCAGAAGGTCATTACCTGCATGCAGCTTTAGAGAAGGCAGACATCTAAATGCAGAATCCATAAAACAAAGATGCAAAATTTATTAAAAGGTGCAATGGATTTTAAATAGTTCAGCGATTCAAAAATCCCTTATAATACATAAATTTCCTCTTTAACAGCCGATTTCTCTACTTTCTTTGTCAAAGCAACAATCTCCAATTTCCACCAAGGAGCATTTGAGAGACAAGAAGACTATGCAGAACATGAGCTGCAAGTAAATAGGAAAACCCGTGTGATTGTTGCTCCTCAAGTAAACTGAAATCACTCATTACAAACCACGGACCCAGAAAAGACCCCAACCCCTGAACAAAAGCAGAGCTGCAGTTCTGCAGAGAGCCCCAGACCGAAGGAAAAGGTGCCGAGCAGAAGAGCGGGGTCAGTTTTTCCCTGCAGGGTTCGGGAGGCCGTAGGGGCCGTGGTACCTGTGGCACGGGCTGCTGCACATATCCCTGCTGCGGGAGCACGGGCTGGCCCACGGCGTGCCCGGGGCCCGAGTAGGCCGGCGCGGGCTGTGCCGCGGGCGCGGTGGCGGGCGCGGCGGTGAGGATGTAGCCGGGCTGCTGCGGGGGCTGCAGCACCACGCCGGGCTGGAACAGCGCCGGGCCCGGCTCGGCGCCTTCGGCCGGGGGCTGCCGTGCCAGGCTCAGGTGGCTGAACTGCGATCCCAGGTTGTCTTGCTGCAGGCGTGGGAAAAACGGGAAAAACTACATTTGCAAACGCACGTTCAAGGAAAAGAAATAGAACAGCCAAATAGCTCAGTAAGTTTCAGACAGTACATCTCACGTTACTGGGCAGCAGCAACAGCAGCCAAAGAACAACAGCAAAGAAGATGGAACAGTAGCAAATTATCTTTGGGGCTGACAGCAGGAGAGAACATCCATGTTCAGACTTCACTCTTTTCACTGCAAATATTTTGCCTTTTGGATTACATCTGCCTTAATCTACTTATAGTGAGAATTCATTTGTCAAAAAGAAAGTTCAGGATTTGTGTCACTAACGATTTTTGACTCCAAAACTTGAGCGAAAACATCTGATCTCAGTTAAAATAGCAGGATGCATTAGGATTGTTGAAGTAAATTTTTGGTTTTAAGAGTTTAACATAATGAGGTTCTAATCTTGAATTAAAGTACTTTCCTCTAACTCAATCATCTACATGAAAAAATTAATTATCTTTTAATTTGAAATCAAGTAACCAAAGTGAGAAATGTGTTCCAGTGGTCACCTTCTATCTGTGTTTTATTAACAGCTGAAAGGATGCCACCGATTGCACTGTGCACTGCAAGGATCCTGTGGAATCTGAAACTTCTGTTACTGGAACCCCAAGCTCCTCCTCTTAACAAAGAATTTAGAGTCAAATTAGCAACATACTGAAAATTAGCAGTGATCACTAACTAGTATTGCTTTTTTTTTCTGCTAAACAGGAAGATGTGGTTCATACTGCCAAAGTGGACTCTCCAAACATGCAGGAACATGAACACTATTTCAAGACCACTTGGTCTTAGGTCATCCTGAAGATAGGAATTAATCAAGACATGTAAGTGCAAGCTCCATCTTTTACTGATTAGCTACATTCACATTTTATGATGTTATGATTTTTTAGTTTCCAGGCTAAAAATATTATTAATTACTGCCGGAAATATGAATTTGCACCTAAAGCTGAATTTAGTGTACCTTTAGTATGTATTTAGTACATCTTAAAAAGCCTTATTTTCATTAGATAGCAATCTAACTTTGGTATTTCATTTCTTAATGGTGCCTATTAAATGCAGCTATAATACTTTTCTACATTGGATTTTCCAAATCTGGAGTTTGAAGAGAAGATACTGCATGTGAGTTTATCTTAGTTCTAAATATGTCTGAAGGATGAACCCAAGGCACACCACACTGGTTTCTGTTACACTACCAGTGTAAGTAAAGTCTGACCTGGTCACTTTGTCCTGCAGTGACAAGCAGGATTCAGCCCTGGAACATGGCATTCCCAATAAATGGAGAAAGCACTCCCTTGGTGCCAGCTACAGAGGTGCTACACTTGGATTACAATCCAAGACCATCAATCCTTTTCATTATGTTACATAAGTTAACATCAGCAGGAATAAATTCAAACTGCCAGGGCACTTAGTTTTGGAACCAATTTCCTGAATGTGAAATGCTTTGAAATTACTACACACAGGAAGGAGTTTCCTTCTCTGCTTTAGCACATATTCAAACTCTCAGCTTCAGGAGCAACATCTCTACTGAATTCAGCTAAAACTGCATTTATTATATGACATTTCTGATTAATGTTGAAAATTAGCTATTGTACAACACCCTGGTGAGTTAACCTTGGCTGGCTCCTAAGTGCCCCCAGGTCACTCCATCCTTCCTCTAATCCTTAGCAATACAGAGGGACAAAATATGATGAAAGGCTTATGGGTCAAGAAAAGGACAGGAAAATCATTCACCAATTACCACCACAGGATGACTAAATTTATTTATGCCAATTAATAAAAGAGTAGGATAGTGAGAAATAAAAAAACTAAAACCAACTTCCCTCAAGCCCACTGTTTCTTCCCAGACTCAACTTCACTCCCGAATTTTCTACCTCCTCCTTCAAGTATCACAAGGGATGGAGAATGGGGCTAGTGATCAGTTCCCAGTCATGTCTCTATTGCTTCCTCCTCCTCACTCTTCTGCTCCAGTATGGGGTCCCACCCACAGGATACCATCCTTCCCAAACCTCTTTGAAGTGGGTTCTTCCCAAAGGCTGAAGTCCTTCAGGACTGGAGTGCCCTAGTGTGGGTCCTACCAGAAAACCTGCTCCTGAAGGCTCCAGCTCCCTTCAGAGCACCTGTGGGATGCTCCAAGGGCTGCAGGGCAGATATCTACTCCACCATGGTCCTCCATAGGCTTTAAGGGGAGAATCTGCTTCACAAGAGTCTCCTCCCCAGGTTGCAGGCTCTGTTCCAGCACCTGGAGCATCTCCTTGCTCTCCTCCCTCTGGCCTCAATACCTGCAGATTTGTTTCTCCCTCCTCTCCCTCACGCCCTTTTCCAAGCACACTCAGAGGTGCCACCAGTGTGAATGACTGACTCAGCTTGGGCTGTGCAGTATCAGCCCTGGAGCTGCCTGAAATGGGCTCTGTCCAACATGAGGCAGCTCCCAGTCTCTTCTCCCAGAAGCCATCCCTGCAGCTCCCTGCTCCAAAACCTTGCCACATAAACTCTACACAAACATGCACTCAATTCAGTAGAGTATCAGAGCAGACTTTGACCTGGACTCTAGTTCAGATTCTCCCTTGGGTAACAACTCTCCTTTACTAAGTTTCAGTTTCACTTTGTGTGGCTTTTCTTCTTTTTTACTGGTTTCTGAGAGACTAAGATATTTTATTTCCAGCTTCTACTTATCAAGCAATGGATACTAGAGAAGAGGGTACCAAATAGGCTACAAAGAGGTAACCAGAAAACATCAGAGCAGCTGATCCCTCAGAATGTATTAAGGTTCAGCAGAACAGTGAGCAGACAATAAGAAACAATGGAAAGAGGTTAATCCAGAGACATAAAAAGGTAGTGACTGGCTAATGAAACAGCACTGAAAAACTTCCTTTACAAAGGGAAAGGGAAATAATGTATCTCAAAATACAGAGATTTATAGGCAGAGCCTTAATTGTACATATTCCTGCTGAACATGAAATGTTCCCTTCTCAGGCTCTCAGGTGCTGTGTCACTGTGATTGAGAGCCAGTCACTACCCTGGTATCACAGGGCACTCAAACAGCCAAGCAAAGGTCAGCAGCCACCAGAGATGAGGCTGTGCAGGGAGCAGAGAAGAGAAGGTGTAATACCACAGAGTATTGCTGTGCAGAGGAGGCTGGCAGGAGCGGGGGTGGGTACGACACTGCAGAGTACTGGACAGGCTGGGAGGAGGGCTGCAGAGCCCGCAGAGGCTGCAGAAACAACAGGGTTATGAACAAGGTTAACTCCAAAGTAAGAGAAGTGGAAACAAGTATTTTGTAACAGAAAAGCAACTGTGCTCCAGAAGAGCAACTTGCTCCACTCTGAGAAACAGAATGGATACATCTTTTTTCTTAAGCTTAAGACTGCATAGAATGAAAACAGAAGTAACTCTGAATATCTCAGTCTCCCAAAAGACAGTTATTGCTTTTTTTGTTACACGCTATATTAGCTATGTCAGCAAATTGCTTCTAACATTTACATGCGTTTTAAACACAAGCTCTTTCAAAGCATCTAAAGGAAGAATGAATTTACTACTAACCATGGATTCAAACATACTACTTTCATTTATTCAACGGTAGTAAAATATTTTCTCTAGATAGTTATCATTGCTCATAATATTTCAGGCAGGCTTAATTCCAGCATCCATTGAGAAGGCAATCAGAGAATTAGTACAGAATTTGTGAAGAAAATGGCAAATACTACATACACACTTCTGTGAACTAGAAAGAGTACAAATGAGACTTTTCAAAACAGATCAGCTCTACTGTGGCATACCCAGCTATCTGAACAGGTTTAAACAGGGAAAACAAACAAAGGTAAAAGGTTTAGATGAAATTTTATAACTTTTCAATAAAATTTAAGAACCATCTGAAAATACCACAGGAGACTAAAGCCAGTACCTTGGTGCCTGAAATAGCTGCTGTGGAGAGGGAGAATTCTCCCTTCTCCTGCCCATATATTTTGCTTTTCTTCTCCTTCTATGGCTGGGGCAGTCTTTAATCTTGCCTATTTGACTAAAGTCTTGTACAGAACAAGGATAAAATACATCCTGTACTCATGTGTGTGGTTTTGTGAGCAGAATGGGCTGAAGTGCTACTCCTGAGATGTTCATGCTGTACCAGTCCCGAGCTACTCCTTCTGTGCCATGACTCCTGTTTGTGCTGTACAGCCCAGGAATTCATCTGGCTGAGAAACAACTCTAAAACAAGAAACCCAAGGTTCCAGTTGGATTAACTCTCTTCCCGGCTGCCAACTATATTGCTCTTAATGCCTGGGTAACTCAACAGTGCATTAGAGATGGAGGCAGAACTTCTTGGTAACAGAACATTTTCATACTAAAATTCCTCAGTATTTTTAAGAAAAGGCTGCCTACTATGCTGAGCAGAGCTGATAGCTATGAGGACTGGGAGGGAAAAAGCCCAGTTACCCTGATCTGTGACTGTTCTTCACATCCACTGCAGAAGAATAAATGACCCCCCTGCCCCTGTTCCCAGAGCTGAGTGAGAGCCCTGGAGTCCCTGAGCATGTGTTTGACAAGTGCACCTGTGAGAGGATGGGGTTTGCTCCGGGCTGGTGCTGGCCAGGGCTGGGCAGGGCTGGCTGAGGTGCAGCTCCAGGCACTTGGGTCCTAACAGGCTGCTGAGGCAGGGGAGGGTTGTACACAACTGCAGTGCCATCGGGATTGAGGAACGGCTGACCTGCCCAGGGGAGAGACAACAAACACAACCAGCTGCACCATCTCAGCTGGGAGAAAGTACACAAATATACTTACAGCAGGCAAAATGAATAACATAATAAAAATGAAAAATAAGAGGAATCATACTGGTTTATATGACAGATTCATGCCAAATGCCCACAACTATAACAGAAATGACTACATGCAGCTACAACCCAAAACATTTAAAAAGATACCCCAGTCTTTATGTAGTGATCACACATAAAAATTTATTATATCCTACTCAATTTGAAATTGATTTTTAATCAAGTAGATTGAATATGACAGGAGTAATAAAGGAAAACTCCACTAAATACTGTTTTAAGGATCTCTTAAATATTAATCTCCTTAACAAACGTGAAAGCCAATCAGAACACAGGAGAGCTTAAAAGCAAATGTTTTTTGAAAACTATATAAAGCAATAACTGCCCTGGTATTCCCATGACTGCTAATGAGATTACTGATAAAGGACTCTCTTCCCTCTCTTAGATTAATTGGCTTTTACCTTTCAAAATAAATAACATAGAATTATTCTCCTATTTAATAATTTGCAACCTCAATATTACAGCAATGGGCCAATGAAAAAGAGCTGAAAAATAAACTCCATAAAAGTAAATTATGAAAGAACTCCAGTGATTTCTTTTTGTGCCGGGTTGGAAAAAACCAAAACAAATCAAAGGAACAACAGCCTGGCTGGCAGGGACCCGTGCCTACCTGCTTAGTGACACGTGTCCTGCAGTGGCTTATTCTGATGCTTAAAGGGCCCAACACTGATGTAAATTTTTCTCTTCTCTGATTTAAAGATATTCTTGTCCTTTCCAGAAAGGTTTAAACTGAGCCTAAAGCCTTTGCACCCTGACAAAGCAGACCAATGCTCCTCCAGACTGCTTGGTTCCTTCATATTTAAATGCAACTGCTCAACATAAAGAATGAAACAGTTACTGAAGAAAGGACTGAGGAATTCTTGGCAGACACAGAGGGAGCACCAACAAACTTGCAAAAATAAGCTACAGCAGCTGGACTGCAGCTCATCAGGTGATACTCAACTGAGTCCAATAGATTTCTCTTTAACACTCAAGAGAATTGGCAATGTTCAATAGAGACTGAGATTTAATTATTTCCTTCTACCACTTCCTGCCAATCACCAGAGCTTCACTTATTTATTGGAATGGCTGGGTAAGAACTGTCTCTTCCTAATTATCAAGGCACAGAATCCTCTGTCAGAAACTCTGAGGAGCCAGCTCTGCTTCGGCTGGCATTGGAACAATAAAGCCAGAGGAACAATTACAGAATATGATGATTCAAGTACATTGGAAATCAAAGTTTATCTGAACCTAAATGTTCCTCATTCTCAAAGTGTTCTTTATCTTCTATAAGAAGCTCATTAGACATTAACATAATTATGAAAGACTACTAATGAACTTAGCTCTAAGATGACAAATACATTCTCCTCCAAATCCAATGGCTATCTATGAAAATTAGGTCCTACAGCAACTCATTCGTAACCAAATTTTTAGCAATTGATTCATACTAAGAAAAAAGAGAAATGTATCTATTTCAATGTTATACCTTCTAATTAAGAAAAATATTTACACGATCATTTTAACAACCCCAATGAGAAACATTTTGCTTCAAATGTCACGTGCAATTATATTCAAACATAATCAAGTCCATCTACAGAATGATGGTAAATATAATCTGAAGTATTTTCTTTTCTACAATGAAAAAAAATCAGTATACTAAAATTAAAATATATAATTTCCTAAAATTACGATCTTTTACATAAAAGGTAAATTAAAATTTTCAGTACTTCCTAATTTCTATGATCAGTAGAAGTTTATCTAGAGAATGGTAACTCATTACTTAATCCAGACAAGTTATTACAGATCTCCTTGCACCTACATTATGATGTATAAATTTTCTACTACTGGCTAAAAAAATACCCGTATTGGCCAATAACACCAACACTGATTTAATCATGTTTTCAAGTGACAAGGAGAAGCTTAGAAATAGCATTTCATCCTGTGCTTCTTTTTTACACTTGTATTAACTCAGCCTTGAGCATAGAGATGTTGAGTATGTTGCATCAAAAAAAATGAAGAATAAGTTCTTTCAAGTCAATATAAATCCTTTCTCAGGCCCTCTCCCCTCACTGAAACTGTTTCATAGTAGCACTGGAAAAGACATTTTCCTCTCCTGAAAAAAGCTGAAACAATTAAGTTATTCTGTGCTCTGGACAGTACATCATATGATTTTCATATTTTGTGCAAATCACTCATTAGAATTTTACATGTAAGTTAAAACTCTTCTAGAGAAATTCATGTGAGTTTACTCATTCCTTTGATCCTCCAGTCATGCTTCCTTGTTAAATTAAATGCATTGAACAAACACAACCACATTAAAAAATAAAGAGAAAAATAAAGGACAAAGGACAATATTGACATGAATTCTTATGCAAACACTCGTGCATTTTTTACCAAGTTCCCCAGTGTAACAGAGACACCCCCAAGCATGTACCAACCTGTTTGAGGGTTGACCAGCACACTGCCAGGCGGGATGCCCGCTGCTTCCAAGGGAAGCAGAAAGAAGCTACTGCTAGCAGCAGGTGCCACTTGCCCGCTCATGCCACCATCAAAGGAAAGAGAGTTACTAGAGCTGACAGTTGGATACACGGCAGGCGTGCCAGGAGAGGGCTGGCTTAGAGCTGGCACTGGAAGAGGCTGCTGGCTGTGAGAGAGAGAACCCGTGGAGGACCCTACACTACTAGAAGACTCTGAACCTAGGAAAGGAGTAACGAGAAATTGGTTTTACCTGGAGACAGTGACATCATGCTCACTTTAAAATATACACTTGTAAGTGCTCACCCTGAAAGCTCAGCATAAAGCATGTTATTCAACAGCAGCCTTGTCAATGGACTCCCCCTCCATCTCCCCTGAAATACCTTTACAAGGTCCCTTCTGTGAACCAAGGGTCAATTCAGCACTGCTTTGCACTGCAAAGTGAGGCTTTCATATCTAGCTGGTTTTTTGGTCAGAAAATGCAAACCTGTACCTCCAGAATTCATGGAAGTGAGGCAAGCATGGACTAGTTTCTTTCCAGTCCTGGGGCCAGATCTTCTCTGACTCAGCTGCTGGACAATTTGCACTACATTAAAACCCTCAATGCAATTTGTTTCCTCCTCTGACAATCTGCAGGCAAAAATCAAGAATACAGCTAGAAGAAATGAGGGTAATATGGTAGCATTAGCCTGGCTTTATGCAGCAATTCAAATTTCAAAGGGGTATGAAATAGCCAATTGAAATCAGTAATCATTTTGCAGATATAAATGACTATGAATGTTGCAAGGCAGTGGAGAACCAGACCCTGAGCTTCCTGAAAGCCAAGGCATGCAGCTAAAAGAAATATTCCAAAAGTTCAGTATGCAGAGGTCTGTGGAACTGCTGTTCCCAGGTCTCTCTACACCTGGAGCTTTAGGTACACAGTTTAGCAAAGACTTAGCAATGAAATAAGAAGTGTGTGATACTTGCAGTACTTGGAAACAGAATATAGTTGTTTAAATTTACAAACTCCTCATTAGCAGCCTCTATACAATCTAGAAGAAAAAGCAAGACTCAAAAAGCACTGTAATGGAATTTATGTACTGCTTAAAGTTACTTTGCATTCCTCCATCCAAGTTGCTAATTGTAACCCTTCTACTTGTGCTTTCTAAGAGAGCATAGCTTGAAGCATTGGCCTTTTTTATTGGTGAAATCAAGTGAAATCAAAGCTGTTAATTGTAAACTGGGTGAGACAGCACAACCCAGCTCTGCAAAACCATCATTGCATGAGCAGAGTTACTTGGATTCATTTCCAACTGTATTCACTTCTAGATTATGCAGGGAAGTGAGGCTGAAGCCATCATAACCACAGCTAATTACAGCCCTGAACAACATGAACAAACCCAAGCTCAACATGTGCCAAATCAAAACCTGGAACTGTATAAAGCAACAGCCATCAAGGTGAGCATTCCAAACCTGGAATGTCCAAATCTCTCAGAATGCCAAAATAAAGTTTCCAGCAAAAATTTTTATGAATCCATTTATGTGCTTGAAATTTAGCCAATGAAGATTTCTAAGACTTTTATTGTCAGGCCGCAGTTTCTTTTCAAGCTGTGCCAAACAACATCACTACACTGCTAAATGGAATAACTCCGAATGATGGCACAGTTTTACAGCAGAAGTACCTTGAAATGTTTTGGGTTTTTTATATAAGTATACAATGGACAAACAGAATTTGTTACTGTTTTACTGCATTAAGATATAGCAGTGTGGCCAGTTACCTAAAAGGTAGTGGTAATCTAAGGAAAAGCAAAAAATTTGAAAATAGATCCTCATTAGAAATCTTTATAAATAAGATCAAAGCCAATATTATTAAGGCAAGCAATTATATTCTGCTTTTTTAGAATTCTACTTCAAATTCTGAAGCAGCCCACCAGTAACCCACCCATGTATTACAAGCCTCAAAATTCTCCACGGATTAGCAACTGGATCAAATTATGTTGGCATTCGAAATACGAATATTTACTAATTTTCATTTTTGTCTCACAGAAGATTCATTCCCCTATTTTTGAGATTTTATTTCCACATTAGTTACAAGTTAACATCCTTTGAAACCCTGACTCTTGCAAGTATTTTTCCCCAACATATTTGAATCTTAAAATTAAACAGTACGCTTTGTTTCACTGATGTCATTTCTCAGCATCAAAAAATTAATTAAGCATTTTAGCCATATTCATTTTAATGTAACAGAAGAAAGAGAACACAATAAAAATAACTACCAATTCATAGGCTTTAATGCTGTTGTATCTGAGCTAGAAGAACAGCAGTGCACAGTTTCCTAAGACCGTGCAATGCAGCTTTGCCCCACTAGAACCAAAGAGCTGCACTCCAAGTATTTGATACAAAAATATTTCTGGTAAAAAACATTTTCAAACCCTTTGCATGAGATCAAAGGCATTGAACTTCAAGCCATCTACAACACACATGAAGATTCTCCTTCCAAAGCCGGAAGTGTTCACCCCATTTGTGACATTACGGTTCTAGGGCTGGGTGTGTAGATATTCCCTGTGTGCAGCCCCTGTACCCCGAGGGAATGGGATGCACGGAGCCTCCCCACCTGGAACACCTGCCATGCCCACCCAGCTCAGCCCCCAGAGCCTGCTGTACCTGTCTTGGACAGCCTGCCCGTGCTCTTGCTGCTGCCAGAGCTGTCCCCACGGCTCAGCACCGAGATGCCGCTGAAGCTGCTGGCCTTGGTGACCGCGGGCTTCAGGTTGCGCAGGGAGCTGTCGGAGTCGGTGCTGCTCCAGGGCCGCGGCTCGCAGTACCGCAGCTCGGTCTCTGTGCTGCTCTGGTGGCTGTTGGCTGATCTCCCCGATGCCTCCTTATTGATTCTGCAAGTTACAAACTCAACTTTTAGCACAAGCAGTGCTTGCAAATTAAGGGAAAAGAAATAAAAAGAAGGAAACAACAAGAAGGAAAAGATAAATGCATGCAGAAGACTTTGGGTTTTGTTTTTTTAAAAGAAAGCATCAAATACCTAAGTATCTGTCGTCTTTGTTGTGTACTATTAGTTTCTTCCTCCTGGATTCTGTTGACATTTTAATAAGATAACTTAATATTTATTAAGAAAATTGGAAGACAAAACAGAATTAAACAGCAAATTTTCTTACCTTTTATCAGTGAAATAATTCTCTTGGGAACACAGGGACTGAGGGGCAAAGAAGTGCAGAAATTAATATGAATGGCATCTAGAACCCCTGCTACAAAACACACAGCAATCTGGAGTCTTCTATATTATACAAAGATTTCTACAGCACCCTCTTTATATTAAGCTGCCTTAAAAACTTTACCTCTTGATGAATAATTTCCACGAGGAAACAAGACAATATAAAAAGGCCCACGTGCAAGAAATCAAAGTCAGCATGAGGATAGTTACAATGCTGCTCAGATGGTTTCTATCAGACTTTTTCTGAAGTTACAGTTCTTCCCTTGGGCCTTTGGTGTTTTCTGTCACTTGCAGCTGGTGTGTAATTCCCAGGGCTGTCACAGCACCTGAGCTGCCTTGTCTTCCGCTGGGAAAGGTGGAGGGGGGGAGAGGCCATTGCTGCTGCAGTAACTGCTCAATGCCCTGGGTACCAGTCTGGGCATGCTACAGAGCACACAGAACAGAACCAAAAAGGCTGCTCCTTACTCAAATTATGTTGTCCTTGACTGTGACTCCCAACATCTGGCACACAGCTTCTAAGAGTGTAATACATGGTAAATTAAGATGCAAAAGGAAAATGTAATTTTATATCCAAAAGTCCATTCTTCTTGTTTGTAACTAAGGTGAACAAAAAAAAATAAATTAGCCTCTCAAGAGCTCGTTACTCTCTTCAGAATCTGGTTTTGGATGTGCAAGAGTTATAGATAAATGTCAGAAGTGGATTATTAAAAGTAACACATATTTTTAAAGACATATCTGTTCTGTTTTACTCAACATAATCACTACTTGCAATTGAATTGTAGCCCCTACAATATTGTCCTGCAGGGTATCTCCAGTCAAGAGATCAGACTGCCAGATTCCTGACAGGAATTTCATATATAGGACCTCAAATCATTTTACTGTGGTTGCTATAGATACAAGTGAGAAAAGAATTTTTTTGCTTTTTAATTTGCTTGGGTTTCTTTCTTCTTTTAATTATTGCTCTGAGCAACTGAAATGACTGCAATACCAAAACTCCATCATTTAAATTGCAGTGAGGGGAGAAACAATGCAAAGGGGGGAAACACTACGTAATGCTAGAGAACACTCCTCAATAATTCCTGGGTCGTTTGAGTTTCATACAGCAGCAATTAGAGAAAACAGAAGATTTCTCAGTAATTGCAGTATCATTTAAAACTCACTCAAGGCCACACTCTCTTATCTGCTCAGTGTCATTCAGAAATAGAAAGTTTCCTGAAAAGTCACCTGTGCATGTATGTGCATGAAGGGTTCATAGCAAACAGTGCCAGATTGGCTTTGATACGTACATCTTGTGCAAATATCCTTTCTCTAGCTCTCTGATATTCTTCTTCACGTTCTTCTATGGATTTACTTCTTCTGTCATCTTTTAATCGTATTCTCATCTAGATTAAGTGGTACAGTGTCAATTTAAGCAGGAAAACAGTAAGAATGCACAGTCAAACAGAGCAAGTGGAAGGAATAAACCACGTGTGCTTTACCTGGTTGTCATCTTTGTCTAAACTAGAGTTATCTCTCTTAAGGATGTACCGCTTCTGGAAGTCATCGCTCTTCTCATCTTTTATATGCTCGCAAAACTTTTGGTCAGGTCTGAGAAGAGTTGTTACAAAGAAAATATTTATGTTTTGTAAATATACTGCACACACAGTGGAACAAACTGAAATATATTCAAGAGTAATTTAAAATATACTTAATATTCTAACTGAAAAAAATAGATTTTGGCTGTCTGGGCAATGGAAAAGATGAGGTGCACCTCTGACAAATCCTGTCCTGAGGCATAACAAACCTGCTTTTAAAAACCTCTTCCTCCTTCAAAGCTTTTGCTGCAACTCCCAATTAAGGTGGGAAGCAAACCACATGCCTTTGGGGAATCAGAAGTGCTTTTGAATCCCAACTGGTGCCATGCAATGGATATTGGGCATGCATGGAAGTGAAGACAGGTGTTTGCCGCTAGAGCCGCAATACCTCAGAGTTCATTTCAAGGGAAAACAGAAGAAAGAAGGTGCAGGAGAAAGCACTGAAACTTAGAAACTTCTAAAACAAAATTAGGTAGAAATGAATAAGAGAAGAACAGTATAATGCAGGCAAGCAAGAGCTTCACACAGTCATATGGAGAGAGTGAAGCAACAGATTATAAATACTGCTTTGGTATTTTATCTACTTTGTGAAAGAAAAAGTGGTATTTTTCAAATCCTTGTTTTTAAAGAGAGATACCAAGTATCTGAATAATGAAACTACTGATATCATAAGAGAAGAGCTCAGACAATGAGGAAGTATTTGTCTAATAGAGGATAGAATAAATGTATGCTCTTCTCTATTTCTGTTATTTATCATTATCTAGGACTTCTGAATGGAGTGGGGGGAGCTTTTTCTACGAAACAGCCAGCACTGCCTATTGGGTACTGGATGCCCAAACATAATTAGCAGGCATTTCAGAGAACCTTTAGACTGTCTTACCTCTTTCTCTTAAAGGTCTCTGATTTTACTGCCCTGCAATCACCAACTCCCACTCCACTGAGACGTGCCAGTGTGCACTGGGTGGTTGATGTCAGTAAGATCCCTGCTCGGCGAGGGAGCCACGAACCTGCCTATGAGGAAAAGGTAAGTTTGGCTTTATTCCACATGGAGCAGATCTCCAAGGTTTTCTTTCTACATTCTTATTTTATATCCAAAGTGATTTAAAATAAGAATATTAAAAACATCAAGAATCTTTATGTCTGCAGGTTAGATGAAATGCCTGCTAATTAGTAACTACACCTACAGGGGCTTCCAGAGGCCACAAGCTATTTAAATATGGTCTAAAAATTTTTTAAAAAGCATAAAAATGAAATAAGCTTTTATTAGTTCTTATTCCACAGTTGAAAGTGCTAGACCGAAGCTTGAGTCTGGAGATGCTGATAGATGCAAAGGCAACAGATTTTAAATGTTTGGCTTTCTAGGTCAATTTAGATATAGATTGTACAGCCAAAGCAAAAACACATACAGAAGTAATACAAGTATTCAACTTATATTTAGGCTATATATGTTTCTAAAACTTCTGAGGAGAAACTGTTTACTTAAGTGTAATTTCAGTGTGGCATATTCAGTCCTATTGACTCTAAAATAGGGTGGATAATTAGATTTTTTTCCTCTCAAAGCTATTAAGAGTGCACCTAGAAACTGAGATTAGGGTGCAGGCGCTATAAACTCCTGTTTTCACATTCAAGACCAACAAAAAACAGAGTCAGGCAAATGCTCTAAGTTAAAACTAGAAACTAGGTGGCATAAATATGTCAACACATTAGACCTTTGTCTTTTTGAGAGAGAGTGAAGAGACAGAGCAAGTACAGAGGATGGAGAGAACAGCTGGGTCCCTTGAATGAAAGTCTTAATTCCATACAGGTTTCAGAGTTGCTGTGGCCCCAGTGCTACCTTTTCTGCAATATGGATTTTGCTGGGGATTTCTCCAAGAACTCCCCAGCCCTCACAGTAAGGCAACACACCATGGCTTGTTAACCTGGTTGACATTTCCACTGATGCCTGTCTCTCCTGCTTTGTTTATTTGTAAAGCCATGAGAGATCTGTAAGCAACGTTATTCCAACAGAAGAACTTCAACAGATGAATTTTCCCAGTAGAATTTTACAATACAAAAGCCAGAGTTGTGCAAATCCCCTCCCTCCACCAAATCAGAAATGACCTCCTTCTAAGATAAGAGCTGGCTCTGCTATCCAAAAGAAACAAAGAATGCACTTTGTACACTTTACTAGTGTAAATCTTTAAACAAATAAACAGTTGCTATAAAGTGGTATTTCACAGAAACAAAGTTAGAAATGCATTCTGCCAGAAAATCAACAAAAATTCTTAACTTAAGAGATAACATCCATCTTTCTCCAGAAGAATTCAAACATGAAATAGATCACATTATTACACAGCAAGGACATGAACAGTAAAGAGGTCTCAGCTACCTCTCCTTGATGCCTGCTCCCAAGTGAGGAGACAGACCTCACCTGCTACAGCAGCACTGCCTCACACATCCCAGGCGTTAGAGCTACGCATCAAAAGGGTTTTTCAAGGCTTTGACACTTACATTCTTGTATTGCTAGTTTTATTTACTATGACTGACTTCCCACTCTGGTCCACGTTGTGCTCTAATCCAAAGTAAGCAGCTACCCTGTGCAACAGCATTCTATGGTAAGATGTCATTGGGGGAAACTTTTTTCTTGGTACTCTGGAAGAAAGGAATAGTAGCTTTATTAAATAAACAGGAACACTCTTGAATTCTTTTTTTCCTATGAGCGTACAGTACTTACTCATTATTACCAATGAAATCTAAAATTTCCTGTTCTAATTTCAGCAGCATCATTCTGTCCCTGAAAATAAAAACACAGCAACTCACATATGAGACACTCCAATAACTGCAGTTGTATTCATCTTAAGAATACACAGATCAGAGCTGTGATCAAGGGATGATGGCAGACTGGAAACAGGACCAGCAGGTGTCAAATGCAGAATTTTTAGGACAAAGTACTCTTTTTTTGCTATTGTGTATTGAACCTGCCTAGTGAAACATGCTGTTTTGCTCTCAGATATCACAAAGAGTACACAGATCCTCCAAGAAGTCCCTGCCCAGGAGGCTCAGCAGGAAGTGCAGTCATGGAGAAGACAGGCTCCAGGAGGAAAAGCAGCGCTGAGGTTGTTCCTTGTTGGTTGGTGTGGGCAGGGAGATGTGCAGAGGCCTCAGCTGGCCCTTGGATTGTGAAGCACATCAGGGGATCACTGAGAAAGTGATGGGCACAACAACCAACAACCAAGGCCTTAAAGCTGGCACATGTGGCAATGTGCTGACATATCAGAAATACAAAAAAGCTAAAATTCAAGGTGGCAGAAAGGAAAATTGTTCTTGAAACTGCTTGTGTTGGTTCTAATAAACTATTAAGATGCAATGAAATCCAATGATGCACAGTTCATAAACAAGTAACTAAGCTTCCCAGTCACTGTGCATGGAAACCCATGGAGATCTTCACCTACAACTCCTTATTTCCACTGGGATGCTTCCTGGCTTCTAACAGGAACCACCTAAGAGTCTCACAGAGGTCCGTGCTTTTTAATTTTACTCTACAGGACTATGGTTTTGGCCATACTATGGCTCATGTCACATTTTTTCTGAATAAAATACAATCTAAATAAACTATCACATTGGAAGTCCTATCTATAATATGAATGAGTATCAAATAGCAGTAAAACAGCTTTTGTGGCAGAGCAAAATTGCACCAATTTAATTTCTTGCCTTGTACTACAGCCACAAAGCCAGCACAAACCCAGTGAGGGAAAGAACAAACAAGACAGGGACAGAGCAACAGAACCAGGTCAGCTCTGTTGCTAACATATGATGGACTTGGATTAGGTCAGATTTGGTTTCTGATGCACAGAATGAAAATCTCAAACTACAGATATATGGTACAGCTTAAAAAAATGCCTTTATCTATAAATTCAGTGCAAATTAGATTTTCAGAGTAGAGCTCAGAGAAGACAGTTTGGTCTCTAACAAGCAGATGCTAAGACAGTACAAGGTTTAGAGACAATGTACTGAAGCCCATTCAGGGAGAGAACTGCACATAGACTGAACACATCATTTGCATATTAAGCATTAAAAGCATTTAAAACACTTCAACGCCCTGAACCTCTGCTCAAAAAGAAAACCAGTTACAGTGGTGTTTTAGACAGTCTGTGCAACAGAATCTCACCCTGAATAACTGACATGGAGGGTTAGACATTTAGGAGGGGGAAAAAATAAAACCACAAACAAAAAAACAGGTAGTGTGACATCTCAGGCAACAAGAAAAAAGAAAAACCATAAAGTTGACATTACTGATTCTTACCTGGGATTGTTTTTTAATGTATTTACTAAAAATTCATGAAGATCTATACCAGTGGAATCTGTATACTCCTGGCTGGAATCTAAGGATGAGGGGAAAGAGAGCAAAATTACACCCTGAAGAAGCTGTTTTCCAATTATTGCTGAACATACTATATATGGATTAACACTATATAACCATTAAGTACATTATTGTCAAAATTAAATACTTCCAGTTTCCAGGAAAAAGGCCCACAAGTCAAAAACAAAACACAAAACCCACCACTACCCACTATTCTCTAATTCAAGGATAATAGAGAAGTAGAAGTTTCAGTAACACCAGTATTTACAATTGGCTGTATGTTGTGAAGCCGGTAACCACCTTGACAGACCTGATTTCCATCAGCCTGCCACATTTTCTCACTATCCCACACTGCAGTGTGTGTACACATCTGTGGAGCAGCAGCAGCCCATCTACTCAACTACTGCATGTTGCCCAAAGAAATTTTGTAATTCAGAATCCAACAGTTTAACCTTCACAAGGTGGTGCTTTGCATTACTAAAAATCCTTGTTCTTGGATTTTGCTTGTACAACATCATGTTTAGATGTTTTCAAAAAGAAGTCTCAACCTTCCCCCTCCCTTCCAGTTGCAGTGAAAGAAAGTATTCAGTTACATACTATCCCCTAAAATCTGTCCCTGAAACGGATGATTACTCCAATCTTCCCTTACATGAACACCTTTGGGTTCCAGGTACTGCGATTCAAATCAACAGGTGCTGGAACAGTATTTTTGGAACTACATGTCTTCCAAGAACTGCTTATGTGTTAACCTAGTCTCAACTTAGTTAGGCACAACTCAAACTTATGCCCAAGTCCCAACTCTTCCAGCTGCCCAGAGAGTTTAAGTGAAACCAAGCAAATCTGAGCATTTATGGTTTGGAATTACTTTTGATTCTGAAGAGAAGGCAAAAAGAAGGCTATCCCTGGTAAAAATGGCAAGATTCAATAATTATTTACTTCAATTATTCTAATTTGCAAGTGAGCAATGATTTAGTTATAATTATTAGAACTGATGCTAAAATTCCATAGTTTTCTATTTTTGCACATCCTATATTGAGACATAATTAACCTTCAGAAGAGAGAGTGGCTGAATTCAGAACAGTCACCTCTGCCACAGGCATTTTGTCACTTTGCTCTCAACCCCCCATCATTACCTGTTGGGTGTTTGGGGGTGGTGTTTAAGGCATCATTTCAAAGACTGAGATTTAAAAATACAGGTTAAGTTCTCCATGCCAGTGCTTTTTATTTCACAAATACCTGACTGTCAGCTGGGACAAGCTACACTGAAATTCCACATGAGGAATGCCTTATGGAATTGCAGGACATGAGATGGACAACTGCCACTTGCCTCAAAAAGAATTCCAGCTCTAAAGGTACTTTTTATACTCTGTCTGATCTAAGATATCTAGGTAAACATTCTGGATATTTAAAGCAAGAGCTGTAAAATGATTTGCCAACTTAAATGCATAAAGTCTTCTACCTGTAGGAGGCATTAGGCAGCAGGGACAAAAACTGGTTTATATCATTGATTTCACAGCTCTCTTTCAGATTAAAACCCGAAGATTTTCAGCACATAGACTGTAACTTTAATCCAGAATGCAGGAATATTTAAGTGAAAACATAATACTTGTCCTTTTTATTTATGTAGTTCTACCCTTACTCCAAAACTTTACTGAAAAAATTCTAGATACTATGAGAAGTAAAATAAACAAAGGAGAACATTGATGCCTGTTGAATGAGGATCAGAAAAAATACGAGGGGAGCTGTGCCACTCTCACTTCAGTTTCACAAGTCCTGTAACAAAGCCCAGGAACAAGACAGGAGCTTCCACTGACTCGTAAAGTCAGCTCAAAGAACACTTGGACACAACTGAGATAACACAGCTGTTTTTTCTACACTGCTCTGCACAGTCAGACGGGAGAGAAAGGAAAAGCATTTGCTGAAGTGTTTGATGAAGTCTCTAAAGCTCTCTTTCCTCAGGGACCAATTCCTTCTCCAGATCAAGTGTCAAATCTATTTGCTTCATTTGCAAAAAAAAAAAAAAAATAAAAAATTAAAAAATAAAGCAATATTTATGCAATGAAGACCTGGAAGCAGAACTGTATTTTCATATGTTCTTTATCTATACAGTATATTGAAAAGCACAAGGAGAGATCGCAAACCTCTTGATAACATTTTTCTGGACAGTTTATCACTGGATTTTTCCTTTTCTGATTCATCTTTTGCAGGTTTTTCTTCTTTTTCAAAAGACTGTGACAACTGGATCTGAATTTTCTCCTGTCAAAAAGTAAAAATTAGTCACCACACAAATTATTTCAAGTAATACCTGCAGGAGAACTGTTCTGTACTATATTACCTGCAAAAAAATGAAGAAGCAACAAAAAAAAATGTTCGCATATTCTTTCTGATTCCACGTGTGCTCTGTGTGACCACACAATGAAATTATTTATCAGTAAATCAGAAAGTACAGAGAAGGCATAGAAAGGACCACAGACATTCTAGAATTTACACACACTTCCAGGCCCTGAATGCTATTGCAAAATGAATTCAACGTGTCTTACTCCATACATATAAGAAAATATTTCAGTTTTTCAGACGTATAGATTTCATACTGTCTCTATTTTTAAGTAATGTCTCATCCACAATGCTTTTTTTCTCCCCATTCTTCACAGTTCTTCACTGTAAAAGCTTGATTCAAGTTTTGATTTGGTTCAAACCAAGAAAAAAACAAAACAAAACAACAATTTCTATCTAAGACAGACCAGCATATCCAGATCCACAAAAAAGGGGAAATATTTACAGTACAATATAGCAAGACAAAGTTTGCAGACCTGTCATCAAGGCTTAGTTTCATAACTTCCTGTGTATTTTGATAGAGTAGCTTTGTGTGCAATCACTTCAAAATCCATGGTTTTATACTAGTAGGTGAACTGTTATAAAACCTACTTCTCAAATACAGCAAAAAGTTTCCCTCTGAAATTAGTAGCATCATGGTTCCCTGGAAATACCCTGACCAGTGCAATAGTGCAGTTTGTTTTTCATGGCCCTTTATTGTTTCAGGAGGTCGTCAGTGGAGAAGCAACACATTTCAGACAGCCAGAGCCGAGGAGTTTGGGAGCAGTGGAGTCACTGTGCCTGAGGGACTCCCACGGGAGCAGTGGCAGAGCCAGACCCCCCTGTCATCTTTTAACTCCCTCAAATGTCAGTTCTGCTCCCCCAGGTGCCAACTGAGTCCATGCTGTCACCTCCACATTCCTGAAACATCCAATCCTTCCCAATCCAGACACCTGGCCCTCATGCACTCTTGCCTATCCCTCTTTGGCCCTGCACCTTAATCCTTTCCCACACAAGTCCTTACTCCTCCCTCCAACCCGTTCTTACCCACATCCAGGCTCTTGCTCTAAGCTCTGCTCTTGTGTCATTGCACAGCCTTGATCTCACCCGTGGAACGCAGCCAGAGTTAAATTTAGCCAGGATCCACCAGGCTGGAGCCTGTTCACGTGCCCAGCCCGCAGCCACTCCTGCCTGTGCCGGCACAGTGGGAGCCCTGCGCCACCCAGGCTTGGCTCCAACAGGAGTTCCCATCTGCAGATTTGGGGCAACAGCTTTTTCAAATGAGGAAAAAATGGTCACTGAGAGTTTTACAAGCTCTCCCTTTCATTATTTTCCCCACACTAAATGTTCCAATTAAACTTCCTAATTCATGAACACCCACTGAACAGCACCTCAGTGTCTATGAAGAATTCTCAGCTTTGGACACGATCTATAACCACATCTGATAAAAACCACCCCCAGTCACCAGCAAGGAACTCATCTGATTCTTTCCTAGTCTTGAGAATTCACTTGGCTACAAACCTTGAAGAGTTCAGAGCAAATCTTTGCATTCCTTGCCTCATAAACCTGTGTGTAATTCAAATGAGCAATTTATTTGTCACTACAAAATGCACTAGACTCACCATTCACCAAGTATCTGTGTAACCTTTATTTGAAAATTTTCTGTCCTATTAAAAAATTATTCTTGATTTGGATTCACCAATGTGTTATCTCCTCCATGTTACAATAACACTCTACAAAACTACCAGTAAATTAAGGATATTTTCATAGTCTGATGTTTCTTCACTGGAAAAGTGACTCCAACTTCTAAACTCATTCCAAGTAATGTATACAGCAATAGTTTAGTCAAAGGATCTCAGCAAGTAATCATTTTCATACTTCCTTCCCCAACAAGAGCTAAAAAAAGGAGTCACCATCTGAACAGCCAGTTCTGCTACTACCACCAGCTCTACTTCAAAGTGTGATACACCAGAACTGGGTACCAAAGGGCACTTTCTTGTGATTTCATGCTATAAAAACTGTAGCATCTAATTAAATATGACCTACTTGACTGGAAAGCTGCCGAAAAATCTTTTCTCTTCCCCTTTAAAACTCTCTTAATCCCACTCTGTTTGCAGCAGGTCTCTGCTGGCATTTGGACTGAACAAACTCCTCACCCTAACTCTAATCACCCATCCCAAGCCCTCACTGTAGAAGAGGAAATTGTTTCCAAATTTTGATTAAACAAGAAAAAGCCAAACAAACAGGAAAACGCTCCAAACCATCAAAACTTGATAAATCCTGCCATCTTAACACATTTGAGAAAAAGGTAAGATTACTCGGAGGCCTACATGCTTTTTACCAGAAAAACCAACATAAGTCAATTGAAATTAACATTACAGCTCCATGCCTGCTCCTCCCACTCCCTCTCCATAAGCTTATTTTACTTTGCTTAGAAAGTTCAACCTTTTGAAGGTTTATTTACTTGTTACTCATAATAACAACTGTCATTTACATGAAAACAGCTCTTCCTTAAAAAGGGCTGAACTGGACCACCCTTTGCTAGTGCTTGTACTTTTTATTGGAACATAGAGTCAGAACAACCAGATGTTTACACAAATGATGGCAAGAGAATATAGTGTTACAAAGATAAAAGATCAAACATATCACGGTTATGTTCTTTCTCTCACAATAAATTTGTAAGCTCATACTTTCACAGCACCTTTTAGTAAAGGGCTGTCAGTGCTTTTTAACAAGGAGTAAAAATATGCAAGGCTCTTCTCTAGAAAGAGCTTCTTCTCTAGAAGAAGCCTTTCTTCTTCAGAAAGAAGCAGTATCTTGCTTCATGTGGCAGTTGAAAATAGGAACATAGACCAGAAAAGAAATTGATCTGCTTGAGACAATTTCTTTGGTCTGTCGTCCTCTTCCATCACAGCCTTCTGAGGAGAAGCAGCCAGTGGTGGCTTGCTAAATGCCTCCTGCACCATCCTGTGTCAGGAATTTCACCCTGCTGGAGCTGCTGGTGTGAGCTGGTGACTGATGAACAGTCACAGACAAGACCATGGAGTTATTCCCAAACTCTCACCACTCCCTAGTTAAGCACATATATTTTTCATCCCATCAAGGCTAAGACTTTCTAATAACTGAAAATTGTGATTCTTCAAATATCACCAGCAACATTATCCTGAATTTAATTCATCCTGTATCTTAAAATCCATAGTAAGTATTAATGCTAAACTGGAACCCACTTTTCAGTTGCAGTCACATATACAATGCAGCAGTGACTCTTCCAGGAAGGGGAAGCATCACAGGTGATTCTCCTGCTGCCAGAGATGCCCATGCAAAGCAGGCTCTTCCTTCTCTGAGCCACTGGACCTCCCACACATCCCAAGCACAATTAATTCTTCAGAGTATGGAGCTGGAGGCATATTAGTCCCAACTGCAGCAGCTGACTGGTACTTATGAAGAGTTCTTCCATGCTTTCCCAAAGATAGTTTGGGAAACGAAGCAAAATGGCTGAAGAAATTGCCTGTGTGAGTTGTTACAGAGGGGCATGGGAGACCTGTGCCCCACAGGATGTGCACTCCAGCATCAGAACTTGAAACAGATTCCCCATTCTAACTCTCCAACATTTCTCCACCCTCCAGGGAAGAACTAAATTTGTTCTTGCAATCATTTTTCTGCACAGCTATTGGGATTCATAAGCCATTTCCTTCTACATTACTGCTTCCAAAGAAAACTCACGGCTAGCTCTAATTTTGTTCTTAAGGCAATCTGCTTTTTGGTATTCCTTTTGTACAAACTTACATTATCACACAATTCAATTCATTCTGCAGAATCAGCCTTGACATCCCTCCTGCTGCTGCAAGGATTCTTTTCAAGAGCCACCTGGCAGCACAGAGCTAGGTTTTCCCTGAGGACCTGGCCACAAACACCACCTTATAAATGCCTGACTTCAAACCATTCAACACATGGTCTTGTGCAGTGCTGGAGGTAGGAAAATCCTAATGCCTCTTATGTTGGAAATATACCATGGACAATCAGTCCACCAAATAAGACCTCTGTCTTGTAATTTGTCACAGTGACTGATAAAGTTAAACCCCACTTCTTCAAACTGAACAACTAAGCCTGACCAGATCTCTCAGTCTATTTTGTTATCTTATGGGAAACATTACAAAAGGACTGTAAATCATTGTAAACATCAATAGCTCTTCTGTTGGCTTTTTGTCTTTCACTCTGCAACCTATTTCAAACTATGACTTAGATTTTCATCATGGTAGCAGGCCCAGTTTCTGAATTCCTCTAGTCAACACTTCAAATTCTGGTATTTTAGTGAAAGCCTACAAAAATACTATTTTCTTATTTTTCAAAAGGAACAACCTAGGTACTGTTTCAATCTCAAAAATTTTGAATTAGCTTGACAAAAACCTACATGAGCTCTCAATGTCCATCTTTCCTCAGAACTGAATTACCACCTCCCCAGCAAAACCCCCTCACACCCTGCTTTCTACTGCTTCCTTCTTAACCAAAGTGAGACTTTTCACAAAAGCACGGTTTAGAAGCTTTTCAATAACAGCAAAGGCCCATTTCTGTTTTGATAGGCATGAACAAAGCCAGCATTTTGATGGCCCTCACTCATCCACAGAACTAAAGCCAGCAGTAAGGTTTTGCTGTGAAAAGACAGACTGGCATAGAGGTAAAGTCAGGAAACTTGGATTTCGTTTAAATTTTCTAGCGTAATTTTACATATTTTGTTCAGCATGTAGGAACTTCTATAAGTGTGTTCTATAATTTTAATAGATTAATTCAAACATACCTCAGGCAGGTATTACAGAGCTACCAGCAATTGGGACTAATATGCAGGAATTCAGTTAAAACACCAGAAATCACAATTGTTTCCATTTTCAAACTCTACAAAGCCAATAAATTAGGTTCCGTACTAATCACAATGTTTCTGTCTTACTAACTGCAGACAGCACTTAAGCAGTTCAAGAATCCCTCAAGTGCAGTGTGGGACTGAAGTTAAGAGAATTGACAAACCCCCTCTTTCTGTCCACAGGTATCAACTAGTATAGTTCAGAAAAACAAAGCAGCAAATTCTGCACCTGATATTATCACCTCTATTAGATCAGCATTAAAAAAAAAAAATTTAAAAAAATTAAAACCACATGGTGTCCACATATTTAAATAATACCCAACAGATTTTCTTTTGAACAACAAGTTACTTGAAATTGTTCCAGAAACTTCAGTAAGGTGATTTTACCTGGAGGTCCTGTGATATTTCAGCTGTGGGAGGTGGTGGATATTCTTCACATACAGCAAGGCTCCGAACTAACTTTAACTTTGTGTTTGACTAAAGGAAAGTATGTAAAATTAAAATCTATGGCTTATAAAAGATAATATAAATATACCATAAGCCGTTATTTTTTTCATTCATTATATGAAAAACAAAATGGCTGAAAACTGCACTTTTAATGTTTTCAATAGAATAAATAGTTCCCTTTAGGATGAAAATACCCAAGCAATTGCAGCTTTTGAAGGCACTACCAGCACAACAGAGCACATCTAAAGAAAATTAAATGAAATGTTGGGAAAGTGTTTCTCTCTGTAACAAAAAAAAGCCACCAAAAATATAAAGGCAAATCACAAAAGCAGACAACTAGGCAAGACAAAAATCCAACAGAATAAAACAAAGCTTCAATGCCAAAAAATAAAACTAAAGGCACTTTCCACAAAGTAACGAAGCTGCACCAAGCATGAAGGGCTCCCTTCGCATGCCAGCACACCGGGCTACCGTACCTTGGACCTTTTGGCCGTCTGTCCAAAGGACTGCGCTGGCCGCTGGCGACAGGCACAACAGAGAAGGGTTACATTAACTCAGTGGCACAAGTTTGTTAATGCAAAAGTCTGTACAAGAGAAAGCTTTGACAGTTAGCACTGACACGGGCAGATCTGTGAAAGGAACAGCAGGTTCTTTGGGCTGACAGATTTGGTGCTCTCCCACTTTCATCAGGTTTGTCCTTGATTTCCCTTCTTCATTTATCAACAATATATATCAGAGCACTTTTACAGGAACCAAGTATTATCCTTGCTCTGTAACATCCAAGCAGTTTACTCTCTCAGACAGCTCCTACACTTTCAATTCTCGTTTCCTAATTTCCTTGGCAACATGACATGGTTTTTACAAATTTTCTTCCTATTCCTGAAACCTGCCTGGAAAAATTATATTTAAAAAAGGAAAGCATTGCCTCTACCAAGGGAACAGATAACAGATGATGACCAATCATAAGCAGCTTAAAACACATGGGGTTTTTTGCTTTCATCTTGGGACCTGTACAAGTATATTTCAAAATGGGCTACTGATATTTTTTTTAAATTTCATTTAATAATTTACTATGAATGAATACGCATTTTCTCCTCCTAGAACCATATTAGTAACTTATTATGCAACAATTTGCTTTTTCCTCCCAAAATCCTTCTTCTATTACAATTGTTCCTTAAAAAAATTACCAGGCTTTTACGACAGTATGCAGAGCTGAGAGGTACATTTGAATCAACAAAAGCATTTAATGATTTGTTAACTGCATAGTTAAAACTAACTCAACCCTCAGTGCCAGTCGCACAAGAATAGAAACATTTCTGTTGGAGTGGCATCACATAATTTAAGTACTGGTTTCCCTGGAGAACTAAAACTGATTAATAGACAAGCTTTTAACAGAATTGGTTTTAGTGAGCACAGGCCTAATATTTGTAAGGAGAAATTAACATCAGTAATGCAATTTTGAATGTTGTTTAATGGACAATATTTCCTCCTTTAAAAAGGAAACTGAACAGACACTCCACTGGAAAACTCCATGAATGCAGCTCTCTTCGCCTTAGCTCACAAGGAGATGTCTATCAAAGCTCACAGGAGATGTCTATCAAGTGCCTGAACTTCTTACCAGGACATACAACATCACTAGAAAGAAACCTCACCTACAGCAAAGAGTTCTACCATATAAAGGCAGAACTGCTTTTTCTCTCATTTTCCTCAAGTTCCACATGTCTATTTTGGATGTTGCACCAGCTTAGCTGAGGAGCAGCAGAAGGAGAGCTCATTTAAGCTTGTTTCACTATGTAACAGAATTTTAAATAGCTGCGCTGAAAACTAACTGAACTCACCACCAGCTTTTTAAATGAAGCTTGCTGAGATTTTGAGCAGCAAAGACAGTTCAAATGTTTCCATTCCTGGAACCATTCAGACTCTGAGTTTTGCTGTTTCCATACCTGGAACCACACAGAGACTTTGAGTTCTTCTATTACGTGCAAAATATGTTTTCCTTTCCATCATCTCCTCTGAAAGCATTCCTTGCATTCTGAAAGCTGGCACTGCATATCCCTGACAAAGTTTCTGTTACACCAAGCTACTAAATTTCAAAAACTGGACGATTTCCCAAGCTCCTATCAATTACTCCAGCCTCAGTCAGCCTAGGGGTGTTCAAAACAAGTAGTGCAAAGTCACATCAGGACTGTCAGTGGAGTCCTCAGTTCACTTTTAAGAGGCAAAAGAGCCTATACTCGGGCAATTGTTTATTTTTTGCAAAATTTTGCAAGCTTTAAAGCCAGTACATAAGCCAAAAGAATATATGGAAGCAAACACCCCAGATCCAGATTTGACAGGGCACAAGAGGGAATTCAACCCAGGACATCAAGCTACTGCTCTCACTAATTAGATAAGTCACACATATTTCAGTTATTTTTAAGAGTGATTTGAAAAAAAAAAGAGAGGAAATGGTTGCTGGGACTAAACACCAATAATATTGGGGAGAGCTGGGGAGCCACTGAAGGAGGAAGGCTTTCCCTCACAGATGAGACAAGTATAACTCCACCCATCATGTTCCAACTTTTCATGTCCAACACTCTGTGATAGGCATGGATTCCTGGCTTTCGTGTGTGACTTTAAGGATGTCAAAGCACAAAACCCCAGTCCCCAAGACCCAACTGTGACTGTGAGCAGGAAGCACCACACATGTCAGGCAAGAAGCACTGGAATAAAGCTAGAGGGCTGGACTGCAGGGACAGCTCAGGTAAGCACAGCCCGATGGTGCAAGGTCTGGCTTGCAAGTACAAACCCCAAAGTCCTCTGACACACCACCACCAACTGCACTCTCAGAGCTTGAAGATGGGTGGGTACAATCCAATGACTCCTTTCTTGGACAAAAACCACACTGACAGAGGATGACACCACTTCCACTGGAATTCCAGGACAGTAGGTAGCCGACGCACATTATACCTGTTAATGCACATTTTCTCTCTTTTCAGGCCCATTAATTTTCTATCTATCCTCATTTCTCTGCATTTACTAAGTTTTACTCCTACAGAACATCTTTATGTTCCCCATTTGTGAAAAAAAAAATTCTAGCTAATTTAGAATATGCAATCCTTGGTGAGTGCAAATTAGGCAATTTCTTTATATTTGCAGCTCACAAAGACTTTTACTGCCTTAAAAAAACACTGTGTTAATGAAAGCCCTATTTATAGTCATTATGGGCAGGATTTCAAGACAGCATTTAAAAGCAAGTATTCCAAATAATTGCATAATGAAAATAATGATTAGGTTCTTGCCTTTGATAAAAACCCACCAACACAACTTTTAAGACAACTACTATGCTACATTTCCAACTGCAAAATAAAAAGGGAAGTAAGATATCATTTCTCAAAAACATATAAATAACCAGGTTTTCAGTGGGAGTATTTGCCTACTTTATTTTTTCCTAAGTACCTCACCAGATCACATATACTAAATGCAAAGTAAAGATCTGGAGCTGTTACATGCCTTCCTCTATCATCAGTGTGCTGTCTAAACAAGCTGGATAAAAACAGGTCAGGCACAAGATGGCAAACTCAGATGTGTGAAAGGTTTTGTGAGATGGGGCTCTATTTCTGAAGTACCATTTGGGCATTTCTGAGGATAGGCACAACATGACAAACCTGAACAAAGAGTGTTCTAAGGACATTCAGTTTTTTACCTTTCTGCAAAATTAGTTCTCAGTTTTAAATCCAGTCAAGTGCTGCAGTCCCAAGAACCGTGGATAGCTTTGTAATGGTGAGGGAAAGAATATTATGGTCCATGGTTACTTGCTTCTTGCATTAGTGACCAGTGACAGCAATTTTCCATGACAAAATAGAGGATGACTGATGGAAAAATAGTTTCATCCTTGGACATGGAGGCAGCTCAAGAATAAGAGTATCTGCCCAATCATTTATCTATTCAAAAGTATTACATCATATATTTTGGAGACAAAGACAGGTAAATCCTGACAAGACCAAAACAGCACGGGAGGAGGCCTCAGACATGGCCTCAGAGAACTTCAGCTGTGAAACAGAGAGAGATGCTCAAGGTTTGTGCTAGTATGGAAAGAAGATACTCATAGGAAGAGAGATGTCAAGTTGCTAAATAAAAAAAATTATCTAATTGCCCCAAAGGAAAAGGATATCTGCTTGAAAAAAAAGTCAGAATTATACTCAACACAACATTTGCTATGCCTTTATCATACAGGAGATGTGTACAACCCTGCACTCATGCCATGAGAGGCTTTTTTGGGTTTTAAAAAAGAAGTCTTCCTAATAATAAACATAAGGACTATCTTGCAGAATAAATCCAGGATCTTTAATTTGTTGTCAGTATTTCCTGCAGCTTTGTCCTTACAGTGGATGATGTCACTTGTCTCACCACCCAGAGACAGAGGCAACACAGACCCTAGATTCCAGCTAATTCTGAATTAATTTGTTGTCTCCTGGCCTGGATAAGATGAACAGGTGGGAGATAACAGCGACTGATCAAAACCCTTTTGATCACAAAACCCACCAGGGTGCTGACATGCACATGACTTCTGTGAAAGTATTTTTCGTAACAGTGCCTCTTGTCTCCAGTGCCATTTAAATGACACTTGAAACTCACTGCAAATATACCAAGTTAGAAATGCTCTCTGTATCAATAACACTACTTTTGCACTGCTTAAATAAATTGGGAGCACTGGCCATGGACTATAATTAGGTATTTTCCTCATTCACATTGTGCCTCCAACAGCAGACACAGCAGCCAATCAGTTATTAAATACACAACCTCCAAATAAGCTGGAATTTACAACCACAGTTGCAATTCAAAATATAACTATCAGTTTCTGAACTGTGCAATTCCAGAAACATGCCTGAATTCAACCCATGTCAAGTTTAGACCTGGAAAAATCACAGCCTGTTTCTTCCTTGGCTCTAAAGAAGCCAAAAATTAAGTGATAACTCTACTGAGGAACGTGATTGTAGTTTGTCAGTAGGTACCAAACCTATTCTGCCACCAGGGAGAAGAGCTAAACCCAAACCCCATGCAACCCCCATGCCCAACCCATCCTTCTGATGCACTCATTAAACAGAAGTACACAAAAAATTCCAGTAAGTTTCTGATAATATTTTCTAACATTTCTCAGCATAATCTTTGCTCTTTTTCCCACCACCACAGTAACATTCAACCTGCACTTAATGACAAGTACTATGTCCACTGAAATTTCATTGAACTGTTTTAACATTAGTTAAAAGCTTGCTGACAGCTACTGTTCCACAAGGGTTTTTTACTATGGACCATCCCAAATTTTTGTTTTGTATTTTAGCATAAAACATGCTTTAAATGAGAAATCCTCAAATATGAGACATATATATTTGCACTGGCAGCCTCCACAGTACAAGTGACATTAACTTCTGCTGATTTCAGTTGTTGCAAGGGGCTTGCTCACAGTAACCACGCTCCATTTGGTAACTGTCTGTCTTCCTGCCACTCTGGAAATCTGCATCCTCAGTTTTTAATTAAACTGCTCATGTAAAAGCAATGTTCTGATTCTGATGGAGACTCCTGGACACCACACTAAATGCATGGACAGCAGAGCTGGTTTTATTCAACAGCCTTCACCACAGTGTCCAGTTCATTTTGCGGATGTGGGATAATCACTTCAAACATCAGCTCTTGCTCCTGAACAAGCACCCACCCAATGAAGCCCCTGCCACCCCAGAGCCTCTGGCAGCACCAGCAGGTTCATTCCCCTGCACTCTGACGAGCCAGCAGCAGTTGTTTGCAGGAAGGCTTATTTCTTATTTGCCATTTGAGTCTCATAGAAATTTCCACACTAAAATTTGTTCAATGAGAAAATGTGAATGAGATTTTTCCAAATTACTGAACTGTACGAAAATAACTAAACCGTAGATTAATTTTTAAAGCTCACTACTAGAATATTCCATTAATTAAAGAAAATACCAGCTCAGCTATAACATCTCCCAGCTTTTCAATAGCATGTTACAGGAGAAGTATTTCATTTTAAGGATTTATTTTTTCCATAAAATTATCTATTTACACTGATGCCAGCCTTAATAAAGCCAGCAGATATTAAAGTGTAAAGCTATTGTTATTGCTGTGGTCTACATGATTTATCTGGAAGCAATTTAACACAGCAGATAAAGCTTACTTCACTCAGTGGAATATTGAATTGTTAGTCTTGAACAAAACTACTCCCCAAAGAACCTTTTACTCAAATCTCAATAATAAGAATCTAATAAGCTACCGTCCTGTTTTTGCAACCCACAAGAGATCCCTCCGATCCCTATCAGGATTTCTATAAAAAGTTGTTTAGTATGAACCCACAGACACAAAATTCCTATAGACAAGTATAGCTTTTCCCAAACACAAAATTCTATGTTTCCTTTTACAAACCTGGCCTGTTTTGTAGGTTGTGTCAGAAATTTTCAGTTGCTTTCCTGAACTCCTCCCCTCATATGAGCTGCTTAGAGTCCTCAGTGATCAGGTGGGCAGCCTCAGCCAGGAGTGAGCTCTCTTGTTCCACACCTAAATCTCAGAAGTATTAAATCTGCTGCCACAAATTCCTAGCCCTTCCTTATCAGTGTGTTTTCCATTTTCACACTATTTGCTTTGCCTCCTTCTCACTTGAACTGTGATGCCACAACTTCCTTACAGGTACTTCACTTCTCCCACCTGCAAAAGCCACCAATGCTTTCCAGTGTGTGCACGAGGAACTGCCTCAGCTTTCCAACCTAGAAGTAAGCCACCTACCAAAGCTGTCAAGCAGTGAAGATCAGAGAAGGGAAGGTGCAGGGAGTATCTGCTGCCCACCAAGGCAGGACGATGCTCCCCAGCTCATTCTGCAGGTGGCTGGGGCAGCATCCAGACCTGCTGACCTCAGGAGCTCTGGATCCCTCAGGCTCCTGGGGATCTGGATTACTTCAGCCTTATGCTGAACAGCTCTGCTGGAAAATCTACACCTAAGCCACCTGTAAAGTGCAACAGCTCAAGAGCCCTGGGCTGGTCACCCCTGCCCAGGGCAGACAGGCCTGGCTGAGCTGCAGCACCTTGTTCAAAGCAGCAACACAGCACACACAGCCCAGCTCCAAACTCTGTGAGGATTCAGCAGCAGCAAATGCCAGCTTGGGTTTGTTCCTTGTTCTGCTACAATGAAAGACTTCACATATGCACTCAGGGAAACACAAACATGGGCAAATTTTCTTTTACCCAGCAAAACCACTCATCTACTTCAAAGAATTAAAAATGACTGAGTCATATTTACATAAGTATGAACAGAGAAGTGGGGCAAAGGAGGAGAGAGGAAGCAATAATCATCATATTTGCTTCCCTAAAACCAGCCAAGTTTTCCTCACTGTACCAAAGAAACATATACAAGAGAATGGAGAACAAGACACAGACTTATGATAGACATATCATAGACGTCATATACTAGTGAAAAATAAAGTGAAAAGCTTCTTACCGGCATATTGTTTTTGTTATCAGGACAATTTTCATCCTTTTCCACTTGAATCTGTTCCTGACTTCCTGATTTTTTTAGGTTTTCAACTGGGTCTGTATCTTTAAATTCAGCTTCTGAACCCTTCATTGCATCAGTTTCATCTTTTACAGTAAGAATATCAGACATCCTCATTAGAAAAGGTTATTTTAAAATTCTACAAGAAATATGGAACCTTAAGGACAAAGAAAAAGTTAATTATTGAGTAATTTAAAATTAATTAAAAAGCCACCCATACCTAAACAGCTACTCAAAACAAATGTGATTTTGCTGCAAAAACAATTCCCCCTCTGCAATGACAATTTTTCCTCTCTTGTATTAGGAGTGATTTCTTTTTAACCACTTTTATCAGTGGCCTGTAACAGCAGACATCTACACAAACAAGAATGAAGAGCTACACTCTTGGATAACACTCACAGATTTTCACTTCCACATTTTAAAAATAAACACCTGAACATTCAGATACTCTAAATCAAACTAGGCTCCAACAGAAACAAGGCAAGATTTTCTCAAAGAAAATTACATATAGATTTATTTTAAAAGGGTTCAAAGTAAATAGATGAATCATAATGCTCCAAGTGTGCAAATATTCATAAATTTCATGAACTTTATAAGTCTCCTCATTGACAGGTCATAAATGGACAAGTTCTGTATCCAGGAATTATCTTACCTACAAACTGCAGCAAAACTAGAATTAATAAAATTACGCATTCTCTCAAAAGCAACGAAGAAGAACGAAAGGAACAATTTGGTAATTAGGATAATAACCAAGATCAGCAATTATATAATTTATAGTAATAATAATTTAAAATACTATAGAAAGATAACTAATGATTAAATCCCAAATTTTCCATAGGAAATAAGAAACACAGCTACTTGTCATTACTCAGCTAGTGCAAGATGTAAAACCAAGGATTTTCCATTTCCTACATGAAATAAAGAGTAAGATCTGAATGTCTAAATTCCTTCATGAGAAACAAATAACAAGCCAATAATGTTATGGAAAAGCTTAGTGTTTGATTTAGTACCTGATATGTCCTAGAGTTTGGGGACTGTGGTCTCCCACAAAAATAAAATAGAATAATCCGAAGATCTTTTTCACAGTTGTCAGCCAAGATGTCAGTTGTGATGAACCATCTGGAATCCGGCAGGAGGAGTCCCATGTCCTTATCCCCAGTGTAGAGTCCTGGACAGAACTATTTGGTCTTGAATCAGCAAGAACATCCCTTTTGAATGCCTGAAAATCAATAGAGGAAATGCATTATACTTTTATTTGCTGTGGGAGGGGAAATAGATCATAATGACACCTAAATGTTTAAATAGCCATTTTTGAAAAAAAAAGAAAGGAAGAAAGAAAGAAGAAATCAGCATTTGTCATAGCCATCCTGCTTGCTCTGTCTAGCAGCAGTAACATTTAATTGGACATCCAAGACATTTCTACATTACAGAGTTAACAAGTAGTCATAATAAACATTTTCTTGGCATTCTTGAAACTGTTTCCATAAACAAGCAGGTATCTTCCCAAAGAGTCTGAAATACACAGCCCAGCAGGTGTGGAGGAGTAACAGGCCATTAAAGCTCACAAATCCCTGTCAGCAGAACAGCACTTTTCTCTTTGTTGGAGTTAATAATCTACATATATGTAGCACACTCCATAAGCTGCATTTTAGGCAATTGGAATTACAGAAGACAGCTTTACTTTATTCAAGAAAATAATTGCCCTGGAATGAGGATTTACACATTTTTGCAAATGATGATTTTCCATCTTCCCTGTTTTTCAGATTTGAGAAATAAGTAACAGCACCAGTCCCAAGGAAGCATTTGAAGTCCAGGCATACGGTTTGGTAAGAGATGAGGTACTGAAGACATCTGGAGTACTGAAATTTGCTGCAAAGCATGGAAAAGAAAGATAAAAGATGGGCTGTGATTCAGGCCTGTAAGAGATCCTATTTACTGAATCTAATGGAGGGGAAAGGATTACAGATGAAAGAACAAACTGGAAATAAAAAGATGCAAAAATGCAACAGAGGATATTCAGGACTGTTTGGTTGTTGAGGTGTTTTTTCCAGACAATCCAGATGCTGATATAAAATTTATTAAGAAGCTCAGAACCTTTACAGTAAACAAAACTTGAATAGAGGTGCTGTTTCACTTTGTTGACTGACATGTGATTTGTACAGTATTTAGATAAAAGTTAAAAAAACATTACAGGCTAAAGACAGCAACAAATAAAATCCAAAATTTTTATGTTCAGTTCCAAATATAATACTGCAAAGTAAGTGTAATTTAATTACTATTCCCTACACAAATCACACACATGAAAATCAACATCTTCAAGTTTTTCTTTAATTCTATCAAATACACTAAGAGCTCCTGTCCCTTTGCATCATTTTAAAAACATGTATCAGCACACTCAGATACCAAAACATTCTGCAAATATCCTTGCTTGCCTAGGTCAGTCCAGGAAATTGATGCACAAGAAAAGTCTTTATATTTCCTATGACAAACTAAGTGCAACATAGTTTATAACTTGTTCTGAACAGATTTTTCCCTGCAGATAGGTTTAAAGCCTGCAGATTTGGTGCTATGTATCCTACAGTCAAAGAGACAGAACTGAGGAAAAGCTGTGGAGTTCCAATTCACACGAAAAAATAACTCAATTTTGGGTTCACAGAATGGAGCTATTTTGAGTCAACTGGAATCTCCATATGTGCATCTATGAGTAAATGCCAAACCCTGTGCTTCACACTAGCAGCAAAACACAGAGAATATAAAGATGAATCTTTACTTACCTGATTATTTTTTAATAATACCAGCCATAGATTCATTGAGATTGGTAATGCAACCTTGTGTTTGTGATCCACAACTGTGAGTTTAAGTACTTGGATAACATTCCGTCCCTGAAGTTTGCTCTAATTCAGCAAATTTTCATAGCTGAGATAATTTGGCTCTATTTTCTAAACTTCCACAGACTGGATTAAAAAAAGATTGAAGGAATTGTATGTGCTGCAGACAGAGTGGGGGAGCAAATCACAGCCCATCCTTTCACCTCCCCATACAGCTGAACATTAATTTCTTGTGTCCTATGTAGGACAGGTAAAAGGAGAAAAAAAAGCAGGAAGGGAGTCCTTAGGAGCTGCTCTGTTATTTGGGGAGAAAATAGGGTCTGGTAAGCAAACAGATTAACTGAAACAAAATCCCAGCACTGGCTTTAGACTGGATTGCAATACAGACCAACACAGTATCTGCAGATTTTAATAGGAGGAACACAAATGAGGTTCTGCCATAAAATTATAAGAACAGTTGAAAGGACTGAATATTAGGGGTAGAGCATTACCTGGGTTTTCAATTAAAAGCTCAAACAGCTCACAACACATCCCATGAAAGAAAACCTACCAATTCTAGTATCTTTTATAGGTGTCAAAAATAGACACCTACCTTAGTAGACATAAGTAAAAGGACTTGCATCTAAGAGTGGAGGATAAAATATCATACCTTTGTTCCTCACCCTCAGGACTGCTGTCCCCATCTAAATACTCAGTACCAAAATGTACATTCTTTTCATCAGAATAGCAATATTATACCCCAATAATCATCCTGAAGTCGGGTAATCCTCTTTCTGGCAAGTGGTCACCACTTTGTCTATGCAACTACTCTCCCTTTTCAGAGGGAACAGTGTTATTATCAGCTCTGGGATGGATGTCCAGTACTGCACACACATGAGCTCTGCAGTCAGCAGATCAGAAAATGGTCTGTGCTGTGCTCTTACTGCTTTCTGTTGCATAGCCTAGAGAATAAGTCATAAAAAAACCTAATAGATCAAGCAAAGTCATTCCTGAGTTTTATGATGGCAGCCTCCTGAATCTTGATACATGAAAAAACACTGGGTCCCTCATTTTGGGTTCTGACTTAAAAATTATCATATGTACACCCACTAAACTAAGTTGTAATGAACAGAGATATTTCTGGGAATAGGATCTACACAATCCAATTTCTCTAAGAGGGATCAAGAGTTCCAGCTTCTTCTTCTTGGCAGCGTAGATGGAGATAGGAAGCTTTGCACTGCCCATGACAGAAAAGATTCATTCTTTTTCTTTCGCCTTTTTTTTAAAAGACAGAAAATTATTTATTTTCTTTAATTATTTATATCATTGTAGTCAAAAGACCCCAGGAATGGCCATCAAAATAATTTGTATCAATAAAATTCAGGGCAGAAAACTGGATTATAAGGGTGAGGGTGAAAAAAAAAAAATCTACATTCAACATGCAAACTGGACACATTGTCCATGGAAAAGTAACGTGAAAATTTATTTCTTAAACAAGCTTCTGTTGACTTATAAATCCACAGAATTCCTGCAACCAACAAACACTGGCCTCTTCCCACAACTTCCTCCACAGCTCAAGTGGAAGAACTCATGGATGAATTCTATGAAGTCTGCGGGAAAAGCTTTGCCTTAGTCCTGACACAACAGTGGTACAAACCTTTCTTGGATGTTGAAGTGCTTAATTTTTTTTTTGAGAAAAGTCAGGGCCTTTCCTAGGAAAACGGATCGTTGAAGATTCATATAAGAGACCTGCACAATAGGAGTTTTTCCAGCTGTTTTTCACCTCAATTATATAAACAAATCTATATTAATATCATAACCTCAGGGTTCCTGCGACTAGAACTCTCCCCACCAACTGAAAGCAGTCGAAGTTACATGTTTCTTTGTTAGGATGGAAGAGGAAAATGTTTATACCTTAAGCAGAAAGGTATCAATCAAAATTATGTTAATAAAAACGATTGGTCTAAGAATTACTGCATCCAGCTACTGCTGTGGACCTCTACCTACACAAAGCTCTTGGTAACAATTAATTTTGGCCAGTCAGTCCAATGCCTCAGACATTCAAGACATCCAAATGAAGGGAGAACTCATAAAGGGGAGCGCTTGCTTCTCCTTCTGCTCCCTACAGCCTCTGCCCCATGGTCTTCGGGTGTGTCCCACCTCCACCTTTCCACCAGTTCCAATCTTTGCCGAACTCTTCCATGGTGTGATTCCTTGAGAAGTGACCCAGAACCATGAAGCTCTTTGGCTAGGGCAGGTTCTGCTGGGTTGACAAGCTATAGGGGTGCACAGGGCATTTATGGGAGCCCTGGGCAGCAGGAACAAAGCCCCAGGAGGAACAGCAGCAGCTGTACAGCTCTTTCTGCAGGGAGTGGTGACTTTCAGCTCTGCCCCAGTAAGGGCATTTCAACAGCACCAGCCCAACTCAAATACAGCAACCAGAAGGTGCAGATTAATGTTATTATCTAGTAATAACTAAGTGAGAGCCTGTAGATGAATCCTGAGATAAAAGGTGGACAACATGACAAACATCTGTATTTGGAACAAATTAGTCCCTCCTGGGAAACTTCTGTTGAGGCAGAGGTGGGAAAAGGACTGGAGGAAAGTGCCCGAGGTGATAAAGAAGAAAAAACAAACGAAAGCAACCCCACACAACCTTGAAAATCCTGACTTGGACAGCAAGGGAGGATTCCAGAAGGAGCAACAATTCTCCTGTGCACAAACAGAGCAGGCTGTGCTCATAGATGATCTAAGAGCCACAAGCCAGGGTCTGCAATTTTGCTGTCCCTAGTAACTAGTGCCTCAGTGGCCCAGGCTGTTAAAATATACTACATAGCACCTGTAAAAATGTAGCAGCTGCTATTAAGACAGACATTCATTTAACAGAAAATTCAAAGCAGCTTTGTACAATTATCAGAAATATAAACTGGAATTATGCAGAGGCAGCTGTTTCCTTTTTCCAGAAAAGTCAACACACTCCTGCTTTCTGCATGTCATCTTATGGCTAAAGCTTGAGATCCATTAAATGACCAACTAAGGAGCAAAGAGTCCTGACCTGCCTACTGAACTCTGATATTGTGCAGATCTGATCTTAATTAAAACAATTATTAGAAACAAACAAATGAGAAATTGGTCCACTTTTGAAGCACGAATCTAAAAGATTCCCTAGTCTTGTTTACTGGGAAATGCTATACAAGTGAATCCATGCTGCAATGATTTAAATACACTTAAATCCAAGATTTATGCCTTTCTTGATGATACTATTTACACAGATTTTGAAGTTCTACATTAATCAGTTAACTAAATGCTATTTGCTCCATTCGCATTAGAAGATACTTATTATTTGATTCAATTTACCAAGGTACTTAGTAATCAGATTTTCAAAGAGTATGATAAATCAGAATACAAAAGTATAATGTGCAGTTATTCTACTTCTTCCAAAATTAATTAGGGACTGAATGCATCTCACTGTCTGTGCACATTATGTCCTACTAACAAGTGTAGACATAACTAAAAAATTAACTGGACAGAAATAAAACCAAACGCACTAGAAGCCATTTGCAGACTTTCTTGACAAAGTTTCCTCCAGCTTGGAAGCAAAAGGCCCCTACTGTGAACCCAATATAAGGCTGTCCCAGGTCTTGCTCTAGTTCACCTTGCTGCAATTTTACAAGTGATCTGCTCTCCTATTTACTGTCCTGCCCCTCTGTCAAAGGTGCTGCTCCAGCAGAGCACAAAATCTCACAAAAGCACAAATCCCTCCCTCCAGCTGGGCCCTGAGCTTGCAGGGACTGGCACTGCAGGCTCCAGGGGACGGCTGGGTTCCCATGGGACCAAGGCACCACCACCCCACCTCCCCTCACTGGCTCAGCCTGGAGAGAGAGAGGAAGGGCAGAGACAGCCTTAAAGCACCAGAACACACCTGTCAAACATCCATTCCAGACCAACACACACTTCAGTACACAGGGTGTTATTTGGACAACAATAATGCTGAACATCAAAAACAAAACCTGAAACTTGCCCCCAGTCTTCTTAAATACCTTCTTTTCTTTACTAGGACTTTTTGAATGCTACAAGCTTTGAAACACTATTAAAGAGCAATATAGTGCCCTTCTTTTTCACACTCAGGGCCCAAGATAGGACACTACCACTGATCATAAGACAGTTGAGAGGCTTTTAAAGAGGACACCTTTCACAGGAATAGGCATGTGAGAAGCCAAGGTGTATAATTAGCAACTATCCCTCCCCCTCCTTTTATATTTTAAATTCTGAGCAATACTCTAAGGCTCTTTAATCCTGCCTCACCTTCTCCTGTGAGTTCACTCCTGAATGCAATAGAAACACTGAGCTGACAATGACAAAGAATAACAAGATAATTCCTTCAGGAATGTAGTTGCAGAAATGAGAATAAGATATTTAATGACAAGCAAGACTAGAGCAGTCTCTTATTCTACATATCGATAGGAAACCGCAGTATTCAAATACCTGTGGAAATTAGGAGTTTGTTGTCATGCGTTATCCATAACCTAAAAAAAAATAAAACTTGAAATGTGCCATGAAAACACTCTGCCACTACCCAATGCATCTTCAGAGTGCTCTGGTCCCCAGGAGGCTCAGCTGCTCCATTCCACACAAAGCACTGTCATTCTCCTCTTAGTTCCCTTCTTGCACTTCACTTTTGATACAAAAGTGATCAGAGCCAGGTACATCAAAGGAAGTAAACACCTTTGGTTTCCCTCTAGAAAATGAAACAGTTCTCTGGATGTAGCTCCTGCTACAGTCAAACATGACAAAAGGGTTCTTGTAAGATGCTTCCAGCTCACTATTAAATCTGGCAGACTACAGGCACTGTTCTTTTCACCATTCAGAACAGGAAGAGGTTGGGCATATTAGGATACTACCTAAGGAAAAAAAATCCTACTGCAATCCTTGTTTTGACTAGAGGAGCTACCCAACATGAAGAACAATGAAAGGCCAAGTTGCAGGGTTTCTGATGAAATGACAGTTCCAGCATTGAACAATCTGTGGTGGATGAAAACAAGCCTGGCTAACATTCATACTGTTATTATAAAACACAGCTCTGTGGCTAGGCCACCCTCATTAAGGTAACAAAAATACCCTTAAATGGTTTATATACTATTTAAAGTTGTAGCTCTATTAGGATCTATTCTCACTTTTTTTTTTTTTTTTTTTTTTAGCTTTAGAGAGAGAAGGTAAAAAATAATTTCCCAGACAGACTTCAAAACAGTTCACTGAACACTATTTTTTATATAATTGTCTCCTGGCAAGCATCTCCGCAGGGTAACATACGTTGGCAGACAAAAGCCATTTTAGCTTGAACACTATTAGAGCATTAACCTTTCCAAAATGCCATACCTCAGAGAGAGCAGGGCATTAGGTTAGTGGAAAATCCATCTGTTGAATGGCTAAGCCTCTCCTCCCCCAAAGAACACGCCTGTCCAAAGGCATGAGGAAAGAACTATTTAGAAATGCTTATGAAATACAGCATGACATATCTTTAGTTTTTGCTAGCATAGTTCTGTTGGCTTGGGAGGGGAAAAATGAATGCCCTTCTCACATGACATTGCTGTACCAGCAAAAGCTCTGTAGAAACAACTATGCTGACGAAGATTTTGTTGGCTTAGCTTTCATCATTCAGAGAAACCCAACTGACAGCAGAAAAACTCCTCCCAGCTCTTGGGCCGTCTCTAGGGCTGACATTCAGAAAATTCTGTGTCCATGTGCCCACACCAGCACCCTCCCACAACTTCCAGCCATTTTATCCTTTGAGCAAGCCCCAAACCTGCCCTTGCTATCTGCACCTTGCTCATATTGCATGGTCACCTATCATCCTTTATCAGTTCCTTTTGACATGACATTTTTTCTGCACAAATTTTTCACTCACTTTTAACTATATCTTTAGAAAGCTTTCAACAATTCCAGGAAATGAACACTGTAATACCACACAACACAAGTCTTCATCACCATATAATCTGTTTAATATTTATCTGTATGTATCTATCTAATACCTTTAAGTCATGAAGTCACATAGATCACGGGGTCAAACCCAAAACATCTACCTGTTTTCAACTATCAAATAACAACAGTTGTCTTACTAAAAATGATCCTTAAAAACTGAAGAATTATCTGTTATTACATCATTCTATGAAGCTTCATTTCTAGTGTTAAGGCCTTAAAATGCAGTAAGAACAACAACAATATGCTTTTTTTGTGTCAATTGGAAATCAATAGTTTGGGAAAAAAATAATTGGTTTTGTCTTTATGAGGCTGTCAATGCTTGCTAAAGGTCAGAGGTTTTATAGCACAATAAAGTATAAGTATAGCCTGAGCTGTTTACAGTTGCTTTAAAAGTCTTTTAAATAAAATAATTGTAAACTTGTTTTATATTACCCAGCTGTAAACTAACCAAAGGTATCTTCAAGGATCTTTTAAGCTCAGCATTGATTAATTTTGGTGTATTAGAAACAGTACAGAAGTAAGAGAACATAAATATTTTAAGTTCAGATGATGTAAAAAAATCATCTTGCTACTAAAAACACTCCATAGAAAACACATAATATCAGATAAAGTCAAGCCATCTACAAGTCCCCAGATGATGCAGTAGCAAACTAAAACCTCAAAATAGATTGATTTTTCTTCCCCAGTTATTTTAAGTAAATGAACTGAAGCATTGCCTGTGACTATTTCCAGTGGAGATCCTCCAAACAGCAGCTTTCTTAAAAGACACAAATCTCCATTTCATTTAGAAAACAACCATCCACAACTGCACACAGCAGCTAACAATTTTCTGTACATAAATCAGGTTTAACTCTTAGACTATCTAAGCTAACATCTTTCCATCATATTTCCATCAGTAAGATGGAAAAGTGTCTCTAAAACTGACACAAATTTCAACAGTGGATGGTAGGAACAGACTCCAGGAGTTACCTCATCTGTTGAGGGCCCTAAGACATTCAAGATTATGCAAAGGACTTAGTTTTCAAAAAAGTTAAGAAGCAAAAGCTCCAACTCTAACAGGCCCTTTCTTTCCATCTTATAACAAAAGTCAGTAACTTGGTAAATTACCATACTATTATGGTCTTTCTCTCTATAAAATAAAGACAAAAATCACCAAAGCAAACAAGAGAAACATGACAAAACTTTCCCTGGGGCACTATCAATGCTCTCACCTATGTCCTGTTGCTACAACTTCACAAATACCACACCACATCACCACCCTAAACATAAACATCACCTGGCTGCTTCAAAATCTGGTGAAACATCAGGTAAAAACAAGTCAGAATTTCCAAACTGTCTACCCTACAAACTTGAATCCTCAAGCAGTGTATTTTTGCTTAATTTCTAACAAAACCACAGCAAGTCTAATGTCAGCAGTTCCGATAGTGCAGAAACTTGGTAAAAATTAAATTACTGATTTGATTCATGGAATCAAATATCAATTTAACAGCCATCCAAAATTACTTGTTATCTCAACAAAAAGACATTTGGTGTATAACACATGACAGTTATCAACTGCATAGGAAAAAACCACAACATTTTCATGTACCCTACTATAAATACTGCTGCTGTTTAGGTTTGAAACCTATTTTTCAGTTCAAAACTTATCTTTACAAAAAAAAAAAAATAAAGCTTACTTGTAGTTCCTCGTTGGAATGGAGATAACAATAACACTTTAAAAAAAAAAAAACACACTGAAAAAAATTTAGGCATCTCCCCCACTTCTGCCACCTTGGGAAATTCTTTTAGCAGAGATATTTTTAATGGCTTTCCAACCACAGCACAAATAAAACACCCAGTAAATAAACATTAGCAAGAATGCCATTTTTAAATAAGATGTAAGAAAAAAATATTTTTCAAGTCAATGTTTAAAGAAGGAAGAGATTTAGGGACGCTAATGATCTCTGCTAATTGAGTAGGCCTAGAATGGCTTTTGTGGAAAAAGGGAAACAAAACGCAAACTGCAATTTGTCTCGAGACATTTTATTCTCCTCTCAGGCAGCGTTTCGATGCCCTGTTCCAAGACCCACATACCTGCATGCTATCGGCATTTTGCTCCATTATTCAGCCTCCGGGGCGTGCTGTCCATCCCCCCCGGCCGGGGCTCAGCGTGTGCCCGTGGAGCGGCCGCCCGGCGCTGCGGCGGCGCTGCCCGAAGCCGCGGAGACAATGGGAAGCCACAGCTGGGAGCCGCGCTGGCACTGTCACTGTCACCCAGCACCGCCACCCAGGGAGCTCCTCCTCAGCAATTCACAACCTCCCGAAGCTCTCCGGCTGCTAGAAAATGGCTGGACACATTTTAATCACTTTCTCCATTACCAATCAGACTACTCTAAAATTAAAAGTTTACGCCACACTGCAAGAATTTTGATGTGACAAAGAAGCAGGACAAAAACATTCGTACTGTAAAGATATTAATTTCCTCTCTAGACAGTTTTATTTCTTCACTTTGGCGTTGTGAACACAACACAAAAAGTCATCAGTAAGTTAGTCTTCAGATAAACACGCTTGCCAGTAGCAGAATGAATGCTATGATAATTTTCTGGACTGGCACATACCCACTATCAGAACCCAAATATGGAAGAAAAACGTCGTCTAAACAGAGGGGTAAAAACAAGCCAGTTATATGATAATTATCATACTTCCAAAAGCAGTGCCCAGACCAGCAGCCTGCAGTTTCACTGCTTGTGAGAAAGCTCTATCCCTACCCAGCTGCAGCATCACCCCGTGCTCAGCAGCACTGCTGCACACTGATAATCATAATCCCCTTCCTGGACTCTCCAGAGACCTCTCCGAGGCATCCTGCACACCAAGTTAGGCTGGAAGAAGAATGGGGCACTATTTTTAATCTGCAGGCTCCAGAAAAGGGAATTACAATCTTGGGAGGCTACAATTCCTGACAAACAGGAGATTGGTATCCTATATATTTAAGTGACAAGATTAAAAAAGCATACACATATACAGACTCATTCCTACAATGTAACAAGCATAGGAAATAAACAACCATGGAAAGATTTAGACCTGTCACAGACTGCAGCAGTCTCAGTACTATATATTTTATAAATAAATAAATAAATATTTTAAAAAAAATTATAAATAAGTATATAAAAACATAATTTGATATTCAGACTGCTCCAGTTTGAAACAGATACTAATCTTTCTATGCTTGCTATTCCCCTCTTCTGCCACCTCTGTGCTCCATCTTTAAAGCTTCCACTCTTTCTGCCCACACATGGCAGTGTCACACACTCCACACATCTTGGCTGTCGTCCTTGAGCAACAACATCATATGGAGGGGGGAGAAAGTCAATCTTTTTGATTTAGCTGAAGACAGCAGTTGTTGGAATCCCTGCTTTTTTTCTCTGGTGCACTGAGTTCAGTGTAACTGCTGGCTATGCCCCTCCTCTACACACCAGTTCCCTCCCCACCTCAGCACACACCCTTCACTGTCCCCGAGGTCCCATCCCAAAGTGGAGGAAAATACACAAAGCATAATTCTGGGATGCCATTGCTATTTTTGCAGAGGTTCCAGCTGGTCTGCAATGGGAGCATTATTCCTCAAGAAAAAGGCTTTCTCAGCAGCATGCTAGACAAGAAAATTACTTTTATTTCCCTAATTCCAAATAGGTGATCACCTATGTGCACAAGCCATTCACTGCAGGGTCCAGACTCTGAATGCTGCCAAACAGAATAGTTTTCAGTTTCTGAACACATTATACAGATTACATTAATGTCAGAATAATCTTTAAGCAGTCTCCTCACACAACGCTAGGAAAATGTGTCTGCTGTGCATGTCTAGCTAGTGCTATAATCAGATTTTGTATTCACATACACCATGGCAGAGCACCTAGGAATGTTTTTATAATCACGAAGATCAGCAACAAGATGCAGCTAGGCCCAAACAGGAAATAAAGTAGTACCCAATGGAGAAAGAGCTGAGCAGTGAATACTGTTATACTCTGCACTGCCCCTTGGAACATTTTTGTTAATTTTGCTAAAACTCACACATTATGAAAAGTGGGGGTTCTGTAACTCCTGTACTGGAGATTCATACTACAGGAGAGGACAGACTGGTCTGGGTTTACTTTCTCATAAGCAAAACCTTTTTATCCCCTACACACATATATTGGTCTGCTCTAAGTGATGAAATAAAAATTGGAATAGCACTCATTACCTGAAATGTTCCTTTATCAGAAATGTACTTTATAAATGCTCATCTGATGTGTGTTCAGCTCTATGGCTGCCTTAATACAAAGATCATGCCATGTGCAAATGAACATAGGCATTACAGGTTAATGTATGTGAAACAGGAAAATCATTTGAATGAAACATCATAACAAATGCTGTAATTTCCCCCTTAAATTAGTCAAGATACATAATCAATATGCTTAAGAGCAGTAAAAACTTATAGCCTGGAAGAGAACTTGGAGCAGTCAGGGCTAATTTACAATTGCAACCCTGATGCGGCTGACGAAGTTAACTCAAAACATGTAAATTGTATCTCTATTATCAAACACACACAATTACATCTGCTGAAATACCATCTAACAGAATAGGCATCATAAGCTCAAAAACAGATGAGCAAATGAAAAGTTTAAATTCAATTTAAATTTCAAAGCCATACCACAGATCAAACATACAAGCCAGGTATTCAAGAGATAAATGAAAAGCAGTCTAGAAAGCCAAAGGAGAAAGACTTCTAGATATAAGAAAAAAGTGAAGATATGCAACACCACCTCTTCAAAACCATTTTCCTGATGAAATAATACCCTCTGTTATAGTTGTACTTAAAACTGCAGTACGTAAATGATGGAAATAAATCTTTATTAATTTCATAACAAACTTTCACAACTTAGTAAGAGGCAAAAGTGCACCATCAATTGCCTGTAAACCAGTGTCTGACTCAGAGTAGGAAAGACTAGACTGTCCTGAATGGAATTTTCTTTATAACTTGAAAAGTAGTACTGACACAAAGACAGAAATCCCAGCTGATAAAAAGGCTCTGCTACATGGGAAACACTCGGGAAGAAGATGTTCCTGGCTCTGCAATATCTAAGCACTTGAGGCACAAGGGCCCCATTACCCCAAAACAAATCCCAGCAAGACTTACAGGACTGAAGAGGCAGGACACAAACTCCTGGAATTAGAACACTGACATGTTCTAACTAACAACAGTCTTTCCATTTAGAAGAAAGAAAAAGAGATGAGAAAGAAAATTAGTTCTTTGAAGATTTTTAATAAACAAGATAAAAAGCAAACCTCTGGACCAACCAAAAGATATTCAAATAAGTTTGAGACACAAAAAACTTAAAAAATACTAGAATGGGATATTTCAACTACTTATCCCAATTCCAAAATGAAATTTATCTATAAACCTAAAGGAAATAGAGCGCTTTTCTCATTATGTGAGAAAGGGAGACATTTACAGAGTTTGTCCCACCCACATTAACTTAATAGAAACATCATGTGAAGCCATATTCTGACTACTCCAAGTTCCATCCATTGACTCATTTGAGTTTGTCTCTTCTGAACTGCTAGTAACTCTTTAATATTTGATTGAACAAAAATATATTTATTTCTGCCCTTAGAGAAATTGTGTAACTCCAGATTGGTCATGAAGGCCTATTCTCCATTTAGTTCATATCATCTCCCTGTAAAAACCTCTCACTTCCAAGAAAGCAGAAACAAGCACTGCAATTTCATGCCTTTGCACCATAAACACAGTTTAGACAGTGTAGTGATGAAGGTGAAATAAACATCTTTCTCTGGTGGTTTCATTTTTCTTCTAGGAAATAAAATATACCCTCAGTCTTGTAAGCATAAAAGAAACAATTTTACTGCTGTTTAGATACCAGTCACCATTTAGCCATGGTTACTCCATCATGACAAGGTATTGTCCACGTCTAAATACAGGAGACTAAGCTAAAGCCTGAAATATAAACAATCCCCAAACACTGACTCTACAAAGCTAGCCTTAAAGACTAAATGCAATTACTTTTTGAATACCTTCTAGAAAATGGATACCAAATGGGCAAGTGTCTGTCTGGTGGGTCTGCTTGTAGGGCTGATTGCTAGTCAAAGATTAACTTACTGTTAATTAAAAAGCCTAGAGTAACAGTGCAAAAGCAAGCTGGAAAAAATATTTCTAGGATTCACAGAATTCAATATTAAAGATCTCTCTACAAGTACTCAATATATTAATCTATTGGAAAATACCAAACGTATCTCTGAATATAAGTAAATTTCTGGTGTAAATCTAAGTAATTGGATAAGAATAGCACTCAAATGACCAGATTCAAAATGAAAAAAACACCAGGAAAAGGAAAAAACCTGGCATCTCTCAAAGTTCCTAACAAGTGTGGGAGGGATGTTCTTGGGATGAGTTAAAGAAGTTGAGAGATATATTCTGTCCAATTCTTCACCTCTTGAACAAGACAACTCTAATCTCCTGCTTACTGAAGGAGTGAGAACAACTTAAGAAAAAGCAAATTCTAGTAGATGATCCTAGAGTATTGAGGTAGCCATTTATTCCATTCACTGTGGTCCTTAAATTAATGCTTAGTGAAGCAAAAAACAACCCCCAAGCCACCAAACCTCTTTTTTTCCACTAGAAAGTACATCAGAACACATTTCAAAAACCTGTATTTCTAATTTTCTGTGTGCTAGATAATTGTGTTACACAAGAAAAGGAAAAGAAATGTTACCAGTAGAAGCTCTGGCCTATCTCCATAATTTCAAATAAGAACCACTCAGATTATATTCAACCACAGATTGATTTTTGACATCTATAGAAAACATTGTTGCGTAATAAATGAAAACCAAAATATTGCTTCTGCAGTTAAAGCAAACAACTGAGTAATGGCTCATGCTAAACCAAGGAGTGAATATATTACAAAGCACGACTAAAGATCACTTACTTAGTTTTGTCAGATGTTTATCACTGTAATTTCTGTCCTTCCACCCCCAGTTGTTCCTACTACTAAGTATTCTCATTCACTCTTACTTCTAAAACCTGGGTGTATAACCCTTTCAAGAACCTTCCCATTTTCACCAAAATCTTACTTTGCTGCTAACAAAAATTAAAGATTAAGTGATTGTAAGTTTAGTCTCAAGACAAAAATATCATGCACACCTAATGAACACACATGTCTAGTTTTGTATTAATATCTTGATACTAACTGATATCTCCTGAACTGCAGTTTAAATTCAGACTGTTCTAGACCTTCTGTTTTATACAGTCTCATCTAAATTCCAGGCATTAGATAAGCAGAAAATTAAGCTCCTCAGAGGTTGGAGTTTAAGGTCATCCTCACTATCTGAAAATAAAAGCTGTAATATCCTCTCACCCACATGAAGTTGTGTTTTGTTTTTTTAATGAAAAAGCAACTGCTTGAACACAAAATAATATCCCTGAAAAACTTCCTCTGACCCAGTAAAGTGGATTGACACCATGGGCCAGGCATATGTAGGTCCCACATGCTGAACAGGAATTCTTTAAAACCACAGATCTGCCTTAGAACCAACAGTCAGAAAAAACTTGTGCTGTTTCACTGGATGAATTTTTTTCCACTTTTCTTCCAATATTTTTTCCCCCCAGAAGAAAACCCGGTCCTCATAAGGTTTATGATATGCAAATACTCTTTTGAAACACACTGATTTTGAAGCCACATTGTCCAAAACCCATGAGCAATTTCTATGGATCTGTCACACTTAGCAGGGGATGGGAATGTTGAGGGGGTGTGAAATCAGTTCCTTTTTTGGTACAGACACCATCAAGCAACCAAAAAAGCAAAGTGTTTGTCTGTTCCACCAAAAAAATGACCAGTAGTTTTGTGAACACAAAAATGAGAATAGAGAACTGTAAGAACCTGTTTATACTAAACCAGGGTTATTTTCTGCAAAGGGACAGCAGAAATACAAGTTCCCAAATAATAAAGTCTACCCCCAGAATAACAAAAACCCAAACAATAAGACTTCACTCATGTTTACAAAATTCCATGTTTGCATAGCACAACTTGTGTTATCATCCCAAAATTCTAAACAATTAGAGCATGGGAACCAGGCTTCAGTGCCAGGTGCCTAAAAGCAAGAACAGAGGAGAGGAGACTTCAGCTGAAATCATGATAAGCAATTCAGTTGTAATCCCATATTTCAATTCCAATCCTCAAGTACCTCAGAGGCAAAAGACTAAAGAACACTGTGACATGTGAGAGTCTCAACAAATCTGTGTTTTTCAAATTAAGTTGGACTACAGCTCGCCAATTTACCAGAATTCTTTATTCCTCTCTGGAACTCTGAATGGGAAAATCAACAGGTCAAGTAAGAAGAGATAAGGCAGATTTTCTCAGAGCAGGTATGTCTTACGTTCCATCCACACAGGAGGGAATGAGAGTAACTGCAGGGTTGAACCAAACTATTGGCAGTGCAGCAGGGAAGCAGGATCTGAACACAAAGAAGAGAGGGGAGCTTTTCCCTTGCTTCATGACTAGAGAGAGGATTTGGAAGGAATATTTTTGATGTTTTTCAACTAATTTTTGTCTTGGGGAAAAATAAGATCCAGCTCATCAGTCTTCTCCCTCAGTTTTGTTCTAAAAGGAAATCTGAGGTAAATAAGTTCAACCTAAAGCAGTGAGTGCTGCAGTTGAGGCTTGTGTTAGCTGTGGCATTAGCACCTTCAAGGACTTTCTTAACACCACCCTTACTCCTGTCCCAAACTTGGCTAATGTCAACTTCATAAGCACAATCTTTTTACATCCCAAAGTACTTAAGGTTTAACAAGATCTGACTTCTAATGTAGAGTTCAACAGGGGGAAGAAGAAAGGAGGGAGAGAGGAGAGAGATGGAAGGAGAGGAGCTCCTAAGAACACTAGGAGTCAACAGGTGATTTTTTACTTTCTTGCATATCTGTACAGCCAAGCATATCCACTCAGATGATATAATGGCATCATCAGATCCTAAAGGGACCTTAAACAAAATCAGCATCATATTTAATTACCTATGACTAGGTAGGGGGAAAAAAAAAAAGATAATAATTTTCAATTAATGTTACATAAAAGGAAATCATTATTTTTTAAACAGTTAGGGCTGGGACCTGGAGTCATCACTTGAGATGCAGCATGTAATAATACAGATTGGATAGTGGGCTTTGCTAGATAAACAAAAGCTTTTTCATAGATGCAACACTAATTTTCAGAATGTTGCTAGGGCAACAGCAGACTGTAACAAGAATTTCTGAATAATGAGCAGGTGGCAATATACAGAGATCTTCGATTCCTGACTGAATTATTTATATGTAATCCAGAATAGTGAGATTTTGAAAAGCAATAGCCTTATTCTAGCTCCACAAATGGAAATACTGCATACCTTGTCTAGAATATTTATTAAAGTTCTAGACATTCATCTCTCTTTTTTTAATGTGCTGTGTAAGACAAGATCACTAGTCTCGCACCTCTAGCACAAAGAAGCAAAAGCAGTTATTTCACATAAAATACACAATGTAAAAAAATCGTTTTTCTAATCCAAAGCTAAATCTAACTTTCTTCTCAAGATTCTCCTTATACAGATTCAACAATTCCAGAGGGATAGGAACAAATCTCGGCAATTATGAAATAAGAACCAGACTAACAGAGAACTGGACATGCTTTATCCATCATGCACATCCACAGTAGGAGTTTTGCCAGATATAAAATGTTATGTGAGGAAGCCTTATGGGCAGTCTAGAGTCTATGCACTTGAAAAGCAATAGCAGCAAGATTTAGCAAACTTTTGTTAATTTAAAACTTTCTATGCAGCAAAGTCATTATCTTACTAACCACTACTAAAAAATTCTGTCACCTGGTTTTCAAAGTTTCTGATTAGCTGGGCAGCTATATCATTATTCTTTTGCTGAATATGACAGAAAATAACTATTTTAACTTGCTTTAAGACTGAACTGTTTCTCCCTGTGAGCTCCCTGAGACACTGTAAGATATGCAAAAATCACAAACCTGGTCTGCCTTTGGGGCTTTTTATCACAGATGTCTATTTTAAATATCAATAAAACAGTAAGATTTGTAGTTATTTTCAGTAAAGTTCCCAGTTTTCAGGGATTAACAGAGTCTTGAGATATAAATTCACATGCCCCAAGACAACTGTATAAGAATGCTCATAAATAAACTGCAGACCTCTTCTGCAAGTAGCTGACATTATCAGAAAAACCTTCCAAAACACAGTAAAAGATGGAAAAGCTAATAATTTGATATAATTTTGATACTCTTAATTGTCCATGAAACCCCTTACAAGAAAGACACTGAGGTGTTGGTGTGCATCCAGAGAAGCAACAGAGCTGGGAAGGGTCTGGAGCACAAGTCCTGTGAGCAGTGGCTGAGGGAGCTGGGGGTGTTTAGACTGGAGAAGATGAGGCTCAGGAGAGACCCTGTCACCCTCCAACTCCCGAACAGAAAGCTCTGGCATGGCGCGGGTCAGTCTCTTCTCCCAAGTAACAAGCAACAGGACAAAAGGAAATGGACTCAAGCTGCTAGGGAGGTTTAGGATGGATATTAGGAAAAATTTCTTCATGGAAAGTGTCAAAGACTTGGAACAGGCTTCCTGGGGAAGTGGTAGAGTCACCATCTCTGGAGAAATTTCAAAGATGTGCAGATGCAGCACTTGGGGCCATGATGTGTGCTTGGCAGTGCTGAGGGAAGGGCCGGACTCCATGATCTTAAAGGTTTTTCCCAACCTAAATGATTCCATGATTCTGTTATTTACTGTATGCAACTGTTTCAGTTCACCTGTTTTTCAATTAATGTGCATTAAATTGAGGACAAGGCCTAGAACAAGTTGCATGTTAAATTGTGCTGTCATCATGTGTGACAGCTGTACAGACATAAACACCCCACAGACACCTAGAATAAGGTTTTAAACTAAGTTCATCCAGTGAAATCTCACAGTTTGACACCTGGTCAGATTTTATCAGCAAAGTCTTCCATGTCAGCAAAGCTTCTTGAATGAGGCTATAGCTAAAGCAATTCCAGGAGAATATCCAGTAGAGACAGTAAAACTCACAGAAGATTAAAGTATTGGATTCTTACAGCTGGTCTTCCTGCATTGTTTATAAATGAGCTTGTGTCCTCTCCAGCAGCTTCATTCTAAACAGGTTTAACAACCAGTGCTGAGCAGTTCCCTGCATTGCAGTTGAATCCTCTAAATTCCTTTGTTCCACTTTCTGGTCAGAGGGAGGTAAGAACACAATTGCCTCACTAATACAATGCCTCATGGAACAGCTGCTTAAGCATCATCTTAGACCTCAAAACTGAGGATCCTGGCAACAAGTCAAAGTCGAGCAAAATGAGCACCTTGTTACTTTCTTATGGACACTTCTGAAAGTACATCATCATCTCATATTAGCAACTTAATTGCCTGCACCCAGGCAAAAGTGAGACAGAGAACTGATTCCTCCTGTACCCAACTGAAAAAACCAGGCAGCATTGCATTCTGCCACCCTGGAACTCCTGCCTTGCAAAGATATTTCATCCTCTTAAGCAGCAGGGTGGTCAATCAAGCACGCAATGCTAGCATTTACACTAAGTACCAATTTTTGTGATGGCACAGGCTCCTTTCTCATGGCATGATCACTGAAACAAGAAACTTAGTGAACCAAACACTGTATCCCTCCTTAGAGGGGACAGGGGAAGGAATACCTAACTTAATGAAGATTTGTTTTACAGTATGATGGATTTCATCATAGGACACATACTGTAACCACTGTGTTTATATTCTGAAGGCTTTTTGTACCTCAAAGTTTAGATGAGAAACTAATGCAGTGCATTAGAACTTAGTGATTTTCATTGAGGAATTTTCTTGAAAGTTGGTTTTTGGACAAGTATTAAGAGATGAGAAAATTAAAATATAAGCACGATTGTTTTTTTTTCAAAAATACTTCAAAGGTTACATGTCTGAACCAGTGCAAATTTCACAGGAGAAAAAATACTTGCCCTCAAAATTCAAATTCCAAATGCAGTATTCCCAAGCTGAACACAGGCACTAACATCCAATTCTGGGAGCAAAGAGGTTTTGAAAGCTTAAAAGAGCAGAAAAGAAAATCTTTCTGGAGATCAGATTTTTCACATTTGGAGGGTGTTCATTAACAACCTGCATTATGCCTAACATATTCTGGAAGTGTGAGCAGACCAGAAGGTCAGGGCTACATCCATTCTCTGCGGGACCAAAGATAGGGTAAAGAAAGGAGATGGTTTAAAGAGACAGCAATTTTAATACTGCTCTACTACTGAACAAATCAATTCCAAAGAATCTTATTCATGTAGTCAGAATATTTGAGCAAAGGATTATTAATAATTAATAGAATATCTATTAATAATTATTAGAATCCTGCTTTTCTCTGACCAAAAGCCTTTGCTTTACAGGCAATTCAGGACAGGGACTTTGACATAGTCTTAGACTACAACAATCCAGCGATTGAGGATAATCAGGCTGTCCTTGATGTACGATTTCCTTATAAAGATATACAACACACAGTTATATTAGAATTAGAATTGACATGTTTTAATGTACATTATATAGCATTTAACAGTGTTATGTGTGTATAGAATCATCTGTGAAATACCTATGGAACTTGCTCTCTCTAAGACACAGGGAAAAGAGGCTGAGAAGGGAAGAAAGCCCTTTAATAAGAATAACCACAAATTTAGCTGGAAGAATAAATGCAGAGGAAAGAAAAAGAAAAAAACCAAGAACAACCAAACAACAACTCAATAACAGACAAAACCAAAAATAAAATCCACTCCAAAATACACTGACCAACCAAAAGGTAAGCCTTGGAAGTCAGAAATAAGTTCCAGCCTGAGTCAGAACTTTCTAACAAAAGATTCATTATCCATATAAACGGAAAAAGAACAAATACACCAAACCTCACTACAGCACATCTGAAACTGAATTTGAAAGAGCACATTGAAAGGAAAAATAAGATTCAGAAAGTGCCATACCCACTAACTACAGAAAATTAGAAGCCTCTTATCAGATCACAAGTCCCAAAGAAGAGATTTTTTTCAACAGTACAACATACATGATGGTATCATTTGGTGTTGGAGCAAAAAGCACAGACCTAAATACAAGGAAAAGATAACTGCATGCCTGACTTCTAAACAAATTTTAAAGGAAAGAATTAATTAATTAAAGGCACAAAAGTCATTGAAAAATGAGTTGACAGAAAAACATTGTTGCAGAGATTGTTCCAAACAGCTCTATTTAATAAAGTAATAGTTCTTCGAAAAATAAATGGAGGAGGCCTAATCTATTTAAATTACATGTAGTATTATAGAGGAAGCTGATAAAGCAGAGACAATGAAGATTATGAAAATTCAAATTTTAAAGATGTAACTACTATTCAATTTATTCTCAGAAAAGCCACAGAAGTGCCATTCTAATAAAGTCCTGGTAAGGCCTTATATAGAAAATGGTATTTGCACTGATAAAAACTTATATGGAAAACTTAATTTCATGTGGCTTCAGTAGATAACAGATGGGTAAAAAAGCTACTTAATCTAGAGGAAAACTTTGCCACAAACCCATGTGTCTAAGTTTTCCAGTCAGCCAGGCTGGAGGCCAGTAGATATCAGAACCAGATTTTACAACTGCTGTTCAGCATGCAAGAAGATAAGTAGCAATTTAATTAACATTAAGATAAAGTTTGACACAGTTATGAAAGCATTATTTCCTGTAAGAAGAAGGGACTGGACTAAATGACCCAAAGTCTCTCAGTCTTCAGGCACATTCAAGCAATGTGCACAGTGCAAAGAGTTCTATCCTTTCCACAAACATTCCATTATTTTACTGATAATTACTGCTATTTAATACCAAGGTACCTGTGTGACTTAGATTCAGTGGGAAACAACTGGACTATTTTATTTTTCATCAGACTTTACTTTCAAAAGCCCGTTAAGAAGCTTTCTTAGGATGAAGAACTTTTCCTTAAAATTGAAAGGAACTAGAAAAAGTCCACTTACTTGTACTTTATTCCTAAAGGTTTCAAATAATTTAAAATCAATTTCATGTCCTCCCATGTTTTATAACATCAAACATATGTGAGAATCTATCTTCCTTACAGAAGCCACACCTACACCTAACCTATATATACCAAACACAGCTCAAAAGTTTTAGAGTCAGTGCCACTATAACCGGGTAACTGCAGCATGTGCAGACATGAATAAAATAAGGACACAGAAAACAACTCCTGATACTGCAAGCAGCAGAGTCCCAAGGTTAATAAGTTATGAGCAGGATTAGCTCTGAGCCTGTTCACGTCATGCACCAGGCAGGACTTTCTTACTGTTCATATCAAGAGCAGTCAGTTCATCATCTGCTCACCCCCAGCCTGGGCAGGTGTGACAGAGACCTGCAGGACGCTCTACTGCCTTTCTGGAGCATGCAGACAAAATACTTTGATGCACCACAAAGAACCCCATCACATCTCTGTGATCTCAATCAAGCCACACGCTTTAGAACCGTCAGCACTGATCTAAACCATGCCTGAATTCACACATTGTCTGACCAAAGCTGAAAAATCTTCTCAAGATCTCCCATCCCAAATTATTCCACATGGTAAAAATGGGCTAAACAGTCTCTTGCTTAAAAGTAGTCTACATTTCACTGCATACTGGAAAACAGGAAAAGAACAAGAGACACTGAAAGAATACTTACACATCTACATTTCTTGATCTTTATGGAACATTACTATTTTAAGCCTTCACACTGCTATGGATCAAGGGAGAGAGACAGACACAAACAGTTTTTAACACTATCCACTATTTCAACAGAAAAGGCCAGATAAAAAGCTGACTTTGATCTGAGTTGGGACAGCTTCCACCAGTATTTTGATATGCAGCTCTTAATAAGGACTACTGCTCTTTGTGCTTTTCAAATCAAACTTTGGAGTTTCAGGAAATACAAGATGATGTAGCAACTAATAGCATGTCATCATGGTCCATGATGAACAACCAACTGTTGGAATATCATACATTGCATTAACTGAGTTAGCCCAGTAACACCATTTATTCTTTTCATATAACTGCTTTAAGAATTTAGTCTAATGGTACCATTTGAAGCTCAGAAATCTTCTTCAAAACATGGTATTATTTATTCTTCTGCATTTAATTAATTACTATATAAGCTAACTCTGGACTCAGTTGCTTCTCCCAGTAACAAGAATGTCCACATAAAAACAGGTGTTCCTCTCCAGAAGCCAATATTTAAAACTAGAGGGAAACAAAACATCCCCACATGAAGTATTAACATAATATTTTTATAAGTTAACACAGTGTGTGTGAAAAATTCATATCCTTTTATTAGACCACAAGTCTAACCAGACTGCAGTAGCATTCCTACAGCTTCCAAGTATTGGGAGTCCTTTTCCTCCTCCAATCCCCACCACAAGAACGGCATCTCAGAGCAATACTGGCACTGCTTTGTGGTACAGCTTTAAACTCTTGAAAGAGCGGTTTATTTTTCCATGACAATAATGCAATGTGCAACCAAACACACAGCTAGAAGCCTTTTTAGAGATTAAGTGCAATGAAAATACATTAAAGATCACTTTGATGTGCTTAAAACAAAGAAGAAACCACAATACCTAAACTAAGAGACTGATAACTTGTCATCTTCATTACACGTAAAAATTAAGGACTCATTACAGTCAATTCTAACGGTAAATTACTATCAGCAGATGCTGAGTATCTAATTGTCATTTTACCAGTTTCTGCCACTAAAGTATATCACTGCCACAAGAAAATTATTCAGTTTCTCTTGGTTTTCCCTTGGAAAGCCATTAGGCAAAAGTTCTTGCTCAGACATTATCTGACTTCCCAAAGGGAAGGACAAGGACCCATCAACTAAAAAAAGGCAAACCAGGTTTTATTTTGAGTCCAAGTTCTGCCAAGGTGTGTAGCTTTGCTAACCAATCCAGCTACATCTGGGGAAGACAAGAACTGGTAAAGGCTCGGTTCTTGCTTTAAGTTATGGAATAGATTTAAGGAAATACAAAAGAAAGAATTAGAAAAGAAAAAAAAAGAATTAGAAAGATTCTAATACTCTTTTTCAACACCTACAGAGCACATTGAACCTGAAATGGAGCTCTTAATCCAAAATATTGAGGGATTAACAATGCTTTAAAGGAAAAAGGCTTTTTTCTGTACCATCTATTGAAATGCTTCAAATCATGCTGTGATAACATGGACAAGAGTTCCCCACAAACTGATTTCCTCATTTTGCTACCGCCTCATTTGGGTACAAAAACCGAACATTTGATCTAAGCCTGGAATTCTCCAATACCTCTCAAAATTCCTGCCGTATCTCCATAAGAACATACCAAATTCTTCCAAGTTCACTTCGAACATGAAAACAGATGGAAATCTGCCTGTGGATCCATCACTGGTCAATGATGCAACTGCTCCCAGCTTCTCTGCACCAGCAGGAGGTTTTGATGCCCAGAGTTCTGACAGGAGAAAGGACTGTGAGAACACTCCTCAATCTGCAGTTGGCAGAAGCACTCAAATTAGTTCAAACTTCACTCACCAGCTGCACACCAACAGCCTTTTCCAGAGTCAGCTGCACTAAAGAAGTCACTGATCTCACTTCCAGTCACCATTTTCTCCATCTGCCAGTTAAACTGCTCCTCCAAGTCTCCCAATAGATGCTTCAATATGATAGAATAAGAGACCTACATCTTACACAGATAGAAGTTCGGAAAGTGCTCCCAGTAACAGCTCATTAAACAGAGCAGAGGAGGTGGCAGAGGGCAGGAACAAAAACCCAAGGATATGGCACCACGATGGCCTCTCTCACAGCAGCAGGTATTGCAAGGACTGCATCTATTTATGTCTTGCTTCACTTAACATAAATTAAAATGTTTTAGCTGGATACCTACAGCAACCTATCACACTTCACTTGGCTGGGAACAATTCTTACAATGATTTCAGTAGGTTAAGAGCTCACTAACTCTACAGAGCATTTTCTAGAAAAGTACAAAACTCGGGACTGGATTTTTGATAAACCAAATCCAGCGACAATATCTTCTATTTTGATACCTTTTAGAGGTTATTTTTTGACTCAGAGATGCAAGTTAGCCAAAACTATGCTTTCAAAAAGACGGAGCAACTCTGCTATGCTATGTAGTCACAGCTTTAAAGATATTTATGACATTTGCCCTGACAAGCTTCAGCCTTCAAACCACTCTATACACAACCGGACAAAGATCTTTCGTACACTGCAGTACACTGCAGTTAGTTTTTGCTAAACAAAACTGAGGAATGGACAGAAAAGTTTAAAGTGCTAAATAAGGGACAGAATTCCATTTTATACACAAATTCAAGCTACAGATTAAAGAACAAAAAGAACAGATGTTGGGAAGGAGAATAAAAAACAAAAATTCAGCAGCAGATGAAAAAAGACAGGTGAACAATGTAGTATGTAATTGCTTATGCAAAACTAATGTCTGCTCAGAGGTAATGCCCCATTTCCTTACAGAGATCCAAGATAAGCAGTAGAAAAGAAACCCTGGAATAAGCATCCCACAGCCATCTCAAATCTACACTTTGCTTCAGCAGTCTGGATCCAAACATACAATAACCAAATATTCTTAGAAACATAATTCTATAGATTGGAGAAAAGTGCATATCAAAAAATGACACATTGACAGGATTCTCATAATACATACATTAAACTGCAGGAGACTAGCTTATGCACAAGAGGTAGCAGTGCAAGCTGTTCTGTAATTAAGGCTGCTGCCCTTCATAAATCTGTTTCCAGACATTATTTCCTCTAAAACATTCGTTCAACAAGTTATGAAACCAAAATAAGATTATAGGCAGGCCTAAAGTGCCATTTTCCCAACAATGTTTAATCATAATCTGTTGCTGACTTACCATCTCCCAGAAAGAGAGCTTTCCAACACCACTCTCCAAAATCTCCTAGCATTGTTACAAAGCACATTCGTCCACCACCTCAAAGAAAAGTCAAGGAGGATACACCGAGAACCACATAACCACAACTTTAATGAGCTCCCATTGAGCCAGAGTATCCATCCCATTAAGGAAGTCACATTGATTCTTCTTGCCTAAAAGAATACGGTGTGAATGACCTTATTATTCAGGTCTTGCACTGCCAAACGATTCCTCTTTCCATCACTAAAAGGCTCAATGTGGAATGCAGCGTTTAACAAAAACCTCTGGGTCATTCCTAGCTGGCCATTCCTAGGTGGGATGGACACAGGAAAACTGCCACTAAAAGCCCCACTGGGCTCAACAACACCTTTGCAGTCCTTGAGCCCAGTGATGCCAGGATTACGGGAAATTCTCCCACTCCAATCGAAAGCTCCTTAGCTGTCACACCCATGAATTACAGCACTTTGTATGAACTGGCTACTGCCTAACTCTCTTCGTATCTTTGAAATAAGAATTCTAGCACCGCTGAAAAATTTCAGCTGCATATAACTAGAATTAATCAGGACATCCAATGTGGTTCATATTTTTATCCAGGTAGTAAAAGTTATAGCATAGAGTTGTCTAGCTCACCATGCTGCCGATATATTTAAAAGATTTTTATAAAATGGACTATATGCCACATTATAGCCAATTCAAGGTTTACATTGCTCCATTACCTGACAACTCACTCTCAGAGAACAAGGTGTCAAGGCCGATTTTCCCCGAAGTGTCAAAAAAATGCAACTGTATCAGTTACTTTTAAAAGCCTGGAATACAACACCTTGAAACTTTAAACACATAAAGATATTTAAAAAGATGAGGGTCTACATCTCTCAGTCAAATTAACTCTGCGGAGAAGTAGATTTGTCAAAGTGGCGATACAAAGACATGAAGTCGAATTAACACTGGCCACTGTAGCAAACTGACAGCACCTTTTAACTGAGTAAACCCCAAACCGGTGGCATTTGTGTTCTACCCAGAGCTGAGCCTAGAGCATTTGACCTAAACCATTCAGCTGGTTTAAAGCAGTTTCATGGACATACTTTAAGCCAGCAACACAAAATAAAGACTATGGTGTAAGACACATATACTGAAAGAGGAGAAGAAATGAAAGCAAAAAACTTAATCTAAGTTAAAAGAAGAAAAAAAGGCAGAGGCAGAATTGTATTTAAGATGAGAAAGATCAAAGTAGTAGTGCCCGTCTCCTCAACTTTTCCTTTATTCCTCTTAAAAGACAAAATTAAAATACAGACAACCACTGCAGCAGATTTAGTGACTGACCCTTCCCAAATCTTTAACAAATAGCTTCTGAAGCCCTGCTAACAAACCCAGTATACTGCACACCCCTCAAAATTATTGATATTTAATCAAACCTGGTTTTACTCATGAGAAAAGTACTAGCTGATCTTGATAGCAATTTACAGTTTTCTAAAATAAAGTGTGGCCAAGCAGTGCAGTTTCAAGTAAAGTACCACATTTTTGATCTTCCAAGATTTAAATGGACACAAGTTTTAACATAATTTTTTGCCATTGGGACTTCAGTAAATTGAGGAGTACAAGCAATAAGTTTCTTAATTTTTACAGAATACTCAAACGCTTGCCATCACAGTACTTACTGTAAAACAAAGGCTTAATATCAGCTGCATGCCAAGCCAATGGAAGACTGTCAAAGAAAATGTGTTTCCATTGCCACTTCTTTCTCCTGAATAGCAAACTATTTGAACAAAACAGTTTGGAAAATAATCAGAACTTCATTTTTCCTTTCAATTCGACAGTAAATAGTTCACTTCTTAGTAAATAAATATTCCTAATCTAACATTCACAAGACATACTGCCCTGTAAAATTGCTGCTTAATATTCAGCCAAAAACATGTCTCAAATACATTACTCCTGGTGGAAGACAAGTCAGGAGAAAGCAGCCTCATTAAAAACTGCAGGTTAATACCTCAGTGAAAAAAGGCCAGTGTCAGACACTGAAAGAGAAAAAAACCCAACACATTCCCTATTCTGCTTTGGGCACACAAGATCTCTTCGGTTCCAGGTCAATGAGAAAGGGGCATCAAAATTTAAAATTAAGACTATTAGCAAAATCACTCCAAGATAACAAATACTATGGTAGATTGTACTATGTGGCAATGCACCCTAAGCATAGTGGGCACCACTCTTTTTGGGTTTTTTTTCCGTCACCCTCCTAATCCAGCTTTCTATGGACATTACACAGATCCACCAACATGTAGGATGTGTGCAAATCTCCTCACGTGAATGATCTGAATAATTCTTAGATCCCATGTAAGAAACAGCTATTCCTCACTTCTTTCTCGTTCCATCTTCCTCATAAAGTGAAACCCTTCTTCGGTGCTGAAAACTCATTTTAAAAGGTTTTTAAAAGAGATGGTAAAAACCAGGCTGTGACGTAGCTTGCTTTCGAGTCTACTTACACTTTATACTATAATACGATAGATATACCCACATACAAAATTATCCAACATGCGGCTGAAATTTTAAGAAAATTAAAACATAATAGATGAACAGCCCTGTGTCCCACTCCGGCCAGCCCTGGCTATATTAGGGAAGGGGAAGGGCCGGGCTCGCCCCGCCGGACCGTGACCCCCGGCCGGGCTGCCACCCACCGGCCCCGCGGCCGCGCCCCCCCCTCAGCGCTGCCCCCGCTCTGCGCACTGCGGGCGCGGCCCCCCCTCCTCCCTCAGCGCACTGCGACCCCCGCCCGCGGGAGTGCCTTTCCCGGCGGCATCCCGGGCTCCTCACCGGGGCGGAGCGCTCCTTCCCGGGTTCCTACCCGGGCTCCTTCCCGGGACACCGCGACCGGCGGGTGGCGGCTCCTCACACACGAGGGGCGCCGAACCCAGCGCCGAGCGCCGCCCGGGTTCCTCCTGCTGCTGCCGCGGCGGGGAGAGAGGCCCCACCCCCGGCCTGCCGCCACCAATGGCTGCGTGGAGCGCTAATGATGGACGGCCGCGCGAACCAATAAACGTCGCGGCTCCCTCCCCCCGGAGCTGCCGCGGAGTGGTGCCGCTCGGCGCTTACGCGAAGCAGAGCCCGCCCGGAAGGCGACGGCCAATGTGAGGGCACGATCGCCTTGACAGACAGCCGTGAACACCAGTAAGCGCGGCGCACCGGCACCGCAAGGCCCGCCCCCTGCGTACAGCCCATGGCCGCGGGCAGACGGAGCGATCCCGCGGTTGTAGCAGCGTGGGGTCTTAGCGGCCTCCGCTCCCTGCCCCGGCCACTTTTCCTGCAGCCGCACCTGAGCCGCTCCCCTGCTTCCCGGCGTGTGGTGTACTCTGAGCAGCAGTTCCCCGGTCCCGCTGGGTGCCCTCACCAGTGCTCCTGCAGCCGCACGGCGCCCGCACCCTGGCGGGGCAGCCTGGGAGCTGTAGTCGGGGCTTGCCCCCGCAACCTCTCGCCCTCCCGGCCCCTCGCCCCGGCTTTCACCGCTCTTCCCGACCCCGAGAGCCGGCAGCATTGCCCCGTTCAGCCCGGCCCTTAGCGGCATCCTCGCCTTCCTCCGTTCCTAGCCCCGCTTCCCCCTTCCCGCCCCTCCGGCTCCCTCAGCCCGCCCGGATCAGGGACCGGCACGAGGCACGGCCGGGCGGGAAGATGTTTTTTAACTCGCTCATGGCGAAGCGGGGACAGGGGCGAGAGGGATGGGGAAGACAGAAAAAAAAAAAAATAAGGAAAAAGCGGTCCTGGGGCCCAAAAGCGCTTCCCGTCCGTGACCCCTGGTCATGCGTCACTTCCCGGCGGCCGTTCGAGCGCGGAGCCCGCCGCCGTGAGGGGGTGCCCGAGGTGGGATGCACTCGGGGTCGGTCGCCAGCTGGGGACCAGCTGCCAGGTGACTGCTGTTTGTTCCCAAACCGTGTTTGTAACAGGTTTCACTTCTTGCGGTTGCTCCTGTTGGCTCTTCGCATCGTGCGCTCGGGTACTTCTGCGATTGCAGCTGCAGGGACTAGCGTAAGTAAAATAAAAAACTTGCCCTCAGGCAGGTACTGAGGTGTACGCTTCCCTCCAGCAAGGTACAGCGGCCCGTGTAAAAACTGTTCTGTGCTGAAAAACGGTGTGATGTCCTTTGCTCTGTCTGATTGCTTTCTCTTGTAATGTTCTTTAAAATGCTGGGTTCTGCTGGGTAGATTTTCAATTCTTTATTATCCCACTGGTGGCTCCTCAGAGCAAGAAGGACAAGGAGCTATTGGAGAGGGTCCAGCAGAGATTACAAAAGTGATGAAGGATGTGGAGCATCCCTCTTCAGAGAAGGAACTGAGGAAGCTAGGCTTGTTTAGTTTGGGGAAGACTCAAAGGGGATCTCATTAATCCACATCAATATCTCAAAGGTGGGTGCTAAGAGCATGGTGCCAGACTCTTCCCAGTGCTTCCCATCAGCAGGATGAGGAACAATGGCCATAAAATAAAACAGAAGTTCCACCTCAGCACGAGTGAGAACTTCATTACAAAGATGGCAGAGCACTGGAACAGCTACCCAGGGAGCTCCTGGATTTTCCTTCTCTGGAGATATTCCAAAGCCACATGGGTATGTTCCTGTGTCACCTGCTCCAGGTGACTCTGTCTTGGCAGAGGGTTGGATGGGACGATCTCCAGAGATCCCTTCCAACCCAAATAATTCTGTGAAATAGCTGATTAATCAATCAACCAAGATGTTCTTAGAGCCTTGAATTCCCTATTAAGTTTTATTGAACACACAGTCATGGAGCATTCCATCATGAGGAAATTTATGAAGCAAAACCCTTAGTGGAAAGACTCATTTGTCTTAGGCATGTGCTGCTGAGCTGCATTAAAGGGCTATACTTAGTGGCCTGTAAAAATAAGCTGTGAGTTTATATTACATAATCAGCATGTGTTGACAAACACCAATTGAAAACTTAAAGTAGTCCTTGAACTTGTCATCAGCCTTGCACCCAACTTTCCAATAAAGAAACAGCCTCAGAGGTAATATCCTCAACAAGCTAGGTCTCAGTTGCTGCCTCTGGAAGGATAAGGGCCTATAGTTAAATGCAGTATTGCAGTAGCACTGATTAGAAAGAAATTCTGTTTTATTATTTGCACTGCCCTTATCCCTCAGTAGCTACTTATTTTTCCAGATCATTTATGACTGATTGAACATGATAGAAGTTGGAGCAGATTACTTGGAAATACTGCTGATGTTGTTTCTCTCATGTATGAACTGTCTACTTGTTTGAATTTTAAAAAGAAATGTGTCAGTGCAATTTTTTTATATGGCAGCTTCGTTTTCTTGGAAGTTTGAGAGACTTTCTCAAATGCTTTCCTGGAAATTTTCCTGGAATTTCTTAGTAAACAAATATGTTTATAAAATTCATTCTGTTTTAATTCAATTTTGAAAGGTAGTGGGAATTGGACTGCATCAAACAGTTTATAGGTACATTGTTGTACCTTTCAAAAAAACATCATCAAACTAGAAAAATGGGAATCACTTTTACAAAACACATGGTGACTCCCACCAAATAAATGCATTTATCCTGATGTTTATGGGTTCTGCATTTCATAATTTTTTACTGGTTTTTTATGCCCTATGATTGAATCATGATGTAGGTCCATGAATCTTCCTCATCCCTGCTTTTAAAAGCTGGGATCATTTACCACTGTCTAGTCCTGAGATACTTAAGCAATTTTAGATTAATAGATACTGGGGTTAGTAATTCAGCTATTTCATCCCTAATTTCCTGTAAAACACTTGAGTAAATTCTCAAGAGTTTGAGTTTTTTAACTTATGAAGCTTGTGCAGGTGAATGAAGTCTCTGAGTGAAAAGCTAGGTCTCCACACAAAATCTTTTGGGTCTATTTTGTCTGAAATAAATGAAGCTCCAGACCTTGTGATCTGGAGATGTGGGAAGGTCGATGTGATCTGTATTACAGCACATTAAGAATGCAGAAAAACACATGGAAAGTTGTAGTTAGAGAATACATGCACTAGTCTTTCTCTCTCCCATTACTTCTTTTAAATCTGCAATGGCTGGAACAAAGATACATATTGGTCTTCTGCTACACTGACTATATTCTTTTTTAAAACAGACTGTTTTTATTTCTTGACATTACTACAGTGTGTACATAAGTACTCTGTCTGAAAACATACATGACCACCACTGCCACAATCATTGTATATGATGTTTTAATAGTCATTGTATACCACATGTGGAGTTCTTTCATTATTCATCTAGTCTGTAATTATTCATCATTCATTTATACAATCATTCACCTAGAGAAAAAAACTAAACAAAAACTTGTACATATCTGGGAGTTAGTGCTTTCTGTTTTGTTGCTTTCTAAGATCTGCAAAGTCAGTTTTAACCTTATTAATGATTGATGCAGAAACATTTTCCATGGTAGTATTGCTATGTACTGATGACTCATGTGCCTCCTCTAATTCAGATTTATGCTTCTGAAACTGCATGGTTCCTATTCAGTGTTTCAGTAAAAGGATCTTGTCATGATCTCGTTCAACAGAAAGTTAATTATGTTAACATTTCATTCTCATATTGTCACTCACAACAAGCTATGTAGCAAGTTGATCATAAGTACATTATTATCTCTGCATTTATAGAATGGAAAATTATCACAGAAAATGAGTCACAGATTTTCTTTAGAGGTGAGTCTCAGAACTGAGTGTTGAACAGCTTTGTTGGGCCCACCAATACTGCAGCATTGTTGAAGCTTGGCTTACAGAAATGTTTAGTTTTTGTTTGTTTGCCAGCAGTCTGGAAGTACCTTACCTTAATCAAGTTTTAAAAGAAAAAAATACTCAGTGGAAAATATTGTGATAGAACTGATTACGGTTATTTTCCCAACAGTTAGAATTTAAACATTTGTGTTTGCTCAGCAGAACCAAAGCAGGTATTTATTTACTGGAGCTTTATGAATTTTTTCTGGAAAATGCTTGTCTTGGGCACACAGGGGCTTTCCATCTTCTGTTAAGCAAAGCTCTGTGGTGGACGTGCATGAAAGAGCCTTATGCTCATCACAGTCCTTTTATCTGCTGCTGAATATTCCAGAGGCCCAAGGTATGGGAATGTTGTTTCTGTGAAGGTACACCAAAGATTCCACTTAGAAAAATGGGGAACAAAATTACCACAGTCAGTGCAATGCTTATGTCCTAACTTTTGTGTGTTTATCAGTATTTTAAATTTAAATTCACTATTCTTCCCTCATTGCCCAGCAGAATTGTATGTCAGAATGGTTGTGTTTGAACCCCTTCTTTGTAGAAGTGGTAGTGGTGGCCCAAGAAGGAGTGCCTGGAAGTTCCAGTGTTACCCTATTCAATTCTTCCACAATGAGAATGTCATGGAACTTGCCTGGAGGCTCATCCACAGCATTTTCTTTACATTCCCCTGAATGCCTGATGAGTGTCCTGGTAGACATGCCTGTAATTCATCCTGTAACCCAAAAAAGCACTTTTTCATTTTCTGTCTGCCTGAATGTCGTTAGCCTGGCTGGCAATGCCATTGACAGATCCACCAAAACCTTAATTTCTCTGGAATTCTACAGCAGTTTAGTGGATTTTCAGAACATTTGTGTCCTGTTCCCTGTCCTTTCCCTCTCTTCATTGTTGTAAACAGTACTGACAGCTCCTTTTTCTTTTGTTCCAGATGTGACAAATTCCCAGTGTCGTATATTTGCTGTACTCTCTAGTCCACTGTTCTTTTCCTTTGTATGTCTCTGATTTTAAGACAGTATTAACTGAGAGAGATTCACAGCAGGGGTCTCAGTGATCCCACACCACATCAGGATAGTGTACAACAGGTCTTGTAGCCAAAGCTTCATAAGCAGAGTTCCTTAGGAATGCTTTCACTGTGCCCTATGGTTTCACCTGAATCCATCTGCCTGTTCTGCCTCCTCACCCGGATTCCATGAGGGTAGAAGGAAGCTGTTGCAAGCTGCTGATCATGCTTTCTCATGCTGCTTACATCAACCATTTACATTGTAATAATAGTAAGCTCAATTTGAATGGCAAATAGCTTCCATTCATGAATAGGATATTTGCTAAAATAATTATTTCATAGTGTAAAGGAAGAGACACATGCTGCCCTCTTCATCCTGGAATAGTTAGAATATTTTATGGATACTGAGGTGGTATACTCTTTCTCCAGCATCTGCACCATTTTATGCCTTCCAGAGAGAATTCTCAAAACTGAGGAAAGTTGTGTAGATATTGATTATTTCAAGATGGAGTATTGTTCCATCAAGCTTTATTCTCTATTCTGCCATGTGGGTAAGATACCTTCTTTCTCTTTTGTTTCCCTCTGGTTCAGCATGGCCAATGCTCTCCAGGAAACACCTTCACTCAAAGCTTCTCAGTTAGAGGATGTTGATGCTAAGCTGTCCTTCCTACCTGAAAGACTGAGAAAGAAGCTGCTTCCTTTTCAGGAAAAGGGCATCATATTTGCACTTCAGAGAAGTGGCAGGTAAAATTATTGTATTCAACTTACTGTATCACATGCTAAAAGTAATTACTTTAGGTAACCATTAATTATTTTTTACAAAGGTTATTCAATACCAGAAGTCTTAGGTGAGTTACGTTACAGAAACCTTTCATAAACTGTAAGGTAACATGGTTTAAAATGAGTTTGGTTTTTTTTTTTCCACAGAGGATGAAGAAATGTTTAATAATGCATTATGCAAAAGACAATAGTAGTATCAAAGTTCTCATGTGAAAGGAGGTTGATATCAGTAGGACCATCATTTTTGTTATGTTAATAGAAAATTCCTAAAATAAGTTAATTCACATTTGATTCTTTAGTTCTTAATGGCATGGTAGAGCTGTTAAGGGAATGACTAACAGATCCTGATGCATCTGTGTGGTTTTCTATTTTAAATTTGGTACAATTCTGGAGTGTAATCAGGGTGTTCTGGAGCTCACTGAGCTGCAGCAGCAGAGCAGGAGAAGCCTTGCAGAGTTCTCAGTTAGCCAGTGCAGCAGCTGATGGAGTAGGCATTCAACAATTAAGTACCTGGTAAATCAAAGCATGGTTTATGCGGCAGAGGCTGGAAATACTTTGCTGAGTAAGAGCCTGTTACTGAATTACAAGGTCAAAAAGGAGAGGGGAAAATGCTATTTCCACATTTATAAATTTTAGGAAATGTGGGCAATTGCAGCCTAAAGCTGTGAAACAACTGTATGCTGTTGTTTTGGAAAGGAATGATGTTGGGGAAGTCTGGCACAAATGGAATTACTGTAGCTTGTGTGAGAAAGATGGATGAAATTAGTTCCTGATTATTTCAGCATCTTGCTGAGAAGGAGAGGCTCAGGGCCTAAGGGGTTTGCTTGCTAATGTTTGTGATTATTTTCAGGGGAAAGAAATGTGCATCTTTTCCTCTAAAGGTGAAAAATTGGAAAAGAAATATTTATCAGCAGTTCTTGGAATTATATGGAACTTTTAATAAACTAAAATCTCTGAATTTTTTCACTTTGATTTTATTCCTTTGCCCAAAACCCTTTAGCAGTGTCTCAGGGAATGAACAAACCATCTGGTTTTTGCTGCCAATTTCAGTGGCAGAACAAAAAGATGAGTCCAGCCCTTCATATGAGAGCCTGAGATTTGATATGCTTTATGTTGAATTGGCATTAATTTCTCTGTGACCACCACCCATATCAAGCACTTTCTTGCTGCACAAATATAATCCACAGTGGATATAATTTTAATAACTAGCTAAGACTTTGATAGAATAGACAGCAAAGCCTGTGTTGGAGCTGAATTTGATAAATCCAAAGCCCTTGGCTGCCATAGAATATGAAATTGAGGTATATATTTGTATATACAAATAGTGAAATAACAGAAGCCATTAAAATTAAAGAAACTACACATTTAATTTGGGTAGGCTAATGGATGTATTTGAAAGTGGCATTATCTTTTGCAGGCTATTGTATAATATAGAGGTTCCTCGGGAAGCAGCTTAACTGTAGGACTAGATAAATTTTTATCAGATGTTTCTTTCTTCTTTTTGTTGAAGTAGTAACAATTGCCTGCAGTAAGTATTCAAAAAGGTTTGGAATACCTAGTCTAATGACTGTCAAGGATGGAATTTTATTTTTTTCATTAGGGTTATGGGTTTATGTTGGTTTTTTTATTTAAGTCTTTCATTAACACGAGTTTTGCATAACCCAGTACTGATGGTTTTCATGTGGCATGCATATGAAAAAATGTTCATCATGATTGCAAGAAATCTCATTGCTTGGCACAGCAAATTCTGTGTATGAGCTGGGTCACATTGAGGAATTGTGTGCACACTCTCAGCCAGCTTCTAGCTGAAGTAAGATGTGTTAAGTCAAACCTTCCCAAGGAGTATTTTTTAAATCTGTCCCTTGCTTATGCAGATCTATTTCTCTCCCAAAACAGAGAACAAGAGCCTCTGGTGCTTGTAGCTGAGTTCTCTTATTAGTCTGTCAGCCCTTGCCTCACACAAGTCTTTCCCTTTTGTATACTCCATAATGATTTAAACCTTCTTTCAGTATTCCCAGTGGTATATTTTCAATAGAAGTGTCTTTTCTAGTTTTAAAAAATATGTAAGCATAGAACTTGAAGTGAGCAATATGCGCATCTCTGCTCATCTTTCTTCTTCCCCCAGGCTATGCACTCCCTTCACAGCCATCACTTAATCCATGCTTTGCTGTAGCGGTAGGAAACTGGTGTAGAGCAAGTGTTGTCTGAAGAGATTCAGTTAATATCATCTTAGATTAGACAAGCACCCAGCATGAAAAGAGACTTATTATTAGAACAAACTCTTTATATTTTTTTGCATGGAAGGGGCTGGGAGTGAGCTATTAATTCCCTTGTCTGTTCCCAAAGCATATAATAAATATGCTGTTGTGGTTTGTATTTTTGATTCATTGGTAAATGAATCAAAGGCTTTTCCAGTAGGTGCTCCAAAGGCATTACCTCATCTAACAGAGACTGCCTAACACTTTTCTAGGAAATGACAATTTTAGAGCCAACAGGACAGTGAGTGCTTCAACATAAGCTAATATAACTTTTTTCTCACAAACGTGCCTTACAGGTAAATAACTGACTGGCTGCTTATTCCTTACTAGAGATTATTCTTCAGAGATGCACTTTGGAATGGCTACCTAGGGATGGATACAATTTATAGTCTTTATTTGTAGCCTCAGACATTAATGTGTAGAAAAGCTGGGCGCACAGAACTTACTTCCATGAAGACTATTTTATTTTGGGGGTTTTCTTGCAGTGAAGATGTGAGTTACTTTTAAAAACAGCAATAAAATTTATTTATTTATTTGTGTGTGCTTTAAACTGTCTCTTAAATAAAAACCAACCAACTTGTCCCCTCCAGGAATGTGACCTGTTAGCAATAGGCTTAGGAAATACTGAAGGTTGTTGGGGTCAGATGTGTGTGTGCTGTTGGGAGGTAGAAGTGAGTAATTCTCTGCTCTCTGCTGCTTCTTAGTCATATTTGGACAGATGTGGACAAATCCCCATTTCCTGAGAACTCAGGGTAGAACTGAGGGGTTATCAGGTGGCAGTGAAGAGGTGGCAGTGTCAAAGCACAATGCTCTGGAAAAAGTGGTGGAAGCTTGGGTAAAACATCCATGGTAAAATATCCCAAAATACATGGGCAAGTGACTCAATAGTACTGATAAGGATTGTATTCAATCTCATTTGAGCTCATAGCTCTCTTTGAATATTACTCATTTTTACTGCTGCTGTTCTCTAATGTCATACTTGGAAAGTCACAGTTCTTTTTACCATGTATTCTTGTTTTATATCCTCTCTTTATGGAAGTGTGTGATGTCTGTCTAGTTATACAAATAATGTGTTCACCTGAATACACTCTAAAAGAGGCATGCTGTTGTTTGAAATTTAGCTCTCATGCTAGTGGATATCACTAAATGCTTTATCAAGTTTTGTAATAAAAACTGTCAGCATGTGATTTGCAAGCATCATTATTTAGCATTGCTTGTCTTGTAGATGGTATCTGTAAAAGATGCCTTCAGACACACAGATATTTTTCTTTCTAGGCATGTTGGGAGAACAATTTGTTTAAGCTGGATGCAAAAGAGGACTTGGAGCTATTTACCACCCAGGAAACAAGCTTTTCCATTATAATTGTATGCTCAAACTTTTATTGTGGTAATCTTGTTTCCTCTATAAGTTTGAGAGGTAATACATTAACTTATGTATTCAGGAGCATGTGATTTTTAATTTCTCATACATGCTAATGCTGTTAGACACAGTAAAAAAAGTGACCATGGATGGCAATGTCAGGATATGCAGAGTTCACATCTGCCATTAGGAGCTATCAGTTTTAATGCAAGGGCAATTGTTTTGTTAGGTAGTCCCTATCTAGAGTAAGAAAAAGTTTTATAGTGTTTAATATTTTTTTTGGATAATGGGCTACAAAGAAACATTATGGCAGTGAAATCATTGGAGAATCCAGTGTGAATGTCTTCTGTTGTAATAATTGAGTCAGTTGCCTACACTTCAAAATTGTACTTCTTCCCATTGACTGTGTCTCTGATCTCTAGCAAGTTACACAGGAGGACTACATAGTTAATTAGGACAAACTTTTACTTAAAAAACTATCAGTCTTTGTAGAAATTAATTCCCTGTCTCCCATCCACAAAGTAGACCAAAAAACCAAAGGTTCAAATCCTAATTTCCTCAAAGTTTATGAACACAGCTGAAAGACTCTTCACTAGAAAGGCACAGCATATACACTCTGCTGAGGGTTTAGGAGTTGGACCACAGAAATGGCAGCATTTGGGGCAGGAAGCAAATAGAAATGTCTGGAATTCCCAGCCACAGCCCTTTGTAGGGCAAGGAATTTCTGATATGTCCTATTTAAATTCTTATGCAAATTTCTACACAAATTTCTTTAACTTTCTAGGATGTATTATCCATTGATTAGTATGAAAGGTATAATTTCCATTTGAGTTGGGTATCTAAGGGAGTTATAGCTTTAGATTTTGGAAGCTGCTGGAGTAAGAAAAAATATGTTCAGCCCATGCACTCCCTATGCACATTTTAGTTTGTGGTAGAGCAGTAGGCCCTTTTGTCTTACACTTTTCTATAACTATTTTTCATTTTCATTCTTATTTTTGTCATTGTTACTGAGTTTTCTTCTGGGTTTTATATTGTCTATTAATCTTTCTTTCTCCTTCTGTACGATGCAATTGTTGCTTTCTGCCTTATATTGCCTTTTTGAGTTACCAGAGCTTTTGTTTTACTTGGCTTTTATCTTTACTATTTTTGATCCATGATTACTGATTGATTTGCTCTTTCAGTGCATTTCTGTTCTTCAGTTTCTTATCTTTGATATTAGCTATGAATAAGAGAATAGATTTGTCTTTCAATTCCATTTTGAAGCACTGAGCCTAGTCGCATGTCTATTTATCTCTTACTCTCTATATCTAATTTTTCTGTCCTTTGTTTGAGAGGTCATAGGTTTCTGCAAGTCGATGTTGTGATTAAATGCAAGACCAACTGCTTTTTACCATTGTCTAATCTTTTTCTTCAGAATCAGCTGTGTGATTTATAGGAACACTTATAAAAATATTTTACAGGCTACTGTTAAATTTTTCCCAGTCACACTGACTTCAGTAAAAGCCAAATTACAAATTACTTAAATTTGCATGTTAGAAAAATAAATTACCTTCACATTTGTTATTTTTTAAAAAATATGTCTATGAATATTTCTTTAAATATTTCATTTTTATTTTAATTAATACTTGGTGGCTTGCAGCATCAAGTGCCATCCATAAGCATTTCCATTATTTGTAGAACTTGAGATCAGAGATCAGATTGGGACAAAAATAATTGTAACTTTTTTTTTTATTTCTGTTTCTAATCTCAGTAGTTTATAGTTAGATAGCCTGAAGGAGCTGTTTGAAACAAGGCATAAATCTCTTACTATAGTAAGAAAGAAATCATCTTTTATTCCAATATATTCAGCAACTCAGATGTATAAAATTGTTACAATTTTGTGATAAATGTGGGGTTTTAAACCTGCATTATAACAGGTAAGCAGTTATCTCCAGTCTTAGAGAACAAAGCACAGAGGTAATCTCTGGGGAACAAGAATGGGATTGCTGTTTAGTGAATATGGAGAGGATCAAATAGTTAATACATTTCAGCTCTGAGGGTTGAAGAAAGATTTATTTTTTTTTTTAAGACATTGGTTTGTAATGATTCAGAGTAGATCTCACATTTGAGAAGTGCCAAGGAAGAGAGGGATGAATAAATGAAGATGCTAGCTCACAGAATGAGGTTCAGATGCAGGAAGTATGAATGAGAGACTGAGCCAAATTCTGTAGAGCTTTCGTAGCCAGGGAAGCTTGTTTGGAAGTGATGCTGGAGGAACTGGGAAGCAATTCAAATAGAACAAAAAATGCATTGTCAGTAAGTGAATCTAGGATATAATTCAGGAGAGGAGCTATGTGGGGTGAAAAAGAAAAAAAGAAGACTTAAGAACAGAAAAACCCAATGGTAAAAATATGAGAATTTACCTGGGTTTAAATGTGGACTTGTAGCAGCAGGAATCAAGAAGAAAATGCAGGTTTTAAAAATGCAGGGCACAATTTGTTAGAATGGAAGAGGAGAACCAAGATGTATAAAGACTACAAGTGTAGGTAGTAGGTTGTCAGCAGTGATGGAGGCGAAAGGGGAAATGAATTGGTGTTAGCTGTTTGCAGGGAAGGTTTGCAGTGTGGGAATCCATGATGTGAAGCTGGTGTTTAACCACAGCACACAGGAGAGGACAAATGGGAGGGAACAGTTCTGAGTGTGAGACAAGTCACTTTAATGAGAGTGAATAGAAGTAAGCTCTTGAACAAGTATGAGTCACATTCTGACTAAATGCAAGTTGGTAGGAAAGGAAGAACATAGGTACAAGGGAAAACTGCCCCAGATCACCAGGGAATGAAGAGTTTATTGGAAAAATAGTGATAAGTATCTACATTTCATCGAAAGCCAATAGACTGCATACTAAGGAAGGCTTCTACTACTGCTCACAGGTATTTCAGTCATGCCAGTTAACAGCAAGATGAACATTTGCTGCCTCAATTATCAGCAGCTGAAATTAGTTGAAGTTACTCTGTTTTCTTATATTGAGTCAGCTGCTGAACCCATTTGTCTCTGAAGCCAGTGACTGAATAGATGAGGAGTTTTTACTATCACTGTTGAGTGTCTTCTAGACTGGAGGTTTTTCTCCCCTAATGGTTCCATTAATATATTCTAAAAACCTATCGGCGTGTCTGAGCTTAACCTTCAACTTGACCACTGTGGTATGTGTTATTCCACACATCTTTGCCACAGCTAAAATACCAGAACATGGAGTCTGAGAGCTTTCAAATACTAATAAAATATTTTAGGTGGGTTTTTCAGTCACATGTAGAGGAGTGTTGTCAAAAAGCATAAGACAGCACAATCATTCTCCTCTACTCTCCTTTTCAGAATCATTAACAATGCAGATGTGGCAATTTAGTGCACCTTGTGTTAAATCAAAGGTTGGGGTTTTATTACCTAGGGTTTTTTTAAATACCTAGAGTAGTTCAGGAGCAACGGTAAGATTTATCTTACATCTTCTGGAGCACTATTTTTGATGCAGCACCCTTGATTATTTTTGCAAGGGAGTCAGCTCTCTTTGTTCTAGTTTTAGGACTGTGTGCTGTGATTACTGACACACAAATGTAATGGTTGCTTGCGCAGTTTTATATAAAAATGTTCTAAGTTCAGATTCCTTAAATAACCCTTGGTTAAGATGTTAGTGCTGAAGTGTTGGCTTGTGAGTAGGAGGTAAATTATATGTTGTAGTGTTATATAAAACTGACTCACATGAGTAGGTGAGAATCCCAAGAATATCAGGACACCCACACCAGTGAAAGAAAGACTCGAGCTTCCTCTGTACAACATGTTCCAAAGCCTGCATTAACAAAAAACAGCTTTAATTTGCTTGAGTAGTAACAAAATTTTTCAGTGTTTTAAAAAATGAAGTGCTACTGCTTTGACTGTTTGCCTTGGAAAATGCATTTAAAAGGGCAGGAATTTGTTCTGAAAACGCTACCTGCAGTTCTTAGTGGCTTTTCCTGGATAAATAGCTGCTGAAAAGCAACCAAGAAGTTAAATTATCCCTACAAGTAAGCAACAGATGTATTGGGATTGCTGTACCCCTTTAGTTTTTAGTCTACTGTGTAAGGAAGCACAGCAGTCTAGAGAGGATATTATTGCAAATATTTCTGTAGTTACAAGAAACCTCTAACACCAGCTGTTTGACTTGGTAGGATCTTTGGTTCTAGAGACCTTAATTCCAGTGTATTGTTAATCAGTATTCATCCAAGAGCAAAATTCAAAATGAGATTATTTCTCTTTACAAAAATACCTTACTGCAGTAGCCATAATTAATATAAGAAATTTTAGCTGTATTGTTTACGTGGTTAATAGTGCTGACATTTCAAAAGGGGTGACCCAAATGTAACCCGGACACGCAGAAATAGAAATTATTTTCATTTAAGTGTTTGTTCTTCCCTGAAACTCATTTTATAAAACTGTGCTAGCATTAACCTTCTGATGCAGACTATTTTTGTGTGGCTCTATGACATATGCCACATGAGCTTAGCCTCAGTTTCCTTCTGTTTCTCCAATGAACTCATCTGCATAAAATTTTGAAGATCTGCTTGTCCTTCTGCTTTGCGAAGCTGATTCCAATCTTCTTGACATCAACACAACCAGGAACTCTTTCTGTGTTTTTTGAGGTTTGAAAAGTTATTCTTTCTGTCCTTTCAGAGGCAGAGCTTTCCTCATGGAGCTTTCAGAAGGCTCTATCAGGAGTTTTGGGTTTCTTTCTTAGCTCCTTCACCTGTTTTTTTTTTTGGTTTTTTTGCTTCAGGTTTCTCTTCAAGGTTTGCTGTAGTAAGCATGTGTAAATTCACACTTGCCTGGTGCTTGATACTATTGCAAGTTATCAATTACCAAGCCTATTCTAATAGTGCTGAAAGTCTGGTTCTGGGGTTGACTCATCCAGCTTTTGGGTGGTCCGTTCAACTTCGGGATTCTCTACATCCAGAAGAAAGCTGGGGTTTGTGTACAGCCTGAGATGCTTACATTTGTTCTCTTCAGCGAACAGCAGTAAGGACCTGTGTGCACCTGAGGTGCACCAGCACAACAAACCTTGCTCTCTGCAGGCGTGTTCACTCACCAGGGTACATCCTTACTCAAAGCTCTTTGTGTTTGCTTGTTAAAACAAGATGTAATTTTATTTTCAGGCTAATACACCTCAAAATGCCAGGGCTGTTACAGTCTAGTGGAGGCCCAAACTATGGTTCCCTTCTATTTCTGAAAGATCCTACTGTGTCCGAAGGCCATTGCTAACCCTAAATTGCAGAAGGGTTATGAATAGTAGCAAGGTTCTTGCAGCATGTGTAGTGCATCCCAATGAGATTCTGCTGCTTTCTGCTAGGGAAAAAATAGCAGATTTCCTTGATGAATGGACAGAGATTCAAACACAAGCCACAGGATTTGCTCTGAAGAAGGGGAACATTTAAAGATTAAGTGTGAAAGAATTAAAAAGAATTTGCCATTGACTAGTGCTTTTTTGCATAGTTGGACTTTGCTGCTGAGAGTAAGTGCAACTGAGACATCTCAAATGATTTTTTTCCCTGCTTTTCTGAAACTTTTGACCATGTGGGCTGAGCTTATAACAGGATATGAATTTGCGTATCATAGCTCTGATTTATATTCTTGGATAGAGCTATTATTAAGGTGTCATATGAACAGATGGGATATGAATGATGAAGCTCAGATTGGGTAACTACCAGTTGAGAGGAAATGACTAATTGAACTTCAGAGAACAAGAAGTCTGTCTTCTTGCAGTCAAAATATGTGAAACAAAAATACGTATTTGTCCCTTCAATGTAGCTGAAGATCTGTTTCTTCTGCTTTTGACAGCATGGAACCTTTATGTCCATGTTGGCAGCTTGTCTGACTGCAATAATATAGAACATACTGAAGTTTGTTTTAAATAGAGGCTGCATATTTTTAAGATTATGTAAAGTATTGCTTTTTAGCAGCTCAGTGCAACTAACTATTAGGTATCTTGTTAAGTTCTGTGTGATGTGGGCTATAAAGATGGGGAAGTTCTTTACACTTCAAATCTAATTGTGATAATAAACTGGAGACATTTCATGATTTTCGTCTCCTCTATAAGCTGTTTTTTATTGCCCTAGAATCCAGTGAAAAAAATTTGGGCTTCTTATCTTTTGTAACAACATTAAGCAGACATCTTTAGGATTCTTATTTTAAAACTGTGAAAGCTACACAGATGAATGCTTAAAAATGCATTAGGTCATAAAATAAATTCAGTATCCTCCTTTTCCACTTAGATTAGTTTTATTAACTTCTACCTGTATCATAAACTCAATCTTGTGTGTCATATCAAAATTTTATCAGGTGTGAGTGTCAATAATGTTAATTAGTTGGCATAAATTAGCAATTTAAAAACTGTAGCACTTCAGGAATTTGAGTCTGAGCAGTGTGGATCCAAGCAGTGATTCATGTCACTAACTGTATAATCACAGAGGACTTTACACATTCAGATAACTAACTGGAGCTTTAAAAGCAATTTAGTGCACTTGATTGATCTCAATCTGTGATGTGTCTGATCGAATTTTAAATGCTGAAAAATGGATGGATTGCAAGTACAGGAAGAAAATCCCAAAGAAAATGACAAAGCAATTTCATCACTGGGCAGGAGAAAGGAGTGAATACTTAGTAGGAAAATATCACCAGAGATACCCAGCTTTAAGCATAGGGGTGTTTCTGTGGCTCCATTTCTATTGGGACTGCAGAAATGAAGATGAGACTCTGTTGATCACTTAATGTAACCTCTGTTTGCAGAGTTATTATGGGTAAAGTGATGGCAGCTACTTTGTATGTTCCTTCATTTACCAGCAAAAAAATTACAAATTTCTGTAAATATTTTAAGTCATCAACTTTGCTGCTGCTATGTAAGAAGTTTAACTTAAGGACATATTCAGTGAAAGTTAATGGACATGAAAACAGGAGGTACTTTATATAGGACTGTCTTGGTTTGAAAAGACAAGTGTCTGCTAAGGAAGGCAGGAAACTTACTTGAAATGGAAAAATGTAACTCCCCCCCAATTATTATAATGTTGAAATCAAGGGAGTCTCAGGCAAAGATATGGGAATAGGAATAACAGTTCTTTACTAGGAAAATTAAAATAAAAATGAAGTAGTACAAAAAAAACCCAACATTGACAGAATGCAACCCTGTTGGTCAGGGTGTTGGTAGCAGTTTGATTAAATGGTGGCTGCAGTCCTCCTGGAGTGTCAGATGTGGTTCTGTTGAAGCAATGATCCCATAGAAGGGTGTAGGTTTCCTCTGAAGGTCCGGTGGTGTAGATGGGTCCTGTTTTCCTCTGGGAGTGCAGTGGGGAAAGGCTGACTGCAGTGTTCTGAGTTTCTGATTATATCTGGGTGGGAATGCTTGGCACCTCCCCCCTGGGTGGCGCATCTGACAATGGCATGATGGAATTTTATCAGTCATGCAGTGAGACTCAGTGGCCCATTAACAGAAGAGATCCCGCTGGAGTTATGAGGGATGGGTGATGGAAGAGATAAAGAACACAGCCACACCTGGTTTTAACAGCTGGTAATAGAATACAGACTTTTGGTTACATCTTGCATTGCAATCCAAGACAAGCACCAAAGATTTTATGAGTACAGTCTGAAAACGAGTGCAAAAAGAAAAACAGAACAATTTCTTATTCATCAGCAGATAAAGTCGTCAATGTTTAAGTGGCTACATTTCACTCTAATGAAGAAATCTAGCTTTACGGAAAATGTGTTCCTGTGTTTGACATACTTTTAAAGTTGGTGGCTTTTTATTTGCTATTCAGCTTCTAGTTGTCAGGGACATTTGTAAATCACTCTGAATTTCTTCATTTTTGCCTGTTATCCTGAAAGAAGAAGGAGCATCCAAATAGTTCATCTATGCCAAAGAATAGTGCAATAGGATCATACCTATTCTCACTTTTTCTGTTGTCTGAATTGGTGTAATTAACATTTCATTATTTATGCAATTCGACTAAAATTGAAGTTGATTTGCTGAGAAATACTGTATTTATCAGCAGAAGTTGGCAAGGAATATTTTTATTCCTGTCTTCTTTACCACATTTTCTTGCTACCAGATGCAACTTGGTTATTGCTATATTTGTACTTCAGCTCAATATTCTTACAGTAAATAATTTTTATTGTTGAAGATCTGTGGTTTTTTCTTGAGCTGTCTCTGCTCTGTAGCTGTTAGTTGTAGTCCTACTCATTTGCTGCATTTGTGTAAGGAGTACTACTGCAACAGTAGGTTATTGTGCATTCCAATTGATTTCAGGCCTCAAACTGTTTTTTAAAAACATGATTAATGTACTGAAAGCAGTTGGCCTCAAAGAATCTGCAAAAAAGAAAGACTTGTTTTGTAAACTTCAGTTCAAGCAATTAACAATGAGTATTGAATGGGAAAAAAAAAAATCAGTCTGAGCAAAACCCGACATTATTTTTAAATTAGAATTGTGTGTTAGTTGTCTGCAAATAAACATCTTTGCCCAGCTGCAAATCACAGACATTATGGCCCCACAATCATGAGTTCCCACTAAAAATAATTCTTTTCCTGCCTTTTATTTCCTTTGTAAATCTGTGCAGACTTGGGGGCTTTGTTTTGTTATATTTTCTTCCTTTGTTTTCATTGCTTCATCCCTAACAGCTGGTGGGGGAAAGTTGCAAAGCTATTTCGAATAGATAATTCGTTGCTTTTAAAAAATGAAGTTGTATAAGAATTAATTTTGAATTAATTTTTTACGTCAGTTGAAAGAAACTGCAGAAATTAGTAGACATTGGAATTCATACTGGCAGGCAGAGTGAGCAAACAGCAATATACTGTGGTTCTGAAAATATCAAACATTTTATCCTTTTTTGGCCAGCTAAACTAACTTCAGAGTAGTTACTGCTAAAGCAGTTCTGTATTACTTGAAAAGATTTTTCTGGATAAAAAAATACAGAATGCTTTTATCTTGTGTTAAATTTTGTTAAAGACACTAAGACCCAGAGGATCTTTCACAATTTTTCATGGAACACTATATTTGAGTTACATGGTGCGATGGGTTCATACAGAATCCCAAAAAGTTAAAATACCTTTAAGAATTTCACGTCAAAGATGGCACTTAAATGTTTACAAAATGTAAGTATGCTGAACAGAATTTATTATTTATGAATGGGGACTCAGAGTTGTCATTGTCTTTACACAGAGTGGAATTGCCAAGTGACTCCAAAATGGGCAAAAAATCAAATTCATTTTCTAATACTTTAGCTGATACAATTGGTGGGGGAGAGGGAGTGTCTGCTTCTATTTCAAAACAAACATGACAGCTCTGGAAAGCACATTTTAAAAATCAATCTGACATAAATAATCCTTAGTCATGAAGCAGGGAAAACATTGCTGGTTCTGAAAGACAAAAGAAAATTGAAGATACACTTCTTGCCTTGGAAGTGTCTCTTACAATTACAATTAATCTATCCCTTGACCTGAGCAGAAATTCAGTTTTGCAATTGCAAGTTCTACAGTAATGCCAGCAGACTGAATAAACATTTTTAGAATAATTGTTGTGCTTATTTTCAGTTCATACCAAATTCACTTTCTGTAGGTGATATCTGGAGGAATGAAGTCGCCTTTTTTCCTTTCATTGCTTCTGTAAATCAAGAATTTATAATAATTTATAAGTATTGGTTTATGTGTTATATTTAGTATTAATTTCTGCTTTTTTCCCCTGTTTTTGTTTCTTATTTAGGTGTATGATTGCTGATGAGGTAAGTGATGTTCTTGTTCCTCTTGACACTGTTTTTCTGGTGTTCATGCACTTTGTGCAGATGTAACTTTTTTTGAGAGGTGTGGGCAGAAAAGCTGGTAATGAAAGAATCCTAATTCCTGTGATAGTCAGCAGATATCCTGAAAATACCCGAGTGAAGGAAAAATTGAAATCTGACATTAGTTTAAAAGAATCCTTGAGAAAATGTAAAAGGTTAGTTTTAATTGTAGGTTAAATCTCCTGTACTGTTACATTTTAAAAACACTGACTCAGTTGATTTCTTTTAAAGTTCTTTATAATTGCATAGGTAGCTATTTTTAATGCATTGTTAGACGTTCCTGGCCCAAAGAGATTTTTAACAGATATGGTTTCCAAAGATGAATTTTTTTAAGTGCACTAATTAAGTAGTAATAGTAGAATTCATTGTGTCCATACAAAAAAAATTATGTTGTATTCCATATTAGGGAAATCTGAGTCCAGCATTTCTTCCCATGGATAAAACATTTTTGTAATAATGTTCTTGATGTGTTGTCAGTATAAAACCTTTCTGAAGAAGAGAATTGCTGTAGTTTCACAATTCTAATTTGGGTTTTCTTGACACAGGAGGGAGAGGGAGATGGATTATTGGGACTTAAGCATCTCTTCATACTACAAAAATCTCATTACATCTGGAGATAAACTACCCTGGCATAGAATGCAAAATATCTGAGAGCTGTGGAGAATACAGAAGTAGTTAGGGGAAGAGAAAAGGGAAGCTTGGGAAAAATCAAAATATCAGCAGTAGCTGTTTTTTTATTAAAACAGTTTATTTTCCTTCTTGAACTAGAAAGTGAGCTGTGCATAATTATGTTAGCAATAAAAAGTCCTGGAAGATACTTTTATTCCAAAACAAAGATTGTGTATTTCATACTGACAATAGGCGTGGCACTGGAGGGAGTGCAGTGATGTGTATTCTGTGCTTTCTGACCCATCTCTAAATAAGAAAATGTTGGTAAAATTAAATATCAGTATTGTGAGCTTATATGTAAAAAGAAATTATGGAGGAAAACTCAAGATCAGAGAATTACTGTACATATCCCTGGGTTGTGTAACTGTGTGAGGATTAAAGTAAGATAAACACTGGGTTTATTTTTTGAAAGGTGATCTACAAATATGTTTCCATTTTTTTCTCAGAGTGGGCACAGACAAAATTTTACCCCGAAAATTGTCAGTGTCATGCATTTCCATGCTGGAGAAAGATGGGTTTCTATCAAAACCCATGACCATAATATTTTCTCCAGTTTTTCTAGTCTCTCACGTTCTGTCCTAGCCTGCTGATCAGCTCCATGGGATCTGCATCCAGCCCAGGGTCTGCTGATGCCAAGAGCCCTGCTTTTATTCCATATTCATTTCAATTCAGTGCCTGGATTATCACCAGGGACTGCACAGCCTGAGTTAGGGACACAGCCACGGCAGCAAACTAAAAATGAATGTTATTTTGTTGGGTTGTTTCTTTTTTTCACTTGAATTTGTTTTCAGATGACCTAAGAACTGGTGACACAAGGGGATCTTGCAGGAAAATTTTAATGAAAAGTTGGAAATTTTGAATGAAAACTGAGTATCACAGTAGCTGGCCTATTATTTTCTTTCTAGTAATAGTAGAAAAATTCATTGTGTTCTTTTGTACTTGGGGAATCTCTTCATTGTATCATTACATCAGTCCATTTAGATTCAATACTGGAGATGTAAGTTGTTGTTTTATGTCTCACTGCTGTGAGTAGTTAGATAGCAGCAAATCCACTCAAATTCCCACTGGACTCCATGAAAAACCTGCACAGAGCATTTTAAGGCCTGTCACTGCTTTGATGTTTCACAGGAGTTGGGAACTATCTCTTGCCATGTGAACAAGCAGAGAAAACAGCTGCATTCTTTGATAAAATCTTTGTGGGGGGTTGATATTTTTTAAACATAGCCCTAAATTCTGAATTTTATAGTCATCTGTTGCCATGATTATTCACCTATGGGAGTGTTCTCACCTTGAAAATATGAAGCAAGTACTTTCCTGTTAAATATAAATGTGTTTGTTGAATCTCTTTCCCTTGTCTGTACATCTGAATTCTCACTATCTGGGCTTTCTTGTCTGTGTTACAGGCCAAAGAGAAACCATCAGCTCTGGTGAATCAGAGCAGTAGTTTCTTTTTGTTGACCCACTTGGTCAAACTCAGAGCTCTTCCCACAGGTGTTTGTTCTTCATTTGCCTATGCAATTGAGGACAAAGTTGTTAGAAGGCACCTATATTTTTCTTTCATTTGCACAGTCTTTTAAAAATGTTGTTGGTAGTTCAACAAGTTAAAGAATTTCATCTTTTTAGTCTCTCCTAGTAAGACCCTGAACTGAAAATCTGAGATGAATGGAAATGCTTCTTCTGACTTTGATGACCTACACAGATATAATACATGTATTAATCCATTTAACTAGAAAAATCTTGTTTCATGAAAGATGATCTGTGGTAACAAAGTGATAATTAAATGCATGCTATAGAAGTAGCTCTTTGACTGGGTTTCCTTTATTTGGTTCTGTCTTTGCAAATTCTTTTGGGCTCTTCTGAATGGAATATACTTTCTGAGCAGAGACTTCTGGTTTTAATGTTGTTCTTTTCTTCTCTTTTCTTTTACCAGATGGGGCTAGGAAAAACAATTCAAGCAATTGCCATTTCATATTACTATAAAAATGAATGGCCTCTGTTAATTGTAGTGCCTTCTTCTCTGAGATACCCGTGGGTGGATGAGATGGAGAAGTGGATTCCAGAACTCTCTCCAGATGACATTAGCATCATTCAGAACAAAACTGATATTGGGTGAGTACAGTTTGTTATTTTTCTCTAGAAAGGCTTGCTCACCACCTCCTGCTCAAGCAGGGCCACCCTCTGGGCTATCAGAAACCCCCTCTGGGCTATCAGATACATCTTCTGTGGAATCAGCCACTCCTCCCAGTTTTCTGGTTTTGTATTATAGTAGTTACTCACTTTCTTTGAAGTTGAGGGATCTGCTTTTTGCAAAGCAAATTTAGCAAATGCTTGTCTGCTGAAAATTAGATTGCTTCAGTGTGTCTCTGAACATACACAGTTACTTCTCAACTCTGATGAATTCATTAGCTTCTGTAAAACATTTTTTGGAGATCTTCTGGCGTACATTACAAAATAAGGAAGTAATTACTGTTAGAATTCCATTTAGCATGCTGAGAAAATTTTTAAATTCGAATAAGTAATCCCTAAATAACTGAAAAGGTCATCATGACCTACACTTTCTATCTTTAGATTTAATAGCATGAATTCATCAGAGGCTATGTCTTGGGTGTTATTAGAATAACTCTCCTAGTACCCTGAATTGCAACGTATGTTTTTTGTATGCTTCACTGTAAATTACTTGGTTGATTTTATGATAACGTTTAGATGTTGTAAAACTTCGGTGTGAGGGAGACTGATCTTCATGTTTTCTGGGAATATCAAAAAATGATTTGACTGCCAAAATGGGCTGCTTGGAACCTTTTTGGTAACTACAGAAATCCAACTGAAAATGCATTTTGAAAGCTTCATCAAAGGGTAATTCCTACTGATAGTCAAAATTTAAGTTCATCACAGGAATATGGAAACTGAAATCAGCTTTTTTTTTTTCAAATGTATTTATCTAAAAGACAGTGCTTATAGTGCTGGATGCAGAAAGAGGAAATGTGGACTAAGGAAAATGATGGGAAAATTAAACAGCAAATGAAATTCTGCTCTTTTAATATTTTTTAAAGGAGTAGACCTTCCTCACTTTTATTCAAAAACAAGGAAAGATGAAAATTTGGGTTTCTGCTCATTTAACTTCCAGGAGGCTTCCTAGCTATAAGTGAGGTTGTTGTTGAACTAACTAGTATTTTAACATTAAAAAGTGTTTCTTGCATTTGTAAGAAAATGCAAAAATACAGCTGCCAAACTTGGTTTAGCATTTTGTTAAATTCTGCTTCCATATGTCAGGCTTTTATTTTGCTCAGTTTAATACTTTGCTTTACTTCACAACTTCGAGAACTAAGTTTACTGCTTGAGTGCTAACTTCTTGATTAAAACAGGTTAAAACAAACCTAGGCATCGTTTTAGGTTTGTAATTTCTGGCCAAATTTGAATATGGAAGTTTCTTGAATAAATTGGTTCCACTAAAATAAATAAGTTTATTTGCAATTTTTTTTTTAATGTGCCGTTCAGAGAGGGTAAGGGAGATTCGTGCTTTCCTGGTTGCTACATTTATCTGTACAGTGACAGCCAGAGTCTGCAGTGCCCACAGTGCCAGCACTCAAACCACTGTGCTTTCCATATCCAGGAGTGTGAATGTGTAGCTGCATCTACTTACTTCCTCTGAAATCCTCAAGGAAACTTCAGCTTGCTTGGTTTCTTGATCTCTTGCTAGTGAAGAATAAACAGAATTGATGTGAGCAGAGCAGTGGTGTTTGACAGATGGGTAGACCAGCTATGACCCTCATCCTGGTGATTGTGCGTCTAACAGCTTTGAGTGTTGTGCTGCTCCTGAAGGGCCACAGTGCTCCCTAGTGATTTTAAAATCAATTCATACCTTAGTCCCGTATACATCTTGAAATTTGTTATAAAATGTTCATTTTCAATTAAAGACTAGTTTTTCATCTTGTGCCACGTTGACTCCCTGCTTCCAGGTTTTTTTGTTTTGTTCTTGTTCTGTTTGAGCAAAAAAGCTGGATAACAGCTCTGACAGGAATGTTTTTTTCCAGGTGGTGAGGTTCAGCCCAGTCTGTACTTTCACAGTGTCCATATACTCAGGGACAGTCTGCTTAATCCTCTCAGGCTGCTGGTGAGGGGACTCTTTGTGCCCAGAGCAGAAGAAAGCTTGCACAGAGACCTTATTACTTCAGGTGTTTGGGAGCTCATTAAGATCTTGGCTTGTGTGTAACTTTTTGTCTACAAAGTGGATTTTTCCAATGGGATTCCCCCAGAAAGGAGCACAGGGTGAAGCAATGCATCCAGATAAATGAAATTCCTTCAAAATGCAATCTGTGTCTTCTGAAAATGGTTACGAAATGTGTGTGGTTGGTAAGTGTGAGATGTTTTAAACACCAAAAGCTGTTGCTGTTAGCCTGACAGCCCATGTGTCAATCAATCCAAAAGGAGACATACATATCTTCTGAGATTATTTTTTTATAATCTCTCTGCTATATTAATTGTCCTACAATGAAAATTTACTAAGAAAACTTGTGGATTTTCTCTTTCAGGGGAATATCAACAAGCAAAGTAACAATTCTGGGGTATGGGCTGTTAACATCTGATGCACAGACTTTGGTAGACACTTTGTACAGGCAGAACTTTAAGGTGGTTGTGATTGATGAGTCGCACTTTATGAAATCCAGAAATGCCACCCGTAGCAAGATTTTACTGCCAATTGTGCAGAAAGCTCTCAGAGCTGTTCTCCTTACTGGAACTCCTGCTCTTGGAAGACCTGAAGAGGTATTTGACGTGTTGTGTTTTATTTGTTTTGGGTTTGGTTTTGTTTGGGGGTTTTTTTTTTAAGGATGGTATCAGTAATAAATGAAAAGTTTTGTAGTTTCATTGAATATATTCAATTACATGCATTATGATATCAAAAGGTGCACTGGCTGCATCAGGAAGGACAAGTATAGTGTGCCTTTTTGAGTTGATTTACAAACTTGTTTCAAGCTTGTGCACAGGTGACTTGTGAGAGTGTTTCTTGTAAGAAATTAATCTTGCATGTTACAGACTGATTGTTCGGTGAAATAGAAAATCAGGAGCCGAAGCAGAAAACTGCTTGTTTCTCCTGGGTAGGGGATTCTTTGGTAGACAAGATCTTGTATTAAATCATCTACTTCATCATCTGATAAAGAAAACCCTTAGTTTTTCTGGTCTTTTGGATATTCCTAATGTTCACATAAGTGGAACAAAACACAGACTGTGCTTGTTGCAGCTCCAGAGTGACAAATGTTCCTTCTAAGGAAGGTCAGTTTATGGAATTAGGGAGGAGCAGAGAGGTAACAAAAACCCTCTTGGGTTTTTTACTGAACCCAAGACAACTGCCTTTATTTATCAAATGAAGGGGAAAATGGAGTATAAGAGCTGATTTGTATTCAGGGAACTTAGAAGAGTTATATAAATAATATTTTATGCTTCAGAATTCCTCGCTGTATAAATAGAACCTATGCCAAGACCCTTAATAAATTTAATTTGTTTGGAGAGGTGAAAACTTGAGGAAGATATCTGTGGTATGGAAAAGGGCTTGGTATATCATGAGTACTTCCCTAGAAAGGGTGGATAGTTACTAAGACTTCCTGTACAAAGACATTGCAACCAACCCTGGATGAATTAAAGTTAGAAAGTGTTATACCATTATATAGTACATGGATACTGAGACAAATATCACTGTTAAAGGTCTTTAAAGGAAATTCCAGACAAGCTGTCCTTGACCACAGCAATGGGATCAAAATTCATGACCAAATGGAAAATAATTTAAGAATTATACAGAAGTGATATTTAGTGATATTAACAGAAGTGATACTGCTGTTCTTCAGTGGCTTACAAGGCAGAGTATAAAAAGCATTAAATGTCTTTAATCAGTTTTGTGTCATAAGCAGAATCTTTGTATGAAGTCTTTAAATGTGTAGAAAATTATCTCAGAAGCCAGGAAGCTTTGACAGTAAACCAGCTTGTAAAGCAAGATTCTTCCTGGTTAAGGTAGTCTAAACTGGTATTTGCCTCCTGCTACTCAGCAGGGGAAAGAGCTGTGAAATTTCTGGTCTGTATTGATATTGTCTATTTTTTGAAGTAAAACTTGAGTAGCTTTTCCTGTATTTTAGGGAGCAGACCACTGAACCTTTGCAGAAGGCCGTGTACCTGGCAAATGATAAAAACTGTATTTTTAGAAATAACTTCATCTCATCCATGTTTTCTTGTTCAATGTGAACATTTTCCAAGCTGTCAGTGCTGTTACAGTGGTCTGAGTGCTCTGTTTTTTGAGGGCTTGTCCTCTCTTAAGACTCCTGTATCCTGTGGAATTTCTTTTGCATGCAGGGCAAGCATGTGGTTTTTGTGCAAATATTAAATGTAAACTTAGAACAGGAACCATATATTGATTATTTCTGATTAGTCTTACATTCACAGGCAATTTTAATTTTTTTCACTGTTGCTATTTTACTTTTTATATAGCTCTTCATGCAGATTGAGGCACTGTTTCCAGGAAGGTTTGGAACTTGGAGTGAATATGCTAAAAAATACTGTGATGCTCGTGTCAGGTATTACTGCCCTTGCTTATTTATATTCTTATGAGTATATTTGATTTTTCTTGTCATGCCAAGTGAGAGAATCAGTAGGTAGTGCCTCTACTGCTCTATCACATCATCTTGCTTTGAAACTCAGGGTCAGCCACAATCTCCTCCATCAAAGAGCATTGGGAAAAGGATGACACTGGTTAAATTAATTGATTAACACTGTTAAAGTTTGACATACTGTTTTACTGTTAAGTAAAATTATTTATACATTTACTGCTGCTAGTATGAGCTGTGGAGGTTTTACCTTCAGAACTGGAGTTTTTGACTCTCAGTCTTAAGCTCATGGTCGTGTAATAATTTATTTCTCTCTTTATTATGGGATCCAGGTTTTTTGCTACCTGACCACATTTGGGTGGGGAAAAAAGTCCAGTACTTGTCTCTGTATTTCACAGGCTGACTGTCTTAGCTAAAAATTTCATATCTACAACTTTGCATGTATTCAGAATAACAGATTTTTGTCAGCTAAATTGGCTAGCATTTAGATTTAATTTTTACAATAATAATTACATAGTTTCATTTTCATAAAACTTGTTTTTCTCCCTCCATCATATGTACTTTATCAGTATTTAACTTCAAATAACATGGAAGATCACTGTCTAATTTTCAGACAGAGAAATGCTATTTTTTCCATGGTGTTTTGACTGAATGCATCTGTAATTTTCACACCACAAGTGTGCGTGGGTACAGCATGGTTAGCTACTCAATCATAGATGATTATCTTATTTTTGGAATACCATAAATGTAATAAAAATCAAGTTCAGGGTTTGGCAAGCTTTCAATGAATAACTTTTTCTTCGTGACTTGGCTGGAACAAAACATCCTGTGGTAATAAATTTGATAGGATTATTTTATGCAGCACTTCCTGTGAAAATATAGGAGGTTTTTCCTTAGGTGTCCATAGACACCTGTTTTAAAGATGAAATCTGAACTATTTCTGTGAGGTTTAGGCTGCCATTTCTGTCATATCCCTGATGCTGAGGGTGGAGGAAGGAGGCCTTTTTGGGGACAGACATATAAATAGACCAAGGAAGGGATATGAGCAAAAGATGTTGCTGTCTTCCATCTGTGCCATTCCCACTTCACCAGTGCAGAAGGGACTCCCTCAGCCCCTTTCCCAAATGATTATATTCAGTTAATTAGAACACTGTTGATAAAATCAGTAAGTCTTAAAAATCTTTAAATGATTGTGGGGCTTTTGTGGCTGTTTGTTTGGTCTCTTAATAAAAATTGTGTGCTTGTAACACACTCTTCTGGCCCTGGAAAGTGTTACCTGGGCTTTTCTCCAAATGTCATGTTCATTATTTTATTGTCTCCTGACGATGCTGACAGAGAAAAGCTGCTGTTCCTGCTGCAACACTTCCTCAAAAACAGCAAAGCAAGGAAAGAATAAGGAAGACTGAGTTAATAAATTCTTTCTTTCCAGCCTTTAGCTTCTTAATGTTAAACCTTCCTCTATTTAACCATGCTCATTAAATAATATTTCTTTTAAAGATGATAGCTTAAGCTTTAAATCCTGTCTCTGGCAGTAACTAAGAAGGAATTTTTAGGGAGGGAAAGAAAGGAATATTGATGGTGATATTTGCAGTTTTCATGATGGCTTTCCTGTCTGTAATATAATAAAGATTATTCTCATGGTATATTCTTCTCATTAGTCCAGTGAAACAGGAGTTCCAAAATTAAACCTGAAATTTCTGTTTCCTGTGGACAGTGAAGGATGGGAAGCTGGGAATAGACAGGATTGTGCAGGTGATGGGCAGTGACTGCTGCAGGCAGTGGTGGCTGCTGGGAAGTTGAAGCACACTTTCATATCTAGTAGCGTGCTTTAAAATTAATTATGTACTGAGGATTTCTATTGGGCTTGGAAGATCTCATGTTTACACTCTGTACTGATTTATCATTTTCAGGTTTTTTGGTAAAAGAAGGCAATGGGATTGTAGAGGAGCTTCAAACTTAGAGGAACTACATCAACTTTTAAGTGAAATAATGATCAGAAGACTGAAGAATGATGTCCTAACTCAGTTGCCTCCCAAAGTCAGGCAGCGTATTCCATTTGACCTTCCACAAGCTGCAGCAAAGGTAAATCTTCTACTTTTGCTAAAAGTACGTTTGTTAATAAGTGGAAATATCTATGTATGGATATGTATTTTTGTGTGTGCTTGTGTATTATGTGTAGTTACAAAGATTGTGTGAGTATAAAGCAGAGTATCTCTGTTACTGTTTTTAAAATATAACACAAAGAGCACTAATACAGGAAATTTTTTTCCATCAGTGATAAAATTTGTTCTAATTCTAGTACAATCTTCTTTTCTGTCTTTTCCCATAGATTTTGAATCCTACAGTAACTTTTAGCCAAATTTGATGCAGTTCTCCAAAGTTCCTAAACATTTTACACTTGAAACGTACCTCTTGAGGTACAATGTGCTTTGTACTCTGTGTCTAACCACTGGTCTCTTCTGCCACTTAGAATCTGAATGCCACTTTCACAGAGTGGGAGAAATTAATGAGAAGTCTGAGATCAGATGCCACTGAAAGCCACTTTTCTCAGGTCATGAATCTGATCACACGCATGTATAAGGAAACAGCCATTGCCAAGGTGAGCCTGCAGGTCTTTCCTTAATATCCCTAAATTATCCAGCGTGTGTTTTTAACCTCATAAAATTGCTTTTATTGGCCAGAACACGAGATGAGGTTATTTGGTTTGTTTTATAGTCATGAAATGGAGAAACACTCTCTTTTCCCCTGTATGTTTCTGGAATAGAAATATGGAATATGCAAAAAGAAATCTGAAGACTGCTGCAGTGTGTATTGCATTAACTGTTGATCACTGATAAATTTTGTTACTGTCATCATTGCTTCAATAGCTTTTGCAAAAGATACTGAAAATTACATTTGACACAGAAGAATTCTATGAATGCTTAAATAGAGCAATATTTTATGATTATGGTATCATGAACATATCAAATTTATTCCTTCAGTTTTGATATATGGCTTTGTGTGTGTGTATGCAGAAGTTCTGATTATGTATTACCTTGTCTGTTTGAAATATGTTTGTTTTTCTCAAATATGGATTAAAACATCAGATAATAATGTCTGAATTAAAAGGGGGTTTATCTACATCTTAATCTGGAAGAAGTGCCACGTAATTATATGATCTTTTGAAGATAAATGTATTTTTTTTCTCTCTCTCTGAAGGAGTAAGTTACATTTCTCAAAGACATCAAGTTGTGATTTTTTCAATACAAAATTTATCTGAATTATTGCTAAGAATGTCAGTGATAAAGTCTTACATGATAACAGAAGATATGGAAATTTACATTTTCATGTTACAAAGAATTGAAAGAAATGAAAATAAAAACTCTCTTTGAAAATGTTATGTGTCTCACTAATGAAAACACACACTCACTGCAGGCAGGAGCAGTCAAGGACTACATCAAAATGATGCTTGACAATGACAAACTGAAGTTCCTCGTCTTTGCCCATCACCTGAGCATGCTGCAAGCCTGCACAGAGGCAGTGATAGAGAGCAAGGTAAAACCTTAACAAATGTGCACACAAATTTACCTTCACTTCCACAAATGGCTGTCAGCTGTGTTTGAATCCAGCAGAACTGCACACGACACAGGAATGAAAGGATTTTATGTGCATATGGATCAGTGCCACTGAATTAAAAGGGATCGTGTGGTTCTCAACAACTGCTTTGTGTTTAAGGATGATGTAAACACACTTGTATCTGGTATGGCTTATTATCATTATTAAATCAACACTGTAGGCAATTGTTTTCCAAATTTTTCTACCAGTACGCTGCTGTCTAATTTTGAGGGGTTTTAACTGCAGGCTATCATCTCACCTGAATGTTTAATTCAAAGCAGTAAAAGTGTTTGTAAACATCTTTTGCTTTATTTTGATCATGGTCTCCTTAACTATTGCTAGGGAAAGGTGACTAACTGTGCTATTTTGTGTTTTTATTCTTTTTTAACTGTTGAGAATTTAAAAAAATGGTGTCAGGGTGATTCCAGATTCTTCTGTGTAGTATTCCATTTTAAGATCTCATGTTCATTCTGTCTTCTCCTTTTGCAAACAGGGAATACAAAGTCTACACTTCTCTAGATAGAGACTTAATTTTAAATCAAAGGGCAAAAGAGTGCTGATGTATCCTGATCCCCATGACAGGAATAGAACAGTTCTTTTCCTATTTTTACTGGGGGACAGGGAGGGATTTGGTCTGAAAACAGACACTGATTGCTATTTAGTCTCTGTTCTGATGTTGCAGGCTCGCTACATCCGAATAGATGGGAGTGTTCCCTCTGCGGAGAGGATTCACCTCGTCAATCAGTTTCAGAAGGACCCTGAAACCCGGGTTGCTATTTTGAGTATTCAGGCAGCTGGTCAGGTAGGGCAGAGCAGAAAATCTGTGAACTAATACACTTGAAGAATATATAGCTACTGAAATCATTGATGACTGAAGTGGTTTACTGAGGGCAATTTATCTTCATGCAATTTGTCCTTTGTAGCCACTGTGTTCATTTCTTTGCAGTAATCATGTTAACTGTTCTAAGCCTCTATTGAATTTACTTGAGCTAAATGATGATAAGAGCAGTATCTCATTCTTGAATAATTAGAAAAACTCAATTTCTCTAAAAGCAGTAGATTAATAAGAAATAGATGTTATTCCATACTGAATAGCAATGTGCAGTCTTTGTACAATATTGAAGTATTTTTTGAATCTGAGGCCCAAGGAAGAATCAGTAAAATAAACCAATCTGCTGTGGAGGACTACCCTCTTATTTCCATATTAAAATATCCTATACAACCTTTAGCTTGTTAAAGCTAAAGATAATCAGATAATCAATTTTTGTGTGTGCTTTTTTTTAAAGAATGCATCTACTTATTCTGCTTAGGGTTTAACATTCACTGCTGCCACTCACGTTGTGTTTGCTGAGTTATATTGGGACCCAGGCCACATTAAGCAAGCAGAAGACCGAGCACACCGCATTGGGCAGTGCAGCTCTGTGAACATTCACTTCCTGATTGCCAGAGGAACCATGGACACCCTCATGTGGGCAATGCTGAACCGCAAGGTGCGTGGCCAGGGGGCCAGAGCTCACTGTGCCTGGGGTTGTACTCCACTGCCACAAAAGTCTTATCTGGAGCACTCTCTGAGACAAATTGATACACCTGCAATTACTGATCATCAAAATGTCCACGTTTGTTCTGATTTAGTATTTCCTAGCTTTTTGCTTTTCATTCAAGATGCAAAGATAATGAGTCTTTGCCAAGGGGAATGGGATGGTTCATATCCACAGGAGATGGTTGTTTTATCTTCTAGCTCTTTATTGCTGTTTTTGTTCAGTTTACAATTTTAAGGCATTCAGGCATTCTGCTCACTCATAACAGCTAGGATTTGTTGTGGGTTGGTTTTTTTAATAGAATGAATGTTGTGCCTAAACTAAGCTTTCTTTCTGAGATGCAGAGGCATTCTCAGATAATTCTTTTTCAGTAGATCCAAGATTAATGTAATCTTTTCTTCTGTTGCCATTTTCCACAAGAATCACCCAATTGTTGTTAGCAGTTGGAGAATCATAGAATAGTTTATGTTGGAAGGGTCCTTAAAGCTTATCCTGCCTGGTGCATTATGAGTCTCCTTAAACATATCAGAGATGGGGCTCAGTAATTCAACAACAATTTACTTTACAAGTTCTGTCACTAAATAATTCTGATGTATTTGTCTCCATGTGCCAAGCAAAACATGTTAAGGCTGTTAGAGATGTACAGAGTGTATATATTCTCTTTGATCTTCAATAAATACTGACATTTTGTGTACAGCTTCACTGGCTGTAATGTGCAAAATAGAGTGCTTACCTTTACTGTCTTCCTGCAGGCCAAAGTCACTGGCAGCACCTTGAATGGCAAGAAAGAGAAAATGCAGGCTGAAGAAGGTGATAAGGACAAATGGGATTTTTTGAGTTTTGCTGAGACCTGGACCCCAAATGAAACTCTAGAAGATCCCCAAAATGGACTTCTATTTACACATGTAAGACTTGAAACTTTGTTTTTTCTGTTTCCTTTCATTTTTAAAAAAAAAAGTAGTAGTCATTTGCTTCAGCTTTCTGTGCATTTCAGACGCTACTAATGGAGAAACACCAAAAAAGTAGGAAAAAGTAATGTAAATTCCATTTTAAAACATAGGTGAAGTTGGGAAGAGTGTTCTGTGGGGAATAAATGTCATCTACATCTTCTGATTAGTCCTTATGTTATGTTTAGGTGGCTGAGCCACTCTTAGAGTCACATGAGATCAAGTAATTTCTGTTCAAATGACATCTTTGTTAATTGTGCCAAATTAATTGGACTAATATTTAAAACAGTGTTTGAAAGCCTTTCCTTGTAATGGGCATCTTCAAAAAAGGCACCCAGCTTACCACTTCTGTTTTTCTATTTTCTGGTAGCGCCATATCAGAATTTTCAGGAGAATATTGAAAATACCTTTCTGAAATCAGGAGAGGAATGTTGAATTGCTTTTTCTGCTCACTTTTGGTCTTGAAGTTCTCTTTTGTTAGAGATACCTTTTGTTTAACAGTTTCTGATGCAGTCATAAGTGGGGTTTGGAGGTATTTTCCAATCTAAATGATTCTACAATTCTGTGTTCTTTTCCTCTTCCCTAGTTTGAAAAGGACAAACAGCATGATATACGTTCCTTCTTTTCCCCCAAATCCTCCATAGAGAAGAAACGCAAAAGATTTTCTGGTGATGAATTAATACATAATGATTCAGAATCTTCTGCAGTCACTAAAGAAGAGGATGCAGAGAAGAGTGATGAAAACCTTGATTCCACAAGGATAAGTGAGGTGGAGACAATTTGTGATGAAGATACTTGTGAACATGAAGCCAAAAGAGCAAAGAGCCTAAGTGGATCGACCCCAGTCAGCTCCAGTAATAAAAAGAAAACATCTTGGACTGGAAAAAAGCTTTCTTTGTTTTCAGAAAAAAACAGTGAACTCCATCCTTGTGGCTTAAATACTTCAAGTGAAAGTACAGCTTTCAATGAAGTTTGGCACTGCAGTGCTTGCACTTACACTAACAATGCTCTGCTGCCTTACTGTGAGATGTGCCACTGCCCCCAGAGCAGGGATGGTGAGTAAGGGGTGCCACAGAGGGAAAGATGCATTTTTTATTTCAATTGTGATCAGGCTCAGAAAATACAATTTTTTGAACCTATGACTACACAGAAGTCCAGGAAAATATGAAGAATTGTGTCTTTACATGAACAAATGCCCCTTAAGTGATCCTGCTTAGTCTTGCTTTCTCCAAGGATCTTTTACGTGAGTCTAATTTAAGACAAGTGAAAAATGCTCATAAAATGTTAGCAGGATATAAATTCCATAAGGAAGAATATATCCTCTCTTTTCTTTGCAGCAAATGTCCCTCTCATCTTCCTGGAGGTTTATGGTTATTCTGAATACAATTAAACAGCAAAACTTTTCTTTACCTTTCAAAACTAAGCAATGTGGTGTTGGAGTTTATTAGCTTGAGCATTGTGTATTTGTCATGAGAGACATTATCTGGAAAATACGGCTTTTCTTTCTCCACCAGCTCACAGTTGATTTCTTTTGCTAAATTTATTTAAGCTATCTGGAAAATTAATGAAGCCTTTTTATAAATATATGTTGATATTTGCCACTTCAGTTGCAAAGCCATGGGTAAGGTTCTTTTTACTTCTTTTTTATTTATTTAAATCTTTGGGCTTGTTCAAGTACAGACAACTGATTTTCACAACTATAAATCAATGCTTGGAAAACTACTTTGTGTGTTTATGGTATACAATAACTGTATATAATATAGAATTGCTAACTGCATTAGCATACTGTTTATTACATGTATATTTTGACACTAATCTGGGTGCATGGGATTACATAAATTAAAAGCTTTTTTTCTATGTGTTTTTCCTACTATTAAAGTTAGCTCTAACTTTCTAAGTGGTTGCACTATAATAATATTAGAGAATGCAGTGCCTTTCTTTGTATTTCAGTGATGTGTTCCTGTCTCAGATGTGTTATTAGGTACACACTGCCAGGTAACACAAATCATTGCTTGGCTTCTTTCTTTGCCTTCAGGTGAGAGAAATGGTGAAGCTCCCAGGAGCCAGACTGAGGAAGGAGTGTCAGAGGAGCTCAGGAGAGATGGAGAGAGAGCAGAGGGCAGTGCTGAATGCCAAAGAGGAAATTTGGGGGAACTGGGGGCCCAGCAATCTCTTGAAATCAGAGAACAGGAAACTGTTGGCACAGAAAAGGAAGAAAGCGAAAAAGAATGTGGAGAAGGTAAAGTGGGACTCTGAAAGAACAATTCTGTCTCATTGTGAAACTGAATTAAATGGCTCTGGCATGAAAAATGTCTTTTAAATAAAAACCTATACCTCCAAAACACAGAAGTACAAACACCAGCATGGGACTTTCTCATTTTGGCCTGGGCCATTTGTTGAATTTTGATGGTGGATAAGCGCCCAGCCTTTCCACACCGCTCCTGGAGCAAACCTGAGCTGACTGATTTCTGGACTGTGTCAAACCAGCAGCTGGGAGTGTGGATGGTTTTACTGGAACTCAGGACAGACACAGGCAAAACAGATGATGGGTCATTCAGGAGAAACAGAAAAAATACACAAACACCTTAATAGTTTGCTGCTTGAGCTCTGCACCTTATGTTGTTCTGGAATTATGTACATATTTAAATATTATTTTTAAAGTCTGAGTAGATTGAATGAATAAAACTCTTTAATGCAAACATTTTTTCTGTTGTAGATAAATCAGACTCGTTCCTAATATATGATGGGCTTATGTTTTGTGCAAGCAGGAATACTGATAGAATCCACCTCTACACAAAGGTAAAGCTAAAATATGCATGGTTATTGTCATTTTAAAATTGCAAAGCAAAAAGTTGCCCGATGAAATGTTTCTGTATGCTCTTCTTTGTTATGTTTGATGTAAAAACATTAATATTTTTGTATTAACTGAAATGTACAAAAATTAGGTAGTTTATCATTCTAGTTCTTTTTCTCAAAGGAATTAAGTAATAATTCCTTAGATGCATAACTTCCAACACTTCTCTTGGCTTACAGAATTGGACTAATACATTAAATCATCTGTTAGAAATGCCAGTGACAGTGGTTTAAAATTTCTTTTTTATTGTTACAGTGTCTTATCATAAAATAACTTGAATAGAATAATATTCAAAATTCAAATAAAAAATGACAGTAAATCCTGACATGCTAAGTCAATAAAATATTGCCACCACATTTTCAGAAAGCTCAACATTGGTGCTGTGTGTAAGTCAATAACTTCCTGAATAAAGCACTTTATCATTAATCTGCAGTGGTGATTGGGCACAGAAACCAGCCACTGGGAATTTTCCAGGTCATTATTCAAGGGGAGGTCAGGACTTGCCAATTTCTTCTTTCAAGTGATAGGAAAGTTCAGTGGGAAGATTTCTTCAAATTACTGAGTGAATCAGTGTATTCAGGTGCTGCTAAAGCACAGGTAACTGAGGGCAAGTCTCTGGGATGAGACATTTTTATGTGGCTGATACAGCTGGGAAAGGTGAAATGGAGTCAAAAACTCCTCTTGTATCTGAAAATTTGTTAAATTTACTTAAAATATATGCTGCTGCCTGACTTCACATGTTTTATTCAGACAAAGATGCATTTTGGGTGGGTTTTGGGCAATTGTCTGGTTTGGGTTTTGCTGGGATTAGAGATGAATTGTGCCAGATACTGCACAAAATCTGCTGAATGGTGAGACACCAGGGAATTCTGCTTTGACTCCTCTCGAATGCTTGTGAATGATCAATAAGTTCCTTGGCCAGATGTACGCCCTGGGACAACTTAGTCCTTTAAAATTTAAGTGGAGAACTTTTTCAGACATTAAAAAGAAGTATGATAAACAATGTTCAAGAATTCTTATTTTAAATTGTAATGAAGTGACATTCTCCTATCTCAAATCATTAATTTCCCATAGAATTCAGTCAAGAGGATTGTAATTTCAGTTTAATATAAGGCAGTTCATGTGTCTGAACTATTTGCAAAGAAAAAAATCAGATCTATTAAAAGTTAAAATGTTCAGCCTTGTTACTTTTAGGTAGATTAATATGAATCATCTTTCTTGCATTTTTGCTGTTATCTCTGTGCCTTATTGTTAATTCAGGAAAAAATTGACCTTGAAGGGAGTAAATTTAGGAGGAAGGGAGGGCAAATCACTTGAAACAGATTACTTTTTCTACATTGTGCTATATTGCATCTGTAAACAAAACTGTTTGCTTGTCTAGGATGGTGAACCACTGAATCATAATTTCATTCCATTGGACATACAGCTGGATAACTGGGAGGATTTACCAGAGACTTTCCAGAATAAAAAAAATCGTGCAATGGTAAGAGTTCTACTGGCATAGCAATATAATATTTAATGCAGAAGAAGATTACTTACTTTTAAAAACATAAATGCAGATTACTTCCAGGCCGTGGGATATAGACACAGTTTCAGCAAAGCAATCTTACAGATGTTGATGTGAATATTAATTAAGCAGTCTGTTACTCTGGCAAATTATTGTAATCACATTGTAGTAGAAGGAATCAACCAAGCATCATTTCATTTTTCATTTACAGGGTTAGTTACTAACTTTCATAAGTCAACAAAATAACTTAAAGGTTCTGAATTAAATGGAGAAAACTCTAAATAAGAATGTTCTAGATTGTATCAGAGCTGCAGGCCTGAGCAGGCCTCCACTCTCACTCTCCCTCTGGTCTACTAACAGTTTTCAAAGCAGTGTCAGGCACAGCTCCACAGAGGCATTCAGTTAATTTAGGAATAAAGATCCCATTCATACTGGGGGGTTTGGGAAGAACACTGCAAACACAAGTACTCAAGTAAGGAAATCCAGATTTAAAGTGGATGGGAAATATTATCTGCTTAACTTAAAATCTGATTTTCCAAACAGAAAACCATCATGTAGGAACAAAACTGATTTCTTCTGTTCTCCAGCAAGGCTGGAATTTAAATTTTTAGTGGGGGATAGCTGACTGATTCAACGAGCTGTTGTGTGAAGCAGCTACTGAGTGGGTTCCACAGACAGGGTGTGAGGGTGTGAAGAGTTACCTGAAAGCACCATCTCTGATTGTAGAGCTGTTTCCAGCCAATGTAGAAAGCACTAATGGCACTGTTTTACTGTAATTATCTCCGTGCAAAGCCTGTCCTGCTGCTGACTGTTGTGTTCTCTGCCAGATCCTGAGATTTGTGAAAGAATGGACTCATCTAACGGCAATGAAACAGAAGATTGTTAGAAAAAGTGGTCAGATATTCTGTAGTCCCATTCTTGCTGCAGAGGAGTTGTCTAAAAAGCAGTCGGTGGGCAGCAGCACCAAGAGGTATGTGTGGTTTGGTTTTAATTCCTCCTACTAATTACTGTAGAAAGTTAGATTTATTTAATGTGACCTTCAGTGGAATGATGCTAAGTCTGAACTGGACTTTCAGTGATTGCTTGTCACAGAGTGACAGAGGCAGCCAGGCATGTTGGTGAATCTGCTGGAAGTGTCTCCTTCCCTGCCCAGCTCTGTGCCCCATTCAGCAGCTGCTCTGGCTCTTCTGCACTGCATCTGATTGATACTGAATGTGATGATCTGTTGAGTGATGTTGGTCTGCTGAAGTTCCAGTTCAACATCTGGGACTTGCCAGGTGTTTTTAAAGGATAAACCCTGACTGCAGGGCCACAACAGAAAAGTAAGGTCAAAGCATCTTGTTGTTTTCCCTACCTAGAAGCAGAAATAAATCATTACTTGCCATCAATGAGATGTTTTATTCATAATTCACAGCTAACTCTAGTAACTTTTTCCAGTTCTTGTTTTTCTTTAAGCAGTTCTGTCCTCTATGGATGACATTTCTCAAAACTGTGCCTTTCTTTGCTGAGTGCCACTGAAAAGGGCTGGGTTTTGATCCTTGTTAAAATCTAAATGAACCTTTGATTCCCTTTCTTTCCTTTTTCTGATGTGGTCTTCCTTGACAGACATTTGTAGCCTCAGTGTTGTCATTGCCCTGCACAAAACATGTCATGCAAACCATCTAAAACCTCCTTATTCCCCTCACTTCCTACTATTAAATTCCTCAGGGTGAATATTTTGGCTGTAGGTAAGAATTAAGTAAATAAATAGTTTGTAATTCCAGTAATATAAGAAGCAGAGGGTAATAAGTGTTTGTTAACCTCTTTCTTGCCTGATTGTGTGCTTCCATAAAGTGTAGGAAAAATCTGTGAATGGTGTTAAAAAACCTACCAGCCTTGTAAGGTGGGGCTGTAGGGTTTGGCAGATGTTCAGTACAGAGATGTCCTCAGAAGAAGTTGTCTGAATAGTGGTTTCTGTGAAGCAATTTAAAATTTTTAACTAAGAGCAGTTGTGTTTTACCGGGTTTCACATGAAAATAAAGTGGGGAGATCAAACATAACAAATGCAGCAAGGAGTCCTCCAGAGTTTGTAAAGCTTCCTGGATTATCCAGTGTCACTGAGACTTCACCTAACTGAAACAAAATGCCTTTCAGATTTCACTGTCAGGCAGTTTCAAACTGCAGTCATTTTTTAATTGCTATACACAAACCAAGGTACAAATGCACTGGTTAGAATTCTTTACACTTTTAGAAAAAGATATTTAATATGGAAGTATATGAAGCATGTTTTCCCAAACTTTCTTCATTTCTCACCCAGAAAATGAGGAATGTTTGAAGAGAATGTGCTGTACCAATCTTGCTGCAGTCCAGAGTGATGTTCTCTGAGGGAGATCGCTCCCTTTGCTGACAGGATTTGTCACTCTCTCAGGTATGTGACCAGGGAGGATGTGGCAGCAGCCTCGCTCTCCAAGGCCAGCAGCAGCGGGGGAAGCGTTCGCCTCATCTCCAAAGAAATGGGGGCTTCTCTGGACAAAGCTGCTTCTCCTGAACCATCCACAAAGTAGGTTTATTAATGCATTAGGATAATTAAGTTCTTTTGCCACATTTTTTTTTTAATGGTAGTAAAATTATTTGCTATTACTATATGCTTTGCTGAAGTACAGCAGTTAGATAAGAAACTTGCTGTAGTGCTAATTAGCTCTGTTTTATTCTTCTAACAATTTAGATTTTATCTGTTGTTTGCTGACAGAGCTGCTAATTAAATGAGTCTGACTAAAACAGAACAAGAGAATAGATTCAGTTAGAGCAAAGAATGTTAGCTCAGCCCTCCTGTGAGGTCAGCATCAAACTGGGGATGCAGAATTTGTTTCTATTTTGCCTCAGAATTAAAAAAAAGGAGCAAAGAAGTGAAAATTCCAAATGGGAATTCCCCTTTTAAATTTTTTAACTAGCACTGTATGTCCTACTTCTTTTACATTGGAAACTGATAGGCAGCTATGAAGATTGTAGAGAAATCAGGATCTTTCCTTTGAGTTTAATACTTCTGTTAAAGAGGGGGCTGAAGCATTTTACTTTTGTATGTGTACATGCCTGATAGAAATCACCATGTCTTTATAAATACAACATTATTTCAGCTAATAATTGAGTGTAGTAAGATGTGCAGAAGAAAAATCTGCCTTGCTATATTGGTAAATTTAGTTCAAATGGAAATGTAAACCAAGTAAAGGATTTTCACTGTGCAGTATCAATCTGAGTAAGGTATTATTTCAGCTCAAATGATTTTTCAGAACATAAAATCAATCTGATTGAAATACACAGTGCATAAAACCCCCATGAACTGGCTGCTGCATACATCATTTATCCAGAGCTGTACTTTGTTCTCTGCCATCAGACTGCTTTCAGAAACTGGAAATGATCCCTCAGCCCTTCCCCTAGGGCAGACTGATGCTGAAGGCTCCTCCCTGTCCAAAGGGTATCTGCAGGCCCTGGACAGCCAGGGGACCCCGCTGTGTCTCAGCTGCCAGCAGCCCACAGCTCAGCCCCCGCCCGGCTGCCCGGCCCGCGCCTGGGACACGCGCTTCTGCTGCCACGCCTGCCAGGAGGACTTCTCCATCCGCTCCAGCCAGAGCTACCTCCGCTCCAAGGTGTTCCAGATCGAGCATGGCGTGTGCCAGTGCTGCCAGCACAACGCCCAGGAGCTTTATCTCAGCGTCAGGGATGCACCCAGGAACCAGAGGAAGCAGCTTCTGGAGAGCTCTTGGATGTCTCACCTTCCCCTTGGGCAGGTGATGGTTCTGGGCTTTCAGCAGTAATACCTGGTCTGTGTACAGAGTTAGAGACAGCCAAAAATGTTCTTGCAGATTTGATAGAAAGGTAACCTAGCACCAACAACAGAAGAAAAACCAAGTCTTTAAAAACAATCAAATCAACTGAATTCCAGTGTCTTGTAAGACCTCTAAAAGGCACAGGCATCAGGGCTCTGATTCTGTAGGGAGGTGCATGTACAGCCAGGGCTGGGTGAAAATGTGCCAGCTACTTACAGTTGTTGCTTGTCCAGTGAGAGTGTCAAGGCTGGATTTCTTTATCTTGATGAAAACTATAGCTAGCTACTTCCCAGAATTTCCTTGTTGCTAGTAGGATGTCCATGTAGTTGAGGAGTTTCTCACCCCTGCCACGTCCCTTGTGTGCTGCAGCTGAATGAGATGATCAGGAGCCCAGCGGAGGGGCAGTTCTGGCAGGTGGACCACATCCAGCCCGTGTACAGCGGAGGAGGACAGTGCTCCCTGGAGAACCTTCAGACCCTGTGCACAGCCTGCCACAGGGAGGTCAGTGTGTGGAGCCAGGAATCCTGGCCCTCTCACAGGGAATGGGGTGGGAATACTGCACTTAGGCTCCCCCTCAGCCCTGCTCTCTCCTGCTGCAGAACCTCAGTGCTCACAACCTCTCCTTCCCATACTGCCAAGGTGGAAGGGTAGCATTAAACTATTACAATATGACGGTTTCCTCTGGATTTAGTAAAATGTTGCCTTAATAAACATTTGCATTTCCTCATGCTGTCTACTGCAGAGGCAGACTGGAGTTTAACTGGGGGCTAATGCTTTCTGTTGGGCATGTTGTCAAGTATCAATACTGAACCAACCTGTCTCTCTCTTTTGCAGAGAACTGCAAAACAAGCCAAGGAAAGAAGCCAGCTGAAGAGAAGGTCTTTAGCTACAAAGTATGGCTGTGATATCACCAAATTTTTGGTGAAGAAGTAAAATATACAATACATTCAGGTACATTGTAACTGTAAAACCAATATAGTTAAGTGTTTTCCTCTTGCACTGATTTAACAGAAATTGCTGTATCATGCAGTTGGTAGAGAGCAGAAAATAAGGAATGAAACCAAAAAAATCATATGTAACATCCAAAATACTTGATCATCATGGTTTTTTATTGCCCTGGTTTCAAGCTGATTTTTTGTATGAATTTGTATGTAATTTGAATGCCATTTTAAAGTATTATGGTTTCCTCTTGCAGGGTAGTTAGGGCTATAAGTATTTAAGGAAGTTCTGTTGAAGTTGCTGGTGGTATTACAGGGTTCAATTGTAGCGGGAACTTAAGGGACCTAGAAGCTGTCTTAATTCTTTTTGTTGTTCATATACCAAAACCACAGAATAAAATGCAGTGATTGTAACAAAAACTAGCACAAGTGATTTGAGTCCTCTAATACTGCTCACCCACAGAAGGCTGATTTTTGGCATGGGCCTGACTTGCAGGACTTTGGCATTTCAAATTGATGTCAGTTGAATTCTGGTTTTACTTAAATCAGCTTGTATTGAAATGTTACTCAGGATAGGAAACTAGTAATATTAGCAATTATCTCATCAAAGGTCATTTCTGGGAAATGCTACAGTCAAATTCTCCTTAATGAGATTGCAGAGATCCTGGTAATTTTGGACTGCTTACCTGGCTTGCTTTACAGATACTTTAAATAAATACAGTTCTTTCTCCTGGTGATTTTTTTTAATGCTCTGTTTCTCCTCACCCCTTGAATACTGAGTTGTAAGCTCATGAAGCAGAGCTGTGCATAACATATTATCCAACAGTGCAGGGCGGCAATTTCAACTACAGCTACTTAAAATAAGCTGAGTTACCCTTCTGAGAAAAATCCTTAAAGTTACAACTCTTGAACAAAGAAAAAGACTGCTTGAGACAAAGTTGTTGCATGAGTGCACCATTTGCTAGTCAAACAGGCTCTGTTAATGATGTTTGTGGTGTCTGAGTATGATAAAGGAATCACCTCCAGTAGTATGAATGACCAGGTAGGAATAGCCTGATAACAAAGTATGAGAGACTTTCAAGTTTCTACAGACTTCACAAGAGGCCACACTGCAGTGTAATATTTCATTAGAGAGTAGGAAATCAAGAGTATTGGAGAAGAATAACCTAAATTGTACTTATCAGTAAATCAGGAATTGCCTGGAGTAATTAATTTTAAAGAAGGCACACAGACAAACAGCAGCTACAGGTCTTTATCATACTTACCCTGATGTCTGAGGAGATACACAGTCTGGACAACAAGGTCCATGACATGATTTTTTACCTTCTTTAACTCTTCTTCCCTAAAAAATGTATGTTGACTTCATAGAACTTTATGTGAGGAAAAGACTCTGATCCCTGTCCCCTCAAAGAAGTTTTAGGGTAACACCTGGGATCCTGCTACTAACAGCAGAACTCAACTCTCTGTACTCAGTGTAGTCACAATGTCCTTCCTGGAGCAGAGCGTGGAAGGAGGGCATGGAAAAGCATGGCAATACTGAGAGCCAACTGTATGTTCGTATTTATTGAGTAATGTCCACAATACTGTAGCTGTTTGTACATTTGTAAAGTAACTCTGCTCTTCTGCTGATTCTCATTCAAACAGATGAAGGTCACTGTAATGCAACATTGGCACATGTGGGGTGAGGGGCCAGAGGTGACAGAGCTGTCCCCTCCTCTCCCATGGATGACAGGGAGTGCAAGTGAGAGCCTCGATAAACACCAGTGAGTTCCTCACAGTGAAACACCTCTGGGGTGTCATTCCATCCAGCTTTGGCCCTTGCACACAGGGAAGGATATAAAATATCCCAGCCCCTCAGTGATCCACTGCAGGCTGCCAGTCAGACTCACTGTCCACTTAGTTCTGTCTGGGAGAAGTGATGAGATCTGGACAAGCAGGAGACTTCAGCACAAACTAGTGAATAAACTGTACACTTTAAATAAAAATAAGGATAATTCAGAAGCACTTGAAACAGTGATTAACCAGAAAATATGGGGCTCTGTGATTATGATTAGTAATAAATATAAATTACTTAACGTTTATATATATCAATTTAAGCAGACTAACGTGACTTGATAAAGTCTGATCCTGAAGTGTAAAGCAGCACGTTCTGCATGAATTTCAACATCTTTGCACACAGCCCCTTCAGGTCCGTAATTAAGCTAATGCAAGGAAAGGAAAATACGCTCCTTTTGGACAGAGAGTTTAGAGTCCCTCCTGAAGCCATTCCAAACCTCGGAGCTGAGTTGCTCCAGCCGCCTGTCACGGCGGCCGATGCCGGTCCTTGGGAAGCGGCGCTCCGGCTGCAGCGCACGCCAGTCCCCGTGCAGCGCTCCCTGCCCGCAGCAGCGAGTCCCCGGCGCACGGGCCGTGTCAGAAGAAGGTGGTGTCCGCCGAGAAGGCCCCTGCCAGCCGGAAATCCTCGCGGGTCAGCACGCTGTACATGCGCTGCGGCAGCGCCTTGGAGTAGGGGGCGGGCCGGGGCACCGAGGTGCGCAGGATCACCTCCCGGCCCGTGGGCGGGGGGAACTCGGACTGCAGCCCCTGCCTGCGCTCCTCCTGCGAGCCCGAGCGCCGCAGCTCCTCCTCCAGCGGCGGCACGGCGGGCACCTGCGACAGAGCACAGCGACAGTGACAGGGCAGGCTGCTGCCTAACACTGGGACTCAGGAAACTCTTCACAGAGGAGGACAAGAAATGGGAAACACATCGAGAGGCTTTATGTGTACACAGAGCAAAGCACTAATGGGATGCTAGGAAATAAAGCAAACTCAACCAGATGGAAGAACCCTCGTGTGGATGGTGAAGCTCTGCCTAGCTGAAGCTCTGGTGTCTGGCAGTGTGAAGCAAGGGTTGTGCCTGGAGGACACGGCCCCTTCTAAGACAGGGTGCTCTTCTCAGCGCCCTGCAGCTACAGGAGGCCAAGGCAGCCTCCACTTCAAAATCATCGGTGCTGCTAGTGCAGTCCTGACAGTCACCTGCTTTTCAGATTCCAGCACTACTGCAGGATGGGCTTTTCATGGCCAGAGAGCCTTGCTGAAATCACTGCAGAGCGAGTGAGAGCCTGCACAATCCCAACACCTTCTCATTGCCTCAGAGCCAGGCAGCAGCAACACTAATGCCTGGATACTGGAAGAAGGGCTGGCATGCCCAACAAACATTCCCTAATTAATTACATATACCTATGGATACACAAACCCCCACCAATACCCTAACAGGGTCCTTCCTAATTCAAGCATGTACAACTCCACACTGGCACCATCACTGAGGTGTGGCAGAAGCCACTGGTTGCCCCTCGTGGTCCCTTGCTGCTGCCCCTCTGCTCCAGCCCTCCCCCAGCAGCAGGGGGACCCAGCCCTGCAGGCTATGCCACAGAACCCACCAGGGACAATTGCCACGTGTCCCCACGAGAACAGCTGGAGGAAACCAACAGAGACATCTTCCCAGTGCTACCCTTTACACAGTTACCCTGCTTCTTTCAAATATCCGTGTCCAAAAAGTTCCACAGCTTCAGGAAGCACTAAGTGTTGGGAATGCAGGATCCAGTTCGTCACCACCTCCCCCCAAAACATCAACAAACAGTGATGGCAACAAAGAATATAAAAGCATAGCCACATATTTCAGCATCAGAAATCATCAATACTCACTTGAGTAAGTGTTTTTTGTTTGGTTGGGTTTTTTTTCATTTTGAGAGGAGTTTTTTTGGTGTGTTTTTTTTGTTAAACGTTTCTCTTTCTTTTCACTATGCATTATTAGGCTCTAAAAATAAACTGTGAATGCAGAAAAACCATTCTGGAAACACAAAGTTACTTCTACACTCAACATATGAATACCAGTACAAACTAAATCTGGCTCTGCTGCACTACATCTACCAGAAGGATCAGCTCTATGCAGAGAAGATGAGAGGGAAAGGAGGGACAAAGTCGGTTACCTCATCAGAAGATTCAGTCAGCTTGGAAAGGGATGAGAAAAGAACCAGTGATGAAAGACAGAAACAAAGGCAAGTCAGAGGTGACTTACAAGAGGTTAGGAGGAGACTGCAGGTTTAAGAGACATCATGCACTCCAAGAACATGCAATGGCTATCAGAATTTTCCTGAGAAAACTCAAGAACAGAACACATTAGACACAGCTCAGAGAGGACTCCAGGTTCAAAAGGTAATGAACAAAGAACTCATTTCACTTCTATTTACCAAACAGCTCTCTACTGAAATAACTCATGGCAGGTTAAACACTAACTGGGGTTTGTAGCAAGTTGGTTCCTGTCCCACTAGGAAACCTTAATTAACACTGACCAGCTACTAGTGGGAAATACCTGTAACCCTGCTTTAGTTAGCGGTGTTTCAAAACAAAACCCTAGAAATTTGCACACATCCTCTAAGGGTAGAACTGAGATTTGGAAACACACTGCCTCTCTTAAAGAGGCAAGTGCATATGTGTGCATCACTTACAGGGCACAGTCTTGGGCTTTACAGGAGAGTCTGTAAGGGTGGCTGGCTGGGAGGTTCAGATTTGCAAACACATTTTCCCTAGAGACTAGAAGAATAAAAGAAGTGTCCTGGTTTTCATTCCTCAGAATAACCATGGTCTGTTTTCAGAATGGTCCTTTTTTATGCTGAGTTGCAAAATACAGATTATTACAAAAGCAATGATCCCTTTAAAGTGTTTAACACCCAATCACAGCAATTATTTCCAAATGGGATTTTAGGCTGCTACCTTGTTATTACCACTGTAGTTTGATTTAGAAACTCTGATGCTATGCACGGGCGTAATTCTGATAGAAACTGAAGGCTGACTGCAGTCCATGAGGTTTGGAAATCAGTATTTTCAGGCTAATTATTCCAAAGACTGCTTAAGAGAAAAAGGCAACATTTATATCACTATCAGCAAGGGAAGGGTCTCCAGAAAACAGATGCAACACTAGCAAGAGGTAAACTGAATGCAGAAACTGAAAGAGAACTGAAACTTCCTAAGCATGCTGGTTTCCACAGAAGAAATCTCAAGTATTCCAAGCATAAGCCTTAGTTTAGGAAGTTACTCCTTCTAATATATATTATGACCTGTTTCTCTACATTCCTCTGTGAAGCAATCAGCACTTGACCTTGCTGTGATAAGGCAGAATTTTGTCTTGCCTTAACATCATTACTGAAGTTACCATTCACAGTACATAAAGCATTACTGACACCTCTATCTACCCTGCTGGCTTCAACTGTTTAACATCCCAGCTCACTCACTCTTTGGTCTTGCAAGGTTCTGTTACTGCCAAAATCATGTTGAACATCACAGAAAACACCTGAAGCACATTTATGACAATACATGCAGATATGCAGACAAAATACACTGGTGCCGTATGGTAACTCATTGCTTCATTCTGGTTAAATCACAAGTGTCTGCAGCACGACCCAGAGCTCTCTCTTACCCTCTGAGCATTCACAAACAGCTTGTGAATGATGCTGCCAGCGGGTCCTCTTCCTGCACCAACAACTGACACCTCTGGCTGCTCCAGGAGACTGTTTACAAATCTGATGGAACAAATGATTGAAAAGGAAAAAGGAATGGTTAATCCTTGGCCAGATCCAGTGTGCTGAACTACATGAGCTGTTTCCTGTGCCAAGGCCTTCACCAAGCATCATTTGCTCAGGGTGAGAACTGGCAGATTCTCTTGGTTCTCTATTCTAAAAGCTTAAGGAAAAAATTCTCTCTGCTACCTAAGAATGAAGCTCAGGCTCCTAAAGCAGCTGTATAAAATCCACAGGAAAGACTCCATGGTGTTGGCCATGCAGAAGTATTCACACTGACAATTTTCTTTAGCACACAGACATTGTTTTGGTCAGACACCACATCTCTGAGCTCCCAACATGTACTGCACAAATGTCATCTCTCCCTCCCAGCACATCAGCAAGAAGTTAATTTGGGTTGTATAACACATTAGTCATCTTGAGCGGCAAGTAAATAATCTGACAGCAGGTAATGATGCAAGGGAACATTCCTTGTCACCTTCCATTCAGAGCTGCTCAGTGATGTATCACATCAGCAAGAAGACAAGAATAAGAAAACTGTGGAAGGGGCTATTTCATTCCATAATATTTATAAAAAATACTAAATTTCTAGTCCTAATTCTACTGTTCTGGTAACAGTTCATCAAATATACCTTTTATATACACAAAAAAAAATTAGCCCCCAGTACTGTCAAGATAAAAACAAATTTATTAAAAAACCCTGGATCAAATGTCTCCAAAGAGATGCTTAATTGGAGGAGCACCCACACACATCATCTCTAGACAGTCTAGTGACAGGGATACCCAAATATGATTCCTAAGTACTTCTTTATTGTCACCACTGTCCTAAGTTTTCAAAGTACAAACAAGGGCATCAGAGGAAAAAGAAAAAAAAAACACAGTGAAAAATAATTCAAAAAAACAAGTCACCTTTGTAGATCTTCCTTCTCTTCTTCATTTTCACATTTCTCTACCCCAAATTTTGCTTTGAGAGACCTTGCCCTGGCAATGATGGCTTCCACACTCATAATCTGAGCGATTATTTCCTGCAAGAGTTTAATAAAAGAGTACATTAAAAAGATGTTATTTTAACATTGACATGAACAGTGCAAAAGTCTATCAGGTTTTCAGCCCCAGCCACTACAAAAGCCTTACTTCCAACTTCTTGTCCTCTGGACTGGGAAAACGTAGCACTTTGCTGGAATGGGATATTATCTGCTTAATAATCTTCTTAACTGAAGATATATCTTCTAGTGCTTCTATTATAAGGAAAGAAACGAAAGTTGTAATTACTGACTTCATCACTGTTCCCCCTTAAATATCTTAACAATTTATTAAACATTATTTACCTTCCTCCTTTACCTTGAGTACAGCTGCATGGATGATGCAAGGCAGAAGATGCCTCGCAAGGTCAGCTGGTTTTTGAACTGCAAGGTAATGAAGCACCTGCAACATTAAAAAATTTAGTATTTTAGTGATCAAAACTACTTCCCAAAAATTAGGTTATCTGGGAAAGATAAATTCACAAGAATGGAACACCACTGTAAGACAGGACTTGAGAGGCAGTTTTACATGAATCCTCCCAACAGGTTAGAATTAAACTAAAAGTAACTGTAAAGTGTTCCTAACACATATGCAGGTAAAAATCTGGTTTATTTTCTAATAATTCAAAGAAGTACCTAAGTAACATTGGGTACTTTTGGGTACTTCCAACACCCTTCTGTACAGCAGCAGGAATTTTCAATCAACCAAGGCCACACAGGAAATAGTTCAGTAACCCCAAGGACACAGTGCAAGGAGCTGCCAGTGTCAAAATGCTGCAGGGGGAGGAAGGAGGGGCTGCAGGGAGCATCACAGCCAGACTGGCACCAGCCCCAGAACTTTCACCTTCTCAGCCTCCCTGGTGTCATCAAAAAGCCTCTTCTGCCTCCGTGCTGGGACAGGCTTTGCTGTTTCCCAGGCCTCCACCCACATGTTGCTGGGAATCTTCATCCGAGCGCTCAGCTCGCCCCTAATGACTTTATTCCCCTTCTCATCAACCACTTCCTCCTCGATGTAGTCCCGAGGCGAGTACCACCTCACAAAGTCCTCCAGACAACAGCCAGGATTAGCTGCCTGCAGGGAGAAGAAGACAGAAAATTTATTCCTAAAAATCCTATAAAAACATCACAGCCTGGGTAGGAGGGCAATGTGGTTTAGTGGGCAGAGCACAGAGTAAGAGACAAAATTCAGGAAATTCTTCTGTCCGCAGCCAACAAAGTGTACAGTAAGATAGAGGGAATAAAGCATAAACCAAGACAATGGCAAGGAGTAAAACCCACATCAGTAGCAACAACAACAACAAAAAAAATCACCTTCTCATCACCCACTTTATGTACATTCATTACATTCATCAGTTATTTCAGGCAAGCTCAAGTTCATACTGTTAAGACTCTACCTGGCACCTGCCACGTGCAATAAATAGGAATTTTCACTAAGCTTATCCCATTAAAGACTAAAAGAATCAGTGGGCTGCCTAAGTATGTTTTCAGCACTGACTTTGCATCTTTTAACATACCAGTGACAAAATTCACCATTTCTTACTCTTTTAAAAGGAATTTTCAAGAAGTATCTTCCCCTAACAAAAATAACTTCATTTTTCATAGATGCAGTATCACTACAATTAAATACATCCATGGGTCCAGAACGTAAAAGGAATCCCAGTTTTCTATTTGATATACCTATGAAGAGTGTACTTGTTCTTCCAGTTATAGTTCTTTGTTTTTATTTGGAGACTTTAGATTACTTGCACCATATAAATAAAATTTCTACATATATCTAATATGCCATGAGTCACTGTTAATAAACTGATTAGTTGTATTATAAATACTCTAACTGTATATGCACTTTTACCATAAACACTGCAATAATTAAAAAGATATTTATGGCTATTTCATTACAGAATCTCCAATCTTTTTAGCGTTGAGCTCCTTTGATGACAGCAGTGGATGTGCTCTTAGCTCCCTCTGCAGAGCTCAGACAAGAATGGAAACCCAAAACCACAGTCCAGTCCCAACCTGATGAATGACTGTTTTAATTCACAATTGATCAATTGTATGTTTGATGTGTTTTTTACCTTCCCACAGACGTGGTGTAAATTTACTAGGATGTTACAGTGTAACAGACCACATCCTCACAGATTTTTAAATGTGCCAAGAGTTTTCACAATAGGTTTTTATTTTCAACTTGAAACTAATTGAAAACTGTTTTGTGGAGCAAAAGGACTTAAGAAACCTACAGAGCTGTGGAACAGAAGCAAGAGGGATAGTTTAATTAAGAAGAAAGCAGTTGAATTTCACAGACACATCCAAGCAGTGCTACCTTGAAGGACTCCATGTCTGAGAGCAGGCAGGCGCTCTGCATGCGCGCCCGCAGGTGAGCACCCTCTGCAGATGTCCCCAGCTTTGCCAGCACCTCTGACTGCTCCTCCAGCAGGTCTTCAGTCATGGGGGCCGGCTCCTGGGACAGGGAAACACACAGGGTTACAAACAACCTCTCCTGGACTCAGCCCAGAGCAAGGGAGGAGAAGCAGGAAGCTCCCTCCCACCACAAGTTCATTCTGCTTCGTTTGTACTCAAAGGAAATTATCATAACTTTCTACTGCTTAAACAGTTCAGCCTCAAGTTGTGCAACTGAAGAGGACACTAACAAAGAAACTAGACAGAAAATAACCTGTGAATGAGGTAACAACATAAAGATATATTGCTAAAATGCCAAAATCCAAATGAAATCCAGGAAGTGTTTGAATGGTACAATTTTGCTGAGATGCATGAAAATTTACCCAAAGCAATGCAGAATTTTTGCTGTTGATACTGTCAGCACATAATTAATTGAGAACATTTTGTCTGACTTCTCTCTGCTCATACATTTTACCCAAGCAAAGCAACATTAATTAGAAATAATTTCTCTCAGGAGAATGAAAACCACTGTATTCTTCATGCATGGTTGATTTCAAACTACTTTCTGTAACAGCACCACTTCCTATTTCATCCCTGGTCACTCTACAGGAAAGCCTGTTGATGTCAGGTAACATTTCTAGTTCTTTGATGATAAACCTGCTTTAGAGAATAGCACCAAACCAAATTACTATGGCCTTTTAGATGTGAGTTGAGAAATTATAAAAAAAACAAGTACAGCAGCAACTGATCCAGTACTATGTGCAAAGTCAGGCAGAAATCCCCGTGGTGCAAGAACCACAGCAGTTCATATTTTATAGAAAACAAAGTAAGGAGGGGATGAAAGATGCCTCAAGAACGGAAAATAAAAAGAACCCCAAATTTAAGGTAAGCAAGGAAGTTCTTGTTTAAAAATATTATTTGGAGTGAAATTTGGTATGGACACTCACTCTCAAATAAAACAAAGAGTGTGTGAGATTAACAGCCTAATTAAATTTTAAAGACTAAAACCAAAGTCTTAGGTCAAAAACATTCAGCAATTTTAACAAGAGACAAGGCTGTAACCTGCAAACTATTCACAGTTTCACAGTCCCAGGTATGAGCCACAGTCTGTGTATTCTATTGCACATTTGGCTCAGCTCCTGCTCCCTCACCTGTGTTATTGGAACATAGAGAGGCTCTCCTGGATGCAGCAGCATCAGTTTTCCATGTGGATGCAAACGACCTTCTGGTTTTAAGTTTACAGACTCCTTTGCTCCTTTCTTGCCATTTTCCTGTCCATTTCCTTTAAGATCTTCTGTGTCACTGAGACATTCAAAAAATTCCTCTTCACTGTCACTCCACGATTCCCAGGACTTGCCAAATTCTTTTTCCTTGTCAGGGTTATCACCAGAAGCACCACCAGGTGAACGATCAGATGCGCTTCCCCTTTTCCCTTCATCTCTTGCTTTCTTCCTTTCAATGCAACAATTTAGCATCTAATTTAACAAGTTAAAAGACCAAAAGAAAAACATCCTTCAGCATGATTCCCCTTATGGAGACAGTCATACAGAAAAACTTGTAGAAACACTGAAAAGATCTTACAAATCTACAAGATAACAATTCCTCTGAATTTGTTGCTATAACAAAATTTTTCCTGAAGAAATGAATTCCACACCCAAAAACCACAAGCACAGCTAAATCTACAAAACAACATGTTTAGACAGTAATTGATATAACTTTGACAGTTTCCTTAGGAGAAAAATCATTCTTAAATTTGGGATATTTACCTGAAGTTTCTGATGCAGTAAACAACATCTCAGATCTGGAGAGCCATTAGCTAATCTAACAAAAGGCAGAAGTGTAACCATTATCAATTATAAAGTTGAATCTTTCACATACATGTGATCTTAGATCACATGAAATCTAAAACAGGGACCAATACCCACATTGAACCCACCTCCACAATTTCAACTACACAGCTCTTCTATTGTCTCAGTAGACAAGTCCAAAATTTAAATTACATGTATTTCCCAGAGGTAATTTAAGGCACTTAGAGGTCATTCACACTAGTGTGAAGCACCTTGCATTTCCTGGTCAGTTTTCCAATTGCAAGCTGAAAAGATAACTGCTTTCAAACAGGAATTAAGCATCTTTGACTATACTTTTAAAACTGCAGTGATTCAGTGGAGTGAGTCACTACTATACATTTCAGCTTCTATTTTATCTGCTAGTGTAACCATTTCAAAGTACAAACTAGTGATTAAATGGCCAGTCTGTCACATTAACAAGAACCTCAAAGCCCAAACAAAACACCCCAACCCTAAAAGCAGGGTACATTATTGCTGTACTTTATCTTGAGAGAGCCCTTGGTTTGGTCTGCCCAAAGCTCTGCTGCAGCAGACAGAACCTGGAAGGTTCTGGAATACCTGGAATACCTAAGAAGGCCATTGCACCAGCAGGACCTTGGAACAGCTCCCTTAGAAGAGAGGTGAAACTACACCACAGTAGGTTTCTTTTCCCTGACCCTCATTCACACAGTGGAGTGTCTAAGCTGAGCTTCCCCAGGCATCTTGAAGTTTTCAAAGGAGGGCACAGATGCTTTTCCCTACTCCCTCCCCTTTCTTGCACTAAGGAAGTAGAGTAATAAAAACAGAGATAGCATCTGCAATTAGAAAAACCCAAAACTGTATGTTTCAGAGTCATAGTGACCCCACTCAGTTCTTGGAACAAAGAACATTTTCTATGACCAAGGAACAACAACAACAAGTCTTACCCTGGAATAAGGTAGTTGTTCTCCCATCTGTAACGCATTTCCAGCACAAACTCTTGCCAAAGATGTGCCACTCCTTTGACTCCTCCATGGTAGAAGTTTATCATACAAAGACATAAAGCTAATTTATATGTCAGACTGTCAGATGGAGCAGACTTAAACTGACTGAAGAGATTCTAGGGAAGAAATAAAAGAAAGCAAGAAATACAGAAACAATGGCATTGTTTTCTAAAACCATGTGATCTCTTTCCTGTTTGTCAATAACCAGCAACATTTTAAGCTTAGAAGATAACAAAAACTACAAGCTTTGGAAGAAAAAAAAGAATTAGAAGGAAACAGAAACCATCACTTTTTCTGCCGAGAGATTTCACAAAGGTAAATTCCTCTTTCCAAAATCTAAGAATTTCAAGATGTAGGGCAAGCACAGCAAAGTCTGTATAAACACACACTCAAAATTGCTTTTTCTCTTGTGTGACTCAACAAAACTTACATAATCTTCATTCTCTGGAGGAGGATTGTTTCCTGCTGAAGTGCTGGCTCTGTTTTCAAATACATCTGCAAGTTTGTCAGCAGCATCAGGAAATAAGAACTTGAAGAGAAAAAAATTAACCTTCCATCAGTATGGTTTTACTGCCTTTCCCACTTTCTCCATAAAGCTACTGCTGGCTTCATACCAGCAACCCCTATAATTAAAATTGTTAGCAGAGTTCAGAGGTCAGTTTTAGCCCACTTATAGTACACACACTTGTAACAACTTGGGCTGTTCCAAGCTGATAAATGCAATTCAAATACTGGAACTGACATCAGATATTTTTACATCTGCCATAGGCTCTAAACCAAATGCATCAGTGCATGAAGTCCATTTGTTCTCTGAATCCGTGTGCAGGGACAGCTCACTCACCAGGAGAATGGTGTTCAGCACATCATTGTTCAAAGGAGACTCATCCACACCTCTGTGCTTGCGGATCTTTTTCTTGGCACTGTGAACCATATTGGTGACTGATAATTTGGGGATTGGGACTGGTGCTGGCTCTGTGAGCTTCGACAGTGCGTGGGTGATATCAGCAACCTCTAGCAAATAAAATAAAAGCAATTAGAACAACATTTTTAAAACCCCTAACATTACATCATGTCTCTTCAAAAGTTCACCTGTCTTAATCAGCCTATTTACCTTATATTGATATTTAACCCTTGTGAACCAGAGCTACACCTCTGTGGGCAGGTTCCATGCCTGACATTCACTGTTCTTAGCAAATACAAGCAGCAGCAGGAGGTCACAAATGAGTCACAGACTGCCCTTGATTCAATTCACCAAATAAAGTCTAGACTGAGCTGGCTGCAGGTAGTGCCTGCTGCAGCAGCACTGCTACTGCAGAGTTACCAACAGAGTATCCCAAAAGCCTGCTGAAGACTCAACTGTTTAAACCCTGTTTATACATTATACTAATAAACACACTGCAGGTGACAGAGACTGCTCCAGCACATGCTAAGGCTTTAGATAAATCTTAAATAAATTCTGTATTAATCACTAGGCTCACACAGTGTTAGCACAATTTTGTTTTAGAGTCTTCAGGTAAACTCAAATCAAAAGACTGGTTTTTTTTTTCCAAGCTGCTGCTGGTAAACTTTAGAATGTTTCTTACAATAAACTGAATTAATACTGTTATAAGGAGAGCTGACAAATTTAAGTGTCAAACTTAAGTGTTAATTAGCAGCAGCAGCCTGAAAAAGCCCATCTTGGCAAGATAAGAAAGACTAAAGAAACTGCACTATAAGTAATGCACTATAAGTAATAAACACCCTCCTCAGTCTAACACCTTTTTAAGCTCACTAGCAAGCCCCTTCCAAACTAAGATCAGGAATACCCAAGGAAAATACATTGATACAGGCCATATTTGGAGGGAAGAACAGGTGACAAGCAGCAAGAAGGCAATTTTCACTATATACAGCAAGAAAAGCCAAGGACAGGGACAGAGACATCAAAATGATGGCACTATTTATATAGTTGGGATAAAGCCTGACTTGCTGATCAGATAATTTGGGAAGTTTTTATTTTCCTTTTTCCTAAAAAGTTCTTAAAATGGAGAGGATGAGAGCAAAGCCTTTCAAACAGATTAAAGACTCTTTAAATTGGTTGTTAACATGTACTACAGAGTACATCAAAAAAGGAGAAAGAAGTGCAAAAAGCAAAAATACATAAAACTATACAGACAAATCTCATGCATCCTATAACCAACTCTTGTACACTGCAGTCACATTTTAAGCTTTTATATTCCTGCAAAAGGAAACAGCCACAACCATAACAGGAGTGATTGTTCCTCTGGGACTCTGAGAACTAGAATTCATGAGAAATTTCACCAGAAATTTGGCCTGAAAATTCCCAGGAGTATTACAGAGAATGTAGAAGTTATAAATATCAGTCAAGGGTACGGGGGAGGTAAACTATCACAAAAGAGTTAAATACAAATAACTCAAATCAACTGGATTTTAGTTTTACCTTTTCCTTCCTCATCAAATGCAGACCTTCCAAGTATCTCATCCGTTGACTCTTTTCGACGGCAAAGCTTGAAGAACTCAGTGAGGAAATCACCTGTAAGAGGAACAAAGCTTCTGAACTCAACCAAACATCTCACTGAACAATGAGCCAGCACTCCAAATTATGCCCCAAGGACAGTAATTTTTATCTTTTCTTCCGAAAGAACATCTGGTAATTTGTTCTGAAGCCCAAATATCTTAAACCACATAATTAAAGCTTAGGTAAATGCACTCCCAGTCAGCTCTTGGCCACCTCTCCAGAACACAGCTCTGTCTGCAGTTTAATTCACCCAAAGCAAGACAAAACTTGGAAAGTTTTGAAGCCCTTTTCCCCACAAGCTCGAAGACAAGGACAGAAAGGGAAGTAGAGCTCTCCAGAAGTATTAATCCTCCCTATCATACAGGCTGGTTGAGCTAAGGAGATGGATACATGCAAAAGACACTTAATAAAATGGGAAGATTCTAGAAAAACTAAATTTTCTCAGAACACAGAGAAAATTCTTATTCTCTGGAACCTGGTGAAATAAGAACAGCAATGAATTTCACCATACACAGAATAAACTACAACGGGAACTTATGTATTAGCAAAGCTTGTGTTCTTGAAAAAGAAGCCCAAAATACTGTTCACTCAAAAAAATAAGGGGAGTAAGCAAACAGAGGCCATCAAGTAATCAACAATTCAACCCTAACTTCATAACTTAATAGTTTTAGTTTAAAAGCTGCAAAAGAAGACAAGAAATTCTGATGTCTTACCCAATAGACACTGAGGGTTATCTGCTTTTCTAACTCTCACAGACCACTGGGGTGCTTGAAGTGGATCCAGGTCGCTTGAGGTTAAAAAAAAAAATTTAAAAAAGGAAAAGAAAAAAAGAAAAGAAGAAAAGAAGAAAAGAAAACCAACTGCCACTGTAAGTATTGGAAAGATGAGAATCATTCTCAATAAATGTCATGTCATAACCACTGAGGTCACCACATTACACAGGAGAACACAAACACTGAAATTCAAGCAAGAATCCCTGTTCTCATGTATGTGCATGACATGAACAAGAAACACTTCCTCCTCTTTAGCAGAAAACCTGGATCACAGATATTGGGAGAGGGATATCAAGCAGTGAATTCTTTTTACCTTCCATTCTCCACTATCATCTTTTCCAGGAAATACATGATACACAAAATTTTCAAGTCTAACATGAGAATATGCTCAAAACCAGGGGTTTGTGTTCTGTTGAGATTACAACAGAATAATATTTTCTCACAGAAATGCATTTCAAAAGTGTTTTCCCAAATCAGATGTTCTATCAGCTGACATTAGCATTCCTCAAAATGGGTTCTTTCTCACATGCAAAGCCACACACTATTTGAGATGACACTAAAATGCAGCAATGAGCAAAAAAAGCACTTATTTGCAACTCAGAGAAGATACTTACGAATAAACATCGTTGTCAACAATTATCCCTTCTGCAAGGTGAGGCCACGTTGTAGCTAAATGCAGCTCACTGAAACAAAACAAGATTTGAGTCTTTCAGTGATAGCAGTGTTCCCTCCATCACAGTTCATGTTGTGCTAGCTCATATTTGATTCCCTCTATGTATTTTGTTCTCCAGTAAGTATTCTTACTGCATACATGAGAGCAAGTCCAACCCTTGAACAAAAGCACATCATTTTTAAGGTTCATCTTGAGGTACATCTCAATGATTTCAGAGATAAATGGGGTACTGCAGAAGTTTATAGTAAAAGCCATATGAGCTTGAACTCTGAATATCATCAGACAATTTTACAAATGGTGTTATTTGCTATTAAACCATTACCCTTCACAGATGTTTCTGATGTACTTGAATAATTAAGTATCTGTTAGACACCCTAAGTGGTAGGTAGGCAACGCTAAGATTTGAAATAACACACCTTTAAGTCCTCCATTAAGGAAGTTATAAAACAGTTTTCTGAGCTCTTCTCTTACCTAATAGGATCTTCACAGGCACCAAATGGTAACTTCCCAAATTCCAAGCCTCCAACTTCTCCCCCAACTAGAGCATCTATATCTGGAGAAAAATCGACACATTTTCCATAAAGAATTTGTGGAACTTTTGAAGCAGCATTCACTTCACTGCAAAGACTGTAACTTGCAGGATGACCAGAGAAGAGCTGAGCAGTTAAGGTGACTGAGCTAGAAGACAATCCTAACATACAGTCAGACTAATTGCTTCCAACAGAAACTGGGAAGTAACCATGAAACAGGACATTCAAAGGGACAGATAAAATTCTTGTCATTCATGCTGAGGGAAGGTTATTCCCTTCATACAGGCAATGATGATAACTATAAAGACAGCTATGAAGATTCAATGTTGGCACAAGAACAGACACAAAAGTGCCATAAAAATACTTGGGCAGGAAATTAGTTCCAAGCAGAAAATAAAGACTCTGGAAGAGCAACTCTGCAGGGTGAAAAAAATAACTACTTTAAAAAGCTGACAATTTTATCAAAAGAGGACTTAATCAAATGATCTTGGGGATTCCCTGTAGTCCCAAGTACTTAGAGATGTCTCCCAGCACCCTCAGGCACTTTCCATGTTGTAACCATCAAATACATAAACCAAAACCAGACAGCCTCCACTGAACAAAAATTAAAGTGGGTAATAATAATAATAATGAACTGTAATGCCATTATAATAATGCTGCTACAGCTTCTGATCTGCAATTTTAACTGCATCTGGCAAACTGTTTACAAACAAAACAAGTGAGGTATTAGCACAGATAAAGTGTCTGGATAACTTAATTATATAATTTCTTCTGCAGAGAAGATAAAAGACATTTAAATTCTTTGGTTTTATTTGAGAAGAGCTAATTGAATTACAGTATATAAGTTACAGGTCTAGTTCTTCCCAGTGAACATAAAACCACAACTGCACCTAGCAATAGCAGTAAAACTCAACCTCTGTCCATCTCCAGTTTCTGCAACACACTTTGACACCAGCTCCCTTAACCATAATACTACTACTAAAGGAGAGGAATTTATTCAAACTGTTCCAATCAAGAAATATGATCAGAGTGATACAACTCATCCATGACAAACCTGAGATCCTGACTTAATGAATAACTACAGCAAGGCAGATAGACTACATGAAATAGATATTGTGTCTGCAGAAACAATAAAAAGATAAAATCTGTAGAATACATTTCCCATGTTCTACTTAGGTAAACTTGATTAACCAGAGAGGAACTATCATTTAAAACAGCACTGATTTTCTATAATAAGCAGGACTCACTTTAAACTTATGTTCAACACACATTCCTTAGCTACAGAGCAAAGTATCCATAAGTATCAACCTCACTGCACACTTCTTCAAAACATAGGATTTTGATTAGTGTACTTTTTTAAGCAAAGGAAAGCCAAATAATTAGATAACCAAGGCCACATGGGCTCTGTCTCTTCAATGTACAATACCTCAAGCTTATTATGTAAAACTGCTACCAAGAAAAGAACTTGGGCATTTTAACTGTTCCACCACCTTTTACCTATAACATCATATCACTAATAAAATGTTAAGGAGGAACTAATATCTACCTTTTTCCTATAGGTTTGTTTACCTTTGAGAAGTTTATAATTTATTTTCTGACACTACCTATATAGAAATAAGTTCTGTTAAAAACAAATCCTTGATACTCAAGGAAGACAGCACCACCATCAAGCAACAATATGAGATTATTTCGAGAGTACTAAATGAGTAACTACCTCTGTTTTTCCTAAACAGCATCACTAAGGCATAAACTTATCAAGGCTGCTCTATATACTTTAAATTCAAGACTATATATTATTTCTCCCCTTCATGCAAGGATACTGGAACGAAAGACTCGATTAGAAATTCCTCCTGCATTAAATTTAGTACTGTATCAACAATAAAGATCCAAACCTTTACCTCAGGTGAGGTCCACATAGTATTTTCTGCTTTTCTCACTGTTAATACACTTAAACCATGAAGTATCAAAATAATTGTTTATGGAAACAATTGACAAAAACTTCCCACAAAGCATTAGCATCTACTAGAATCTGAATCTAAACATTTCCTCAAGAAATTCAGGGCAGAATTCTTCACAGATTCAGTCACCCTTTTCATTCCACATAGATACCACCATTTTAGAAATATCACTGTATTTCTAAATGCTGACTAACTCATGTTTCCAGGCATAGACCTACCCAAAACAACTGTTCCAGCCATGAGCTACAACCTGAGAGCAGCTTTAAGCTGGCTCCCCCATCATACAGAGTGGGATTGGACTGAAGCCTTTCTTAGTAAAGGAGAAAATGTTTGAATTCTTCTGGCAAGATACACAAATATTTTCTTTAGCATTGACTGGGTTGTCTGAAAATGAGTTATTCTGAGGACACAAGTCTCCTACCTGGTGGCTGCTGTGGCCAGAAGTACTGCTGCCAGTCCTGGAGCACAAAGGTAAGCCGAATAGCTATGCTAACTGGAGGCAGTGGTGTTAAAGGGCAGCCCTTCAAAATATCAGAGAACAAATGCAATGTAAAGAGTAAATCCTCTCAAACACTCTAGGGATTGAACATAAATTATATATAACATCAGTTTTATACTTACAATCTTGGTTTTGAAGATGTCCAGCAGGCCTGATAAATGGGTGTACTGGCTGGGCACCTTGCGCAGATGAACCATCTCAAAGTCCGTGCGAACGCCCGGGCCCTGGCACTCCCCGACGTACATCCGGCGCCACTTGTGATGGATTTGCACAAACAGTGGCACCTGACTATAAACCAGGAATACTTCAGATTATTTCTCTTGCTGTCTTGTAGTCTCTAAATCTAGCCTTCAAGGTTTTTAAATAATAATGAAAATAAACAAAACATCAGTTCTATCTTTATACGTGGGAATTACTTTTTAATCCTTCTCTAACAATATATCAGTGCAAATACAAAAAGCTTTTAATGTGTTTTGCTAACATGTTAATGTTTTTTCCTCACAAATGCAGTATGCTGGAGTTTTACCTGAACATGTAAAAAGGTTTATGCTTTCACCTACCAGCCAGTGTTGCCCAGTGCAATGGAAACAGAACTCAGCAAGAGGTTACACTTGGATTCACTAACAACAGCATCGTTATTTGCAGCTGGAGCAATAACCACAAACTCACGTAAGCCGTACCTTGAGAGAAAAAGAGGAAAAAAAGCACACTTCTAGTCTCTGGCAAGCCAGCTGAAACACAATTTTTCAAAAATATTGCGACCTAGAGAGCCTATCTGTCACCAACAGATTGTGGAATCTGTTAATTTGATGAAAGTATCTCTTTTATTTTTAGAGAGGTCAAGAACTGAGGGGGCATGGAGTGCTGCAGATCCTGAAATCACAAACTAACTGAGCTTAACAGCATACCAACACTGTAATGCGTTTGACTGGGAGGACTTCCAGGTCCAACAGTGCTGAGGTTTTCTAGTTTATATTAATAACATCTGAAACTATTAATACATAAAACAAATCTCTCTAGGAGCAATGCTATTATATGCATTACTAGGAATATAGTTGTTTCTTCAGGTGGTGCAGCTTTCCTTTTTAAGAATGTACATAAGTATTACATATATAAAAGCCTGGTTAATATATGAAATTGAGACAAATATTTGGGGGAGAAAAAATCCAAATATAAGAGAGGCCCACTATGGGAGCCTTTTTTTGCACTCCTTTCTTGTGTCTAGTATAAAGAATCATTTTACTTAAGCTTTAACTTTTAATTGAAAAATCAAATTTACAACTGATTGTGCCAGATTTTCCACCTGCTCTGCCCATTTGCAGTAGAGATGAATGGCAGCACACATACCATCTCACCAGACAGTGGGCCCGAGGAGGAAAGTCATTGTTGATGCACAGCAAGTCCTGCATTGGCAGAGGGAGGGCATCTGTGACAAAAATTGATACATAATCAATGTATCATCACATCCATCCAGCTCACTTACAATTGCCTTGTATCAGCACTGTGAGAATGCAAAGCAAACTAAAAGCAGAAATGTCAGATCACACTCATCAGACCTCAGAAAATCCCACACAGATGCAAATCAGCACACTGTGGACTCCACATTCTGACACTGTCTTCTGTCATTATCCTTAAACTATGGAAGGGAACTATCAGGTACCTTCTCCCAGCTCTTCCTTCCCATCTTTGTCACTGGGTTCTTGTACAAGATAATGATGGGTAACTGAGAATTTGAAGTCTGCAAATGAAATTTCATCCGATTTCTCTTCCCATGTTCCTGTGGTAAATATACCCTGCATATAAAAAAAGAAGATATTATCTCATAAATTTAGGTTAACATTCATTAGTCTTTAAAAGTATATTGCCTATGTGATCAGTAATGTTTATTCATGGGTTTCTACTGCCTAATGGCTCAGTATGATGTAATTCCAAAAAGCAATTCTCAAAGCTCTTCATTATAAAGGTAGCTGGCTGCTAAAGTCCATGTTGCCAATAATCACATTCATTCCAAAAATCAAGTATCATCTTGCTGTCTTCAGAACTATATAGCAATAAGGATTTGCATCCTCCCATATGCAACTGCACTTCTGAAGATATGCACCCTCAACTTCACCCAGAGACAGAAGTTTCCCACCTAGGATTCTATCTATATCTAAACCATTCCATGAAAATATTACCTGGATATTTACTTTCACCAACAAAGTATTATTTTTTTTCTATAACTTACAAAACTTCTGTAAGGATAATTAATTACTTAACAAAAATACAGCATGAGAATGTATAAGAAAATGAGCACTACTGCTCCTACTAAAAGCAACTTGGGCAATCTTTTGATCTTAAAGGGTGTTAAGAAGGGAGCTCTGGTATAGAAAAGAAGACATGTAGGAATACAGGGACAGCTAAGGTGCAGTTCATTAGATAATATAAGTTTTTAGTCCAAATACTCTGTACCTGACTAGAATGAAAAGCAGTAAGCAGTAAGATGCCTCTGGAAACACAGCAGCCATTCCATACAAACCAGCTGAGTTTATCTGCATTACTATGCAGAAGAGCTCAGCAATTTCCTCTGCATTTCACAGGACTGAGAAAGCATCACAAAGGCTCTAATTAGACTCCAAAAAAAAATCTCTCCCATCTATGAAACACACTGAGTCACAAGTAGCACTGTGCAAACCTCAGCCATAAGTACATGAGGTGTGACAAAGGTACAAGGCAGGACAAAAAGATTCCTTAAGTGTTCAGTGCAGCGTCACGTATGTTTCCAGATTCAAACTGAGAATTAAAAAAAAGAAATATCACCAAGTCCTATATATGAAGATCCATCTTTGTCAGGGAAACAGCCTGTTTGGCAAATGGCCCACCAATAAACTTACAGCAATTGTTTGTCAAACTGATATTTCTAAAAGTGAAGTTCCCCAATAAAGTCATTAACTGCCACACCTAAGAAAACAGCAATAGATTAAATACATGTGTGCATTATTGTATTACTACATTATTGTATTACTAGTTAGCAATTTAAATTCTACAGGAAAATTCAGAAGCAGTAACTGACCTTCTCTAGAGGTTTGCCTGAAGAAATCCCAATAAGTTTCCAGTCATTTAATACTTCTTCTATTTTTGAAATAAATCTATTAGGGAGGGGAAAAGGCATTAATATTTGCTGAGCACTAAACCTGTATTATAATTCAGCCACCTAAAAGCAGGCAATATGTTGTTCTACTATGGAATTCCTTAGAAAAGCCCAAAGAAAAACAAACAAATATCACAACAAGTATCACAGTAAAGCCAAACCAACTGCTTCCTTATACACAAAACAGTCTTCCTATGCTTGAATTTTACATAATAGTTACTTTAACTATGAGCATCTTTTGACTGTTTTAAGAATCTCACCTTTTTCTGGTACTGCAGCACTTAACATTTAACTCCTGTTTCATTGTTCACAGATAAGTTTTTATGACAAAATTATACACTAAATTCAGATTTAAAGCACACCACTTGAAATCTTGTTTCCTGTCATAAACGCTGTCACTACTGGGAAAAACATTTAAAAAACAATACATTCACAATGTAAGAGCGTTCTTCACCTTAAATTTCTTCGTACATTGTTCTACTAACTTTTAAAGGCTTCAGCTATGAGATGACTGTCTTAACAATCAGACAGCTACTTAGAAAACACATATGCCTTGTGAGTGTATATTCTAATCCCCTGCAAACAGGTATTAAACCGGACTTCTCAGTAAGTTCAGAAACAGCTCAACTAGAGCCTCTTAACCGGCTCCTCGGCCGCGGCCTGAGCCTAACGCGGAAGAGCCGCGAAAAGGCTCCGGGTGCGGCTCCGGGTGCTCCCGGCTGGAGGCAGCGGCCGCGCCGCGAGCTGCGGCTGTGCCCGGCAGGAGCGGCCGGGCCGGGCTCGGCGGAGCATCCGCCTCACCCCGCGCTGAGTGAGGGGAGCGGCAGCACCTACCTCTCCCACTCGGAGGCGGTGGTGAAGTCCGTGATCTCGAACACCTCCGACTCGGGCTGCGGAGAGAGAGCGGGAGAGGCGGTGAGCGGAGACAGCACGGGGAGAGAAGGGAGAGTCGGGGAACAGGGAGAAAGCGGGAGGAGCCGGACACACACTCACTTCGCTGTCTGCCGCCATCTTGCGCAGCTGCCACCCCCCAGCGACGGAGGCTGCCGGGAACGTGGTGGAGGGCGGCGCCTCCTCAGAGCCTGAACCTCGCTCACAGCCCGCTTTCCCTTCAGAGCCTGTCGCTCCTGGGCTCACTTACAGCCCGGTTTCCTCTCGGAGCGTGTCTCTACTGGGCTCCCTCGCAGTCCGTCATGGCTCGTCCCGGCGGGGCTCCCGCACAGCCCGGCTCCTGCCTCCCCGGGCTCCCCGCATCTCTCCTTCCCGGCTGGCTGCAGCCCCTCAAGGGGACGCTTCACACCGGCCGCGAAGACGAAGCGGGAGCCGCTCCCACAGATTCTCCGGCTCCGTCAGAGACAGTCGAGAAGGGCTTCCTCAGATGTACGAGTAACACAGCCCTTGTCAAGCAGCCGGGGCAGTGGTGTTCCCCAGGACTGGCCTCCCTGTCCCCGCCTAATCCAAAGCGTTCCCTGTCGCTTGTGTCACCCGGGGGACGCCGACAAATCCTTCCGGCATGCAGCAAAACAGCTCCCTTAAACACCCTTTTAACTCTGCTTCAGCCCACTATTCCCCTTTTATCTTGTCTTGCCCCTTAGCACGGTCCGTTACTTAAAAAAGAAGAGGAAATATCCTTAAAATCTGCGGCTAGAAAGGAGATTACAAATACTCGTGAGGGGACTGAGTGCAAAGTAAAAATGACGTGGAAACATACCAGGTGCTAAAAGCATAAACGGAGGTAAACATAAGTTTAAAATAGGGTTTGGTTTGTGTGCTGAGAGAAGTTGCGATTAGAGCCTAAACTGCTGCCGTTTAGCTCGGCTGTGTTTGTTTTCATAGGTCACTGCTGCTCTTTGAATTAAACTGCTCCAAGTCCGATTTCTCCCGGGGTGAGGAGGTTACCTGGGCGACATGGTGTAAACTCAACAGCCCCGCGGAGCCGGAGTGCCTGCAGCCTCTGCCTCGAGAATTGCGCTCCGCACTCAGGGAAACAGCCGAAAATAAAATCAAAGTGTGTGTAATTGCTGTCCAATTCCTTGCTGGCCAGCAAAGGAGGCAGCTGCGAGCTGAAAATGCTCTGTAACTTGCCTTTGGGTTGCTGTGCCACTTTCACTTTTAGCTGCTGAAGAACCAGGTAAGATTTGTAAGATTTTGCCTTTTTACAGAACATTCTCTGTTATTGTTTTGAATTCTTTTTTTGTGTATCCAAAAAAAATTGTGAAGTTCATAGAAGTTCGTCATCTGACTCTTAAGAGGCAAATATAATGGGATGAACATTGTAATGGATTATCTGGGTTTTAGCATAATAAATCAAGAGTGCTGGCTTCTATAGCTACTTCCATAGCTAATTTCACTGTCTTTAATTTGTATTATTGTCACTTGAAAAACTGAAGTTCACTATGTTTTTCAGGAAGACTCCCAAATCCATCAAAGCTATCAACTGGGTTTAATTTTCTCTTAAGAATTAGCTTTCTGGAATTCCAAAAGTCCCAATCCTTTGACTTAACCCTCTCACGTTTCTTCATTACGAGTCTGCACTTTAGGATTGTTCTGCGTTATTTCTGCCACTGTAATCCTATGATATTGTTGGAGTTTAATCTTGGAAAAGAGGGTTGATGTTTTTAGAATTATGAAGCAGCTCCCAGCACACTCACCACAGCCAAGAACAGTGATGACTGTATCAGGGTCAGTATTACCCACACACAGCTGTATTGACCAGAAGAGTGACAGCCAGCTCCTTTCCCACAGTTATTGTTGATTAGTCATAGGAAAGGTACATTACAATCTTCTAATTAAGAGTAAAGCCCTTTCAAGTCAAATTCAGCATAGCATATGTTGTGGTTTTAGCTCTAAAAGCTTTCTTTGGTTCTGTGCATTCACAGGGAAAGGGACTAGATGCTAAATTACAGTACTTTGAGTAATTTCAAGTACTTTTAATATATTTTTGTCTTATTTTTGTCTCTTAAATAATTAAATATAACATAATGCTTTGTATATGTGAATAGGAAATCAATTAACAGTTTTCTTTCCAGGTTTCTGGGCGTTAATACATTTAAAGACCATATGTCTGACAATCAACAGGATAAGAGGAGAAGCAAAAAAGGTAGTCTAACCCACAGCTTATGTGTTTAAAGTGTAAAATGTAGATCTGAAGCTGGGAAGTACAGTAGCAACTTGAAATCTGGCTATTTGTCAAAACTTAACAACCATGAAAAATACAAAATCAAACTCAGAATTACTTTCCACTTTTGTAAAGGCCTGAGATTTGGTTTGTTTTTCATATTTTTAAATGCTCTCCTTCTTTAGAGTTCCTGTCAGTACTTGTCTTCTGTTTCTGTTCTCCTGAGATAGGAGCTGCAACTGGCTTTTCTAAGATGTTCTTTGCTTTTATAGTACATTGACTTAATAAACTTACCAAAGAAAAAAAAATAATTCAAAGTTATGCATTCACATTTCAATAAATTACAAAAATTAATCAAATGTAACTTGCTCTTGTTCCTTTTCCTGATAGTTACTCTCTGTACTTCTTTATAACAATATTTTAATGCCTCAGAATAACTGCATTTGCCATGTGTTATTTGCATTAAACTGCTTTTATGCAAATATTGGTGTATTACTGCAGGTTCTGGAAGTGTTGCTGCAGACAATACAATGGAAGAAATGCATCAGTCATACAAAGTTCTAGGAAAAACCAGGTAAGAAGTATCAGTATTTAATTTGCACTTGGGTATGCACAAATGGAAACAAAAAAAGTAATAGTCTGAATAATAAAAATATTTTCTACACATTATATACAGGTCTATATATTGTGTAGTGTTTAGCTCTTCCCAGTGTCACTTTTTGGCCACTGCTGGAGGCAGGATATTGCTTTAGGTGAACAAATTATTTGGTACAATAGGAAAAACATGGCACGTGGTTATTTGACTTATTAAACCCAGACAATTATCTTGTATACATCTTTAAGATTAATTTAGACTGTACTTCTGTGCCTCTTTTCAGTCACAGTATTTATCTTTTTCCATATTTTTCATTCCTCAGAAAACAGGTGGCAGAAAACTGAGGCTTGTCTACGCAGCCTCTGTTTTTCAGGTGGGCCATAGATATTTTGTAAGTAACAAAAGCACGTCTTTGTCAGGTCTTCAGAATTCTTCTGACACATTCTCCTGATGATTCATAAAAACTGCACACTGGAAGCAATCAATTTTTGTCAAGAAGGGGAAGGTGAATAATATGTTTTCACATTTCTCTTTTTGCTTGGTTAATATTGTTTGTCATTCATCTCACCTGTAGTCAATCTCTGCATTGCAGTCTTGTATTTCCAGGAGGAGTCACAACCTCACAGATAAATAAAGGAAATATACTTTGGTATTCTGGGATCTTACAAACCTCTCGGTCACATTATTCACCAGCCATATGATTGTTTGAACTGTTTTCTTCCACTTGTTTTTGCCCTGTATTTTGGTTATTTTTGTTTTGCCTTTTAGCCAAAATGCACCAACATCCAGAACACAGCCAGACCAACAAGTGGCATGTTTTCCAAGTAAAAATCAGACTGTGTTACCCAGGAAACATCACACTTCTTTACCTTTCTTCTCAAAGAAAGAGAACATGGGATGTGGCTTTGGCTTCAACTTTCTGCTACAGACCTCATGCCCAGAATCTAACGTTTCAACATCATTTATGGATTTAGATACTTTCCAGATAATAAAAGCACAAATACAACAAAGTAAGTTCCATTTTAGAAGTCACACATTTTATATAAATTTATATATTGGTTATCATATTGCCTTTATGTCTTTGCCATCTTCAGAGAGACTTCAGCCATGTCAGCCCTCTTCTTTAATTATAAGTTTGTATGTGTTTGCAAAATGAAGGAGATAAAGAGAAGCAATGACAAATTTCATCATTCCTGGGATTCTGTGTAGTGAAACTGAGCCACAAATGTGGAGTGTAATTGTACCTGGAGTGATGACATCTTTCTCCCTCATACTGGCAATATTAATTAGCTATGTAATTAGCTATATGTAGACATTTGTAGTTAGAAAACATCTACAATTGAGAAGTATTTCTTTAAATTATTAGTGTCAAAATATTTTGAAATTATAGTATTTTATTGTTTTCCATGGAAAATGGAACTGTGAAGTTCAGTATCTTCAATTAAATTTCAACCTACAACTTTTTTCTGCACTGCAGATTTATAGCACAGTCCTGCAACCAGAGACAGACCTTGATCCCCTGAACAATTTGAAATTAATTTATAAATGTGAATTGTAGTCTGTTTAAGAACATCAAATTAATTTTTAATTTGTTTTCATTTTTAAGGGTTAAATGTAACAATGCTAAAAACCAGGAACAAGAAATCTGAGGTAAGAGGACATTATGTATAAAATGATCATTGGCAAAAGTATTACATCCTTTCAAAATATTAAAAATAGAAATACAGAAGTAGTGTAGGTAGTTTGCTTAGTCTCAGGTGGGTTTTTTTTTAAGAATGTGAAGTATTTTTACATTTATTTTATATATATGCATGTCAGCAAATCTTGAGATGTATATCAACAAATTATCAGTCAGATGTTACATCAGAGACTTCTGGAGATAAAAGGTTGAAAGTTCAAAAAGATATAAAACCTTTGGAAATATGTAAATTAATTAAAATGCACATCCCATATGTTAAATTAGGTGTCTAGTTTTGCCAAAAATCCCAACACTTATTTTAAATGGTAATTTAAAATTGAAGCTGATTTCTAAAATAGTCTTGATATTAGATGATTGATGAAATTTATTGTGTTAGCAAATAAAAAATAGTCTTTTAGAATTAAAAATACTTGACATGAGATTTTGTGAAAAGTGTAAATAGGATTAGACAAAACTTTTGTACCTAGAAACATGCTCACAATTTTACATCTCAGTACTTCACATCACTTTAAATATACTGTGTTTAGAAAAAAAATAATTTGGCCTTCATTTATATTAATTAATAGCCTTTTGTAGAAAAGACTCAACTCATTGAATCAGATGGATACTTCAATGAACCCATCACAGAATAGTGAAGTATAGAAGTAAGAGCAAGAGTTCTGACACAGGATTATGAAAAACGTTATGGAAAAAAAAACCCAAGTGGAGGGAAATATTTAAGAAAAATATTTTAGCTGCCCTTGGTGTGATTTAATGCAGCTTTATTTCGTGTCTTGGGCTCTGGTGGTTTTTAAAGGTGTATCCTTTGGGATAAACCAGGCATTCATATTAATGCCATTCAGGCTGGACAAAGCCTTCAGAACTGTGAGTTTCAAATGAACACATTGCTTTTCCTGGCATGTTCAAACCTCAGTTTGTCCTTGGAATGCAAACAAAAATTTCCTGCAGATTGCAAACTGATGTTGAAAATAGACATGCAAATGAGCACTCAGAGCAGATGACTGTGTGATTATTTCTATTGCATTCATTTGCATAAAAATATTCATTTCCTATACAATAATGAGCAGAAATACTATTTTCAGAAAATCATTCTCACTATTCATCTGAATAGTCCAAACAAAGTACTCAGTTTCTCTGATCTGTACTCCTTCAAATGTAATGGTACCTTTCAACAAATATGATGGGGAGAAGGAGGAATAATAAAGCAGATCTGTGACCCAGCAGAGTTCTGTCTCAGCTGCCTTGGGTTCTATCCATTTCACTGCAAATCGAGAGCAGACGGTGCTGTCTTCCAGTGTACCTAAAACTGTGAGCTAAATCTGTGCCCATTTAACATGGTTTATGGATCTATATGTTTGTATTTAATACAATGTATCTTAAAGTCTAGAAATAATTTGTTAGAATTGTTTTCTCCAGGGATGCAATAGCATTCTGTTGTAATGGTCTAGTTTTCCTTTTGAAAAATTGCTTGCATGAGCTCTAGTTCCATTGGGAATATAATTAATGGTGTCAGCACACATTGGAGGGTTACATAAAAAGACTTTAAACATCAGTGTTAGAGTGGTGCTCTCATTCAGGGAAAGTGCACAGCAAGAGAGGATCTCTGGCACATGAAGCCACTGCCCAGCCTTTGAATTCCTGTAGCAGGAATAACTGACAAGAAGATTTGTACATGTGGACAAAACTTATTCCTTTTAATGACTTGTGCCTTAAAGCAAAAGATCCTGCTTTCTGTACTAAGAAATACTTAGAAATATATAGTTCTGGAGCTGAGAAAATTAATGCAATTAGTGTGAGAAAAATAATGTAATTTCTCAGGAGTCTGATATTATACTTCAAAATATGTTTAATATAGGAACATATAAAAGAATAATAATGTTCTTTTTTTTTTTCCCTAAATCTGCTTTGTTCTTAGTGATTAGTTTTTACCTGTATCTGTGGAGTAGCGCATTATTAATTTTTTTTAATGGAAATTACAGTTTCATTTGCCACCACTGACATGTCAGCCTGTAAGAACAATTCATCTTGCTCCTCTAAAGGATGATATTGTCAATGGAAGCAGCAACATCAGAAATATTTTAAAAATTATAAATTCTGTTCCTCAGCCTATGAAACCAGTTACTAAGGTTTATCAGTATCAGTTAGACAACTTATTAAACAGTCACAGTGAAAAGAAATTACCAGAATTGATCATGGCCACAGTTTCTGGCAAATTCACTCCAGTGAAGGACTTATACTACTTCAGCATTAACAACTGTGATAAGTACCCCAACAACAAGAAGGAAGAAATCCAAAGCCATTTAAAATGGAGGGAAGCTGATGTACCAATCCACACTGAGAAGAAGAACCAGGTGAAGTTCCAGTGTTCAGTGGTTTGTGAGAACATCAATCTTCTGAGCCAAGCCAGGTTCTGGGATGAGAGTCATCCCCACTTGGCCTCAAGCAATGCTCTGGGGAACTGTGGCATGTTCACAGCCCAGACAACATGTACAATGTCCAGCAACAGCGATGCCTCAAGAGCCAGCAATAAGCAAAATGAAGCAGAGAATTGCTGTAGCACTGGTCTGGAAGAGGAGAATGCTACAGAGATGATGTGGGATTATAAACCACAAGAAGATGCCAAGAATGCCAACTTTGTGCTTTGCAATCAGGATTTAGATTCTTCCTTTGGAAATGAAGTGATAGAGGTGTACAAAGCTTTAGAAGATAATTCTGTAGTTGCAGTAATTCCCCGATTAGAAGCTGAAGATCCCTCTGGAAAAGAGTCAGAAAATCAAATTTGTCTCTCTAAATATGAAATAGAAAAAGAAGTAATGTCAGAAGCAACTTCAGAGGACCAAAGTGAGCTTGTAGCTGTTGCTCATATTACATTCTCTGAACAAGAGCCAGCCAGGGAGCCACACATTGCTGAAAAACCTGCCACAAAAAAGGGTGGTGTCTGTACCCTGCCTCCTCATGTTACTCAGAGCCTCAATGTTCTTGCTCACAAAGAAAATGACAAAAATAAAATAAAGATGAATAGGAATAAATATTCATCAAAATCTAAAATTAATAACAAGATAAAAGTATCTGAAGACTTAATTGCTTCTGATGAGGTTACCACAAAATCAATTGCCAAGACTCAGATTTTTCCATCTTTGGAACTGACAAAAGTGAAATCTGAGACTTCCATGACGTGTCAGAAAAAAACCACTCAAGGAGACAAAGGCCATGTTGCTCAGAGAGCACAAAAAATTAAAAAGCAAAGTTGCTTCTGCAGTTGCAAAAATTCAGCTGTCTTAAAGAAACATGTTACTCCACTTTGTGTGCCCCATGCACCCTCTGCTTCAGATTTTGTAGATCTGAAATACACTGACATGTTCAAAATAATAAATTCAGATGACGGAGGCCCAGGTATTTACGAAATGTTTGGGACTCCCGTCTATTCCCACACGCGAGACCTCGATCAGCATGAGGGGAGGTTTCATAAAGGTGTTTCTTCTGCTTCAGCAGGGAGGTGCACCTGCAGATCTACCTGCAGTAAAGTGGGAGAAAGCAGCAGAGTCAGAAACGTTCAAAAGAAAACACACTCCAAGCCAAAGAAGATCATACCTGGTGCTAAACAAAAGCAGAAAGGTTTCATTACAAAGGACAGAAGGACCAAGCTGAGTGACAGCAACGCAGAGCAAGATAATGTGACAACTTCTGACTTGGATTCTCAAACACACACCTCAAGCAACACAGCATTGTTTCATGGAGACACGGATCATCAGCTCACATTTTTAGAAGAGCTTTCAAGGTCAACTAAGCAAAATGAAATGTTTACAAATTCAAACCTATCAACGATTAAAGAAGTTTCTTTGGAGCAGTTGTTAGACAGCCAGGATAAATCCAGCCATCAGAGAACTGCTGCCTGCAGCCAGGATCTCCTTCAGTTCAGTGATAAAGACTGCAGAGAAAGTATTGCTCCAAGTGGCAGTCTGGTTACAGCAGAGCAGAACATCTGTGTGCCCCAGCGCAGGGGGGATGTGGATGGTGGCAAAGGCCTGGAATCACACCAGGACTCCAAGTCTGACAGTAAATGTGAATTGCCCTTTTCAGATAGACTGCAGTGTCAGTCCCCTACAAAAATATTAGATCACAGTTGGGCAGACACACCTCAGAACAGTGGTTTGGCAAATGAATGGACTCAACCTTCAGTGGTTTGGACAAAAAATGCCAAAAGCCCCAGTTTCCAGGCAAGTCAGAACATTTCCGCCTGGTCAGATACTAAGGATGTGACTGATGAGTTGCTTTGTTGTCTGGCCAAAGAATTGCTAATGCTTGAAGAAAAAGACACCAATTCTTCAAGAACAAAAAATACAAGTTCTAAAATACAGAATACACAGAGTGAAGAAGAAGAAAATATGTTGACTGAAGATGGAGCAATAATAAATAGTTCTCTAGAGAAGGTAAAAGTAATTTCTTCTTGTAACTTGCTAAATCCTTTGAGTGATGCTTCATGCAAGTTTGGATGAAAAATGGGAAATATGTGCTTATTAAGGAGGTTTATCAAGTATTTTTTCTTTGGGCCACCTGCCCACTGATTCTTCCAGTGCTCAGTTGAATATATCTGTGTTAGAGGCTGCTTGTCAGGACACAAGCCAGAAGGTACTAGGGCATGACAAGAATAGCTGCCAAAGCTTATATAAATTGAGAAATTGTAGTGAATAAAGAGAATAGGCTGTTTCAGTTGAAGAGCTTGTATAAAAAGATTTTGGGCAAGGCAAGAACTGGAGATCTGGACAGCTAAGGAAGGTGAAATGACACTACAAATAGTCTTGTATATCCAGAAGGGCAATTACGTTGAATCTCTGAGTGTAACCAGATATTTTTAGAGGTATGAACCACAAGTTTTGGTTTATCAGACAGACTGATCCTGTTTGATTAATGCTTAATCAAAACATCGAGCTCAGAAGGCTCAGATTTTGGCCCCCAAGCTGCTTCCACCTGCTAAGGTGCTTCTCCTTGGTCCCATTAGCTCTTTGTCTATTTAAATTACAAATTTATAAGAAAATGTCTTTCACTACATATTGATACGCTCCCCTGTGCTTCTGCAGACACAGGTGCCAACTATAGCTCCATTCTATTTTGTCCCAGGGAGATCCATGGCTAGATGGAATAATTATTGCCATCTTTTTGAAGCAGTCTCTTCTTCCTGGGAAATCATGGCCTGTTAATTTCATCAGAATTGTTTTACATGTGTTACTTAGAGCATATTCACCTTTCAGCTTAGCAAACTGTACCCATGAAACCAAAAAAGAGAGTGTATCCTGCTTTTTAAAGTGCTCTTCTGTCTTGGTATCATTGGAGGAAGATGCCATGCTGTAACCTTTTGGTTATGCTCTGTTGTGATATATACTTGAAAATATTTATGTAGTCTTACCCAGTATAACAATGCTATCAATGACCTGTGCAATTTATATATATAAAAATCTATAAAGCAAAGTCATGCCAGGAAAAATTACTCCTTATGGAAAAAAGGGGACCAAATGAAGCCTGTCTTTTCTTCTCTGCTTTCTCCCCACACTGACCATCGTGTTTCAAGCAGAGTTACAGTAAAGCCTTTTTGGCTTCAAATGAAGAAAATGGCCTTCTAAACTTTGATGAATCTACTAAATTACCAGGAAGCAGTTTAGCTGCCAAAGATCCTGTCATGTGGACAAGAGGAGAAGTCCTTGGAAAGGGAGCCTATGGCACAGTAAGTTGATGTCTGAATATGCTGAGATGTGTTGGTTATCATTGAGCTATACCTTATCTCAAAAATAGCTGTTGTCCTATTCAACAAATGGTTAAACATTTTGGATTATACAGTGGCCCAAGAAACATGACAAACACAAAGATTCTATTTAAAATAAGTAAATACTCAAGTTCTGTCTCGTGTCGTGTTTTGCTAAGTGCTGGTTTCACTGTAGGTGTACTGCGGTCTGACAAGCCAGGGACAGTTAATAGCTGTAAAACAGATGATTTTGGATACATCAGATCAACTCACTACAGAAAAGGAGTATCAGAAGTTCCATGAGGAAGTTGATCTTTTGAAGACATTGAAGCATGTAAATATAGTAACCTATTTAGGAACTTGTCTGGAAGACAACATTTTAAGCATATTCATGGAGTTTGTTCCTGGTGGCTCCATTTCCAGTATTCTGAATCGCTTCGGTCCGTTGCCAGAAGTTGTCCTGTGTAAATACACCAAGCAAATTCTACAAGGGGTTGCATATTTACATGACAACTGTGTGGTCCACAGAGACATCAAAGGCAATAACGTGATGCTCATGCCCACGGGGGTAATAAAGCTGATTGACTTTGGCTGTGCCAGGCGCCTGGCCTGGGCCAGCCTCAGCGGCACCCGCGGCGAGCTGCTCAGGTCTGTGCACGGCACTCCCTACTGGATGGCTCCAGAGGTAATAAATGAGTCTGGCTACGGCAGGAAATCAGACATCTGGAGCGTTGGCTGCACTGTGTTTGAGATGGCGACAGGCAAACCCCCTCTGGCTTCCATGGACAGGGTGGCAGCCATGTTCTACATCGGGGCCCACAGGGGGCTGATGCCGGCCCTGCCCGATCGCTTCTCCAGCGCTGCCGTGGAGTTTGTGCACGCCTGCTTCACCAGGTATGGAGGCCTTCAACTGCAGGATGAAAGGGAAAATGCAGGCAGTTTGTATTCTAGAGATGGCTCATGGGAGCTTGGCTTATGGTACATATGACTTTATTGTAAATGCATAGGCTTTTCAGCATTTCAGGAAAGCCTTTAGGTAAAAGTATATATAAAAGAGCTTTGCTCTTTATAATGGTATAAAAAAGCCCTCACCGATTTTCTTTTTGTAGGTCTTATAATTTACTTTTACTGTAATTTTAGTGCAGAAACATGGCACCACTGAGTTTTGGACAAGATGTTTGATAAATTTCTTTGCTGTGCTTTCCTGTTCCAGTATTATTTTATTTGGTCTGCATCAGACAAGTTTTTTTAAGGACAGTATTCTCAATGGAAGAGCTTTCACTTAATTCTTGTCTTCTGCAGTGGAAAGAATCTATTATCACTGCCAGTCCGGGAAGCACTTACTTATTTGAAAGATAATACTTACTAGAAACATAAAGTTCTCTCTGTAAAACCCCAAACCACTAGCACTCACACATCATAAGAATTATTTTTGTGTTGTTTGTTTTGTTTTAAACAAAGCTATGAGCTTCTTTACATGCATGACATTGATTGGAGATGACAGGAAAATCTGATTGACAGAGGTTTGAACAGATAATTAGCACCTTTCTTAAGTACATTTTTGGTGCACCCGAAATAGCCAAATCAGCAGAATTATTCAAAGATTCTCAAGGAATTCAGGGGATTAAGTAATGATTTCTTTAATAATGAAATATTTCAGTTTAATAATTCATAAATTCCAACAGTCTTTTCCCTTCTAGCCTCCCTTCTTTTCTCTCAGCTTTATCAAAAAAAACCTAAAAATGAGTAGTGAATGGAGAAATATGGAGAAATAATAATTTAAAAAAGGCTAATTTTGCAATTGGGGGTTTACAATTATATCACAGGCATACATATTCATTTTACATACTAATTTGTGAAACCTTCAATGCAGAGATCAACATGAACGGCCTTCTGCTCTGCAGTTGCTGGACCATCCCTTTGTGAAAGGAAGATGGTGAATTTTTCAAAACTCTTGCCAAATGAGCATGTGTTTTCCATGGAAAAGATTTTCACTTGTGAAAAAAAGACCAGGAGGAACTGGACTTTAATGTGACAGCAGAAATACTGGAGAGCAGTTGTATTCAAGGAGTCTGTTCTGCGATGCCTGTCCCTCACAGTGAACAGAAGGCCACCTTGTGTTGTATTTGGAGAGACTTAAAGGGAAAATAAAGTCACCATCAGTGGCATGTGACAGGCCAGGTAAGCTGGAATGTCTGTAAAATGCTATGGAACACAAGCTATGGGCAGAGAGCTCTGCAGGTAACTGCAGCTTGGAGATGAGTAATGAGTGTGATGATCCCACATGTGAACCTCAGACCATCTACTGGCATAAAATGTACTGAGGCTTTATTCAGTCAGGTGGGCCCTTTTGTTTAACTGGACTTTCACTTCACTTTTTAGCTGAAAGTGAGTGAGTTTTTTACGTACATGGATCAGCCCTGTGTTCCTGAGGCCCCGTATCTCGAGATACTGTGGTGGTAATGGTAGAGATAATGATCTAAACCATGGGGCTGCCTGTTTTAAATGAAGTGCATTTTATGGGCACTTTCAGGTCGCAGAAGGTTGAGGTTGGAAGGGGCTCTGGAGATGCTCTGGTCCAGCCCCACTACTCAGAGCAGGGCTGACTGAAGCAGGGTGCTCAGGTCCTTGTCCCATTGATCTTATGGATGGAGACTCCAAAGCCACTCCAGGCAACATGCTCCAGTCTTTCACCCCCCACAGGATAGAAATGATTTTAGGTCAAGTTGTCCCATTGTCCCTTGTCCTGTCACTGTTAGCACTGCAGAGTCTGGCTCTGTCTTCCTTACCGTCCCCATGGGGTGCTGGTACTCACTGGAAACCTGAAATGTTTCTCCAACCACTTGAGTGAGCACTGTCTGTGACTGGGTGACACAAACAGCCCCTCTGCACTCCAATCTTTACACTTAGAACTAGCTACTATGAACGGAACAAAATTAAATAAAATCTGAAAATCTTTATTAAGTATTAATAAAGAAAAAAAAGCAGGTGTTAATATTTAGAATGCCCTTTTGTTGATTTCTTCCTATCAAAGTGGGGTAAATCTTTAGCTTTTTTGAGCACCCAGGCTCCAGGAAGAGAGGCAGTAAAACTCAGCCCTACAAGTGGCCAGAGCTGAGCTCTCAGGAATCCAAGACCCTGATTTCAGTGCCAGCAGTATTATGAACATTCATGTTTTACAAATGGGAAAGAAGGCAGTTCTATATTTCATATAAAACCAACTTTCCTCAGAGTGCTAAACATCTTAGTTACTTAAATAGCTTTCAAACTTAATTTTATTCCAATAGCTTGACTTTAGAGAGTTAAGTCTAAACTTTATGAAAGCAAAGAGAAACCAGTACTTCTAGCAAAATTCTTTATTAATAGTTTCTGTAGGTATAATGTCACATAACAATGACAGAACATTATGCCAGTATAAGATAAATCCTAACATCACAGTAATCTTCAAAGTTCAAGCAGTTAACAGTCCTTTTTTGAGGAATATTGTTTGGTGCTCATGCCAGACATCCATGGCAACATCATGTTAAAGTATCTTCACGTTAAAGTACCTCGCAGAATAAAGGCAGGAGCCTGGGCATGTGAGCTCTAGTGGGATGTACATAATTCCATGATGTGTACTAATTCTTCTCAGATTAAGGTAGAGTCTTCAACAAAGCTGCAAAGTAAATATGAGGGTTTATTTATCATGAAATGAAGCTGAGATGAGAGTCATAAGCAAGGAAAGAATGGGAATGCTTTAGAATATATAATTAATTAAAAAAAGGTCAGCATTACAAACCCCCCTTATGCACATCTTATAAGCAAAACTAACATCTGTAACTTGGTAAGAGTTCTCCAATATTAAGGTTACAATTTATTTGCAATTTGTCATGTTTAATCCAGTAATTACACTGAAAGTAATTGTTAGAGGTTTGTAAAACTTGAACCTGAGTTTTTAATCAAAATGTGAAAGCACATTTTTTCTTTTGCTAAACCAGACTTCAAGAATGAGGTGTCAGTTTAAGGCCAGCACTTGCAACAAAGGTATTTCAATTTAATCAGAGCTGTGCTTGCAGCAGAGCTCAGGGCCCAGCACAGCTAAACCAAGCCCTGTGTTAGTCTGGGGAGCCTTGTGTCACTTGGCTGAGCCTGTCTGCTGGAGCAGTCTAGAAACAAGTCTAACTTTGCATATTTCTTACTTGAGGAGATCAGAGATTTTTCACACCAAAATCCAGGTGCCTAATTACAGGTATCCAATGTAACAAGGGGAAAGGGTGTGAAATTCTGAAGAACACCTTTTTCATGGGACCCTGAGCGATTCACTGAGCAGGGTCACACTTTGCTTCATTATTTAGTGTTGGTGCAGGGCACGCCTTGCTGGTTTAAGGACTACAGCCTTCCTTTCTGAAACCAGTAAGGAGCCATTCCAGTGCATGCAGCCTGCCTAGCACTTGCTGTGACTGCAGCTTTCCTCAAGATTAGAAGCTCAAATCTCAGCAGCTGAAGGTACAGCCCTGTCCTGGTATTATTGTAGGGATACCCGGGGCTTCTGTCACGGTAATGGGAGCCCTGGTCACTTCTCAGAAGGGAGGGGCCACAGGCAGCCAACCCAGCTATGTTACACTGCTCTTGGAACTACCACCAGCACTAGGATGTAAAAAGTTGCATCTAAAAAATCCTCTCTTTCCAAGGAAGCAGAGCCTGGTCCCCAAAATATGAGTCTCTTGAGATTATTCGGGTTCAAATTTAGCGCTGTTCCACAAACTCAGTGCGAACCGATGCCATTTCCACACCACTCCTATCAAACCTCTGGTTCTTGCACACAGGGAGAGAACTTGAGTTCTCCCAAGGAAGGGCCCTCAGGACACACTCCCGTGCTCTTCTCCCCTATTTTCCCCTTCCCACAGGGACCAGCACCATGGGACAGCTCAGAAATTTTAGGTGTTGTCAAAGAACACAATGTCTGAACTATGGCAACACCAAGGTAGCTGCTCCAAGTGCAGGGATATAGTACCCAAACTGTAAAACCCAAGCAGTGAGTTTCAAGGTTATAAATTTAGTTTGGATTGGTTATATCCACTTCGGAAGCCAGAGAAATAATCAGTCCCAGTAGCAGTGGGAGAGGAGACGCCTGGTACTAATTATCTCTTTAAGGTGTAAGGAGTTAAGCCTTTCAGAGAAAGGAGGAATTAAGTAGTTAGTTCAGGCTGGCATCACTTCCAAGGCTCACGACATCAATTTTTAGAACTTAAGTGCATTTACATCAAATTAAAGAGAGCAAAGTATTTGTCCAATCAACTTCCCTGCAAAACAAGGATTGGGAACCCTTCCCGTAAGATCTTAGGAAATGGTGTGGCGCTGTCACCCACCCCCTCACTGCTGAAAAGAAAAATAAAAATAAAAACCCTCCACCATCAGACCTGGCCAGGCTCTGCTCACTGTTATCACCATGCACAGGCTCTGCCCACAAGGTAGAGAGAAGGAGCAGCTTAAATGGCACAAAATATCTAGAATTTGCTTTCCAGGTACCAAATACCTGATATCAATGTAATGGAAATAAAGGAAACAAGTAAGACTTCAGACTTTCCAGCATTCCATTATTTGAATGATTTGATGACAACTAGCACTGTTTTGCCAATAACTGAAAGGGGATCTTAGTGTTTACTAACAAAGTTGGAAAAATTAAACATAGGAAAATGGGATAATTTCTGCACAATAGAGGTGAGGTAGGGAATTTTATTGAAAATACTTTTTTTTTTTACAAGTTCTTAGAAATAAACTTTTTTCTAATCTCACACAAACAGCTGTACCTCAAAAATTCAACTAATCTATTATGAAACATTTATATTTACAGTTAACCAAAAGAATATACAGAACTGCCATGTTATGCAAATAGCCAAGTACCAGCTCACAGTGAGATACACGACCCCAGAATTCCCACCGTCAGGAAGATTCAACATATGAAAGAATCTCACTATTCTACAAACCTCATCTCACAGAAAGGAAAGTTTTTTAATAGTGTTGTAGCAAGGTCTCCACTACAGCATCATTTTACAAATTACATAATTAATGTACTCAAATTTGTAACAAAAAACCTGTAGTAAGTGATGAACAAAGTAATAGTGTTGACTATGAGCCTTTTATTGCATTTATTCAGTCATTCACGTGAGGCTGATGCCAATCCAAATAGTTTTCATTCATTTCCAACACCTCAGTCAGGCTGCAATTCACACCATTCACTAATTTACAGTGGGTTTCAGTCAGCAAAAACTAGTGGCACCTGATTGCATCCCCTCTCCCTCCCTCTCAGTCCTAGGATCACCACATGGAATTCAGACACAAACACACAGACAATTTTACCTATTTACAATTACATTGAAAACCAAACCCCTTGAGTTTCATGGACATCCTTTACAGAGAAACCAAAACCCGCTGTTTGGATCTCAATGTAACACAGCAACATTTTGTCCACCATATTTCACAATTTCCCAGAATCAAAACAGGTAATAGTTTTTTTTTGTAACAGCACCATAGGAGGAAGGCCTATGCTCTTTTCCAAGGTATATTAGACAGGCACTAGTTACCATCCAGACATTTTAACTCCAGGTTCTGACAGCAACTGCTATATTTACAGTACAATATATTGCTTATCCAGAGTGGCTGTATAAGATGCATTTCCTGGCACAATTATTTCAACAGACACAAAAAGAAAGTACTGTAGTGCTTCAAAGACAGTTTCCTGCTATTTCAAGAGTCTGCCCAGGCTCTAGTTTAGGACAGTATATAATGCAGATTACATTGGTTACAAATCAGACCCAAGAGTAGCACTGAGATGGAAAGGAAAGGGACTATAAAAGGATAGAAAATATTCAACAATGCAGAAGTTTGTAACAAGAAGTTACATCCCAAATGTAGAAAAACAACCAAGTCAGGAGGGATAAGACAGCTTTGGATTTTGTACACGGGCCTTGACTTACACTAAGATATAGCAGAAAATGCAATCAGGTTTCCATTTAAATATTCCTTAAGTGTAAAAAAAGTATTCATAGTTTAAATAAAACTTATTCAAGTAATTACAAGCGTTTGCATTACTGGAAACAGAGTATTACATAGTAATTGAGATACCTGTAGTTACATCATACAGCAACTACCAACCAGGCTGATACTGAACAGTTTTCTTTTAAAGCACAGGTGAGTAAATAACTGGAAGGGCAAAGCTGCAGATGTTCATGGGGGACTTACAGAGTTAAACAAGCACTAAGGGAATGAGGAGGCTTAGCAAAAGTTTACTTCACATCGTGTTCACTTCTAAGTTAAAAGAAGTCACTGAAGACTGGCTGTTGCTACTATAGATCTACTGAGTTCATGTTGAGGTACTTCAGAGCTTATGGACAGTTGTAAGAACCCAGAAGGTCAGTTCCCTGTTCTGCAGGTGGCTGAGCTGCAGTATTGGCTTTGAGAACACAGCACATGCACACCCATCACTCCTCCTGCAGAGCACAACCCCTGCAAAGAGCTGCCAGGCCTCACCCTGACACTCGCAGGCAGGT